>NC_084753.1:39265281-39877781 GCF_033978785.1 Entelurus aequoreus
CCCTTGCTCCTGATGAGTCGTGGTTATTGCCTTGCATGGCAGCTCCCGCCATCAGTGTGTGAATGTGTGGGTGAATGTGGAAATAGTGTCAAAGCCCTTTGAGTACCTTGAAGGTAGAAAAGCGCTATACAAGTATAACCCATTTACCATTGTTCCTATAACCCCTTTGTTCAAATGTTTGTTCCACTTGGCATCTTGTCTGACTCGCACCATGCACAGCCTTCCTTGTCACATATTGTTCCTTTTCCTGCTATCCATCCAGTAATTCAAACTGATCCAGCAGCGCGATTGAAGATTATTTTTACTTACAAAAATCAAGGAACCAGGATACTCGGGAAACAAAATGAAAGGTAGCCTATATAAAACGACATATATGTGCACATGTATGCACTGATTAAAAATACAGAACTATAATGCCCACGTTTAGACTTTCTCCCCCCAAACGCCATCTTGCTTTTTCCTCCTTCTTCTTTTTCTTTCTATTTCCAGCAGACTAGTAGAACATCTTAGGTGTATTGCTGCCCTCCACAGCTTCTTAAGGGGATTTCCTCCTTCTGTCCTATGGCCCACACTACATTATACGGTCCGGTAGATGGCAGTATGAACCTTTCAAGTCATGGCTGCAAACTGCCAGTAAGAAGAAGAAGTAATAGAGCTGGTTGCTTGTTTCTCTCGTGAGATCTGACAACATTTTTTAAATAGAACAATTGACAGGATGACAACATCCAAACAAACCAAGTCATCTCCAATACATCTCAACATTACACACATCCTCCAGGCTGAGTTAGTCTAGATGATGAAGTAAGCTGGAAACTACATGTAAGTCATATAAAGAAAACATTAAAAAAATTGACTGTGATAATAAATAGAATAAAATACATACCCACAAATATTAACTACATTTACTGTACCCAACTTTAGTTGAAGCATACATTGTTTATTGCATAAAGGTCTGGGGACATACATATAAAACAATCACACAACAATTCATATTACAAAAGAGAGTAATAAAGACAATTAATAGAATGGATTATAGAGACCCAACAAATGATTCATAAAGTCACACATTTTAAAATTGTATAAAAGACAACTGCTCTAATGATGTATAAAGTAAATAATAAAATGCTTCCAGAAGTGGTCCAGAAGATGTTTCAGATGTGAACCAGTAAATATGAATTAAGAGGGATTTATGTGTACTCAAAAGCAAAGGTATGAACACATGTAAAACAAATATGTATATCATATAAAGGAGTTCATCTATGGAATCATCTACAATTACAAAATAAAATATGCAACCCTTCATTATTTCAAAAAACATATATAAAACACTATTATGAATAAGTATAAAAGTGAATTATGAATATCTACACATAAAATGTTTATTGTATGTAACATATTTTATGTACTGTTTATTCTCACCTTTTCAGTCAAATTGTTCTGTTCATTTTAAAGTACACAAATGTGTATATTAACTCATGTACTTGACTGAAATAAAAGCACTAACCTGAAGTGTCTAATCTATAAATGTTAGAATCATATTAACAAGATTGTGTTACACACACAACAATGATGTCACACATGTTATATGTGCTGATGTTGTTAGAAAGTCAAAGTGAAAGTTTTGACAGTTTATTTCAAATCCTGCATCTTCATTTACTGCTGCTGTTCTCACCAGCACACTTGTGTTTCTTACACTGGTACTTAGAAGAGAATCTTTCACCACACACACTGCAACTCAACACTTTCTCTCCTGTGTGTGTTCTCATGTGTACTGTACAAGATTGTCGGCGACGAAAGCTTTTGTTGCAGCTTGAACAGGAGTATGGTTTTTCACCAGAGTGCGTTCTCATGTGTAATTTTAATTGCAGTCTTTTTATATAACTTTTACCACATACTGAACATTAAAAAGGTTTTTCTCCAGTGTGTATTCTCATGTGTGTTTTGAAATGGTCCCTTCGAGTAAAATCTTTACCGCAGATTGAACATGAAACATGTTTTTCTCTCGTGTGTATTCTCATGTGTGATTTGAAATTTTGATTTAGAGTAAAATCTTTACCGCAGATTGAACATGAAAAAGGTTTTTCACCAGTGTGTGTTCTCATGTGTGTTTTGAAATTTTGATTTTGAGTAAAATCTTTACCGCAGATTGAACATGAAAAAGGTTTTTCGCCAGTGTGTATTCTCATGTGTACTTTGAAATGCTGCTTTTGAGTAAAATCTTTACCGCAGATTGAACATGAAAAAGGTTTTTCGCCAGTGTGTGTTCTCATGTGTGTTTTCAAATGTTGACTTTGAGTAAAATCTTTACCACAGATTGAACATGAAAAACGTTTTTCTCCAGTGTGTGTTCTCATGTGTATTTTGAAACTGTGCTTTTTAGTAAAATATTTACCGCAGATTGAACATGAAAAAGGTTTTTCTCCAGTGTGTGTTCTCATGTGTCTTTTCAAATGTTGACTTTGAGTGAAATCTTTACCACAGATTGAACATGAAAAAAGTTTTTCTCCAGTGTGTATTCTCATGTGTACTTTGAAATGCTGCTTTTGAGTAAAATCTTTACCGCAGATTGAACATGAAAAAGTTTTTTCTCCAGTATGTGTTCTCATGTGTGTTTTTAGACGACAGCGGTATTTAAAAGTTTTGTCGCAGTGAGAACATGTGAAGTGTGTGTTGTCAGTGTGACATGTCTTATCATCTTTAGAGTGTTCATCATCAGTGTCAGGAGAGTGTGACGTTGTGTCCTCACTATCTGAGAGTGGAGCTAAGAGCTTGTCTGCTTGTGATCCTCCACAGTGGTCTCCATCAGCTTCTGTTGTCATGTGTTGAGTTGAGCTGCTGCTTGGAGGCTCCGCCTCTCTCTTCTCCTCACTTTCACCTTTGACCTCATCACCTTCACTCTTCACAGGGACACCAGTCACTGGGAACTCCTCCAACCATTCAATATGCTCTCCCTCCTGATTGATGCTGTGTTCCTCCTCTTCCCCTTTAATGTGAGGGGTCAGTGGGTCCTCCTCTTCCTCTTTAATGTGAGGGGTCAGTGAGTCTTCCTCTTCCTCCTTAATGTGAGGGCTCAGTGGATCCACCTCTTCCTCTCTAAAATGGGGTGTCAGTGGGTCCTCCTCTTCCCCTTTGATGTGAGTGGTCAATGGGTCATCCTCTTCCTCTTTAAAATGGGGGATCAGTGGGTGTTCCTCTTCCTTTTTAATGTTGGAGGGCTGTGGCTCCATCCTGAAGCTCCACTTCTGTTGCTCAGGGAGTAGATGTTCTTCACAGACGTCTGCAGGACACAAGAAGACAAACACGTTTTAGAAACATCCATCTCTGCTCAATCACACAATGCATTCAGTACTTTTACATGCACTTAGGAAAAACATGTTATCGTATGAACTGTCTTGAAATCTCAGTGACGCACAAACACGCTGCTCTTTACAACATTATTCACAGGAAAATAAAAACAAACCAGGACGACAGGACTTTTTACTATGGATGGACAATATGGTTTAAAATTGATTTTGCGATATATTATTTCATATAAAATTACTAATATAACCATTTTAAAACAGGCTACACAGGCTCCTAATTTAGTTGCTGAAATATGCAGTAAAATATTACATCATTTCCAGTATCATTTTCTCAAATAAAGTAACCAGACATTAACAGTAAATAAACAAGTACATAAATAATAATAGTTTCGACAAAATAGTACAATTAGAAATGACACAATATGTTGATATGATATATCGTGACATATATTGTTATTAGGATATAGATTTGAGGTCATATCGCCCATACCAAACATTGGTTCGCCGAGTCATTTTGTTTGGCCCACCAAATATATTTATTTTTTATATTCTTCAGATGTGTGTGTACGTTTAAAACGTTGTACTACTGTTCTACATCACGTGGAAGTGTCATGTCATGGGGTTGGTGTGCTTTTAACTAAGGGTGTGACGATACGGTCAGCTCACCAAAGGATACTCGATAATGGCTTTCGGAGAACGAGACAATATTTTGGTGGTTAACATGATTCTTACACATACGTGTACTTCATGTGTATATGAATGTACTTTCCCTTGTGTGCTTAGTTTTACTGTAACTTCATTGTGGATAATATCTATAAACAACCTCAATTGTTTTTCATCTTTAATTTGAAGGACTGTTTACTTATCTGACAAATTCAAAGGAAACTGCACTTTTTTAAAATGTTGCCTATCATTCACAATCGTTATGTAACACATGTTTTTAATTTTTATGAATTATAATTAGTAAATAAACGTGAGCAAAAATCAGCTAACATTGGAGTCAATGGGAGCTCCTCTATTAGACCCACAAAGTCCTCCAAACAACATTGCTGGTTTACGAGCAGACGAGCATGTTCGGCGGCACACAATCACAGAGTACTTACAAGCAGACACAGTGTGTAGACAGAAAAGGGAGAACGGACGCATTTTCGTGTAAAAACTAACAATAAAGGTAAAGTTATAACACTGAAACACCCTCAGGAAGAGATGCTTTAAGACATGGCTAGCTAGCTAGCCACCGTTGTTTTAGCTACTTCTAAATCACTAATCCTCGCCTCCATGGCGACAAATAAAGTACGTTGCTTACAAGTATCATTATCACTGCAGGACGAGGAATAGCTAAACATGCTTCACTACACAGTAGCTCACTGGCATCAAAATGTAAACAAACGCCACGTACCTAGTCGATACTACTATGATTACGTCGATATTTTTTGGCATCACAACATCTTCTTTCGTTTTTTAGAAATGTACATTATGTTTATAAACTCAGGAAATATGTCCCTGGACACATGAGAACTCTGAAGATGACCAATGTATGATCCTGTAACTACTTGGTACCAGATTGATACCCACATTTGTGGTATCATCCACAAACTAATGTAAAGTATCAAACAACAGAAGAATAAGTGATTACCGTATTTTCCGCACCATAAGGCACCCCGTGTTGTAAGCCGCACCTTCAATGAATGGCATATTTCAAAACGTTGTTTACCTATTAGCCGCCCCGTGTTATTAGCCGCACCTATGCTACGCTAAAGGGAATGTCAAAAAAACAGTCGGATAGGTCATTCTGAGGTGGCAAATTATGATATGTCTAGTCTATTGCAGCACCAAGCAAACAATCGGAAAATTCCCGTCATATCAATTCCTAGATATGGTCGAAACTATTTAAAGTGCACTACGCATAATAAATGCAACATTGTTAATATTGCCACTACGGATAATCTTAACAAAAACTCGTCAAAACAGCCCAATACCTATAATATGGGCTTTTTAAACATAAGATCATTGTCTCCCAAGGCGTTATTGGTTAATGAGGTCATTAGAGACAACAATCTTAACGTCATTGGTCTTAGAGAAACCTGGCTCAAACCAGACAAATTTTTTGCGCTCAATGAGGCATCTCCTCCTAACTATACGAATGCGCATGTTGCCCGTCCTCTTAAAAGGGGAGGGGGTGTCGCACTAATATACAATGAAAATGTCAACCTTACCCCTAACCTAAATAATAAATATAAATCGTTTGAGGTGCTTACTATGAGGTCTGTCACACCGCTACCTCTCGACCTGGCTGTTATCTACCGCCCCCCTGGGCCCTATTTGGACTTTATCAGTGAATTCTCAGAGTTCGTTGCTGATCTAGTGACGCACGCCGACAATATAATCATAATGGGGGACTTTAATATCCATATGAATACCCCATCGGACCCTCAGTGCGTGGCGCTCCAAACCATAATTGATAGCTGTGGTCTTACACAAATAATACATGAACCCACGCATCGCAACGGTAATACAATAGATCTAGTGCTTGTCAGGGGTGTCACCACCTCCAAAGTTATGATACTTCCATATACTAAAGTAATGTCCGATCATTACCTTATAAAATTTGAAGTTTTGACTCATTGTCAACAAGCTAATAATAATAATAACTGCTATAGCGGCCGCAACATTAATGCTGCCACAACGATGACTCTTGCTGACCTACTGCCTTCGGTAATGGCACCAGTCCCAAATTATGTCGGCTCTGTTGATAACCTCACTAACAACTTCGACGATGCCTTGCGCGAAATTATTGATAGTATAGCACCACTAAAGCAAAAAAGGGCCCCTAAAAGGCGCACCCCATGGTTTACAGAAGAAATTAGAGCTCATAAATTATCATGTAGAAAACTGGAACGCAAATGGCGCGCGACTAAACTTGAGGTTTTCCATCAAGCATGGAGTGATAGTTTAATAACTTATAAACGCATGCTTACCTTAGCTAAAGCTAAATACTACTCAAATCTCATCCGCCTCAACAAAAACGATCCTAAATTTCTGTTTAGTACAGTAGCATCGCTAACCCAACAAGGGACTCCTCCCAGTAGCTCCACCCACTCGGCAGATGATTTTATGAATTTCTTTAATAAGAAAATTGAACTCATTAGAAAGGAGATTAAAGACAACGCATCCCAGCTACAACTGGGTTCTATTAACACAAATACGACTGTATATACGACGGACACTGCCCTCCAAAATAGTCTCTCTATTTTTGATGAAATAACAGAGGAATTATTACAGCGTGTAAGTGGGATAAAACAAACAACATGTTTACTTGACCCACTTCCTGGGAAACTTATCAAGGAACTGTTTGTATTATTAGGTCCATCAGTGTTAAATATTATAAACTTATCACTTTCCTCCGGCACTGTTCCCCTAGCATTCAAAAAAGCGGTAATTCATCCTCTGCTCAAAAGACCTAACCTCGATCCTGACCTCATGGTAAACTACCGAACGGTCTCCCACCTTCCGTTTATTTCCAAAATTCTCGAAAGAATTGTTGCACAGCAGCTAAATGAACACTTAGTGACTAACAATCTCTGTGAACCTTTTCAATCCGGTTTTAGGGCAAATCACTCTACGGAGACAGCCCTCGCAAAAATGACTAATGATATATTGCTAACGATGGATTCTGATGCGTCATCTATGTTGCTGCTTCTTGATCTTAGCGCCGCTTTCGATACCGTCGATCATAATATTTTATTAGAGCGTATCAAAACACGTATTGGTATATCAGACTTAGCCTTGTCTTGGTTTAACTCTTATCTTACTGACAGGATGCAGTGCGTCTCCCATAACAATGTGACCTCGGACTATGTCAAGGTAACGTGCGGAGTTCCCCAGGGTTCGGTTCTTGGCCCTGCACTCTTTAGTATTTACATGCTGCCGCTGGGTGACATCATACGCAAGTACGGTGTTAACTTTCACTGTTATGCTGATGACACTCAACTCTACATGCCCCTAAAGCTGACCAACACGCCGGATTGTAGTCAGCTGGAGGCGTGTCTTAATGAAATTAAACAATGGATGTCCGCTAACTTTTTGCAACTCAACGCTAAGAAAACGGAAATGCTGATTATCGGTCCTGCTAGACACCAACATCTATTTAAAAATACCACCTTAACATTTGACAACCAAACAATTAAACAAGGCGACTCGGTAAAGAATCTGGGTATTATCTTCGACCCAACTCTCTCGTTTGAGTCACACATTAAGAGTGTTACTAAAACGGCCTTCTTTCATCTCCGTAATATCGCTAAAATTCGTTCCATCTTGTCCACAAGCGATGCTGAGATCATTATCCATGCGTTCGTTACGTCTCGTCTCGATTACTGTAACGTATTATTTTCGGGTCTCCCTATGTCTAGCATTAAAAGATTACAGTTGGTACAAAATGCGGCTGCAAGGCTTTTGACAAAAACAAGAAAGTTTGATCATATTACGCCTATACTGGCTCACCTGCACTGGCTTCCTGTGCACTTAAGATGCGACTTTAAGGTTTTACTACTTACGTATAAAATACTACACGGTTTAGCTCCAGCCTATCTCGCCGATTGTATGGTACCATATGTCCCGACAAGAAATCTGCGTTCAAAGAACTCCGGCTTATTAGTGATTCCCAGAGCCAAAAAAAAGTCTGCGGGCTATAGAGCATTTTCTATTCGGGCTCCAGTACTCTGGAATGCCCTCCCGGTAACAGTTAGAGATGCTACCTCAGTAGAAGCATTTAAGTCCCATCTTAAAACTCATTTGTATAATCTAGCCTTTAAATAGACCCCCCCTTTTTTAGACCAGTTGATCTGCCGTTTCTTTTCTTCTCTCCTCTTCTCCCCTGTCCCTTGCGAGGGGGAGTTGCATAGGTCCGGTGGCCATGGATGAAGTGCTGGCTGTCCAGAGTCGGGACCCCGGGTGGACCACTAGCCTGTGCATCGGTTGGGGACATCTCTGCGCTGCTGACCCGTCTCCGCTCGGGATGGTTTCCTGTTGGCCCCGCTGTGGACTGGACTCCCGCTGATGTGTTGGATCCACTGTGGACTGGACTTTCACAATGTTATGTCAGACCCACTCGACATCCGTTGCTTTCGGTCTCCCCTAGAGGGGGGGGGGTTACCCACATATGCGGTCCTCTCCAAGGTTTCTCATAGTCATTCACCGACGTCCCACTGGGGTGAGTTTTTCCTTGCCCGTATGTGGGCTCTGTACCGAGGATGTCGTTGTGGCTTGTACAGCCCTTTGAGACACTTGTGATTTAGGGCTATATAAATAAACATTGATTGATTGATTGATTGATTCAAACTTTAATAATATATCACAAACCAGCGTTCTAAAAACTCTGTTCACTCCCAAAATGTAATGTGCAAATGTGCAATCACAAAAATAGTAACACTCAAAATAGTGCAGAGCAATAGCAACATCAATAACTCAACGTTGCTCGAACGTTAGTGTCACACAACACACAAAATAAACATTTAAAGCTCACTTTCTGAAGTTATTACTCATCCACAAATCCCTCGAATTATTCTTCTTCGGTGTGCTTCACTTGTTTTTGACACCATCTGTGATGTGGACGCATGCAGTCATAGATCAACAGGGATGGAGCTGCGTGAAAAAAGTCACCCGGTCTCTTCGCTCATTTTTTCTTCATCCATCCATCCCTTCGAGTTAGCTTTTATGATGATGCCGGCTGGAAAGTTCTCTTTTGGCAAGGTCTTCCTTTTGAATATCACCGTGGGTGGAAGTTTCTGGCCGTTAGCATGGCAAGCTAGAACCACAGTAGGACGACTTCTCATTCCCTGTGGTGCGAATATTCACCGTACGTGTTCCCGTTGTATCCACAGTGCGGTTCACAGGAATATCAAAAGTCAGTGGAACCTTGTACGCGTGTCTCTTAGTAGGAGACATTTTGTGGTCTTTACAGAAACACACAAATGAAATGAAATATCCGCGCGCTTCTTCTTCTACGGGGGCGGGTGCTCACCTTGGCGGTTGCTTACAGTAGAAGAAGAAGCGCTTCCTCTTCTATGGGGGCGGTTGCTTACCGTAGAAGAAGAAGCGCTTCCTCTTTTACGGGGAAAAAAAGATGGCGGCTGTTTACCGTAGTTGCGAGACCTAAACTTCATGAAAATAAATATTAATATTAATCCATATATAAGGCGCACCGGGTTATTAGCCGCACTGTCAGCTTTTGAGAAAAATTGTGGTTTTTAGGTCGGCTTATGGTGCGGAAAATACGGTATTACATTTTAACAGAAGTGTAGACAGAACATGTTAAAAGAGAAAGTAAGCAGATATTAACAGTAAATGAACAAGTAGATTAATAATTCATTTTCTAGCACTTGTCCTTAATAATGTTGACAAAATAATAGGTGTATAAATGACACAATATGTTACTGCATATGTCAGCAGACTAATTAGGAGTCTTTGTTTGTTTACTTACTACTAAAAGACAAGTTGTCTAGTATGTTCACTATTTTATTTAAAAACTAAACTGCAATAATAAACATGTTTAATGTACCCTAAATTTTTTTGGTTAAAATAAAGCCAATAATGCTATTTTGTGGTCCCCTTTATTTAGAAAAGTACCAAAATAATTTTAGTACCGATACCAAAATATTGGTATCGTTACATCACTACCGCCTATATTTGAATATTGTCTAATGGAAATGACTGCTGTGTGATAATCACATTAATAACCAGTGTTGGCGTTAACACACTGTTTATGTCTTTTTACGCATTAAAATCAAAAAGGACGTGCATTTCCGTAAGTCCGCGCGTCCCTGGGATGCAGAGTTTTTGTTTTTTTAACCGACCTGCCTTCTCTGGATCAAAACTCCAGTTTGCTTGTTTTTTTAATTGATTATTGCTTTCCGCCGGTGTTTTGTTTTGTTTATTGTGACGGTGCGCTCTTATCACGCCGTCACTTGAGGACCGGCACGTCAGCGGGAGCAAGCGCGCTGTCACAAAGACAATGTCAGTGTCGTGACTTGGAGAAGATAACCGGGTCAAATTTCCGTCCCCGTTTTTTTCCCCCCAAGATGGCGCCGCTGTAGTGGCTGCTGTTGGCAGGAGCTCTGTGCTCTTGTGTCATTCTTTTGTGTTCCGGATGTTTCCTTCTTGTTTTCATGCAGGGTTTTTTTTGCCTTTTGGTTGGGGACCCTTTGGGACTGTGTGACAAGGGGTGGCACTTTGGTGACTTCTGCTGTGCTTTTTTTGTGAACTTCTGGATCTGCTTCCCGGGAGCCTTTTGGCCATGGAGACCAGCTGCTGGGTCTCTGCCACACCAGAGTCCGTTTGGAGAGACTGGAGGAGATGCGGAAGAAGAGACAGGACTGCGGAGCTGGCGCTGAGAGCCGGGACGGACAAGCTTCACAGTGTCTTGGCTGAATGAGCAGGTATCGGACACCTCGGTCTCCTTGGACGTATCCTCGCTCATCCATGCGGACTGGACACTGGCCGGGAGTTGGTGGGCGGCCGAGGGTGGAGTTGGTTCTCTTGGTTGCTTTGTTGGGTCTGCTCCTTTCTCTGGCCATGTTCCCCCCACCCCAGCAGACTATGGTGTGTATTTTTTTTATAGCATTTTTGTTGTTGTTTTACTTTTGTGGCTGTGTGTAGAAGTGACTGCTCTTTTAATGTCTTTAATGTCCTTTGTGTTTTTTGATGTTTCCCTCTTACACACATGTTTATGTGTGCTATGGCTATGAGTTTTTTTTCTCTTTGGCCTCAGTCTGGACCCCCTCTCCAGGGGCCCAGGCTTAGTCTGATTTTTTTTCTCCCCTCTCCTCCCCCCTCCCCGGCATTTACCTGTTTCTCACCTTTTTTGTAAGGGGCGCCAGAAGTTGGCAGACCCGTCAGCGATCCTGTTCTGTCTCCCTGTAATGTTTGTCTGCTCTTGAATGGGATTGTGCTGAAAATCTTAATTTCCCCTCTGGGATTATTAAAGTATTTCTGATTCTGATTGCGTTTTTATTGGCCGTCTTCAAAAGTAATGAACTTTCCGGTACAATTTCTTAAATTTTAATTCACCGAAATTTTTATCAGTCACAAATACTGCCTCAGTTTGCACTCGGACAACTTTACCACGAGGGGGCTATCAAAAGAAAGACTTTAGAAAGACAAGAAAACTTTGCTAATTAGTACTAATAAACTAGATTGATTGAGACATTGCTGGACAGCAGAGAAGTAACTAAATCCAAATAAACGTTGAAATTATTTTTTTAAGATATCTGGCTTGTACCTTCAGTAGGGATGTAAATCATTAAGAATTCATCGATATGATACCGTAATTGATACTCCTTATCGATACCAGTATTTATCGTATTTGTAATTTGTGGAAATAAAAAAGTGGAAAAATACATTTTAAATATCATTCCTATTAGCACAAGAGGTTGAACACGTCCAACATGATGTTCTGTAACATCTCAGAGCAGGGAAGTCTTTTATCAACAGCTGTTTATTTGAAGTCTTAAAGAAGTCAACTATGTGTGCAGTGCAAGGTGAAATGCAGTTATGTCATCTTCTTGTCAATAACACACACATCAATCTTTTGTGTGTTGTTGCTTCCTTATTTGTCATTATTCAAAGCTGATTTTAATGTGTAGCAGCGGCAGCTGAACTCAATGTGACAACGTGTCATAGTTACGTCAGTCAGCTGGAATTAAAAATACAAATAGTTGTGTCGTTAGTCCAGAATCTTCACGGTCCTCATGGATGACATAATTAGGAACCAGTACTAAAAAAAATGGTACTTGGTATACATCCCTAATCTTCACCACTAAACCTTTGAAATATGCTGACATATGTGCTGCTAAAGGTAAATAAACAGTAGCCATATTGAATGTGTGCCTTCATTTGACCACGTGAGGTAAGGAGGACGGCCTCTAGGTCACATGGTTACACCCCAGCAATTACATTGTTGATGATTGATGAGCATTCATTTTTAAATGGACGTGTTAAAAAGCAAGTATATCCCCATCTTTAGTCATAAATGTGGCCCCCGGATGAACATGTGTCACAAACATTGTATTAGATGATATGTGGATGTTGTGCTTACTTGGACTGTGATGAAGCTGTGAGGACTCAGGTGGTTTGTCTTCATGCTCTTCAGTCTTCACAGAGACAACAGTCAGTGGAAACTTGGTGAGATCAGCCTCCTCCTGCCCTACAGGACACTCTCCCTCCTCTTCCTCTTTAAAATAGGGGGGCTGTGGATCCTTCTCGTCCCCTTTAAAATGTGAGGGCTGTGGATCCTCTAAAGTGAAACTGTCCCCCTGCAGATGAGGGAGACATTCTTCTTGGTGTTCAATCAGCTGATGGATGTCTACAGGACACAAACAAAACACATTTTAACTCCTACATGCTAAATATTAAATCGTACATGAAATATAGGACTGTAGCTATTGAAAACTGTATTAATCAAGTGTTCTACTGGAAATGTTTTCGATTAATCGAGTAACTGGATAAAACATAGTGTTGCTTGGTTAAAGACAAATTTAAGCGACTTTAAGACATTTCACTTAATAATGAATGGCCAATTGGTTTGAGATGGTATGAGATCAAGATGTCATCTTTAGATCAGGCTTTGTTTTTTCGACAATCACTGCCACATTAAAAAGTTAAAGTACCAATGATTGTCACACACACACTAGGTGTGGCGAGATTATTCTCTACATTTGATCCATATCCCTTGATCACACCCCTGGGAGGTGAGGGGAGCAGTGAGCAGCAGCGGTGCCTGCGCCTGGGAATAATTTTAATGGTGATTTAACCCCCAATTCCAACCGTTGATGCTGAGTGCCAAGCAGGGAAGTAATGGGTCCCATTTTTATAGTCTTTGGTATGACTCAGTCGGGGTTTGAACTCACAACCTACCGATCTCAGGGCGGACACTCTAACCACTAGGCCACTGAGTAGGTGGATGTAGTAGGTGTTGTAGTAGGTTAATGGCTGCACCAATATGAAGGAAATAACAGGTCAGTATAGCTTTTACACACATAAATAACTTGTCAAACCTGCCAGCTAGCAGGCTAGGTTTACAGTGTCAGTTACCATGGTAACTGACTCTGACTTTGTCTTACCTCTCTTATTTTTGGAGGTAAAACTCTCGAGCTTTACATACTCAGGAGTTTGCACTTAACCTGCTCTCTGGAATATTCCCCCGGTGACTGTGTGAGTTTTGTGTAAACATGTTGATACACATTGTTACAAACTGAGAGGAACATCAACCTCTCATAAATATTGTGTGTCTGAAACTGTCTCGTTTTTATGAACACTGTAAAACAATCAGTGCATCATCCTCACATGACAATTCAACTTCTTATAGACAATCTATTTAGGAATAGTGTTAATAATAAATATAAAGTTAGTAAACATGTGAGAGTAAGAAGTAAACAAACCTGTTCTGTGTAACACAACTTGATGTTTTTGATGTTGTCGCTCCTTCTCCTCTTTTGTTGGACAAAGTTCCTCCTCGTACTCTGCTATCGTTATTTCGCACATTTTCACACAATCACAACACTTTACACTCACACTTGATCTCTGCTTAGCGATGTGTTTTGATCACTTCCGCCTCTCTTTGTTAGCAGCTAACAAGCTAAGCTAACTAGCAGGCTAAGCTAGCTCGAGAAGCATCAAAATGCGCTCAGACTAATATAACCGGATGCAAACAGTTATTAACGATGTTTACTCTATTTAATAGCGTCTAATAAAGGACATATATGTGTACATGGACGCACAGACTAAGAACACTGAACTGTGACGACTGCAATAACGTCTTCACCGTCAGACGCCATCTTGCTTTATCCTCGCCGTGTTTGGTTCGCGCGCAGTGTTGTCAGATCTCGCGAGAGAAACAAGTAACCAGCTCTAAATATGACCTTGTATTTATAGATTGTATTTATCTACTCTAACCAACTATGAATTATATAACATATATACAATGTGCTTCTGTCAGTGTTACAGGTCCCGGCTTGGGTACCTGGTTACAGCTTATAATTATCCTGCAGTATGGACACAAGGATCACAAATTGAAACGTGTTGTCGCTTTCCCAAATTCCACTGGATTGTGTTTTTATTGAACCACACAAAATATATTCTGTCTCTTTCTTTTGTTTTTTTTCCATTGTCTTTTCAATGTTCATATTTTTTGTATTATCACAATAGCAATCAATATAACAATCATTCTGTCATTATTCAAATTCACACTACATAACACACAACACCATTCTCATTTTACATCATTTGTTCTCCTCATCAATATCTCTCATTTTCATTTCCGGCATAATACTGTTACTAGTAGCTGCACCACTACAGTGCACACAGAAAGCAGACAGTGGCTAATGCTAACAACATTGGCAGAACTGGACCAATAAACAATATAGAAAGTTATAATACAAAAACGAACTCATATTGTACACATTTAGGCTCATTGCACTTGTCACTTTTACAGAAGTGATTAGAAAAATATTAATAGAAAAATAAACTGCAGCAGCCCACTTTGCATTACATTACAATGTCCCAAAACGAACACCAAACGTCATCATCCTCACATCAAACTAAAGCTCAGTGACTGCACTTTATCACACAATTATTTGTGTTTCAAATATAGCTGCTTTAAGGTCATTGCTAACCTGCAGTATGGACACAAGGATCACAAATTGAAACGTGTTGTCGCTTTCCCAAATTCCACTGGATTGTGAAGTTTGGGCGGAAGTACGTCAGTGTACAGGAGACTCCCACGGTGAAACAGACCTACACTGCCCCCTGCTGTCAGTAGTTAGCTGTTGTTTAACAATCTGTTGGTATCCTAGTCCAGGGGTCGGCAACCTTTACCACTCAAAGAGCCATTTTGGCAAGTTTCACAAATTAAAGAAAGTAATGGGAGCCACAAAAAAAAAATTAAAATAAAAAACACTGCATACAAAGCTTAAATACTTTGTGCTATGTTAACCAGGGGTCTCCGACACACGCACCGGCACACACTTTAATATGGAAATTTGATGTTAGTGCAGCCCGCGAGTTTTGAACTAATGGCGCTTGATAGCGTCATACTTGCCAACCCTCTCACTTTTCCCAGGAGACTCCCGAATATCAGAGCGTGATGACACTGCATTTGGCGCCCTCTACAGTCTGCCCTAACAGTGTACCTGCTCGACCACACGTAGAATGCAATTTCAGCTTGCTCACGTAAGTGACAGCAAGGCGTACTAACTCAGCAGCCACACATCTTACACTGACGGTACCAATACTCAGAATCCCATGCAGCCCTAACTCTTCCGCTCAACCAACGGACGGAGAGGGGGGGGGGGGGGTTGATGTGTGGGGGGATTTGGTGGTAGCGGGGGTGTATAATGTAGACCGGAAGAGTTAGGGCTGCATGGGATTCTGGGTAATGGTTGTGTTGTGTTTATGTTGTGTTACGGTGGGATGTTCTCCAGAAATGTGTTTTTCATTCTTTTTTGGTGTGGGTTCACAGTGTGGCGCATATTTGTAACGTAACAATGTTAAAGTTGTTTGATACGGCTACCATCAGTGTAAGCTGTGTGGCTGATGAGTAAGTATGCTTTGCTGTCTCCTGTGTGTGCAAGTAATAACAACATGCAACATGTGGCTGGACTGGCACGCTGTGTGTAAATGCTATAGAGGACAATTACTGCAGTGCAATTAGGGCACGCCCTTTATTTAGTAATTAGAGTGTAAATAGGATTATTTTTTCCCTGGGAAAATCGGGGGGGTCGGCATGTATGTAGCTGAGCCACATCAAAGTGGTCAAGGACCCGCATGCGGCTCCGGAACCGCGGGTTGCCGACCCCTGTCCTAGTCCATCCATCCATCCATTTTCTACCGCTTATTCCCTTCGGTGTCGCGGGGGGCGCTGGAGCCTATGTCAGGTACAATCGGGCGGAAGGCGGTGTACACCCAGGACAAGTCGCCACCTCATCGCAGGGCCAACACAGATAGACAGACAACATTCACACTCACATTCACACACTAGGGACCATTTAGTGTTGCCAATCAACCTATCGCCAGGTGCATGTCTTTGGAGGTGGGAGGAAGCCGGAGTACCCGGAGGGAACCCACGCAGTCACGGGGAGAACATGCAAACTCCACACAGAAAGATCCTGAGCCCGGGATTGAACTCACGACTACTCAGGACCTTCGTATTGTGAGGCAGACGCACTAACCCCTCTGCCACCGTGCTGCCTTGTCACCATTAAATATTGTTCACCTGAATATTATCTAAATAAATTATAAAAATACACAATAACAACTTTTTGTGGGTATCACATCAGCAGCTACACTTTTCCTAACTAAGAGTTTCCCGCTTGTCTCCAACACTTCCCCCATGCATTCCTGAGCTAAGACAAAAGGTGTGTGCCTCACCGACACTCTCCTGTAAACAGACGGCCTTTGTCTTTTGTGGCCTCCAATAAATACTCAAAAAAAAAGTATTCTCTGAACATTTCTTATTAAATAGATAATTACATTGTAAAACAACAGACACTTGACTTTTGCTTATATGTCCCTGCAAGATGATGTTACGTTTTGGACGCATGGCTGCAAAGGTTTTTTTTTTGATTGATTGATTGAGACTTTTATTAGTAGGTTGCACAGTGAAGTACATATTCCGTACAATTGACCACTAAATGGTAACACCCGAATAAGTTTTTCAACTTGTTTAAGTCGGGGTCCACTTAAATTGATTCATGATACAGATATATACTATCATATATACTATCATCATAATACAGTCATCACACAAGATAATCACATTGAATTATTTACATTATTTACAATCAGGGGTGTGGAGGGGGGGGGGGGGTAGGATATGGACAGCAAGTAGTGGACATAGAGAGAGAGAGAGAGAGAGAGAGGAACATCAAACTAGACATTCCTATTCAAATCTGGCTCAAAATATTAGACTCCGTCATAGAACCCATTTCCCTGTACGGCTGCGAGGTCTGGGGCCCTCTTGCTAACCAAGATTTTGCAAAATGGGACAAACACCAAATCGAGACTCTGCATGCAGAATTTTGCAAATCCATTCTCCGCACCCAACGGAAAACACCAAATAATGCATGCAGAGCAGAATTAGGAAGATACCCACTAATAATCAAGATCCAAAAGAGAGCAGTCAAATTTTATAACCACTTAAAAGAAAGTGACCCAGACACGCTCCATAACAAAGCCCTCACCTACAGAGAGACCCTAGAGAGATGCCCGCTCAGCCAGCTGGTTCAGGGACTCTGCTCACAAACACAAGCAAAACCACCAGACAGAAACCACACTGGACTAAACCAAATTATAAGAAAACAAAAAGAAAACTATCTGACACATTGGAAAGAATCAACCCAAAACCAGAGCAAATTGGAATGCTATTTGGCCCTACACAGAGAATACACATTGGCAGAATACCTGAGCACTGTGACCGATCCAAAACTAAGGAGATCCTTGACTATGTACAGACTCAGTGAGCACAGCCTAGCCATCGAGAAAGGCCGCCATAGGCAGACCTGGCTCCCAAGAGAAGACAGACTGTGCAACCAATGCACACAGGGTGCGGTAGAAACTGAACTGCACTTCCTAACAACCTGCCCACTGTACCAAGACATCAGAGACATATACTTCCCACAAATGGCAAATACCCAAAGAGAGTTTGAAAACATGACAATTAACGACAAACTCCCATACCTACTGGGGGAAGTAAAGCAATGTGCAAACACAGCAGCAAGATTCGTGAGCCGTTGCGACAAGAAAAGGACATCCAATGGAATACAACCACCATAAAGACTATTCCTGCACTATTTGTACTATACGGACATCTGTACATAGATCTACCCACAAACACAGCATATACGTTCAAATACACTTGGAAAACTGCTGCTATTTCTAAGCCATCTTTACTTGAATGTATACATATATGCATCTTTATTTAAACGTTTTGCACAACTCTATAGTTTATCTTATTTTATTACTATAATGTTATATTTTAATTAGTCTTAACATTTTTAAAGTTGCAATGTGACACAGCTCTGTTCACACAGCTCTTTAGTATAGTAGACCTATATTTTAATTGTACATAGTTTTAATTTCAATTTCAATAGGTGCTTAAGTTTGATACATTTTAATTGTTTTGATCCTTACTTGAATGTATACATATGCATCTTTATTTAAATGTTTTGCACAACTCTATAGTTTACCTTATTTTATTACTTTTTATTATTATAATCTTATATTTTAAATTAGTCTTAACATTTTTTAAAGCTGTAATGTGACACAGCTCTGTTCACACACATCTTTAGTATAGTAGACCTATATTTTAATTGTACATACTTTTAATTTCAATAGGTGCTTAAGTTTGATACATTTTAATTGTTTTGATTGATTGTTTTAATGCTGGCTTTGGCAATGTAAACGTTTGTTTCCCATGTCAATAAAGCCCCTTTGAATTGAATTGAATTGAATTGAAATTGAATTGAGAGAGAGAGAGAGAGAGAGAGAGAGAGAGAGAGAGAGAGAGAGAGAGAGAGAGAGAGAGAGAGAGAGAGAGAGAGAGAGAGAGAGAGAGAGAGAGAGAGATCAGAAGGCATAAGAAAAAGTATCTGCATTTGATTGTTTACATTTGATTATTAGCAATCCGGGGAGGGTGTTAGTTTAGGGTTGTAGCTGCCTGGAGGTGAACTTTTATTGCGGTTTTGAAGGAGGATAGAGATGCCCTTTCTTTTATACCTGTTGGGAGCGCATTCCACATTGATGTGGCATAGAAAGAGAATGAGTTAAGACCTTTGTTAGTTCGGAATCTGGGTTTAACGTGGTTAGTGGAGCTCCCCCTGGTGTTGTGGTTAAGGAAGTAGTTTGACATGTACTTCGGTCTTTTGTGGCCTCCAATAAATTGTTCTCTCGGATGCAGAATTTTACAGCAGTAAAACCAGCAAACCAGCAAACCAGTAATTATAGTCTGCAAATTGTGTTGTTGTTGAATGATATTTATCTGATTTAAAGGCAAATACAGTTTATATACTTGTCTGTCTATCTGTGTTGGCCCTGCGATGAGGTGGCGACTGGTCCAGGGTGTACCCCACCTTCCGCCCGAATGCAGCTGAGATAGGCTCCAGCACCCGCCGCGACCCCGAAAGGGACACGCGGTATATAAATGGATGGCTGGATCATTTGTTGCCGTGCTTTTTTGTGTAGACACCATGAAAACATACATTTAGAATTAATCGTTCATGACTTACCCATCACTATGACTCATTGGCCCCGCCCCTAAGTGACGCATGCGTGGAGGATATGCGCTTTGCGGCAAAGTCCTCCTTTACTCCACACACGCTTCTAAGCCTCGGCACATCTCCTCACATCGCTACTAACTACACTTTATTCATCCTCCGTGTCAGGATAAACTCCACTCGTCTCAGTCAACTTTGGAGATTATTAGGCCCGCTTAGCTTGCTAGTTGTTTTAGCGCGCTAGTTAGCTCAGCGTACTAGTTAGCTTAGCTTGTTAGCTGCTAACAAAGCGACGCGGATTTGATCAACACATCGCTTAGTTAAGAACAAGTGTGAGTGTAAAGTGTTGTGATTGTGTGAAAATGTGCGAAAAGTGTTGTGATTGTGTGAAAATGTGTGAAAGAACGATAGCAGAGTACAAAGACGAACTTTTTCGGACAAAAGAAGAGAACAAAAGACTACGTCAACTACTGGAGGCTGTTTTCAAGAAACCTCAAGTTGTGTTACACAGAACAGGTTTGTTTACTTCTTACTCTCACGTGTTTACTAACTTTATATTCCATCATTAACATGACGTGTTAGATTAATTTTGATTAATAGGTGTACTCAGACACATGATTGTTGTGTTGTAACAAACAGTTCAGGGTGTCCCAAGTTACCGCAGAGTATTATGTAAGGAGGAGGAGTTTTGTCCCTCCATAGTTGCTGTAGGGCTGTGACGTAAGATGTCTATGAGTGTGGGTTGTTGAAGGAGGTGTGTGAAGATAACATTAAAGAAGTGGTGGCGACCGGACCTGCTCTAATGTCTCCCGTTTATTATTTTATTTGATAGGTACACAGAATATGCGAACCCAGGACCCTCGGCTACATTGGTGGCAGCGGTGGGATTTTAACCGCTGTGTTGAAAAAAAGAAGAAAGTGTTACACAGGACTCGTGAGTTTCCAGTTAGCTGTACCTGTATAGTTAGCTGCTAAGCTTCCCGTCAAAAATGGACATTCTGGAGTTGCCCTTAAGTCCCGTGGGGGGGTCCCAGGTTTGTCGCCCCCTCCAGAGGGTGGCCATGGACATTCTGGAGTTGCCCTTAAGTCCCGTGTGGGGGGGGGGGGTCTTAGGTTTGTCGCCCCCTCCAGAGGGTGGCCATGGACATTCTGGAGTTTCCCTTAAGTCCCATGGGGGGTCCCAGGTTTGTCGCCCCCTCCAGAGGGTGGCCATGGACATTCTGGAGTTGCCCTTAAGTCCCATGGGGGGGTCCCAGGTTTGTCGCCCCCTCCGGAGGGTGGCCACTGTATGCACTGCCCAACCAAACAGCTCACACTGTCGCTTGCTGCCTGTTTGAGGACTATGTTTTGGTGCATGGTGTCCCTGAAATCCTGCATAGCGACCAGGGTCGCCAGTTCGAAGCGGAAGTCATCCAGAGACTCTGCCAGTTGCTTGAAAAAAATAAAAAGACACGCACCACTGCCTATAACCCCAAGTTTGATGGCATGGTGGAGCGTCATAATCGGACTATCTCGCAGGGCGCGAGTGGTGCGACCTCCTTCGCATCTGCAAGATTTTTGCATGTTTTGAGGGGCCAGTGTTCTATCTAGCCTATGCAATACTGTGTTGATCAGTTAAATATTGTTGATTTGTTATGTGTGCATTAAGATTGTGATTTTTTTCTCTGCTCTATTTCCCTTGTTTGTTACCTATTTTGTTTGTAATAAAACGGGAACATTTCTAATTGAGAGGGGGGCGTATGTAACAAACAGTTCAGGGTGTCCCAAGTTACCTTTTAGTTCCACTTCAATTATTCACATGATCAACAATGAGCTGAGATGGTATAAGGTGAACAGTTCTGGAACTTTCTAACTCGGGGGGAAAAACGTGATCTCGTTGGAAGCGCGATGTATGAGCAGACGCCGTTTGGGTATAACAAAATGGTGTCCGCCAATGTAGTTTATAATGTCACTACGTCAGTAGTTGTCAAACTTTTTTCACCAAGTACCACCTCAGAAAATACTTGGATTTCCAAGTACCACCATCATGAACAACATTAAAATACAGTAGCATAGTAGGCCTTAGTTATTCATTAAAAACAAGGAAGACACGTTATTTAACAAGTATATTTAATATTTTTAGTTACTGTAACATTACACACAGTTTGAACAGTAACATTGTGTTTGAATGTAGGAAAATAAAACACTGTACTTAAATAATGAAATGATATTTGGCGTACCACTAGGTGATGTCCGCGTACCACTAGTGGTACACGTACCACAGTTTTAGAATCCCTGCACGATCGGTTTAGGAAGACGTGATCGATGCACGCGTGCGCAAAGACAACATCACTTCCTTTTTACTTGTTTGTCCTGCATGTTGTCACTACCATAGTTTTCTTTTTTGTAATCTTTATTTGAATAACAATGTCATATAAAAGATGACATGCTGATCATTTAAAAATGAATAATGGTTTGTTTAAAAAAAAAAAAATCAACATTTAAAAAATAAATCACATGATGTGAGTCAGTGGCGCCCCCTTATGTCATTCATTGCAATGACAGAAGAGTGAAAGTAATTGAAACTGTGGCCATAACACTCCCTGATTCATTAAATCTACCCCTTGTTCATGTTTATATTCTTGTTCCCTTTACTCCTATGCATTGGCGTTGTTGGGCCTATTTTAGGGGGGCTCAAGCCCCCCTAAAATATTCTTAAGCCCCCCTAAATATTTTGGTGTTATAAATAAATATATATACACTACCGTTCAAAAATTTGGGGTCACCCAAACAATTTTGTGGAATAGCCTTCATTTCTAAGAACAACAATAGACTGTTGAGTTTCAGATGAAAGTTCTCTTTTTCTGGCCATTTTGAGCGTTTAATTGACCCCACAAATGTGATGCTCCAGAAACTCAATCTGCTCAAAGGAAGGTCAGTTTTGTAGCTTCTGTAACGAGCTAAAATGTTTTCAGATGTGTGAACATGATTGCACAAGGGTTTTCTAATCATCAATTAGCCTTCTGAGCCAATGAGCAAACACATTGTACCATTAGAACACTGGAGTGATAGTTGCTGGAAATGGGCCTCTATACACCTATGTAGATATTGCACCAAAAACCAGACATTTGCAGCTAGAATAGTCATTTACCACATTAGCAATGTATAGAGTGTATTTCTTTCAAGTTAAGACTAGTTGTTGTTTGTCTTGGATGTTGCTGAACCATTTGATTACTGCTGCTGTATTTCTCCATTGGTTGAGCGGTGTTTTGTCAGTAATTTTTCTGTTGATTCTGTCCAGGATTATTTTGCTGATTTTTCCTATTTCGGATTTAGTTGGGTTTATTAGTCGGCATGATGGGTTATTTGCGAAGTTGGGTTTGTGGTCCTTCAATGTGATGAAGGCTTCCTTGTTGGCTGTAGCGTCCACCCTGTCCTCGATGTCCAGTTCAGCCGCAATCCGTTTGTTTTCCAGGTGGATGCTCTGTAAAGTGTTGGGTTGTGCTTTTTTGTATGATTAGGTGATGCTTCTGTCCAGTAAAGTGTTATGTTCTTGTATGTTCATTCTGTAGAAATTTGTGGTTTTATCGGCGGCTATGATGAGGTTGCTTACTTTCTTGATGTGCTCCGTGTCAAGAAGCGTATATGCCAAATCTTCAAAGAGAACGGCCTACGGATCACGATTGAAGCCAACAAGCAAACCGTCAACTTCCTCGACGTCACTTTCAACCTGAGGAATAACAGCTACCAACCATTCACGAAACCCAACACAACACTCCAATACGTGCACCATGACAGCAACCACCCACCCACCACCACGAAAAGAATACCTATCGGTATTAATAAAAGACTATCGATGCTGTCATCTAGCAAAGCTGAATTCGACAAAGCAACCCCCCCGTACCAAAAAGCACTTGATAAAAGCGGATACAACTTCACCCTCACCTACGAACCCACGCCAGGAAACCAACCAAAAAGGAGCAGAAAACGAAACAACATTATCTGGTACAACCCCCCATACAGCAAAAACGTCTCAACTAATATTGGCCACAAATTCCTTACCCTGATCGACAAACACTTCCCCAAAGGCAACATCCTAAGAAAAGTATTCAACAAGAACAACATTAAATTGAGCTACAGCTGCATGAACAACATACGACAAATCATTTCAAACCACAATAAAGCAATTGAAAAGGAGCCGTCCACCACCAGGCAGAATGACTCCAAAACCGACAAAGGCTGTAACTGCCGCAAGAAACCTGATTGCCCTCTCAACGGGGGGTGCTTACAACCATCAGTCGTTTACCAAGCAAAGGTAACACACAAGGACATTAACACATCCGACACATATGTAGGATTAACTGAGGGAGCATTCAAAACCACATGGAACAATCACAAAGCCTCTTTCAGAAGCAAAAGCTTGCGGAATACTACAGAACTCAGTAAACACATTTGGAATCTCAAAGACAATAATGTTGAATATTCGATAACATGGCAAATTCTTGCATCCAGCACACCTTACAACAGTGGTAATAAAAGATGCAACCTATCCTTAAAAGAGAAACTGTTTATTTTATACAGTCCAGACTTGTCATCCCTCAACAAGCGCAGCAAAATTGTATCAGCATGCCGTCACAGAAGGAAACACCACATGAGCCAATCACCACGCCACTACGCCTGCCTGTACCCACCCGCTCTGTGCCCTATATAAACCATGGTATGTGAATGCTTCCATTAAAATCTCCCGACGATTGAGGAAACCCTCATGAAACAGGCCTGTAGAGATGAAATAGTCTTGTGATTTTTTCCCACACATACATATTACGCTCTACCACGGTATCGAGCACTATTTTATTTTATTTTTTTGGATAATCGAATTAAGACATATATATATATATATATATATATATATATATATATATATATATATATATATATATATATATATATATATATATATATATATATATATATATATATACATACATACAGTATGTATATATGTATATATATATTGTTAGATTCCGGTGATTGACGCGCAAGTTCTTCTTGCGAGTCAAAATCCAGCACTCCGTTCAACGGGTCCTGTCCTCTCGGCGCAGACGGTCTTACCGGCTGCTCCACAGACGTAGGCTCTACTCAGCTGGATGGCGAGGCAATTCGCCTAGTTCTACTACCCTGTGTTGGTTCAGCGTCTGTCCCGCCTCCCTTTGTGGTCTGCTCGGCAGAGAAGCCTATCTCTTAAGACCGAGTCAAAAAAAATCAAATCCCGCTGTTTAATGGTAGCTTGCCTCTAATGAATCTTGGCTTTTGTTACTGATTAGGTTAGATTTGAGGGCTGGGGAAAGGAAAAGCCCTACAGGACATCTTGTAAGTGAACTGCATTAGAGTGACCCTTCAGAGCTAGGTGTTGGACACACAGTAGTCCTAGCGTTTTACGTCAAGGACGCGATGGTACAATAAGGAATTAAATCTTGATCCTTTTTATAATGCTTTTTATTGCAGGCTCAATAGCGTAAGCATTGCACAGCGTCAATAAATCATTCACAATAATAATGAAAAATTGTAAAAATTTAATAAATGGCTAATCAATGGGTATCTAATTCAGTTCAAATAGAAGTTAGGTTGGATCTTACTGTGCAAGGTCCTTCGGGGAAAATCCGAAAATGCCCGAAAAAGTGGAAAAGCCGAAGATGTCCGAAAAAGGGGAAAAGTCGAAAATGTCCGAAAAAGTGTCTCTGAAATTTGGAAGAAGCCGGATAGGTCACCGGGCCCGGTGATCACATCCAGGCTTCGGCTGCGTCAGCAGGAGAGGGGAGCCAGCAGGAGAAGTGGTGTCGGCTAAGAGCCGTGGCCCGGGTGGCCAACGCCCTTGTTCCTCTGGTAGATTCAGAAGTCAGTCTTCTGGTGCCAGAATGAAGAAGTCGAATCATGTTCCTCTTTTGCTTTTGTCGCAGGGGGAGTTTAGAATGGAGAAAAGTCTCTTGTTTGTCTAATCAAGTCCTTCTTGGAGAGCTGGGACAAAAAGAGGCAAGGAAAAAAATTAATATAAGGTTGGATGCAGAGGATTTGCAGCCCTTTCCTTGGTCAGAGCCTTCAGCAGTTTGGGCATCGATGGAGAGAGAAAGAGGAGAGCCATCCGCAGTACCACCGAAGCGGCGGAAAGGGCCTCGAAATGGTTGTGGCTCAAGAGAGGAGATCCTTGGAGTCATGGTAGCTAGCTAGCCGTCTGGACACAAGCCGGGGGATATGATCACCCCCGGTTGGGTCGCTTGGAAGAGGGCGTATGACCAGTTGAGAGACCCGAAACGCCCGGTGAATCCAAGAGGTCACTGAGGATGTGTCCAGACTAAGCATCAGCAGATGTATGTACACAGTAAGAAAAGTCCAATTAAATCTCAAATTGTCTTTAAAAAACATTGAAATAAAGTGCCCTGGTTTAAGAGGACACAATTAAAGGCCTACTGAAAGCCACTACTACCGACCACGCAGTCTGATAGTTTATATATCAATGATGAAATCTTAACATTGCAACACATGCCAATACGGCCGAGTTAACTTATAAAGTGCAATTTTATATTTCCCACTAAACTTCCGGTTGAAAATGTCTATGTATGATGACGTATGCGCGTGACGTCAACGGTTGATACGGGAAGTATGCGGACACATTGAATCCTATACAAAAAACTCAGTTTTCATCTCAAAATTTCACAGTATTCTGGACATCTGTGTTGGTTAATCTTTTGCAATTTGTTTAAAGGCCTACTGAAATGAATTTTTTAAATTTAAACGGGGATAGCAGATCCATTCTATGTGTCATACTTGATCATTCTGCGATATTGCCATATTTTTGCTGAGAGGATTTAGTATAGAACAACGTCGATAAAGTTCGCAACTTTTGGTCTCTGATAAAAACAAACCTTGCCCCTACCGGAAGTAGCGTGACGTTGTCAGTTGTTCACTCCCTCATATTTTCCTATTGTTTTCAACGCAGCTAGAGCTATTCGGACCATTACCCCATTCATTTGAACGAGGATGAAAGATTCGTGGACGAGGAACGTTAGAGTGACGGACTAGAATGCAGTGAAATACATTTTTTTTTTCGCTCTGACCGTAACTTAGGTACAAGCTGGCTCATTGGATTCCACACTCTCTCCTTTTTCTATTGTGGATCACGGATTTGTATTTTAAACCACCTCGGATACTATATCCTCTTGAAAATGAGAGTCGAGAACGCAAAATGGACATTCAGTGCCTTTTATCTCCACGACAATCCATCGACGAAGCTCGTTAGCATGAGCTAACGTGGTAGCATCTGTCTCAAATGCAGATAGAAACAAAATAAATAAATCCCTGACTGGAAGGATGGATAGAAGATCAACAATACTATTAAACCATGTACATGTAACTACACGGTTAATAGATCTAAGCCTGGCAAAGCTTAACAATGCTGTTGCTAACGACGCTAAGGCTGACTTAGCAACTTAGCAACCGGACCTCACAGAGCTGATAAAAACATTAGCGCTCCACCTACGCCAGCCAGCCTTCATCCGCCCAGCTCATCAACACCCGTGCTGACCTGCGTTCCAGCGATCGACGGCGCGACGAAGGACTTCACCCGATCATCCGTGCGTGCGGTGGCCGGTTAGCATCGGCTAGCGCGTCTGCTATCCAAGTGAGTAATCCTTGTTGTGTTGCTACAGCCAGCCGCTAATACACCGATCCCACCTACAACATTCTTCTTTGCAGCCTCCATTGTTCATTAAACAAATTGCAAAAGATTCACCAACACAGATGTCCAGAATACTGTGGAATTCTGAAATGAAAACAGAGCTTTTTTGTATTGTATTCAATGGGGAAGGCATACCTCTGTTCCCCGGGCTACGTCACGCGCATACGTCATCCTCCGAAGGCTTTTTCAACCGGAAGTGTGGCTGGAAATTTGAAATTGCACTTTATAAGTTAACCCGGCCGTATTGGCATGTGTTGCAATGTTAAGATTTCATCATTGATATATAATCTATCAGACTGCGTGGTCGGTAGTAGTGGGTTTCAGTAGGCCTTTAAAGGCCTAGCCGATGCTAGCCGCCAAACCCACGGATGAAGTCCTTCGTAGCGCCGTCGATCGCTGGAACGCAGGTGAGCACGGCTGTTGATGGGCAGATGAGGGCTGATGAATGGGCAGATGAGGGCTGGCTGGCGTAGGTGGAGCGCTAATGTTTTTATCATAGCTCTGTGAGGTCCGGTTGCTAAGTTGCTAAATTAGCCTTAGCGTCGTTAGCAACAGCATTGTTAAGCTTTACCAGGCTGAGAATTATTAACCGTGTAGTTACATCTCCATGGTTTAATAGTATTGTTGATCTTCTGTCTATCCTTCCAGTCAGGGATTTATGTATTTTGTTTCTATCTGCATTTGACAACGATGTTATCACGTTAGCTCAGTAGCTAAGTGTGTCACCGATGTATTGTCGTGGAGATAAAAGTCACTTTGAATGTCCATTTCGCGGGCTCGACTCTCATTTTCAAGAGGATATAGTATCCGAGGTGGTTTAAAATACAAATCCGTGATCCACAATAGAAAAAGGAGAGAGTGTGGAATCCAATGAGCCAGCTTGTACCTAAGTTACGGTCAGAGCGAAAAAAGATACGTCCTGCACTGCCTCTAGTTCTTCACTCTAACGTTCCTCATCCACGAATCTTTCATCCTCGCTGAAATTAATGGGGTAATCGTAGCTTTGTCGCTCCAAATCTCTCTCGCTCCATTGTAAACAAAGGAAAATTGTGAGGAATATTACCTCCTGTGACGTCACGCTACTTCCGGTACAGGCAAGGCTTTTTTTATCAGCGAGCAAAAGTTGCGAACTTTATCGTCGATTTTCTATACTAATACTATACTAATTTCTATACTAGTATATATATCCATCCATCCATCCATTTTCTACCGCTTATCCCTTTCGGAGTCGCGGGGGGTGCTGGAGCCTACCTCAGCTACAATGGGGTGGAAGGTGGGGTATGTATATATATATATATATATATATATATATATATATATATATATATATATATATATATATATATATATATATATACTGTATATTTATGTATATATGTTCAGTTTAACAGTCCAGTTGTGATTGATTGAATGCCCTGAGAATTATACTGGACATTATTTTGTAATTTCCACAAAATAATGTGTAGTATTTTGTTAATTTCTTGCCAAAAATATTTTAATTTGAAAGATATTTTCAAAGCAGAGTATTGTCCTTAGGGCATACTTGCCAACCTTGAGACCTCCGCTTTCCGGGGTGGGGGTGGGGCGGGGGCGTGGTTAAGAGGGGAGGAGTATATTTACAGCTATAATACATATATATATATATATATATATATATATATATATATATATATATATATATAAGAAATACTTGACTTTCAGTGAATTCTAGCTATATATATGTGTATATACAGTATGTATATTTATTTTATTATATATCTATATATAAATAAAAGAAATACTTGCATTTCAGTGTTCATTTATTGACACATATACACACATATAACACTCATCTACTCATTGTTGTACTTGAAAGTGCAATGCTTTGCAGCCAGAAGCACAGCTTTATAAACTACATACATACTAAATACACAGTAATGAAAACACAGTTGTTCTACTAACTGTACTGTGCTTGCTGCTTACTAAAAAAAACAAAACACTTACCTTTCACTATTTGAGTAGCCTTTGTTCTGCCATTTGCGTACTGGCGAACGATCTCTGAATCTGGGAACATATCCTTCACGGATTTGTTGTAGACATCCGCAAATGAGAACGGGATGTTGCTTCCAGCTATCAGCATAGCCATCTTTGTCTGGGCATATGTTACACCATCGGGTCTCCATTTAGCGAGGTGGCCCATAATACTGGGCTGGGACCGGTGCTGCATTGCCGGCGCTTTGTGCTTCGCTGACCGTTCATGACTGAGTATATCCGTTCGGCCCCCGTGTTCAATGGAGAAGTCTGTTCTACAAAATTTACAGGCAGCATACCCCTTCCCCTTCGAACTGCCCTGGATAAACTGAAAATCTTGTTTCCATTCGTTTTGGAACTTACAAGCGTATTTCTTAATTTTACTGGTCGTCGACGTCGCCATGGCTGTATCTTCCTCGTTCTTTTGCTTCGTCTCCTTGTTGTGTGCGCAGTTGTGCACTGCACTCTCTAAAAGCCGTAGATGTTATAACCTGACTGGGCAGGCACGCTGTTTATATCGTGGGAAAGCGGACGTGAAAACAGGCTGTCCTCACTCAGGTCCGCACGGAGCTGGAGGGGGCGTGGCCTCCAGCTCCGGCTGAAAATCGGGAGATTTTTGGGAGAATATTTGTCTCGGGAGGTTTTCGGGAGAGGCGCTGAATTTCGGGAGTCTCCCGGAAAATTTGGGAGGGTTGGCAAGTATGCCTTAGGGCCCTCTGGCACCTCATGGGGGACCCGTAAAATCTGTGCCTCTTAAGACCTCACTGTTGGCTTTGTACGCTCATGTTACTTCTCAACTAGTCAAAGTTGACGCTAATCGACCTGTTTTTTCTCCTTTTTACTGAATGTGAAAGCAAAAGTGAGTCCACAAATAACCAAATCGTAAAAGCAGAATCGAAAATTAAATCTGAATTGGTAAAATCTTATCAATTGTGATGCCAGCATGTGTTTGTCTTCTTGTGTCCTGCAGACGTCTGTGAAATATATCATCCACCTGAGCAGCAGGAGGGATCTTCCAGTGTGGAGCAGAAGAGGTCACAGCACCTCCACGTGAAAGAAGAAGAGCCACAGTCCTCCCACATTAAGAAGGAAGAGGAATACCCACTTATCCCCCATTTTAAAAAGGAAGCGGAGGACCCACTGAAGCCCCATTTTAAAGAGGAAGAGGAGGACCCACTGACACCCCATTTTGAAGAAGTGGTGGATCCACTAAGCCCTCACATTAAGGAGGAAGAGGTGGACCCACTGACCCCTCACATTGAGGACGAAGAGGAGGACCCCCTGACCCCTCACATTAAAGAGGAAGAGGAGGAACACAGCATCAGTCAGCAGGGAGAGCATCTTGAAGGACTGGAGGAGGTTGATGTCACCAAGATGCCAGTGACTGGTGTCCCTGTGAAGAGTGAAGGTGATGAGGTCAAAGGTGAAAGTGAGGAGAAGAGAGAGGCGGAGCCTCCAAGCAGCAGCTCAACTCAACACATGACAACAGAAGCTGATGGAGACCACTGTGGAGGATCACAAGCAGACAAGCTCTTAGCTCCACTATCAGATAGTGAGGACACAACGTCACACTCTCCTGACACTGATGATGAAGACTCTAAAGATGATAAGACATGTCACACTGACAACACACACTTCACATGTTCTCACTGTGACAAAACCTTTAAATACCATTGTCATCTGATAGAACACATGAGAATACACACTGGAGAAAAACCTTTTTCGTGTTCAATCTGCGGTAAAGCTTTTACGCAAAGGCCCAATTTCCAAGCACACATGAGAATACACACTGGAGAAAAAAAATTTTCCTGCTCAGAATGTGGTAAAAGTTTTGTAAGAAATGGAAATTTGAAATCACACAAGAGAACACACACTGGAGAAAAACCTTTTTCCTGCTCAGAATGTGGTAAAAGTTTTGCAGTAAGTCAAAGTTTAAAAGATCACATGAGAACACACACTGGAGAAAAACCTTTTTCGTGTTCAATCTGCGGTAAAGCTTTTACGCAAAGGCCCAATTTCAAAGCACACATGAGAATACACACTGGAGAAAAAACTTTTTCCTGCTCAGAATGTGGTAAAAGTTTTCTAATAAATCAAAGTTTAAAACAACACATGAGAATACACACTGGAGAAAACCCCTTTTCCTGCTCAGAATGTGGTAAAAGTTTTGTAAAAAAACAAAATTTAAAAGTACACATGAGAATACACACTGGAGAAAAAACTTTTTCCTGCTCAGAATGTGGTATACGTTTTCTAATAAATCATAGTTTAAAAGTACACATGAGAACACACACTGGAGAAAACCCTTTTTCCTGCTCAGAATGTGGTAAAAGTTTTGCAAAAAATCAAAATTTACAAGTACACATGAGAATACACACTGGAGAAAACCCTTTTACCTGCTCAGAATGTGGTAAAAGTTTTCTAATAAATCAAAGTTTAAAAGTGCACATGAGAACACACACTGGTGAAAAACCTTTTTCATGTTCAATCTGCGGTAAAGATTTTACTCGAAGGGACAATTTCAAAGCACACATGAGAAGGCACTCTGGTGAAAAACCATACTCCTGTTCAAGCTGCAACCAAAGTTTCCGTTACCTATACACTCTTAGAGTACACATGAGAACACACACAGGAGAGAAAGTGTTGAGTTGCAGTGTGTGTGGTGAAAGATTCTCTTCTGAGTACCAGTTTAAGAAACACAAGTGTGCTGGTGAGAACAGCAGCAGCAAATGAAGATGCAGGATTTGAAATAAACTGTCAAAACTTTAACTTTGATTTTCTAACAACATCAGCACATATAACATGTGTGACATCATTGTTGTGTGTGTAACACCATCTTGTTAATATGATTCTAACATTTATAGATTAGACACTTCAGATTAGTGCTTTTATTTCAGTCAAGTACATGAGTTAATATACACATTTGTGTACTTTAAAATGAACAGAACAATTTGACTGAAAAGGTGAGAATAAACAGTACATAAAATATGTTACATACAATAAACATTTTATGTGTAGATATTCATAATTCACTTTTATACTTATTCATAATAGTGTTTTTGTATAAGTTTTTCGAAATAATGAAGTGTTACATACAGTATTTTATTTTCTATTTGTGGATAATTCTAAAGATGAACTCCTTTATATGATGTACATATTTGTTTTACATGTGTTCATAACTTTGCTTTTGAGTACACATAAATCCCTCTTAGTTCATATTTACTGGTTCACATCTGAAACATCTTCTGGACCACTTCTGGAAGCATATTATTATTTACTTTATACATCATTTGAGCAGTTGTCTTTTATACAAGATCATTTACTTTTAAAATGCGTGACTTTATGAATCATTTGTTGGGTCTCTATAATCCATTCTATTAATTGTCTTTATTACTCTCTTGTGTAATATGAATATTGTTGTGTGATTGTTTTATATGTATGTCCCCAGACCTTTATGCAATAAACAATGTATGCTTCAACTAAAGTTGGGTACAATAAATGTAGTTAATATTTGTAAGTATGTATTTTATTCTATTCTATTTTTTTGCACTCAATTTTTTAATGTTTTCTTTATATGACTTACATGTAGTTTCCAGCTTACTTCATCATTTATATTAACTCCTAAACATGTGATTACCTTTATTCCTTTCATTTCAATAGTATCCATCATAATTTGTGTTTTACATTTTTACAATATCCAAATATGATATATTTAGTTTTATTGAAGTTTAGTGACAGTTTATTGATGTGCAGCCATCTTTTTATGGTCAAGTTCTCTCTGGATAAAATAAGATGATAATTAAATCAAGCGGTAACAAAGGTGAAGAATGGAAGATTATTATATACATAATTCAACTTCAATTTCAATTTCCTTTGTTTAACCAGGTAAAGACTCATTGAGATTAAAATCTCTTTTTCAAGAGCGACTTATTCCCACAATAAATGAACAAGATTCCCACAATTAATGAACTCTTGTTCATGTATTGTGGGAATGTCAGAGAATAAAAGAGTTATGGTTGAAAACAACAAAAGAAGCAATCACATTCCTTAATATAAACATCCCAATGACACTGCAAACTTGTATTCCTGGGGATCTCCATCAATTTAGTAACGTGTCATCAAAGAGTAAAAATGCTTTTCTTTCAATATGCATAATAACAAAAAGGGTAAAATTTAAAAAATGGATAGATGTTGATAGTCCAACTCATACTGACTGGTACACACAAGCTATGGAGATGATATCAGTAGAACAAACTGCATTTAGTTTAGATAATAATGAATCATATATTGGAATATGGGATCCATTATTTAAATTTGTTTAACTATTAAATGAACCAAAATATGACTTATTATATCTTTGTGGAAAATATTGGACACAGTGTGTTGTCAAGCTTGTGAGATGTGATGCAAGTGTAAGCCACTGTGACACTATTGTTCATTTCTAATTTTTTTTTATTATTTTTTATTAATGTTTTTAATGATAATATCAATGAGGGTTTTTTAATCACTGCTATTTTGAAATTGTTACTAATATTGATGCTGTTGTCGATAATGTTCATTATTGTTTCACTACATTTAGATTGTTCCGTGTCATGTTTGTGTGTCCTCAATTGCTCTCAATTGCTCTGTTTATTGTTGTTCTTAATGTTGATGGGACGGGTTTGGTTTTGGAATTGCATTGTATTGTTGTGTATTGTTTTGTTGATTGATTAATAAAGTCATTATAAAAAAAAGAGCGACTTGACAAAGAGGGCGGCACAAACAAAGTTACAATAATAATTACAACAAGACAATACAACAGAACAACAGCAGTCATGCCACAACAGGCAAACATTATTTAAAACGATTAAGTATAAATTCAATTTAAAAGCAAGTACCTTTCCCAAGAGAACTGGTTTGTCCATCTTTTAAAATGGACTTGAACTCCCCCAAAGTGATCAATTCTGGTAGCCTCAGATCTTTCTGGATGTCATTCCATGACCATGGAGCAGCATAACTGAATGCTATTTTTTCCAAGTTCTGTGTTGGCTGTAGGAACGGATTGCGGACTCGGCTAACTGCTGGCGTGCTGTGCAGTGAGACCGTATTGCTATATGAACTATATTATACATTTCCATAGTTTAGTTAGCTGAGGTATATAATGTACAGCAGGGGGTTCCTTGACTGCACTTACATGTAGAGTATATGTAGAATATATTAATATTATTTATATATTATGTATATAATATATTATATTATTTATTGTCATTCTTGTCTATTGTGAGCGAATTGTGGTGCTGAATTTCCCCCAGAGATCAATAAAGTACTTTCTATTCTATTCTATTATATTCTAACAATATTAATTTGATTTCTCCAGTCAGCAACAATGTATACACATACATATAATGTGCAACCCGGTTCACTCTCTCATCTCCCTGGTATTTTGCATACTCCTCAGCATATCTAGTTGTATAATGACGTTTTTAAATTGTACTTCTTGTGCACCGCAACTTTCTCTGTGCAGAAATAAGACACGTTGGGGTGCCCCTGTGCTCAACAAAGAAATATTGCATCTCCCACTTTTCCTGGAATTGTCTTTGCTCATCACGATAACCTTTCTCTTCACTGCACGCTTTGAAAAAGACATGTTTGGGGTTGTGGAATATAATTGTATTCAGCCGACGCACGGCGGATAATGTTATTTCCGCAATGTGTGTCGTTCCGCTTTTCCTCCCGACAGCAACACGGCGGTCGGCGGAAAGTACCGGGAAAATGTGACGGCTCCCGGAGTGTTATATGGCGTCATATAAAAATATATGTAGTGTTCATCGTGTGAGGCAATGCAAATTAAACAATAAAAAAAACAAATAACGGTTTGAATTGGTCCAGGTTATAAATAAATGATAAATGGGTTATACTTGTATAGCGCTTTTCTACCTTCAAGGTACTCAAAGTGCTCAGTATTTCCACATTCACCCATTCACACACACATTCACACACTGATGGCGGGAGCTGCCATGCAGGGCGCTAACCATGCAGCAGCCATCAGGAGCAAGGGTGAAGTGTCTTGCCCAAGGACACAACAGACGTGACTAGGATGGTAGAAGGTGGGGATTGAACCCCAGTAACTAGCAACCCTCCGATTGCTGGCACGGCCACTCTACCAACTTCGGACTTTATTACTGACGGACAGGTGTCGCCGTGAGATGGCAGCCAGGCACGTAAGACAACCCTCGTCTCCATGGTAACGTTTCGCTCGTTTCGTTTGCCGCTTTTCCACTAACGCAGGGGTATTTTGGACCCAAATAACAGAAATTGTCTCTGTCTGGAGCCAACGGGGGGGGGGGGGGGGGGGGGCTCGCTGTGGAGTTTACAGCGAGAGAGAGCGAGAGAGAGAGCGAGATAGAGCGAGCGAGGGAGGGAGGGAGGGAGGAAGAGCGCTAGCGAGTCTCGTGGAAAAGCAGCAAAAAAAAAAAGCGTACAGTGCAGACATTCGCGCACTGTGTAGGGACTCGCGTTAATCTAACAACAACAGTTGCAGTGGAAGGGATAATAATAATAATAATAATAATAATAATAATAATAATAATAATAATAATATGAATCAGAATTGATCCCCAAGGAGAAATGTATTTTTGTTACAATAACTGTGTAAATAATAGCCTATGTATGTGTACATACATTAGTTATTATTTTAATTTTAAATCTTCTCAAAACAGCCTGCTTACACTTTACCCCCCGCCCCTTCTTTCTGTCTCCTCTACTAGTCTACTCTCATTTTGTTTTCATGTGGCTTGTTTTCATGGGATCGGCAGTTCTTTTGACTGTACGAATCACTAGAATCAGTGACTGACACAGCGCCACACGGTGGCCAGTTCAGTACGTGTACCGAATCACTTCTGCAGCAGCAGTACAGTTTAATTGCAAATCAGCATTATTATAATGATGATGATAGCTACTAAACAACAACAACAACAGTTACAGTAGAATGGATAATAATAATAATAATAATAATAATATGAATCAGAATTGATCCCCAAGGAGAAACTTATTTTTTGTTACAATAACTGTGTAAATAATAGCCTATGTATGTGTACATACATTAGTTATTATTTTTATTTTAAATCTTCTCAAAACAGCCTGCCCTACACGTTACCCTCCTACCCTCCGCCCCTCCCCCTCACGTCGCTGCTGCTCAGCCTGCACGGATTTTCCTTAACTTTATGTGTTGAGATAATGGGGACGTGTGTTTGTTTTCATGTGGCTTGAGTCAACATTAGCCATTAGCTTGGAGAATGAATGGAGAACGGATGCCAATGGCATGAAACATATCCCCGCGACGGGGGGAGAATCACTCGCGGCATTGGGAAAAGCAGAGCAGAGAGCGAGAGCGTTGTCGTTCCCTGAGTGATTCATGTCGTTAATCCGCGGTGAACGAATCGTTTTCTCAGTCCCTCCCCCCGCCCTCTCATTGGCTGCGTCGTTCGCCGACGTCGAGGATTCAGTGAGTCACAGAATGCGCCAGTTCCACTCATACCGGCATGGTCGCGGCGGAGCTCAACTGAACTGAGAAAGGAACGAATCAGTTCATGAAGTGATTCGGTTCAGTACGTTCACTCAAAAGATTCGTTCTTTCAAAAGATTTGTTCTTTCAAACGAATCGTTCGCGAACGACACAACACTAGAGCCCCCCCCCCCCCCCCCCAAAAATAAAAAAATGGGAGGGGGGCGTGCGTAGTACAGTACAGTGCAGACATTCGCGGGAGAAGCAGCAAATAGGCGCCCAGACAACACTACCGCCCCTCCCTGAATCACGTTCGCGAACGACACAACACTAAGGGGGGCGCCCCTTAGTACAGTACGTAGTACAGTACTAAGGGGGGGCCCCTTAGTACAGTACGTAGTACAGTACTAAGGGGGGGCCCCTTAGTACAGTACGTAGTACAGTACAGTGCAGACATTCGCGGGAGAATCAATCAATCAATCAATGTTTATTTATATAGCCCTAAATCACAAGTGTCTCAAAGGGCTGTACAAGCCCCTACGACATCCTCGGTACAGAGCCCACATATGGGCAAGGAAAACTCACCCCAGTGGGACGTCAATGTGAATGACTATGAGAAACCTTGGAGAGGCAGCAAATAGGGTGAACGCGAGTCCCCACGCATTGCGTAGGGACTCGCGTTAATCTAACAACAGTTGCAGTAGAAGGGATAATAATAATAATAATAATAATAATAATGATAATAATAATAATAATAATATGAATCAGAATTGATCCCCAAGGAGAAATTTATTTTTGTTACAATAACTGTGTAAATAATAGCCTATGTATGTGTACATACATTAGTTATTATTTTTATTTTAAATCTTCTCAAAACAGCCTGCCCTACACTTTACCCCCGCCAGTAGACTGCTAGTAGACTCGTAGTCTACTCTCATAACTTTATGTGTTGAGATAATGGGGACGTGTGTTTGTTTTCATGTGGCTTGTTTTCATGGGATCGGCAGTTCTTTTGACTGTACGAATCACTAGAATCAGTGACTGACACAGCGCCACACTGTGGCCGCAGTTCAGTATGTGAACCGAATCACTTCTGCAGTTCTTTTGACTGTACGAATCACTAGAATCAGTGACTGACACAGCACCACACTGTGGCCGCAGTTCAGCACGTGAACCGAATCACTTCTGCAGTTCTTTTGACTGTGCGAATCACTAGAATCAGTGACTGACACAGCGCCACACTGTGGCCACAGTTCAGTACGTGAACCGAATCACTTCTGCAGTTCTTTTGACTGTACTGAATCGCTAGAATCAGTGACTGACACAGCGCCACACTGTGGCCGCAGTTCAGTACGTGAACCGAATCACTTCTGCAGCAGCAGTACAGTTTAATTGCAAATCAGCATTATTATAATGATGATGATAGCTACTAAACAACATCAACAACAACAGTTGCAGTAGAATGGATAATAATAATAATAATAATAATAATAATAATAATAATAATAATAATAATAATAATAATAATAATAATAATAATATGAATCAGAATTGATCCCCAAGGAGAAATTTATTTTTGTTACAATAACTGTGTAAATAATAGCCCATGTATGTTGTTGCGTCGACCAGCATTCCTCCAATGGGGAATTAAAATTGCTAGTCTCTCCCAGATTCTTTTTATGGCAATAAGCTGATGTTATATTCAATCAACAGGCAGTAGTTGGTATTTTGTGGTTTATTCTCCAAGCTTAGAGGACAAACGTGAGACCAATCTAGTACACCAGCGTTCCCTCGCCCGGTCTAGCTCGGTCTCCTTTCCAACTCACGGAAGTGCTGTGATTTTCTCCTTCCTCCTCCTCCCCACCTGCTGTTTCCCCAGTCTAGCTGTGCTCCTTATCTTAGGAATGTAATGGCAGTCTCAACAAAGAGAATAAACAGCGCTCTGACTCTAACCAAGGACCCTCAAATCCAAGCAGTTTGCACCACACGAGACATTAGCTGATGTAAATATGACTATAGGAGTTTTTGTCATGTCTGTGATTATGTTTTGTTGTAGTCATGTTCGGATTTGGTTTTGGACTTTTTGTGCACTTTATTTGTCACCATAGCAATCATTAGTTTCACCTGGTTCACATTGTCATGTCACGCACCTGTTCACCTGTCTTGTCACGCACCTGTTTTCACTGATCACGTCACTATTTAAATCTGTCTGTTTCTGTTGTTCGTCCTGGCGTCCTCGCACTTTTTCATCACCCTGATTCATGTCATGTTCACAGTTCTTTACCAAGTAAGTTTTTGTTTATTATTGCCACAGTTTGTGTTTTTGTTTTATTGTTCATAGTTTTTGCCATTGTGCAAGTTTTGTTTTCATAGTCAAGTTGTTACCTCCGCTGTGAGCGCCTTTTGTTTGCTTCCTTTTTTTGTAGTTTATTAGTGTCAAAATAAATCATGTATTTAAATTCACGCCTTGCCCGCGCCAATTTTCCTTTGCCTTCCGGAGAAGCAAAACCCAAGAACCCAGTCATGACAGTAGGACGCCAGCAGAAGAGTTCCTCCGCAAAAAAATTGGACAATTTTGACGAGGCAACGTGGGAGGTCCTCCGCGCGATGGAGGAAGAGACGCTGCGTTATTCCTCCGGTAAGCGCAGAGACCTGATGTGGGGGCCAGATGGAAATCTGGTGCCATTGAGCTCCAGTTGGTCCGAGGACGGCGCTGCGTCACCGCAGTCCCGGAAGCGCCGCTCCAGACCAAGGACATCAGGGAAGGCGAGCGGACAGCATGCGGCGCTGCCGCAGGCTCCTCCCACTCCGGGCGGAAGCAGGTTGCTGCCAGCTCCACAGCTCCAAAATGACATTACAGACCAGGATTTTTTTTTTCTGAACTCTTTTTCTTTTGATCATCCGCCTCCAACCAAAGACTCTAAAAACATGATAAGACATTACCAGGACATGTTTTTAGAAATCAGATCCTGTCAATCCAAGCCACCCAAATTCCATGCCCCACCCCCAGGACTCAAGCCACGCCCAAGTCACACTTTTTTTTTTCACCCACAAGATCCCAGGTACAAGAAGAAAGACATTTTGGACAATTTAGAGGGGAGGATTCTGTCCCCCTCCTGACCTCCCTCCACCCACCCCAAAAGACGGTTCCAGACCGCGGGGAGCGCGTCTGGGATCCGCTCCTTGAGGGGGGGGGGCTAGGGCTGGGAATTGTTCAGGTGGGGTGGGTCAGCATCGCCGTGCCAAGCCACAGCCTCCAGCTCGGCCACCACCACCTGTCTTTCGACCTGCCAAACCACAGCCACCAGCACGGCCACCACCACCTGTCTTTCGACCTGCCAAGCCACAGCCACCAGCACGGCCGCCACCACCAGTTTTTCGACCATGCCAAGATCCACCTGCTCCACGCCCAGCTCCACGCCAAGCCCCACCACGCCAAGCGCCACCAGTACCTGCTCCACGCCAAGCGCCACCAGTACCTGCTCCACGCCAAGCGCCACCAGTACCTGCTCCACGCCAAGTGCCGCCAGTCGCAGCTCCACGCCAAGTGCCGCCAGTCGCAGCTCCACAACGCCTAGTGCCGCCAGTCGCAGCTCCACGACGCCTAGTGCCGCCAGTCGCAGCTCCACGACGCCTAGTGCCGCCAGTCGCAGCTCCACGACGCCTAGTGCCACCAGTCGCAGCTCCACGACGCCTAGTGCCGCCAATCGCAGCTCCACGACGTCTAGTGCCGCCAGTCGCAGCTCCACGACGCCAAGTGCCGCCAGTCGCAGCTCCATGCCAAGACCAAGAACCGCCACGCCAAGACCAAGAACCGCCATGCCAAGACCAAGACCCTCCAAGTGACCAAGACCCTCCAAGTGACCAAGTCCAAGACACACCATGCCAAGACCAAGTCCAAGACCCCTCAAGCCAAGACCAAGTCCAAGACCCCTAAAGCCAAGACCAAGTCCAAGACCCCTCAAGCCAAGACCAAGTCCAAGACCCCTCAAGCCAAGACCAAGTCCAAGACCCCTCACGCCAAGTCCAAGACACACCACGCCAAGTCCAAGACACACCACGCCAAGACACACCACCCAAAGACCAAGACTGCCAAGACCAACACCAAGACTACCAAGACCAACACCAAGACTGCCAAGACCAAGACTGCCAAGACCAACACCAAGACCCACGCTGCCAAGACCAAGACCCACGCTGCCAGGACACGCCACGCCAAGCTTTGCTGCCCGACGCACCACGCCAAGCTTCGTCATCTGCGACTGCCACGTCGACGAAGCGCCTACCTCCTCGTCGGCCACGGATGTGGCCACTACCTGGTCGGCCGCCACGCCAAGTGCGCCCACCTCCCCGTCGGCCATGGATATGGCCATTCCCGGGTCGCCCACCTCGTCAGGTACAGCGGCGGTCTACGCGTCGCCGCCACCTGATCCTGCCCCGGTGGATTCGGGGACACCTGGTCTGGCGACCCACCGCCATGTCTCCCTCCCGCCCTCCCATGGCTCTCGATCCTGCCTTGTTTTGTTTGTTTTGGATATCTGGGATCTGTCCGTAAGGGGGGGGGGGGCTCTGTCATGTCTGTGATTATGTTTTGTTGTAGTCATGTTCGGATTTGGTTTTGGACTTTTTGTGCACTTTATTTGTCACCATAGCAATCATTAGTTTCACCTGGTTCACATTGTCATGTCACGCACCTGTTCACCTGTCTTGTCACGCACCTGTTTTCACTGATCACGTCACTATTTAAATCTGTCTGTTTCTGTTGTTCGTCCTGGCGTCCTCGCACTTTTTCATCACACTGATTCATGTCATGTTCACAGTTCTTTACCAAGTAAGTTTTTGTTTATTATTGCCACAGTTTGTGTTTTTGTTTTATTGTTCATAGTTTTTGCCATTGTGCAAGTTTTGTTTTCATAGTCAAGTTGTTACCTCCGCTGTGAGCGCCTTTTGTTTGCTTCCTTTTTTTGTAGTTTATTAGTGTCAAAATAAATTATGTATTTAAATTCACGCCTTGCCCGCGCCAATTTTCCTTTGCCTTCCGGAGAAGCAAAACCCAAGAACCCAGTCATGACAGTTTTAGAAAGAAGTAACACTTAAATATGGATATGATTCTGATCTGCTTCCCACAATGTGTACATACATTAGTTATTATTTTTATTATATATCTTCTCAAAACAGCCTGCCCTACACTTTACCCACCGCCCCAGCAGAGCAGAGAGCAAGAGTGTTGTCGTTCACTGAGTGATTAATGTCGTTAATCCGCGGTGAACGAATCGTTCGCTCAGTCCCTCCCCCCGCCCTCTCATTGGCTGCGTCGTTCGCCGACGTCGAGGGTTAAGTGAGTCACAGAATGGCCAGTTCCACTCATACCGGCATGGTCGCGGCGGAGCTCAACTGAACTGAGAAAGGAACGAATCAGTTCATGAAGTGATTCGGTTCATTACGTTCACTCAAAAGATTCGTTCTTTCAAACGAATCGTTCGCGAACGACACAACACTAATCCCCCCCCCACCCCACCCCCCAAAAAAAATAGGGGGGCGTGGGGGGGGGGGGGGCGTGCGTAGTACAGTACAGTGCAGACATTCGCGGGAGAAGCAGCAAATAGGGTGAACGCGCGTTAATCTAACAACAACAACAGTTGCAGTAGAAGGGATAATAATAATAATAATAATAATAATAATAATAATAATAATATGAATCAGAATTGATCCCCAAGGAGAAATTGTATTTTTGTTACAATAACTGTGTAAATAATAGCCTATGTATGTGTACATACATTAGTTATTATTTTTATTTTAAATCTTCTCAAAACAGCCTGCCCTACACTTTACCCCCTGCCCCTGCCCCTCGCGTCGCTGCTGCTCAGCCTGTACTGACTTTCTTTCTGTCTCCTCTACTCTCATAACTTTATGTGTTGAGATAATGGGGACGTGTGTTTGTTTTCATGTAGCTTGAGTCAACATTAGCCGTTAGCTTGGAGAATTAATGGAGAACGGATGCCAATGGCATGAAACGACGGGAGGAGAATCACTCGCGGCATTGGGGCAAACAGAGCAGAGAGCGAGAGCGTTGTCGTTCACTGAGTGATTCATGTCGTTAATCCACGGTGAACGAATCGTTCGCTCAGTCCCTCCCCCCGCCCTCTCATTGGCTGCGTCGTTCGCCGACGTCGAGGGTTCAGTGAGTCACAGAATGCGGCAGTTCCACTCATAGCGGCATGGTCGCGGCGGAGCTCAACTGAACTGAGAAAGGAACGAATCAGTTCATGAAGTGATTCAGTTCAGTACGTTCACTCAAAAGATTTGTTCTTTCGAACGAATCGTTCGCGAACGACACAACACTATCGCTTACGTGCATCTGATAAAGCCGCATATAACATGTACTGCGCAGACACATTATTTGTGTGGAGAAGACATGGACGCTTAACCTCGTGCCCTCAATATTGTTGTCCTCAGTATTGTTGACTCAATATTGAAGTTCTCAGTGATGTTGATGGGTAAAACTTGGGAGGGCTGGCAAGAATTCTTCAGCTCCGCACACAGCACTGTCAAGCGCCATTCATATAAAACTAGCGGGCCGCCTTAACATTAAACGTTCATATTAAGGTGTGGGCCGCACAATAACGTCTTGCTGGTCGCAATTGGCCCGCGGGCCGCATGTTTGAGACCCCTGATGTACAGTGTATTTTGTCAACAACTGTATGTGTGTAACGGATTTCTTGTGCTGAGCAATCATAAAACTGCTGCGAAGACAAACTGGCTGAGGCTTGCAGTAATCCCACCTGCTGGTGGTAGAGAATGCACCCCCGCTGTAGAATGCACCCCCTGACGGGAGTGTTATATCAACTAAAGCCCACACTTAAACTTTCCACGTGCAAGATTGAATCTATTTAAAAAAGTTATTTAATAAGAAGCCAAAAAGTGCAAAAACAATAATGTTCGTGTTGGAGGAGTTGTGAATGACTGCAGGACCACAGCATTGGGTACACCTGCAGACTGCAGCACAGATTTCATATTTCATTCATTCACAACTCCTCCAACACGAACATTATTGTTTTTGCACTTTTTGGCTTCTTATTAAATAACTTTTTTAAATAGATGCAATCTTGCACGTGGAAAGTTTAAGTGTGGGCTTTAGTTGATATAACACTCCCGTCAGAGGGTGCATTCTGGGGCGGGGGTGCATTAATCCAGCACAACAGCGGCGCATAGACTTCATTTATAAGTAAAGGTAAGACCATAATAACGTTTTTTTAATTAAATGTGCTTTTTTGTGTGCTACAGTTTGTATGTGTAAAGTTAAAGTTAAGTTAAAGTACCAATGATTGTCACACACACACTAGGTGTGGTGAAATTTGTCCTCTGCATTTGACCCATCCCCTTGTTCACCCCTGGGATGTAAGGGGAGCAGTGGGCAGCAGCGGCGCTGCACCCGGGAATAATTTTTTGGTGATTTAACCCCCAATTCCAACCCTTGAAGCTGAGTGCCAAGCAGGGAAGAATGCTGGTATGAGCTTTTAAACATAACCCGTTAACTGCTGCCAATCAAATGGTGAATAAAATACTCTTTAGGGTTCATATGTTTGTAAATCTGACTGTGATGAAGTCAGTGCCTCACCAGCCATGATATATATATATATATATATATATATATATATATATATATATATATATATATATATATATATATATATATATATATATATATATATATATATATATATATATATATATATAGTATACAATGCCAGAGGAAATATAAAAAGAACATGAAAACCTCCCACATTCTAAAATACATTATAAAAATTAGCATCAAAGACAAAAATAATATCATGAGTGTAATATTTATTTGGTTTCTTTTTTTTTCTTTCCTTATGTTACTGTCGTTTCAAAACATTGTTAAATATTTGAATATTTTTACGAAAATAAGTTGTTTGTCTTTGATTTGAAAATGTAAAATGGACAAGTTTACTTTTATTTTCAGAATAAGTAAATAGTATATACCGGTAATAAAATAGTTGTACCGGGGGTGGGAGCTGGTTGTACTTATTTCTCTCGCGAGATCTGGAAAAGAGCTGGTTACTTGTCTCTCTCGCGAGATCTGACAACACTGCGCGCGAACCAAACACGGCGAGGATAAAGCAAGATGGCGTCTGACGGTGAAGACGTTATTGCAGTCGTCACAGTTCAGTTTTCTTAATCTGTGCGTCCATGTACACATATATGTCCTTTATTAGACTCTATTAAATAGAGTAAACATCGTTAATAACTGTTTGCATCCGGTTATATTAGTCTGAGCGCACTTTGACGCTTCTCGAGCTAGCTTAGCCTGCTAGTTAGCTTAGCTTGTTAGCTGCTAACAAAGAGAGGCGGAAGTGATCAAAACACATCGCTAAGCAGAGATCAAGTGTGAGTGTAAAGTGTTGTGATTGTGTGAAAATGTGCGAAATAACGATAGCAGAGTACGAGGAGGAACTTTGTTCAATAAAAGAGGAGAAGGAGCGACAACATCAAAAACATCAAGTTGTGTTACACAGAACAGGTTTGTTTACTTCTTACTCTCACATGTTTACTAACTTTATATTTATTATTAATTAACACTATTCTTGAATAGATTGTTTTTAGGAAGATTAATTGTCATGTGAGGATGATGCACCGATTGTTTTACATTGTTCATAAAAACGAGACCGTTTCAGACACACAATATTTATGAGAGGTTGATGTTCCTCTCAGTTTGTAACAATGTGTATCAACATGTTAACACAAAACTCACACAGTCACCGGGGGAATATTCCAGAGAGCAGGTTAAGTGCAAACTCCTGAGTATGTAAAGCTCCAGAGTTTTACCTCCAAAAATAAGAGAGGTAAGACAAAGTCAGAGTCAGTTACCATGGTAACTGACGCTGTAAACCTAGCCTGCTAGCTGGCAGGTTTGACAAGTTATTTATGTGTGTAAAAGCTATACTGACCTGTTATTTCCTTCATATTGGTGCAGCCATTAACCTACTACAACACCTACTACATCCACCTACTCGGTGGCCTAGTGGTTAGAGTGTCCGCCCTGAGATCGGTAGGTTGTGAGTCAAACCCCGGCCCAGTCATACCAAAGACTCTAAAAATGGGACCCATTACTTCCCTGCTTGGCACTCAGCATCAACGGTTGGAATTGGGGGTTAAATAATCATAAAAATTATTCCCAGGCGCGGCCACCGCTGCTGCTCACTGCTCCCCTCACCTCCCAGGGGGTGATCAAGGGTGATGGGTCAAATGCAGAGAATAATTTCACCACACCTAGTGTGTGTGTGACAATCATTGGTACTTGAACTTTTTAATGTGGCAGTGGTTGTCGAAAAAACAAAGCCTGATCTAAAGATGACATCTTGATCTCATACCATCTCAAACCAATTGGCCGTTCATTATTAAGTGAAATGTCTTATAATCGCTTAAATTTGTCTTTAACCAAGCAACACTGTTTTATCCAGTTACTCGATTAATCGAAAACATTTCCAATAGAACACTTGATTAATACAATTTTCAATAGCTACAGTCCTATATTTCCTGTACAATTTAATATCTAGCATGTAGGAATTCAAATGTGTTTTGTTTGTGTCCTGTAGACATCCATCAGCTGATTGAACACCAAGAAGAATGTCTCCCTCATCTGCAGGGGGACAGTTTCACTTTAGAGTATCCACAGACCTCACATTTTAAAGGGGACGAGGAGGATCCACAGCCCCCTTATATTAAAGAGGAAGAGGAGGGAGAGTGTCCTGTAGGGCAGGAGGAGGCTGATCTCACCAAGTTTCCACTGACCGTTGTCTCTGTGAAGACTGAAGAGCATGAAGACAAACCACCTGAGTCCTCACAGCTTCATCACAGTCCAAGTAAGCACAACATCCACATATCATCTAATACAATGTTTGTGACACATGTTCATCCGGGGGCCACATTTATGACTAAAGATGGAGATATACTTGCTTTTTAACACCACCATTTAAAAATGAATGCTCATCAATCATCAACAATGTAATTGCTGGGGTGTAACCATGTGACCTAGAGGCCGTCCTCCTTACCTCACGTGGTCAAATGAAGGCAAACATTCAATATGGCTACTGTTTGTTTACCTTTAGCAGCACATATGTCAGCATATTTCAAAGGTTTAGTGGTGAAGATTAGGGATGTATACCAAGTACCATTTTTTTTAGTACTGGTTCCTAATAATGTTGTCCATGAGGACCGTGAAGATTCTGGACTAACGACACAACTATTTGTATTTTTAATTCCATCTGACATGTAGTACCGATAAGCGTACTGATAAATACTGGTATCGATAAGGAGTATCGATTAGGGTATCATATCGATAAATTCTTAACGATTTACATCCCTACTGAAGATACAAGCCAGATATCTTAAAAATATATATTCAACATTTATTTGGATTTAGTTACTTCTCTGCTGTCCAGCAATGTCTCAATCAATCTAGTTTATTAGTACTAATTAGCAAAGTGTTCTTGTCTTTCTAAAGTCTTTCTTTTGACAGCTCCCTCGCGGTAAAGTTGTCCAGGTGAAAACTATTTGTGACTGATACAACTTTTCGGCGAATCAAAAAGTCAAACAGTCAAAGTCGGCCGTTCTGTTCGTCAGCTGAAGCTCCAAGTTTGCAACGATGGTCTCAACCCGCCTCGTTACAGTGCTTCGGGAGAGTGACACGTTCTCAAATGCGCCCCTCTGCTCCGGGCATATCAGCGCAAAAGAGTCCAATAAGCACTCCTTAATAAACTCTCTTTCAGAAAACGCCTTACTTTTTCTGGCGATTTTGTGAGGAATGACGAAACTTGTCCTGACTGCTGCATCTCTGGGGGTGTCAAATTTGGCAAAAAGTCCTTGTTGGGTTTACAGTTTTATCATCAGCCTCCCTTGCGCGCTCTTCATCAGACAGATTTCGGTATTTTTCCTCGTGCTTCGTCGTGTAGTGGCGATTCAAATTACAAACCCCGTTTTCATATGAGTTGGGAAATTGTGTTAGATGTAAATATAAACGGAATACAATGATTTGCAAATCCTTTTCAACCCATATTCAATTGAATGCACTACAAAGACAAGATATTTGATGTTCAAACTCATAAACTTTATTTGTTTTTTGCAAATAATAATTAACTTAGAATTTCATGGCTGAAACACGTGCCAAAGTAGTTAGGAAAGGGCATGTTCACCACTGTGTTACATGGCCTTTCCTTTTAACAACACTCAGTAAACGTTTGGGAACTGAGGAGACACATTTTTTAAAGGCCTACTGAAAGCCACTACTACCGACCACGCAGTCTGATAGTTTATATATCAATGATGAAATCTTAACATTGCAACACATGCCAATACGGCCGGGTTAACTTATAAAGTGCAATTTTAAATTTCCCGCTAAACTTCCGGTTGGAAACGCCTTTGGATATCAATCAATCAATCAATGTTTATTTATATAGCCCTAAATCACAAGTGTCTCAAAGGGCTGTGACGTATGCGCGTGACGTAGCCAGTAGAACAGAGGTATGGCTCCCCCATTGAGGCCAATACAAAAAGCTCTGTTTTCATTTCATAATTCCACAGTATTCTGGACATCTGTGTTGGTGAATCTTTTGCAATTTGTTTAATGAACAATGGAGATTGCAAAGAACAAAGTGTAGGTGGGATCGGTGTATTAGCGGCTGGCTGTAGCAACACAACCAGGAGGACTTACTTGGATAGCAGACGCGCTAGCCGATGCTAGCCGCCAACCGCATCTGTGATCGGGTGAAGTCCTTCGTCGCGCCGTCGTTCGCTGGAACGCAGTTGAGCACGGGTGTTGATGAGCAGATGAGGGCTGGCTGGCGTAGGTGGAGCGCTAATGTTTTTATCATAGCTCTGTGAGGTCCGGTTGCTAAGTTAGCTTCAGCGTCGTTAGCAACAGCATTGTTAAGCTTTGCCAGGCTGAGAATTATTAACCGTGTAGTTACATGTCCATGGTTTAATAGTATTGTTGATCTTCTGTCTATGCTTCCAGTCAGGGATTTATGTATTTTGTTTCTATCTGCATTTGAGAACGATGCTATCACGTTAGCTCAGTAGCTAAGTGTGTCACCGATGTATTGTCGTGGAGATAAAAGTCACTGTGAATGTCCATTTCGCGTGCTCGACTCTCATTTTCAAGAGGATATAGTATCCGAGGTGGTTTAAAATACAAATCCGTGATCCATAATAGAAAAAGGAGAGGTTGTGGAATCCAATGAGCCAGCTTGTACCTAAGTTACGGTCAGAGCGAAAAAAGCTATGTCTTTCACTGCATTCTAGTCCGTCACTCTAACGACCCTCATCCACAAATCTTTCATCCTCGCTCAAATTAATGGGGTAATCGTCGCTTTCTCGGTCCGAATCTCTCTAGCTGCGTTGAAAACAATAGGAAAATATGAGGAGGTGAACAACTGACTACGTCACGCTACTTCCGGTACAGGCAAGGCTTTTTTTTATCAGAGACCAAAAGTTGCGAACTTTATCGTCGATGATCTCTACTAAATCCTTTCAGCAAAAATATGGCAATATCGTGAAATGATCAAGTATGACACATAGAATGGATCTGCTATCCCCATTTAAATAAAAAACATTTCATTTCAGTAGGCCTTTAAAGGCCTACTGAAAGCCACTACTACCGACCACGCAGTCTGATAGTTTATATATTAATAATGAAATCTTAACATTGCAACACATGCCAATACGGCCGGGTTAACTTATAAAGTGCAATTTTAAACTTCCCAGGAAACTTCCGCTTGAAAACGTCGCGGTATGATGACGTATGCGCGTGACGTCACGAGGTCAAGGGAAGTGTTTGGACCCAATTCAAATACCTCTGTTTTCTTCGACAAAATTCCACAGTATTCTGGACATCTGTGTTGGTGAATCTTTTTGCAATTTGTTTAATGGACAATGGAGACTGCAAATAAGAAAGTTGTAGGTGCGATCGGTGGAGCAGCGGACTACAGCAACACCAACACCAGGAGGTTGTGTTGTGTTTTGAGCAGGATAGCAGACGCACTACCGTGAGTACAGCTTTGGCTTCCAAGCATTTGATCGCTTGCTCGTACGTGCGTGTCGATATGTGCACGTCACGTACGTAACTTTGGGGAAATATATGTTTCTTGCCGACTCTGATGGCGGCCGGGGTGTCGTCAAAAGCGTACAACGCCCGCCGCCGCATCTAAGTTAGCTTCTATTTTTTTAGCTTCGCCAAGCTGAAAAATATTAACCGTGTATTTACATGTTCATGGTTTAATAGTATTGTTGATCTTCTGTCCATCCTTCCAGTTAGGGTTTTTTTAAATTTAGTTTCTATCTGCATTTGAGACTGATGCTATCACGTTGGCTACGTAGCTAGGTTAGCTTCTATTTGTTTAGCTTCGCCAAGCTGAAAAATATTAACCGTGTATTTACATGTTCATGGTTTAATAGTATTGTTGATCTTCTGTCTATCCTTCCAGTCAGGGTTTTTTTTAATTTAGTTTCTATCTGCATTTGAGACTGATGCTATCACGTTGGCTACGTAGATAGGTTAGCTTCTATTATTTTAGCTTCGCCAAGCTGAAAAATATTAACCGTGTATTTACATGTTCATGGTTTAATAGTATTGTTGATCTTCTGTCTATCCTTCCAGTCAGGGTTTTTTTAAATTTAGTTTCTATCTGCTTTTGAGACCGATGCTATCACGTTGGCTACGTAGCTAGGTTAGCTTCTATTTTTTAGCTTCGCAAAGCTGAAAATTATTAATCGTGTATTTACATGTTCATGGTTTACCGTAATTTCCGGACTATAAGCCGCACCTGACTATAAGCCGCACCAGCCAAATTTAGGGGAAAATACAGATTGCTCCATATATAAGCCGCACCCGACTATAAGCCGCAGGGTTTTGGTGTGTAATTACCGTAGTATATAGGGGTTTCTTCTACCACGGAGGGGATTGTCGGGACAGAGATGACTGTTTGGGAACGCAAAGCGTCCCATTTATTAACAATAAATCTTTCAATAATTCAATCAAACTTTCACATCTTTGACATGGCGAACAGCATTCGTGCAGAGTACAAATAATACAACGGTGCAAATTATTACAAAGTGCTCGCCTGTACGTTATCAAAATAACCAGCCTACCGGTATATGAAAAGTCAGTCTTTAATCATTGTGTCATCGTCTTCCTCCTGCGTACTAAAACCACCGAAATCCTCTTCGTCGGTGTCGGAGAAGAACAGGCCGTAAATAAGCCGCACCCTTGTATAAGCCGCAGGGACCAGAACGAGGGGAAAAAGTAGCGGCTTATAGTCCGGAAATTACGGTAATAGTATTGTTGATCTTCTGTCTATCCTTCCAGTCAGGGTTTTTTTTAATTTAGTTTCTATCTGCATTTGAGACTGATGCTATCACGTTGGCTACGTAGCTAGGTTAGCTTCTATTTTTTTAGCTTCGCCAAGCTGAAAATTATTAATCGTGTATTTACATGTTCATGGTTTAATAGTATTGTTGATCTTCTATCTATCCTTCCAGTCAGGGTTTTTTTAAAATTGTGTTTCTATCTGCATTTGAGCCTGCTATCACGTTAGCTCTGTAGCTAACTTAGCTTCTATTTTTTTAGCTTCGCAAAGCTGAAAATTATTAATCATGTATTTACATGTTCAGTCACTGTGAATGTCCATTTCGCGTGCTCGACTCTCATTTTCAAGAGGATATAGTATCTGAGGTGGTTTAAAATACAAATCTGTGATCCATAATAGAAAAAGGAGAGAGTGTGGAATCCAATGAGCCAGCTTGTACCTAAGTTACGGTCAGAGCGAAAAAAGATACGCCCATCACTGCCTCTCAAGTCCTTCACTGTAACGTTCCTCATCTACGAATCTTTCATCCTCGCTCAAATTAATGGGGTAATCGTCACTTTCTCGGTCCGAATCTCTCTCGCTCCATTGTAAACAAAGGAAAATTGTGAGGAATACTAGCTCCTGTGACGTCACGCTACTTCCGGTACAGGCAAGGCTTTTTTTTATCAGCGAGCAAAAGTTGCGAACTTTATCGTCGATTTTCTCTACTAAATCCTTTCAGCAAAAATATGGCAATATCGCGAAATGATCAAGTATGACACATAGAATGGATCTGCTATTTCAGTTTAAATTTAAAAAATTCATTTCAGTAGGCCTTTAAAGGCCTACTGAAAGCCACTACTACCGACCACGCAGTCTGATAGTTTATATATCAATGATGAAATCTTAACATTGCAACACATGCCAATACGGCCGGGTTAACTTATAAAGTGACATTTTAAATTTGCCGCTAAACTTCCGGTTCGAAACGCCTTTGAGGATGACGTATGCGCGTGACGTAGCCCGGGGAACAGAGGTATGCCTTCCCCATTGAATACAATACAAAAAAGCTCTGTTTTCATTTCATAATTCCACAGTATTCTGGACATCTGTGTTGGTGAATCTGTTGCAATTATGTTCATTGCATTATGGAGAAAGAAGCTGAGCAAGCAAAGAAGAAAGTTGTCGGTGCGAAGCGGACGTATTTTGCGAAGGAAGTCAGCAGCAACACGTACACAGCCGGCGCTTCTTTGTTTACATTCCCGAAAGATGCAGTCAAAATGGAAGAACTCTGATAACAGAGACTCTAACCAGGAGGACTTTTGACTTCGATACACAGACGCCTGTAGAGAACTGGGACAACACAGACTCTTAACAGGATTACTTTGATTTGGATGACAAAGACGCAGACATGCTACCGTGAGTATGCAGCTTTGGCTTCTAAACATTTGATCGCTTGACCGTATGTGCGCAACTTTTTTTTTGCGTATGTACGTAACTTTTTTAAAATATATAAGCTTTATGAACCTTGGGTTAGGTGGGGGATCGAGAAAGTTTACGTCCACGCCGTGATCCCTGCAAGTAACCGCGCTGCTCTACTCCATGGCAACGCGGCGAAACAAAAAACTTTCAACTCGGGTACCCTCCCGTTCTGGCGTCCAGGGGCAGTCTGGGCGGAGATCTGGTAGCAACACTGCTGCCGGTCTCCAACCAAGAATACTGCAACTGAACGTTGAAGGGCTCACAGATGCCAAAACATCCGTCATCGAGCACATGGCCCACACCACCCAAGCCATGGTCATCCTCCTTCAGGAAACCCACCGCCCAACAGCGGACAAGCTAGCGATCACCAACTTCACGCTAGCTGGGTCAATCCTGAGCAAGAAGCATGGCCTTGCCACGTTTGTCCACAACGATCTGAGCTGGACCCTCGCCGATCGATCACCGGACAACTCCGAGATCGAGTGGCTGCGAGTGGACGTTGGCGACATCAAAATTGTCAACGTCTACAAACCACCACCCTCACAACTCACGCCAGTGTCACTGCCAGTGCTTGAACCACCGTGTGTATATGCTGGTGATTTCAACTGCCGGCATACACGGTGGGGATACAGTACCACCTCACCGAGCGGGGAAACTCTTTCTGACTGGGCAGAGCGCAACTCGCTCAACCTTCTCTACAACCCGAAGGGCCCAGCCAGCTTTCACTCCGCTCGGCATAACACTGACACGAACCCTGACCTGGCTTTTGTGAGTGTCGGTGTGGACACCCAGCTCCCCGACAGACGTGTTCTAGGAATGTTCCCCAGGTCGCAACACCGACCGTCGCTGATATCGGTGCCCGATCTCGTGACAACAGTTCCGAGCGGACCGATGAAGCGATGGAACTTCCGGAAGGCCAATTGGAAACTCTATCGCCTCCATACCAACAAGTCCACACGGTGTCTCCCACCACCAGACACACCCAACGTGGACGAGGCATACCAGGACTTCTGTAGGGCACTAACATCTGCGGCCAAAAAAGCCATCCCACGCGGCCGCCGTAAGAACTACAAACCATGCTGGGATGGCGAGTGCGAGACCCTCTACAGCGCCTTCCTCCGGGCTCCCTATGGCCCGGAGGCTAACAATCCAGCCACTGCCCTTCTTTCCACTCTTGGAAGGAAGAGGCACCAGCGCTGGAAAGAGGCAGTCCACTCCATCGACTTCTCGCACACTAGCCGTATCGCGTGGAGCACTTTGAACAACTTGACTGGTAGGTCTGAGCGCGCACCCCGAACATGCCCCGTTACCGCAAATGCTATTGCAGCACAGGTTGTGAAAAACGGGGCATATACCGGGATAAATCGAAATTTTTCCCGGGCGGTGCGCCAGGAAACTGCAGACCTCTGGAGGACAACAACATCTAGCGAGTGTAACATCTCCGGTGAGTTTTCACCGGAGGAGTTCACAGCTGCCCTCCAGTATACCAAACCAGGCAAGTCTGCTGGGCCTGACAACATCTGCCCAGAACTCGTGCTCCACGCTGCCCCTGCAATGAAGTCCTGGCTGAGAGTTTTCCTGTCTTCTTGCCTGCGCCAACTCCGGATCCCCAGGATTTGGAGAAGGGCCACTGTTGTCGCTATCCCCAAGCCGAACAAGCCAAAGGATGACGTAACGAGCTACAGACCAATCTCGTTGCTCTGCGTCCCCTTTAAAGTCCTCGAGCGCCTGATTCACGCCCGTGTCGAGCCCATCATAGACCCCCACCTCCCACGGGAGCAGGCGGGTTTTCGACGTGGGAAGTCCACGGTGGATCAGGTCGCCCTCCTTACCCAGGACATCGAGGACTGCTTTGAGGCGAAAAAGAAGGCCGGTGCCGTCTTCATAGACCTGACTGCTGCCTATGACACAGTCTGGCACCGCGGCCTCACCTGCAAACTTCTCCGCCTGCTTCCAGACAGGCACATGGTCAAAATGATCATGGAGCTTGTCTGGAACCGCAGCTTTACTCTCACCACCAGTAACGGAGATAAAAGCAGGTTGCGGCGCCTGAAAAATGGCGTCCCCCAGGGATCTGTCCTGGCTCCCCTCCTGTATAACATCTATACATACGACCTGCCTGCCACAGTCTCACGGAGGTTCGCATACGCAGACGATCTCGCGCTGCTGCACTCCGACAGGGACTGGCAGGCCTTGGAGGGAACTCTAAGCCAGGACATGGAGACTTTAGTGGCTTACCTCCATAACTGGAGATTGAAGCTCAGCGAATCCAAGACGGTGACACAAGCTTTCCACCTATACAATTGGGAAGCGGATCGTGAGATCAGGTTCGAGGTGCGGAAGCCGGATGGGGCTTCCCTTACCCTATGCCGGCCTCGTCCTACACCTGAAGACCCTCGTCCTGACCCTAAATACCTTGGGGTCACCCTGGACAGGTCGCTCACTTTCCGTAAACACCTCTTGGCAACACGCAAGAAACTCAACACCCGCGTCTCACTGCTGAGACGGTTGGTCGGGTCCGGTTGGGGTGCCGGGACAAGAACTCTGCGAACAGCAGCACTTGCCCTGGTCTACTCAACTGCTGAGTACTGCGCACCTGTCTGGGCGCGCAGTGCTCACTCTAAACAACTTGATGTCCCGATCAACGAAGCCTTGCGTGTTATCACTGGATGCCTGCGCCCCACCCCTGTGGAGCTACTGCCCATCTTAGCAGGCATCCAACCCGCTGAGCTTCGTCGCCAAGGTGCTGTAGCAACTCTGGCGGGCCGGGCAAACATGGATGAGAACCACCTGCTCCATGAAAGGCTCACACTCTCCTCAGAGTCAGAGCCAACGCCCCGCCTCCCCTCCAGAGACCCACTGGTACCAGCCGCCCTGAAGCTCCTGCAGCAATGCAGTGACAACAACATCAGGGCGGCTCACTGGGCGAATCACAAATGGAGCACGGACCTGGAGCATACCATCTCCTCCAGACTCCGTGACTTCATACCTGACACCGGCTCAATACCAGGCCTCTCACTACCACGAGTGGCCTGGGTGAGGCTTAACCGCCTCCGAACTGGTGTCGGTCGCTTTCGCTCAAACATGTTCCAGTGGGGCTTAGCACCTAACGCGACGTGTGAGTGTGGCGCGGAGGAGCAGACTGCCGACCACGTGATCCTGCGTTGCCCGATTTATCGTGCTCCTAATGGTTTGCGTGGCCTGGCGGACCTGGATGACTGCTCGGTGACCTGGCTCACTTCTGTGTGTCCTGACATATGAACGGGAGGGCCCCCCGGGCCTGGGGTGGTAAAAGGCATAGACCCTCGGCCTCAGGTCCGGGTGCCGGAAAACAGCTGCCCATACGATGAAGAAGGGTTAGGTGAACGGTCTTTTGGGCTGAGTGATTGTGTGTGTTGATCAGGTGTTTGAATTGTATTGGCGTGTTCTATGGAGCTAGGAGCTAGCATAGGAGCTAGGAGTTAGCATAACAAAGACGTAGGTGTTTTTATGCAGGATTAATTTGTGGCATATTAAATATAAGCCTGGTTGTGTTGTGGCTAATAGAGTAAATATATGTCTTGTGTTTATTTACTGTTTTAGTCATTCCCAGCTGAATATCAGGTACCGTGAGTATGCAGCTTTGGCTTCTAAACATTTGATCGCTTGACCGTATGTGCGCGTCACGTACGTAACTTTTTAAAAATATATAAGCTTTATGAACCTTGGGTTAGGTGAACGGTCTTTTGGGCTGAGTGATTGTGTGTGTTGATCAGGTGTTTGAATTGTATTGGCGTGTTCTATGGAGCTAGGAGCTAGCATAACAAACACGTAGGTGTTTTTATGCAGGATTAATTTGTGGCATATTAAATATACGCCTGGTCACGTACGTAACTTTTTAAAAATATATAAGCTTTATGAACCTTGGGTTAGGTGAACGGTCTTTTGGGCTGAGTGATTGTGTGTGTTGATCAGGTGTTTGAATTGTATTGGCGTGTTCTATGGAGCTAGGAGCTAGCATAACAAAAACGTAGGTGTTTTTATGCAGGATTAATTTGTGGCATATTAAATATAAGCCTGGTTGTGTTGTGGCTAATAGAGTATATATATGTCTTGTGTTTATTTACTGTTGTAGTCATTCCCAGCTGAATATCAGGTCACCCCCGGCTCTCACAGCATCTTCCCTATCTGAATAGCTTCAACTCCCCACTAGTCCTTCACTTGCACTTTACTCATCCACAAATCTTTCATCCTCGCTCAAATTAATGGGGAAATTGTCGCTTTCTCTGTCCGAATCTCTCTCACTTCATGCGGCCATCATTGTAAACAATAGGGAACTTTGCGTATATGTTCAACTGACTACGTCACGCTACTTCCGGTAGGGGCAAGCCTTTTTTTATCAGATACCAAAAGTTGCGATCTTTATCGTCGTTGTTCTACACTAAATCCTTTCAGCAAAAATATGGCAATATCGCGAAATGATCAAGTATGACACAAAGAATAGATCTGCTATCCCCGTTTAAATAAAAAAAAATCATTTCAGTAGACCTTTCCCAACTTCTTTGTCACGTGTTGCTGGCATCAAATTCTAAAGTTAATGATTATTTGCAAAAAAAAAAATGTTTATCAGTTTGAACATCAAATATGTTGTCTTTGTAGCATATTCAACTGAACATGGGTTGAAAATTATTTGCAAATCATTGTATTTCGTTTATATTTACATCTAACACAATTTCCCAACTCATATGGAAACGGGGTTTGTATATTCTTTAAACACAGCAACCTGTGTACCACACATTAAAAGCCTACTGAAATGATTTTTTTTTATTTAAACGGGGATAGCAGATCTATTCTATGTGTCATACTTGATCATTTCGCGATATTGCCATATTTTTGCTGAAAGGATTTAGTAGAGAACGACGACGATAAAGATCGCAACTTTTGGTATCTGATAAAAAAAAGGCTTGCCCCTACCGGAAGTAGCGTGATGTAGTCGGGTGAACATATCCGCAAAGTTCCCTATTGTTTACAATGATGGCTGCCAGAAGTGAGAGAGATTCGGACCGAGAAAGCGATGATTTCCCCATTAATTTGAGCGAGGATGAAAGATTTGTGGATGAGGAAAGTGCAAGTGAAGGACTAGTGGGGAGTGGAAGCGATTCAGATAGGGAAGATGCTGTGAGAGCCGGGGGTGACCTGATATTCAGCTGGGAATGACTACAACAGTAAATAGACACAAGACATATATATACTCTATTAGCCACAACACAACCAGGCTTATATTTAATATGCCACAAATTAATCCCGCATAAAAACACCTACGTGTTTGTTATGCTAGCTCCTAGCTACTAGCTTGAGCTAGTTATAGCTCGAGCGGGTTATATGGACGGGATACCGTCCATATAACCCGCAAATACAATTCAAACACCTGCACAACACACACACTCACTCAGCCCAAAGGACCGTTCACCTAACCCAAGGTTCATAAAGCTTATATATTTAACCAAAGTTACGTACGTGACACGCATGTACGGGCAAGCGATCAAATGTTTGGAAGCGCGCGGGTGGGACCTGATATTCAGCTGGGAATGACTACAACAGTAAATAAACACAAGACATATATATACTCTATTAGCCACAACACAACCAGGCTTATATTTAATATGCCACAAATTAATCCCGCATAACAAACACCTAGGTGTATGCTAGCTCCTAGCTACTAGCTCGAGCTAGTTATAGCAAGCGATCAAATGTTTGGAAGCGCAGCGGCGTACTCACGGTATCGCTTCTGCGTCAGTGTATCCAAGTCAAAGTCCTCCTGGTAAGAGTCTCTGTTGTCCGAGTTCTTCGATCTTGACTGCATCTTTCGGGACTGTAAACAATGAAACACTGACTGTGTTGTGTTGCTGACTTCCCTCGCAAAATACTGCGCTTCGCTCCGACAACTTTCTTCTTTGCTTGCTCAGCTTCTTTCTCCATAATGCAATGAACAAATTGCAACAGATTCACCAACACAGATGTCCAGAATACTGTGGAATAATGAGATGAAAACAGATCTATTTCGTATTGGCTTCAATGGGGAAGCCATACCTCTGTTTCACTGGCTACGTCACACGCATACGTCATCCTCCAAAGGAATTTTCAACCGGAAGTTTAGCTGGAAATTTAAAATTGCACTTTATAAGTTAACCCGGCCGTATTGGCATGTGTTGCAATGTTAAGATTTCATCATTGATGTATAAACTATCAGACTGCGTGGTCGGTAGTAGTGGGTTTCAGTAGGCCTTTAAGCACGCGGCTTTACCTTTAATTTCTGTAAAGAAATACTTGGCAGTCCATGTCATGTCTTGTTGAAAACACGGCATTCGTCATCAACTTTTCTTTTTTTAGCGTGAGCTGACATCTCGGGGGTAACCGGGCATCACTTGTCGCTGTGCACCTTCATTCACCGGTTACACACGGACATACGTCCATAAATAACACTTTTCAAAATAAAAGCAGCACAGTTGTATTGCACGCACGACATAGATGTTTTTTTTAAATTTATTTTGTAATTTGTGATTGCCGCTGTTTATATTCACTCACAATCATGCACGTGCATACGTCCACACGGAAGTAATACAAATAAGGCTTTTCAAAACAAAAGCAGCACCGTTGTTTTGCACACTCAACATAGATACTTTTTTAAATGTATTTTGTAATTTATGATTGGCCTCACGCTGGCCGGACAGGGACGCACAAAGGGCCGGATGTGGCCCACAAATGCCCAGGTCTGCCCTAAAGGGACACAGGGACACATTTTTTTTAGATATATCTTGTGCCCACCAGATAGTTTTTGGTGAGCACCAGAAAGCATTGGATGCGTGCGCATGGTTTGAGGTCTGTGTGAAAATGCCAGTTCAGAATTAATTGGGCTGTATTTCCAACTAGGACTTTCCCCCATGTCCCTTTAGGGGTGTTGTGGCAAAATGTGAATGCCTGCCAAAAATGTATTTCCTTCGCGGGGGCGCGCAGAGCTTGCTGAACCTGCATTTTTGGCTTGGTCTGTCCACAGCGGATTACTAGGTGTAAGACAAACACTGTATCTTCCTGGTTATTGTATCGCTACGTGTTTGACATTATTTAAGACTTTATCGTGCCCGGAAAAGGACAGTTTGCCTCTTCTGTGGTATTGATGAGATTTAAAGGAGTGTTGTTAGTCTCATGTTGATGTGATAAAACCTCTTTCTTGTTTGGAAGATACACAGAACTGTAACTGTTATTTCTTCCTGCACATAATAAATATGTACAACGTGTTTGGATGTACGATATTAATTTATGTAAAATTGTCATTAAATGTAACATTGCCTGACAAAAAGTGATTTGGCGTAATATTTTGAGATTTACACATCGCATTTTTACACACGCGTATTTTACTAGAATACCCTTATGAGCATTACATATATCAAAATCAAGTACCTACTGTACTGTTTACTTGTTGAAATACCCTTTTTGAAGCAAATATCTACCCATATATTTTATATGTGTATATATAATATAATATATGTAATATGCATATTATGTATAAGCATGTATATATATATATATATATATATTATATGTATTATATATTAATGTAACTTGTTCTTAAAAATAATAGTTATTTTGTATGTTAAATTGAGTGTTTGTGTATATATATATATGTATACTGTATATATGTATGCTTGTGTGTGTATGTATATATATATATATATATATATATATATATATATATATATATATATATATATATATATATATATATATATATAAAACTCAAAGACCTTTATGAAAAGTACAACTCGAGGACACAAAGAGGCAACAAGGGTCCCCCCTCCAATGGGCTCACCACTCATGGGAGGGGTCATAGAGGTCAGTGTGAGCTGGGCGGCAGCCGAAGGCAGGGCACATGGCGGTCCGATCCTCGGCTACATAAGCTAGCTCTTGGGACGTGGAACGTCAGCTCGCTGGGAGGGAAGGATTCTGAGCTGCTGCGCAAGGTGGAGAAGTTCCGGCTAGATATAGTCTGACTCACTTCGACGCACAGCAAGGGCTCTGGAACCAGTTCTCTCGAGAGGGGTTGGACTCTTTTCCACTCTGCCGTTGCAAGCAATGAGAGGCGACGGCTGGGGTGGCAATTCTTGTTGCCCCCACCGGTAGACGAGAGGGTAGCTTTCCTCCGCCTTCAGTTGGGGAGACGGGTCTTGACTGTTGTTTGTGCTTACGCACCAAACAGCAGCTCAGAGTACCCACTCTTTTTGGATTCCCTCGAGGGAGTACTGGAGAGTGCTCCCTCAGTGATTCCCTTGTTCGACTGGGGGACTTCAACGCTCATGTTGGCAATGACAGTGAAACCTGGAGAGGTGTGATTGGAAAGAATGGCCGCCCAGATCTGAACCCAAGTGGTGCTTTGTTATTGGACTTTTGTGCTCGTCACAGATTGTCCACAACAAACACCATGTTCAAACATAAGGGTGTCCATGTGTGCACTTGGCACCAGGACACCCTCGGCCGCAGTTCCATGATTGACTTTGTAGTTGTGTTATCGGATTTCCTGTCTCATGTTTTGGACACTCGGGTGAAGAGAGGGGCAGAGCTTTCTACCGATCACCACCTGGTGGTGAGCTGGCTCCGATGGTGGGGGAGGATGACGGACAGACCTGGCAGGCCCAAACGCATTGTGAGGGTCCACTGGGAATGCCTAGCAGAGTCTCCTGTCAGAGAGACTTTCAATTCCCACCTCCCTAAGAACTTTGAACATGTCACGAGGGAGACACTGGATATTGAGTTGTTGTTGTTGCATGTTCCGTGCCTCTATTGTGGAGGCGGCTGATTGGAGCTGTGGCCACAAGGTGGTTGGTGCCTGTCGTGGCGGTAATCCTAGAACCCGCTGGCGTACACCAGCAGTGAGGGATTCTGTCAAGCTGAATAAAGAGTCCTATCGGGTCCTTCTGGCTCATAGGACTCCAGAGGCAGCGGACAGGTACCGACAGGCCAAGTGAAGTGCGGCTTCAGCGGTCACGGAGGCAAAAACTCGGACATGGGAGGAGTTTGGGGAAGCCATGGAAAACGACTTCCAGACGGCTTCAAAGCGATTCTGGTCCACCATCCGCCGCCTCAGGGGGGGAAGCAGTGCACTGTCAACACCGTGTATGGTGAGGATGGTGTGCTGCTGACCTCTACTGCGGCTGTTGTGGATCGGTGGAGGGAATACTTAGAAGACCTCCTCAATCCAACCAACACATCTTCCTATGAGGAAGCAGTGCCTGGGGAATCTGTGGTGGGCTCTCCTATTTCTGGGGCTGAGGTGGCTGAGGTAGTTAAAAATCTCCTCGGTGGCCACGTTCGGGAATCATTTGGTGATTTAACCCCCAACCCTTGATGCTGAGTGCCAAGCAAGGAGGCAATGAGTCCCATGTTTATAGTCTTTGGTATGACTCGGCCGGGGTTTGAACTCCCGACTTTCCAGTCTCAGGGTAGACACTCTAACCACAAGGCCACTGAGCAGGTCAATGGTTAATGCATCCTCAATAGAAAATAAACCTTAGCAAAAGTTAGCTAACAATTGAGTCATTGTAGCCACTCTATTCTGCCTATAAAGTGCTCTAAATAGCATCCTAAAACCCCCTTCAACATTTTAAATACACGCTGTAAGTATATATGTAATGTAGTAACATTCTTAATAACATGTCATATTTACATATCTTGCTCATTTTAAGCATACAATCTCACTGGGATGCCGACTGATGGGATGTTCATATTTTTTTCAAGTTTTATTCACAATACCATAGAACAATTACAATAGTAGTGAATATCATTTAAGGATGTTGGTAAGTGAAAGTGTCCCCCAAATAGCTTTTGGCAGGGGTCCAGAGGACAGTATATACATGGAATGCTGAAACATGGTGGCAAGCACAAAACCACTATATGATAAACACAAAATAATAGTACTAAAGCAAGCATGCACATACATACATACATACATACATACATTCATTCAACCATGCAAAACCCTACAGTAGTCTACCCCACATGAGGCATTAGAGATAGGTGGTTAATAGGTAAGTTTTTAGTTTATTTTTGAAGTTGGAGAATGAATACAGCATCTTGAGGCTCTCATCACGAGCAGTACAAGCCAGTAGACGATGTTTACCTGATATCAGATCTAAGTTACGAGTGTTGTGGGCATGCTGGGGATGATAGATAGGAACCGAGCTACAGAGCCTAAGATTCAGCCTGTGGATAACTTCATAGGTTAGACAAGCATTGTGATAAATATTGAACTCTGTCAGTCTTAAAGGCCTACTGAAATGAAATGTTCTTATTTAAACGGGGATAGCAGATCCATTCTATGTGTCATACTTGATCATTTTGCGATATTGCCATATTTTTGCTTAAAGGATTTAGTAGAGAACATCGACGATAAAGTTCGCAACTTTTGGTCGCTGATAAAAAAAGCCTTGCATGTACCGGAAGTAGCGTGACGTCACAGGTTGAAAGGCTCCTCACATTTCCCCATTGTTTGCACCAGCAGTGAGAGCGATTCGGACCGAGAAAGCGACGATTACCCCATTATATTGAGCGAGGATGAAAGATTTGTGGATGAGGAACGTGAGAGTGAAGGACTAGAGGCAGTGCCGGACGTATCTTTTTTCGCTCTGACCGTAACTTAGGTACAAGGGATTTCACACTTTCTCCTTTTTCTATTGTGGATCATAGATTTGTATTTTAATCCACCTCGGATACTATATCCTCTTGAAAATGAGAGTCGAGAACGCGAAATGGACATTCACAGTGACTTTTATCTCCACGACAATACATCGGTGAAGCACTTTAGCTACGGAGCTAACGTGAAAGCATCGGGCTTAACTGAAGTTAGAAACAAAAGAAATAAGCCTCTGACTGGAAGGATAGACAGAAAATCAACAATACTATTAAACCATGGACCTGTAACTACACGGTTAATGCTTTCCATCCTGGCGAAGCCTAGCAATGCTGTTGCTAACGACGCCATTGAAGCTAACTTAGCTACGGGACCTCGACAGAGCTATGCTAAAAACATTATCTCTCCACCTACGCCAGCCCTCATCTGCTCATAAACACCCGTGCTCACCTGCGTTCCAGCGATCGACGGCGCGACGAAGGACTTCACCCGATCATCGATGCGGTCGGCGGCGGCTAGCGTCGGATATCGCGTCTGCTATCCAATTTAAAGTCCTCCTGGTTGTGTTGCTGCAGCCGGCCGCTAATACACTGATCCCACCTACAGCTTTCTTCTTTGCAGTCTCCATTGTTTATTAAACAAATTGCAAAAGATTCACCAACACAGATGTCCAGAATACTGTGGAATTTTGCGATGAAAACATAGCTGTTTGTATTGACATACAATGGTGTACCAATACTTCCGGTTCAACCATCGACGTCACGCTCAAACGTCATCATACCTAGACGTTTTCAACCGGAAGTTTCCAGGGAAATTTAAAATTGCACTTTATAAGTTAACCCGGCCGTATTGGCATGTGTTGCAATGTTAAGATTTCATCATTGATATATAAACTATCAGACTGCGTGGTCGCTAGTAGTGGCTTTCAGTAGGCCTTTAAGAGATGATAATTATGGAATAGATGTCGAGTGGGGGCATTAAACTTGGACCATGATAGGCCCCGTAGGATTTTCTTTTGCATGGATTCTAATTTGTGAAGGTAGGTAGGGAAGGTGTTACACCAGATGACATTACAGTAGTTAAGATGTGGTTCAAAGAGATTTTTATATAGAGTAATGAAAAGTTTTGGAGGAGTTTACGAAATCATTTATGTATAGGATGAAAAGGAGAGGCCCTAAGATGGATCCCTGGGGAAACCCATAATTTATGGTCATACAGGGTGAATTGTGATCATTGACGCATACACATTGTTGCCTTCCGTATAGGTAAGAACAGAACCAATCGAGAGGTACCCCTCTGACACCATAGTTGTATAACTTATACAATAATATCTCAAAGTCTATTGTGTCAAAGGCTTTGGACAGACGGATATCTTCCCGTTTAGATGAAGAATTAGTCCTCGCAAAGGGTTAAAAAAGGGTGGGTGCAAAAAAGCGTATTTTTGTGTCTTTCTTGACATCTCCAGGTCTAAGTTGGATGTCAAAGTTGACCCTGTTCTCCGGTTTATGTCCACAACCTTCACCATATAAGTGAGAAGCATGATTTATAATCTATAATTAGCTTTCACCATCTTAGAGGTGAGAAAGCAGCTCAGTATGTCAATATAGCAGCATAAGCTAGTTACTTCTGTGATCAATGCGCCGCTAAAAGTAGGTCCTTAACGTTAGCGCTTATAATAACAATATCGCTAATACTTGGTTAATATTCAGGTCACAAAATGTAAATGGAGTATTGTTGGCAGTTTTTGGATGGTTATTTGGAGGACTTTGTGGGTCTAATAGAGGAGCTCCCATTGACTGCAATGTTAGCTGATTTTTGCTCACGTTTGTTTACTAAATGTAAAATGTAAAAAATATATGTCACATAAGGATTGTGAACGATAGGCGACATTTAAAAAAAGTGCAGTTTCCTTTGAATTTGTCAGATAAGTAAACAGTCCTTCAAATTAAAGATGAAAAACAATTGAGGTTGTTTATAGATATTATCCACAATGAAGTTACAGTAAAACTAAGCACACAAGGGAAAGTACATTCATATACACATGAAGTACACATATGTGTAAGAATCATGTTAACCACCAAAATATCGTCTCGTTCTACTAAAGCCAATATTGAGTATCCTTTGGTGAGCTGACCGTATCGTCACACCCTTAGTTGAAAGCACACCAACCCCATGACATGACACTTCCACGTGATGTAGAACAGGAGCACAACATTTTAAACACACACACACATCTGAAGAATATAAAAAATAAATATATTTGGTGGGCCGAACAAAATGACTCGGCGAACCAATGTTTGGTATGAGCGATATGACCTAAAATCTATATCCTAATAACAATATATGTCACAATATATCATTTGGTATATGATTGATAATAGAAGAATTTCAAAGCGTGTTACAAAAGCTCCTAATTTGGCTGCTGACATATGCAGTAAGTGCATGTAAAAGTACTGAATGCATTGTGTGACTGAGCAGAGATGGTGTGTTTGTCTTGCAGACGTCTGGGAAGGACATCTTCACCCTGAGCAACAGAAGTGGGGCTTCAGGATGTGGACGGAGGAGCCACAGCCCTCCCACATTAAGGAGGAAGAGGAATACCCACTTATCCCCCATTTTAAAAAGGAAGCGGAGGACCCACTGACACCCCATTTTAAAGAAGAAGTGGTGGCTCCACGAAGCCCTCACATTAAAGAGGAAGAGGAGGAACACAGCATCAGTCAGCAGGGAGAGCATCTTGAAGGACTGGAGGAGGTTGATGTCACCAAGATGCCAGTGACTGGTGTCCCTGTGAAGAGTGAAGATGATGAGGTTAAAGGTGAGAGTGAGGAGAAGAGAGAGGCGGAGCCTCCAAGCAGCAGCTCAACTCAACACATGACAACAGAAGCTGATGGAGACCACTGTGGAGGATCACAAGCACACAAGCTCTTAGCTCCACTATCAGATAGTGAGGACACAACGTCACACTCTCCTGACACTGATGATGAAGACTCTAAAGATGATAAGACATGTCACACTAAAAACACACACTTCACATGTTCTCACTGCGACAAAACTTTTAATGATAGTAGCAATATGAAAAGACACATTAGAACACACACTGGAGAAAAACCTTTTTCCTGCTCAGAATGTGATAAACGTTTTGTAAGAAATCAAGGTTTAAAATTACACATGAGAATACACACTGGTGAAAAACCTTCAAGTTCAATCTGCGGTAAAGATTTTACTGAAAGGCCCAATTTCAAAGCACACATGAGAATACACACTGTAGAAAAACCTTTTTCATGTTCAATCTGCGGTAAAAAATTTACTCGTAGGGACAATTTAAAAAAACACATGAAAATACACAATGGAGACAAACCTTTTTCATGTTCAATCTGCGGTAAAGATTTTACCCAAAGGGACCATTTCAAATCACACATGAGATTACACACTGGAGAAAAACCTTTTTCATGTTCAATCTGCGGTAAAGATTTTTCTAAAAGCGACCATTTAAAAGTACACATGAGAATACACACTGGAGAAAAACCTTTTTCATGTTCAATCTGCGGTAAAGATTTTACCCAAAGGGACCATTTCAAAGCACACATGAGAATACACACTGGAGAAAAACCTTTTTCATGTTCAATCTGCGGTAAAGATTTTATTAAAAGGGACCAATTAAATGTACACAAGAGAACGCACTCTGGTGAAAAACCATTCTCCTGTTCAAGCTGCCACAAAAGCTTTCGTCACCCAAAATCTATTACAGCACACATGAGAACACACACAGGAGAGAAAGTGTTGAGTTGCAGTGTGTGTGGTGAAAGATTCTCTTCTAAGTACCAGTGTAAGAAACACAAGTGTGCTGGTGAGAACAGCAGCAGCAAATGAAGATGCAGGATTTGAAATAAACTTTCAAAACTTTAACTTTGACTTTCTAACAACATCAGCACATATAACATGTGTGACATCATTGTTGTGTGTGTAACACCATCTTGTTATTATGCTTATAACATATTTAGAGTAAATACTTCAGATTAGTGCTTTTATTTCAGTCAAGTACATGAGTTAATATACACATTTGTGTACTTTAAAATGAACAGAACAATTTGACTGAAAAGGTGAGAATAAACAGTACATAAAATATGTTACATACAGTAAACATTTCAAGTGTAGATATTCATAATTCACTTTTATACTAAATAATGACGTGTTACATATTTTATTTTCTATTTGTAGATGATTCCATAGATGAACTCCTTTATATGATATACATATTTGTTTTACATGTGTTCATACCTTTGCTTTTGAGTACACATACATCCCTCTTAGTTCATATTTACTGGTTCACATCTGAAAAATCTTCTGGACCACTTCTGGAAGCATATTATTATTTACTTTATACATCATTTGAACAGTTGTCTTTTCTACAATTTTTAAATGTGTGACTTTATGAATCATTTGTTGGGTCTCTATAATCCATTCTATTAATTGTCTTTATCACTCTCTTGTGTAATATGAATATTGTTGTGTGATTGTTTTATATGTATGTCCCCAGACTTTTATGCAATAAACAATGTATGCTTCAACTAAAGTTGAGTACAATAAATTTAGTTAATTTTTTTGGGTATGTATTGTATTCTATTTATTATCACAGTCAATTTTGTAATTGTTTTCTTTATATGACTTACATGTAGTTTCCAGCTTACTTCATCATCTAGACTAACTCAGCCTGGAGGATGTGTGTAATGTTGAGATGTATTGGAGATGACTTGGTTTGTTTGAATGTTGTCAACCTGTCAATAGAGGCTTTGCAGTCACGTGGTTTTATCACGTGACTTTGTGTTACGCCGCCATCTTGCCGGTCAACCGGTCAGCTCGTTCCTACGTGTTCGTACAGATTCAGTTTGATTTCTGCGCTACATTTTCACCGATTTCATCCGAATTGTGGCTGATTTGCTATCCAATGAAGTTGTGCAAGAGTCCAAGAAACGTTACCGAGAGAAGTTGAACCTTGTTGGCACAACGGATCCGTACCTTTTACAGAGAAGCATGCTAAAATCACCTGAGCATTTTGCAACAGCCGACCTGCCTGACCTCTCATATCCAGACATTTATAATTACCTCGTCGACTCACCATCTCCGTACACTGGAAAGGACCTTAAGGCATACAAGAGTCTGGATGCCTACAAGTATTTTACAGCAGGTTTTGTGCATGATGGGCTGATATGGCAGATTCCAAACAAGAATCGATTTCTTCTCATGACCAAGGTAAGGAAAAAGCCCACACAGAAGAGCCTGCTGTCTGTTTACAAATCCGCGTGGCAGTAACAGTGTGATTGTGAAAAAACTACTGAAGTGATTCTAATGAAAACTCACATTGTTAAGCTTTTTTTTTTTTATTATTACAAAAGGCGTCCTGTTCAAAAATGCTTTTAATTAAAAAACTGTTTCACAAACTTCATATTGAAATTTTCCAATTTTTCTCTATATATGAAGCTCAACATTTACATTGATAAAGTTTTCAAGCCAATCAGATGAGGCATCATGAAAAAATAAAAACGGTACCTAGCATCACACAGACCGATGCGGGGGGGGGGGGGGGGTTCGAGAACTGAGGAAATCATCCCATTCCCTGCCTTGCTGCCTTTCTAAAAATGCACCCAGCATTTTCAACAATCATATTTGTATCATCCCATATTGTATTATTTCACATTTTGTGAAACAAATCAGGGTAATATAATAGTTTGTTTACAAACCTGATATGAAGTGTTCATTGCATATCCTTGTGTACATCGCAGGTTTCCATCGTTCACGACAAATCGCCGCGATCCGAAGCTAAGATTTGGTTTATCGCCTCGCCTATTGCTACATTCAATTTCCGGCATTTCCAAGCTCAAATAGCAGCAGATCTAACAAGAAAGCGTGTGTGAGTCGGTGACCGGCAAGATGGCCGCCAAGCTAATGTCACGTGGCTGATGACGTCAGCTGCAAAGCCTCTATTGTTCTATTTAAACATGTTGTCAGATCTCGCGAGAGAAACAAGCAACCAGCTCTATTACTTCTTCTTCTTACTGGCAGTTTGCAGCCATGACTTGAAAGGTTCATACTGCCACCTACTGGACTGTAGAATGTAGTGTGGGCCATAGGACCGAAGGAGGAAATCCCGTTAAGAACCTGTGGAGGGCAGCAATACACCTAAGATGTTCTACTAGTCTGCTGGAAATAGAAAGAAGAAGAACGACAGAAAAGCAAGATGGCGTTTGGGTGAAAAAGTCTAAACGTGGGCATTATAGTTCTGTATTTTTAATCAGTGCATACATGTGCACATATATGTCGTTTTATATATGCTACCTTTTATTTTGTTTCCCGAGTATCCTGGTTCTTGATTTTTGTAAGTAAAAATAATCTTCAATCGCGCTGCTGGATCAGTTTGAATTACTGGATGGATAGCGGGAAAAGGAACAATATGTGACAAGGAAGGCTGTGCATGGTGCGAGTCAGACAAGATGCCAAGTGGAACAAACATTTGAACAAAGGGGTTATAGGAACAATGGTAAATGGGTTATACTTGTATAGCGCTTTTCTACCTTCAAGGTACTCAAAGGGCTTTGACACTATTTCCACATTCACCCATTCACACACACATTCACACACTGATGGCGGGAGCTGCCATGCAAGGCAATAACCACGACTCATCAGGAGCAAGGGTGAAGTGTCTTGCCCAAGGACTCTGACTTTGTCTTACCTCTCTATTTTTGGAGGTAAAACTCTGGAGTTTTTGAAGTGTATTTCTGGTCTTGTCATCGTCGTCCGGACAGAAGGGCGACACGGCAGTGCGGCTGGATCAAAAGAGACGTCGGAGACGCTTTACTGAAGCAAAAGTTGCTTTATTACCAGCGAGCGTCATTTACACAGGACTGCAGTTCCTGGGAGGAGGTCAGGTCAAATATGGAGGACTCCTCTCCCGGAGAAGCCAAACCATCATTTTATATATTCCTTCTTTCACTGTCTGGGTGTGCGCTAAAGCTAAACAGCACCACCTGACCACGAAAGGAGATGTTGGTGTGTAAGTGTCTGGAAAACAACTGCTTTAAGTCATAACTTAAAGGTTGGCGTTTGAGCTAGACAGGTAGTCTCCTTTCAAGGATATGGTTGTCACTTTTGCATTCCGAAGTCCCAATTAGGGCCTCTTTTCCTACGAGAAGTGATCCAATTCACCTGCGAATATCAAACTAAGGGGCCTTATCTTATCATGTGCTCAAACTGAAATACCACTGTTTACTCAAACCTGATGGTTTGCTTTCTCCGAGATGAATATGAACATTCACCAAGTGTAGAACATGATATGAGTGAATTAATACACTTCATTTTACGTACTCAGGAGTTTGCACTTAACCTGCTCTCTGGAATATTCCCCCGGTGACTGTGTGAGTTTTGTGTAAACATGTTGATACACATTGTTACAAACTGAGAGGAACATCAACCTCTCATAAATATTGTGTGTCTGAAACTGTCTCGTTTTTATGAACAACATAAAACAACCAGTGCATCATCCTCACATGACAATTCATCTTCCTACAGACAATCTATTCAAGAATAGTGTTAATAATAACTATAAAGTTAGTAAACATGTGAGAGTAAGAAGTAAACAAACCTGTTCTGTGTAACACAACTTGATGTTTTTGATGTTATCGCTTGTTCTCCTCTTTTGTTGGACAAAGTTCCTCCTCGTACTCTGCTATCGTTCTTTCGCACATTTTCACACAATCACAACACTTTACACTCACACTTGATCTCTGCTTAGCGATGTGTTTTGATCACTAATTTTCTGTTATTAATGTGATTATCAGACAGCAGTCATTTCCATTAGATAATGTTCAAATATAGGTGATTTGGCACACTTATAATTAAAATAACAAAAATAATGTGTACCCCTTTCAGAGATCACATTTAGTTCCACTTCAAACATTCACATGATCCACAATGAGATGAGATGGTATAACGTGAACAGTTCTGGAACTTTCTAACTCGGGGGGGGGGGGGGGTCTCGTTGGAAGCGCGATGTATGAGCAGACGCCGTTTGGGTATAACAAAATGGTGTCTGCCAATGTAGTTTACAATGTCACTACGTCAGTAGTTGTCAAACTTTTATCACCAAGTACCACCTCAGAAAATACTTGGATTTCCAAGTACCACCATCATGAACAGCATTAAAATACAGTAGCTAAGTAGGCCTTAATTATTCATAAAAAACAAGGAAGACACGTTATTTAACAAGTATATTTAATATTTTTAGTTACTATAACATTACACACAGTTTGAACAGGAATACTGTGTTTGCAGGTAGGAAAATAAAACATTGTACTTAAATAATGAAATAATATTTGGCGTACCACTAGGACCTAAACTAATGTTTAGTTATTAGCTATTGTGCTCAAGTTAGACTTTTGTATCTGTACAAGGACGAAACTCCTTGTCTGAAGGGTGGCCTCAGCCGCAGATGTTTGTTTTAGCCCGCTAACAGCCAAGGACTTCAAGGACCTCAACGCAGATAAGATGACAACACGCAGACGAAGCGGAGACAAGGCAAAATCACAAGGCCCCCAGCACATTCTGTCATGTATTGTGCGTACTGGACCTGCTTTGCATAATATATGTGACCACTCCTTTTAGAGGCGGCCTTAGTGATTTTGACTGTGGAACTTCTAAATAAATAGAGGGACGCGGGAGCTGAACCTTAGAGCGTAGGGCGAGACTGTGACTAAGTGTGCGGCTCCATGCGTTCTCATGAGCTAAATTGAACTCTGTCTCTGCATGATTCCTTGCTTCTTGTCTGATTAATAAATGTCATCAGTATTTGAACCAGGAAAAAGGTTTTCCTCCAGGGTGTATTCGCATGTGCATTTTCAAATGTTGCCTATGAGTAAAATCTTTACCGCAGATTGAACATGAAAAAGGTTTTTCTCCAGTGTGTATTCTCATGTGTGCTTTGAAATGCTGCTTTTGAGTAAAATCTTTACCGCAGATTGAACATGAAAAAGGTTTTTCTCCAGTGTGTGTTCTCATGTGTACTTTTAAATTATGATTTGTTGCAAAACTTTTACCACATTCTGAGCAGGTAAAAGGTTTTTCTCCAGTGTGTGTTCTCATGTGTATTTTCAAAGGATTCCTTTGATTAAAATCTTTACCACAGAATGAACATAAAAAAAGTTTTTCTCCAGTGTGTGTTCTCATGTGTCTTTTCAAATTACTAGATTTAAAAGTTTTGTCACAGTGAGAACATGTGAAGTGTGTGTTGTCAGTGTGACATGTCTTATCATCTTTAGAGTCTTCATCATCAGTGTCAGGAGAGTGTGACGTTGTGTCCTCACTATCTGATAGTGGAGCTAAGAGCTTGTCTGCTTGTGATCCTCCACAGTGGTCTCCATCAGCTTCTGTTGTCATGTGTTGAGTTGAGCTGCTGCTTGGAGGCTCCGCCTCTCTCTTCTCCTCACTTTCACCTTTGACCTCATCACCTTCACTCTTCACAGGGACACCAGTCACTGGCATCTTGGTGACATCAACCTCCTCCAGTCCTTTAAGATGCTCTCCCTGCTGACTGATGCTGTGTTCCTCCTCTTCCTCTTTAATATGAGGGGTCAGTGGGTCCTTCTCTTCCTCTTTAATATGAGGGGTCAGTGGGTCCTCCTCTTCCTCTTTAATATGAGGGGTCAGTGGGTCCTTCTCTTCCTCTTTAATGAGAGGGGTCAGTGGGTCCTCTTCTTCCTCTTTAATGAGAAGGGTCAGTGGGTCTTCCTCTTTAATATGAGGGCTCAGTGGGTCCTCCTCTTCCCCCTTAATGTGAGGGCTCAGTGGATCCACCGCTTCCTCTTTAAAATGGGGTGTCAGTGGGTCCTCCTCTTCCTTTTTAAAATGGGGGATCAGTGGGTGTTCCTCTTCCTTTTTAATGTGGGAGGGCTGTGGCTCCATCCTGAAGCTCCACTTCTGTTGCTCAGGGTGAAGATGTTCTTCCCAGACGTCTGCAAGACAAACACACCATCTCTGCTCAGTCACAATGCATTCAGTACTTTTACATGCACTTAGGAAAAACAAGTTATCTTATGAAATGTCTTCAAATCTCAGTGACGCACTCTTTACAACATTATTCACAGGAAAATAAAAACCATACAGGACGACAGGACTTTTTACTATGGATGGACGATATGTTTTAAAATTGATTTTGCGATATATTATTTAATATAGAATTACTAATAGAACTATTTTAAAACAGGCTACACAGGCTCCTAATTTAGTTGCTGAAATATTCAGTAAAATATTACATAATTTCCAGTATTATTTTCTCAAATAAAGTAACCAGATAATAACAGTAAATAAACAAGTAAATTAATAATTTTTTCGACAAAATAATACAATTAGAAATGACACAAAAGCTAATTCTAGATTACAAATCATGCCTCTAACTTATGTAGTAGAAGGTTTTGGACATAAACCAAGAACTTGGTCAACTTTGACATCCAACTTAGACCTGGAGATGGCAAGAAAGACACGAAAATACGCTATTTTGCACCCACCCTTTTTTAACCCTTTGTGAGGATTAATTATTCATCTAAAAGGGAAGATATGAACATCCCATCAGTCGGCATTCCAGTGAGAGCAGACATTGTATGCTTAAAATGAGCAAGTTATGTAAATATGACATGTTATTAAGAATGTTACTACATTACATATATACTTACCCCGTTTCCATATGAGTTGGGTTAGGGTTATTGATGTGATGTTATGAGCTAGGAATATAACAACTACACTACCCAGCATGCAACGGGAGTGACGAGCATGCGCGGTATCCCCGAAAAGTGTCACCACCCGGCAGCTGAGAATGAGGTTATGAGCACGCTGTGAAAGTAAACGTCAAGAACTCAGCCAACACGCCTCGTCTGCATCATTTATAATTAGACAGACAACACATATACAGTGTGATTTTGTTTTGTTTAAAAGGAAAGAAAAAAAACAAAAGTTAAAAAAGGGAGATGTGTTGTATATATATGTATGTGCTGCGGTTGCTTTAAGAACGTTGCGACAGCTGCCGTAAAGGAGGTGCGTTGCTAGCCTGGTTGCTATGTTTCCGGTTGGTCGTAAAAGTGTTAGTCATGTGTTTGTACCCTGCTCAAATCTCTCAGTAAAGTTATTAATTGGATTGTACCTTTTGTTTGGAACTTTATTACACCTTGGAGCGCTTTTTCCGGTCCATTTTTTTCCTGCTTTCGCTATCTGCGCCTAATGACTGAGCTACGTGACGTCATTTCTTGTGGTCTCACGGGGCATTTCTGGTCGGGACGGAATTCCAGGGATTCGAATAAAGAAGCAACTCTTTTCTTTACTATAGTGGTCTCGATAACGGGTACCGGTTCTCAAAAAGGGATTTGAGTTTGAGGACTCGGTTCTTTTCTTATCGAACAACCGGGAAAACCGGTTTTGAGTATCATCCCTAACTGTAGCTATTGAAAATTGTATTAATCAAGTGTTCTACTGGAAATGTTTTCGATTAATCGAGTAACTGGATAAAACATAGTGTTGCTTGGTTAAAGACAAATTTAAGCGACTTTAAGACATTTCACTTATTAATGAACGGCCAATTGGTTTGAGATGGTATGAGATCAAGATGTCATCTTTAGATCAGGCTTTGTTTTTTCGACAATCACTGCCACATTAAAAAGTTAAAGTACCAATGATTGTCACACACACACTAGGTGTGGCGAGATTATTTTCTACATTTGACCCATCACCCTTGATCACCCCCTGGGAGGTGAGGGGAGCAGTGAGCAGCAGCGGTGGCCGCGCCCGGGAATATTTTTTACGATGATTTAACCCCCAATTCCAACCCTTGATGCTGAGTGCCAAGCAGGGAGGTAATGGGTCCCATTTTTATAGTCTTTGGTATGACTCGGTCGGGGTTTGAACTCACAACCTACCGATCTCAGGGCGGACACTCTAACCACTAGGCCACTGAGTAGGTGGATGTAGTAGGTGTTGTAGTAGGTTAATGGCTGCACCAATATGAAGGAAATAACAGGTCAGTATAGCTTTTACACACATATATAACTTGTCAAACCTGCCAGCTAGCAGGCTAGGTTTACAGCGTCAGTTACCATGGTAACTGACTCTGACTTTGTCTTACCTCTCTTATTTTTGGAGGTAAAACTCTCGACCTTTACATACTCAGGAGTTTGCACTTAACCTGCTCTCTGGAATATTCCCCCGGTGACTGTGTGAGTTTTGTGTAAACATGTTGATACACATTGTTACAAACTGAGAGGAACATCAACCTCTCATAAATATTGTGTGTCTGAAACTGTCTCGTTTTTATGAACAACGTAAAACAATCAGTGCAACATCCTCACATGACAATTAATCTCCCTTGAGGCTATCTATTTAGGAATAGTGTTAATAATAAATATAAAGTTAGTAAACATGTGAGAGTAAGAAGTAAACAAACCTGTTCTGTGTAACACAACTTGATGTTTTTGATGTTGTCGCTCCTTCTCCTCTTTTGTTGGACAAAGTTCCTCCTCGTACTCTGCTATCGTTCTTTCGCACATTTTCACACAATCACAACACTTTACACTCACACTTAATCTCTGCTTAGCGATGTGTTTTGATCACTTCCGCCTCTCTTTGTTAGCAGCTAACAAGCTAAGCTAACTAGCAGGCTAAGCTAGCTCGAGAAGCGTCAAAGTGCGCTCAGACTAATATAACCGGATGCAAACAGTTATTAACGATGTTTACTCTATTTAATAGAGTGTAATAAAGGACATATATGTGTACATGGACGCACAGATTAAGAACACTGAACTGTGACGACTGCAATAACGTCTACACCGTCAGACGCCATCTTGCTTCATCCTCGCCGTGTTTGGTTCGCGCGCAGTGTTGTCAGATCTCGCGAGAGAAACACGTTTTTGATTGATTGAGACTTTTATCAGTAGGTTGCACAGTGAAGTACATATTCCACCAAATGGTAACACCTGAATAAGTTTTTCAACTTGTTTAAGTCGGGGTCCACTTAAATTGATTCATGATACAGATATATACTATCATCATATTACAGTCATCACCTACTCAGTGGCCTCGTGGTTAGAGTGTCTGCCCTGAGATCGGTAGGTTGTGAGTTCAAACCCCGGCCGAGTCATACCAAAGACTATAGAAATGGGACCCATTACCTCCCTGCTTGGCACTCAGCATCAAGGGTTAGAATTGGGGGTTAAATCACCAAAAATTATTCCCGGGCGCAGCACCGCTGCTGCCCACTGCTCCCCTCACCTCCCATGGAGTGAACAAGGGTATGGGTCAAATGCAGAGGACACATTTCACCACACCTAGTGTGTGTGTGACAATCATTGGTAACTTAACTTTAATCACATTGAATTATTTACATTTTTTACAATCCGGGGTGTGGAGGGGGCGGGGGATTAGGTTTGGTTGTTATCATCAGTCATCAACAATTGAGAACAGAGAAATAGATATTGAAACAGTGTAGGTCTGACTTTGTAGGATATGTACAGCAAGTAGTGGACATAGAGAGAGAGAGAGAGAGAGAGAGAAAGAGAGAGAGAGAGAGAGAGAGAGCGAGAGAGAGATCAGAAGGCATAAGAAAAAGTATCTGCATTTAATTGTTTACATTTGATTATTAACAATCCGGGGAGGGTGTTAGTTTAGGGTTGTAGCTGCCTGGAGGCGAACTTTTATTGCGGTTTTGAAGGAGGATAGAGATGCCCTTTCTTTTATACCTGTTGGGAGCGCATTCCACATTGATGTGGCATAGAAAGAGACTGAGTTAAGACCTTTGTTAGATCGGAATCTGGGTTTAACGTGGTTAGTGGAGCTCCCCCTGGTGTTGTGGTTATGGCGGTCATTTACGTTAAGGAAGTAGTTTGACATGTACTTCGGTATCAGGGAGGTGTAGCGGATTTTATAGACTAGGCTCAGTGCAAGTTGTTTTACTCTGTCCTCCACCTTGAGCCAGCCCACTTTGGAGAAGTGGGTAGGAGTGAGGTGGGATCTGGGGTGGAGGTCTAGAAGTAACCTGACTAGCTTGTTCTGGGATGTTTGGAGTTTAGATTTGAGGGTTTTGGAGGTGCTAGGGTACCAGGAGGTGCATGCGTAATCGAAAAAGGGTTGAACGAGAGTTCCCGCCAGAATCCTAATGGTGCTTTTGTTGACCAGAGAGGAGATTCTATAGAGAAATCTCGTTCGTTGGTTGACTTTTTTGATTACCTTGGTTGCCATTTTATCACAGGAAAGGTTAGCCTCTAGAATGGAACCAAGGTAGGTGACCTCATCTTTCCTGGTGATAACAATGTCAACCACTTTTATAGTGAGGTCGTTGACTTTCTTGAGGTTGATGTGGGACCCAAACAGGATGGATTCCGTTTTACCCAAGTGTATGGATTGTTTGTTGTCAGCGAGCCAGGTGCAAGTTCTACAGAGCTCAGCACTGAGGATTTTCTCCACCTGTGACTTGTCCCTGTCTGATACCAGCAAGGCCGAGTCATCCGCAAACAGGAACAATTCACAGTCAATGACTAGACGTTTATGTATATTAGGAACAGTAAAGGCCCTAATATACTGCCTTGGGGGACTCCACAGCTCACTGAGTGGGGGGGGGGGGGGGGGGGGGTGACACGGTGCCGTTCACCTCTACCACCTGTTTCCTCCCCTCCATGTAAGATTGCATCCAGCTCGATGAGGTTTTGTTAAATCCAATTGCTCTGAGCTTATCCAACAGTATAGCGTGGTTAACGGTGTCAAAGGCCTTCTGAAGGTCCAGCATGACCATGCCGCAGTATTTGCCCGCGTCCACCTCATGTTTGATGTGGTCGGTCAGATAGAGAAGGCATGTGTCAGTGGAGTGGTTAGTTCTGAAGCCAGATTGGAATTTGTACATGAGTTTATTAGTGGCAAGGTAACTATCGAGCTGTTCATAAACTATTTTCTCCATTACTTTCGAAATGGAACTGAGAAAAGAAACAGGTCGGTAGTTGCCAGGTTCCAATTTGCTTCCTTTTTTAAAGAGGGGAGTTACTCTTGCTATCTTAAAATCTTTTGGTACTTGGCCTCGTGAAATTGAGAGGTTTATTATGTGCGTGATGATCGGAGCAATGATGGAGGCAGAGTCCCTGAGGAATCTGGAGGGAATATTATCAAGGCCGGTGGCCTTGTTAGGGTGGAGCGCGCTCAATTTTTTAAGCACCTCATCAGCTGTGACCATTTCTAATTTGAAATCGTTGTTGGATACTCCTAGCTTTCTGTAGAAGGCTTTAATGTGTTCTACACCAAAGCGACCAGAGTGGTGGGACAGCTTGTTGACAAGAGTTGCGGCTATGCTGGTGAAAAAGGTGTTAAGTCTGCTTGCTACCTCCATTTTGCCTGTAATGAGGGAGTCACCCTCCTTGATGCTGATGTTGGTGAGTCTGGTTTTAAGTATTTGGCTGCCACCGGGAAGCTGGTTGTTGAGAATTTTCCAGAGCTCACGTGGCTTATTTGTGTTTTCCTCTATTTTGTCATTAATGTACTTTTTTTTTTAAGGATTTAGTCAGGTTGGTTGACTTATTTCTTAATTTATTGCATTGCTTTTTGAGAGTTGAAAAGAGTGGTTTGAGGTTGTTATTATTGGGTTGCTTATCTACTTCTGTTTTACACTTTTGGTATTCGGAGTATTTTCTGTCTCTGTCTTTTATGGCAGCTAATAGGTCCGGATTCATCCATGGTTCAGAGCGGGCTTTGATCCTGACTGTTTTCACGGGAGCCATGTCATTTAGTATCTTTAGGAACGCTGTTTTGAAGCGATCCCAAGCAACATCGACCAGGTTGCTCGCGAGCACAGGGGACCAGTCCCACTCATCTAATTTTAAATTGAAATTATCACTGGAGTATTTTTTAAGGGATCTGGATTGGGCTGTTATGTGGCAATTGGCTTTGGGTTTAGTTATTTTGCGGGTGCAGAATGTTAGTTAGTGGTCGCTAAGACCACAGATCATGACCCCACTATTTTTTATTTTAGGCCGGTCTGAAGTGAGAATGAGATCTATGGTTGATTGGTAAGTAACCAGCTCTCTCTTCCAGATCTCGCGAGAGAGATAAGTTCAACCAGCTTTCCACCCTAGGTAAAACTACGTTATTATATACTTATGTAACAAACAGTTCAGGTTGTCCCAAGTTACCAGAGAATGTGAGGTAAGGAGGAAGAGTTTTGTCCCTCCAGAGTTGCCGTAGGGCTGTGACGTAAGATGTCTATAAGTGTGGGTTGTTGAAGAAGGTGTGCGAGGTTAACCTTAAAGAAGTGGTGGAGACCGGACCTGCTCGCATGACTCCCATTTATTATTTTATTATTATATTATATTATATAAGTACACAGAATATGCGAACCCAGGACACTCGGCTACACTATTTACTTATTCTGAAAATAAAAGTAAACTTGTCCACTTATTTTCGTAAATATATTCAAATATTAAACAATGTATTGAAACAACAGTAGCATAAGGAAAGAAAAAAAAGAAACAAAATGAATATTACACTTATGATACTTTTTTGTCTTTGATGCTAATAGTTTTTATAATGTATTTTAGAATGTGGGAGGTTTTCATGTTCTTTTTAAATTTCCTTTGCCATTATATATATTATATCTATATATCTATATCTATATATATCCATGCAAATATATATATATATATATATATATATAATGTTTTTCCAATATATATATATATATATATATATATATATATATATATATATATATATATATATATATATATATATATATATATATATATATATATATATATATGCATATATATATATATATATATATATATATATATATATATATATATATATATATATATATATATATATATATATATATATATATATATATACATATATAAATATGCAAATTAATATGATTTTTTTTTTCTTTGATGCTAATCGTTTTTAGAAAGTATTTTAGAATGTGGGGTGTATTTTATGTATATATATATATATATATATATATATATATATATATATATATATATATATATATATATATATATATATATATATTTTATTTTATGTATATATATATATATATATATATATATATATATATATACATAAATTACACCCCACATTCTAAAATACTTTCTAAAAACGATTATATATATATATATATATATATATATATATATATATATATATATATATATATATATATATATATATATATATATATATATATATATATATATATATATATATATACACATAAAATACACCCCACATTCTAAAATACTTTCTAAAAACGATTAGCATCAAAGAAAAAAATAATGTCATGTGTGTAATATTTATTTTGTTTATTTTGGGGTTTTTGTCTTTCCTTACGCTACTGTTATTTCAATACATTGTTAAATATTTCAATATTGTTACGGGAAAAAAAATATGTATATATATATATTGTTGCGTCGACCAGCATTCCTCCAATGGGGAATTCAAATTGCTAGTCTCTCCCAGATTCTTTTTATGGCAAATAAGCTGATGTTTATATTCAATCAACAGGCAGCAGTTGGTATTTTGTGGTTTATTCTCCAAGCTTAGAGGACAAACTGAGACCAATCCAGCACACCAGCGTTCCCCAGCCCGGTCCAGATCGGTCTAGCTCGGTCTCCCCCCCCACCTCCTGTCCCCCCAAGCTCAGCACTGCCCTGTGCTCCTTATCTTAGGAATGTTATGGCAGTCTCAACAGCGCTCTGCCTGTCTACTCAAGGACACTCGAATCCAAGCACTTTGTACCACACGAGACATTAGCTGATGTAAATATGACTATAGGAGTTTTAGAAAGAAGTAACACTTTAATATGGATATGATTCTGATCTGCTTCCATCAATATATATATATATATATATATATATATATATATATATATATATATATATATATATATATATATATATATATATATATATATATATATATATATATATATATAGTCGAACCTCGGATTCAGGAGGAACAGTGTGGTTTTCGTCCTGGTCGTGGAACTGTGGACCAGCTCTATACTCTCGGCAGGGTCCTTGAGGGTGCATGGGAGTTTGCCCAACCAGTCTACATGTGCATTGTGGACTTGGAGAAGGCATTCGACCGTGTCCCTTGGGAAGTCCTGTGGGGGGTGCTCAGAGAGTATGGGGTATCGGACTGTCTGATTGTGGCGGTCCGCTCCCTGTACGATCAGTGTCAGAACTTGGTCCGCATTTCCGGCAGTAAGTCGGACAGGTTTCCAGTGAGGGTTGGACTCCGCCAAGGCTGCCTTTTGTCACCGATTCTGTTCATAACTTTTATGGACAGAATTTATAGGCACAGTCAAGGCGTTGAGGGGATCCGGTTTGGTGGCTGCAGGATTAGGTTTCTGCTTTTTGCAGATGATGTGGTCCTAATGGCTTCATCTGGCCAGGATCTTCAGCTCTCACTGGATCGGTTCGCAGCCGAGTGTGAAGCGACTGGGATGAGAATCAGCACCTCCAAGTCCGAGTCTATGGTTCTCACCCGGAAAAGGGTGGAATGCCATCCCCGGGTTGGGGAGGAGACCCTGCCCCAAGTGGAGGAGTTCAAGTACCTCAGAGTCTTGAGTGGATCGTGAGATCGACAGGTGGATCGGTGCGGCGTCTTCAGTAATGCGGAAGCTGTATCAATCCGTTGTGGTGAAGAAGGAGCTGAGCCGGAAGGCAAAGCTCTCAATTTACCGGTCGATCTATGTTCCCATCCTCACCTATGGTCATGAGCTTTGGGTTATGACCGAAAGGACAAGATCACGGGTACAAGCGGCCGAAATGAGTTTCCTCCGCCGGGTGGCGGGGCTCTCCCTTAGAGATAGGGTGAGAAGCTCTGCCATCCGGGGGGAGCTCAAAGTAAAGCCGCTGCTCCTCCACATCGAGAGGAGCCAGATGAGGTGGTTCGGGCATCTGGTCAGGATGCCACCCGAACGCCTCCCTAGGGAGGTGTTTAGGGCATGTCCAACCGGTAGGAGGCCACGGGGAAGACCCAGGACACGTTGGGAAGACTATGTCTCCCTGCTGGCCTGGGAACACCTCGGGATCCCCCGGGAAGAGCTGGACGAAGTGGCTGGGGAGAGGGATGTCTGGACTTCCCTGCTTAGGCTGCTGCCCCCGTGACCCGACCTCAGCTAAGCGGAAGAAGATGGATGGATGGATGTATGGATGGATGGATGGTTTGGCTTCTCCGGGAGAGGAGTCCTCCATATTTGACCTGACCTCCTCCCATGAACATTGGTAATAAAGCCACTTTTGATTCAGTGAAGCGTCTCCGACGTCTCTTTTGATCCAGCCGCACTGCCGTGTCGCCCTTCTGTCCGGACGAGGATGACAAGACCAGAAATACACTTCAAAAGCTCCAAAGTTTTACCTCCAAAAAGAGAGAGGTAAGACAAAGTCAGAGTGTCTGACTCGCACCATGCACAGCCTTCCTTGTCACATATTGTTCCTTTTCCCGCTATCCATCCAGTAATTCAAACTGATCCAGCAGCGCGATTGAAGATTATTTTTACTTACAAAAATCAAGGAACCAGGATACTCGGGAAACAAAATAAAAGGTAGCCTATACTAAACGACATATATGTGCACATGTATGCACTGATTAAAAATACAGAACTATAATGCCCACGTTTAGACTTTTTCCCCCAAACGCCATCTTGCTTTTTCCTCCTTCTTTTTTTTCTATTTCCAGCAGACTAGTAGAACATCTTAGGTGTATTGCTGACCTCCACAGGTTCTTAACGGGATTTCCTCCTTCTGTCCTATGGCCCACACTACATTCTACAGTCCAGTAGGTGGCAGTATGAACCTTTCAAGTCATGGCTGCAAACTGCCAGTAAGAAGACGAAGTAATAGAGCTGGTTGCTTGTTTCTCTCGCGAGATCTGACAACATGTTTAAATAGAACAATTGACAGGATGACAACATCCAAACAAACCAAGTCATCTCCAATACATCTCAACATTACACACATCCTCCAGGCTGAGTTAGTCTAGATGATGAAGTAAGCTGGAAACGACATGTAAGTCATATAAAGAAAACACTAAAAAAATTGACTGTGATAATAAATAGAATAAAATACATACCCACAAATATTAAATACATTTATTGTACCCAACTTTAGTTGAAGCATACATTGTTTATTGCATAAAGGTCTGGGGACATACATATAAAACAATCACACAACAATATTCATATTACACAAGAGAGTAATAAAGACAATTAATAGAATGGATTATAGAGACCCAACAAATGATTCATAAAGTCACACATTTTAAAATTGTATAAAACACAACTGCTCAAATGATGTATAAAGTAAATAATAATATGCTTCCAGAAGTGGTCCAGAAGATGTTTCAGATGTGAACCAGTAAATATGTGTACTCAAAAGCAAAGGTATGAACACATGTAAAACAAATATGTACATCATATAAAGGAGTTCATCTATGGAATCATCTACAATTACAAAATAAAATATGTAACCCTTCATTATTTCAAAAAACATATATAAAACACTATTATGAATAAGTATAAAAGTGAATTATGAATATCTACACTCAAAATGTTTATCGTATGTAACATATTTTATGTACTGTTTATTCTCACCTTTTCAGTCAAATTGTTCTGTTCATTTTAAAGTACACAAATGTGTATATTAACTCATGTACTTGACTGAAATAAAAGCACTAACCTGAAGTGTCTAAACTATAAATGTTAGAATCATATTAACAAGATTGTGTTACACACACAACAATGATGTCACACATGTTATATGTGCTGTCAATGTTAAAGTTTTGACAGTTTATTTCAAATCCTGCATCTTCATTTGCTGCTGCTGTTCTCACCAGCACACTTGTGTTTCTTACACTGGTACTTAGAAGACAATCTTTCACCACACACACTGCAACTCAACACTTTCTCACCTGTGTGTGTTCTCATGTGTACTGTACAAGATTGTCGGCGTCGAAAGCTTTTGTTGCAGCTTGAACAGGAGTATGGTTTTTCACCAGAGTGCGTTCTCATGTGTACATTTAATTGCAGTCTTTTTATATAACTTTTACCACATACTGAACATTGAAAAGGTTTTTCTCCAGTGTGTGTTCTCATGTGTGTTTTGAAATTTTGATTTTGAGTAAAATCTTTACCGCAGATTGAACATGAAAAAGGTTTTTCGCCAGTGTGTGTTCTCATGTGTACTTTGAAATGCTGCTTTTGAGTAAAATCTTTACCGCAGATTGAACATGAAAAAGGTTTTTCGCCAGTGTGTGTACTCATGTGTGTTTTCAAATGTTGACTTTGAGTAAAATCTTTACCACAGATTGAACATGAAAAAAGTTTTTCTCCGGTGTGTGTTCTCATGTGTATTTTGAAACTGTGCTTTTTAGTAAAATCTTTACCGCAGATTGAACATGAAAAAGGTTTTTCTCCAGTGTGTGTTCTCATGTGTACTTTCAAACGTTGACTTTGAGTAAAATCTTTACCACAGATTGAACATGAAAAAAGTTTTTCTCCAGTGTGTGTTCTCATGTGTGTATTGAAATTGTGCTTTTGAGTAAAATCTTTACCGCAGATTGAACATGAAAAAGGTATTTCGCTAGTGTGTGTTGTCATGTGTACTTTGAAATGCTGCTTTTGAGTAAAATCTTTACCGCAGATTGAACATGAAAAAGGTTTTTCTCCAGTGTGTGTTCTCATGTGTGTTTTCAAATTGTGCTTTTTAGTAAAATCTTTACCGCAGATTGAGCATGAAAAAGTTTTTTCTCCAGTGTGTGTTCTCATGTGTCTTTTCAAATTACTAGATTTAAAAGTTTTGTCGCAGTGAGAACATGTGAAGTGTGTGTTGTCAGTGTGACATGTCTTATCATCTTTAGAGTCTTCATCATCAGTGTCAGGAGAGTGTGACGTTGTGTCCTCACTATCTGATAGTGGAGCTAAGAGCTTGTCTGCTTGTGATCCTCCACAGTGGTCTCCATCAGCTTCTGTTGTCATGTGTTGAGTTGAGCTGCTGCTTGGAGGCTCCGCCTCTCTCTTCTCCTCACTTTCACCTTTGACCTCATCATCTTCACTCTTCACAGGGACACCAGTCACTGGGAACTCCTCCAACCATTCAATATGCTCTCCCTCCTGATTGATGCTGTGTTCCTCCTCTTCCCCTTTAATGTGAGGGGTCAGTGGGTCCTCCTCTTCCTCTTTAATGTGAGGGGTCAGTGGGTCTTCCTCTTCCTCCTTAATGTGAGGGCTCAGTGGATCCACCACTTCCTCTCTAAAATGGGGTGTCAGTGGGTCCTCCTCTTCCTCTTTGATGTGAGTGGTCAATGGGTCATCCTCTTTAAAATGGGGGATCAGTGGGTGTTTCTCTTCCTTTTTAATGTTGGAGGGCTGTGGCTCCATCCTGAAGCTCCACTTCTGTTGCTCAGGGAGAAGATGTTCTTCACAGACGTCTGCAGGACACAAGAAGACAAACACGTTTTAGAAACATCCATCTCTGCTCAGTCACACAATGCATTCAGTACTTTTACATGCACTTAGGAAAAACAAGTTATCGTATGAACTGTCTTGAAATCTCAGTGACGCACAAACACGCTGCTCTTTACAACATTATTCACAGGAAAATAAAAACAAACCAGGACGACAGGACTTTTTACTATGGATGGACAATATGGTTTAAAATTGATTTTGTGATGTATTATTTCATATAAAATTACTAATATAACCATTTTAAAACAGGATACACAGGCTCCTAATTTAATTGCTGAAATATGCAGTAAAATATTACATCATTTCCAGTATTATTTTCTCAAATAAAGTAACCAGATATTAACAGTAAATAAACAAGTACATTAATAATAATAGTTTCGACAAAATAATACAATTAGAAATGACACAATATGTTGATATGATGTATTGTGACATATATTGTTATTAGGATATATATTTGAGGTCATATCGCCCATACCAAACATTGGTTCGCCGAGTCATTTTGTTTGGCCCACCAAATATATTTATTTTTTATATTCTTCAGATGTGTGTGTACGTTTAAAATGTGGTACTACTGTTCTACATCACGTGGAAGTGTCATGCCATGGGGTTGGTGTGCTTTTAACTAAGGGTGTGACGATACGGTCAGCTCACCAAAGGATACTCGATATTGGCTTTCGGAGAACGAGACGATATTTTGGTGGTTAACATGATTCTTACACATATGTGTACTTCATGTGTATATGAATGTACTTTCCCTTGTGTGCTTAGTTTTACTGTAACTTCATTGTGGATAATATCTATAAACAACCTCAATTGTTTTTCATCTTTAATTTGAAGGACTGTTTACTTATCTGACAAATTCAAAGGAAGCTGCACTTTTTTAAAATGTCGCCTATCATTCACAATCCTTATGTAACACATATGTTTTTAATTTTTATGAATTATAATTAGTAAATAAACATGAGCAAAAATCAGCTAACATTGGAGTCAATAGGAGCTCCTTTATTAGACCCACAAAGTCCTCCAAACAACATTGCTGGTTTACGAGCAGACGAGCATGTTCGGCGGCACACAATCACAGAGTACTTACAAGCAGACACAGTGTGTAGACAGAAAAGGGAGAACGGACGCATTTTGGCTAAAAAACTAACAATAAAGGTGAAGTTATAACACTGAAACACCCTCAGGAAGAGATGCTTTAAGACATGGCTAGCTAGCTAGCCGCTAATGTCCATCAGCCGTCGGCAGTGTTTTAGCTACTTCTAAATCACTAATCCTCGCCTCCATGGCGACAAATAAAGTAAGTTTCTTACAAGTATCATTATCACTGCAGGACGAGGAATAGCTAAACATGCTTCACTACACCGTAGCTCACTGGCATCAAATAGTAAACAAACGCCACGTACCTAGTCGATACTACTATGATTATGTCGATATTTTTTGGCATCACAACATCTTCTTTCGTTTTTTAGAACTGTACATTATGTTTATAAACTCAGGAAATATGTCCCTGGACACATGAGGACTCTGAAGATGACCAATGTATGATCCTGTAACTACTTGGTATCAGATTGATACCCAAATATGTGGTATGATCCACAAACTAATGTAAAGTATCAAACAACAGAAGAATAAGTGATTATTACATTTTAACAGAAGTGTAGACAGAACATGTAAAAAGAGAAAGTAAGCAGATATTAACAGTAAATGAACGAGTAGATTAATAATTCATTTTCTACCACTTGTCCTTAATAATGTTGATAAAATAATAGGTAGATAAATGACACAATATGTTACTGCATATGTCAGCAGACTAATTAGGAGCCTTTGTTTGTTGATTACTTACCACTAAAAGACAAGTTGTCTAGTATGTTCACTATTTTATTTAAAAACTAAACTGCAATAATAAACATGTTTAATGTACCCTAAGTTTTTTTGTTAAAATAAAGCCAATAATGCTATTTTTGTGGTCCCCTTTATTTAGAAAAGTACCAAAATAATTTTAGTACCGGTACCAAAGTTATGGTATCGTTACAACACTACCACCTATATTTGAATATTGTCTAATGGAAATGACTGCTGTCTGATAATCACATTAATTAACATAAACATTAAAGTCAGAGTAACTGACTCTGACTTTCTCTTACCTCTCTATATTTGGAGGTAAAACTCTCGAGCTTTACATACTCAGGAGTTTGCACTTAACCTGCTCTCTGGAATATTCCCCCGGTGACTGTGTGAGTTTTGTGTAAACATGTTGATACACATTGTTACAAACTGAGAGGAACATCAACCTCTCATAAATATTGTGTGTCTGAAACTGTCTCGTTTTTATGAACAACATAAAACAATCAGTGCATCATCCTCACATGACAATTCATCTTCCTATAGACAATCTATTCAAGAATAGTGTTAATACTAAATATAAAGTTAGTAAACATGTGAGAGTAAGAAGTAAACAAACCTGTTCTGTGTAACACAACTTGATGTTTTTTATGTTGTCGCTCCTTCTCCTCTTTTGTTGGACTAAGTTCCTCCTCGTACTCTGCTATCGTTTTTTCGCACATTTTCACACAATCACAACACTTTACACTCACACTTGATCTCTGCTTAGCGATGTGTTTTGATCACTTCCGCCTCTCTTTGTTAGCAGCTAACAAGCTAAGCTAACTAGCAAGCTAAGCTAGCTCGAGAAGCATCAAAGTGCGCTCAGACTAATATAACCGGATGCAAACAGTTATTAACGATGTTTACTCTATTCAATAGAGTCTAATAAAGGACATATATGTGTACATGGACGCACAGATTAAGAACACTGAACTGTGACGACTGCAATAACGTCTTCACCGTCAGACGCCATCTTGCTTTATCCTCGCCGTGTTTGGTTCGCGCGCAGTGTTGTCAGATCTCGCGAGAGAAACAAGTAAGCAGCTCTCTCTTCCAGATCTCGCGAGAGAAATAAGTACAAGCAGCTCCCCACCCCCCGTACAACTATTTTATTATATACTGTTTACTTATTCTGAAAATAAAAGTAAGCTTGTCCATTTTACATTTTCAAAACAAAGACATACAACTTATTTTCGTAAAAATATTCAAATATTTAACAATGTTTTGAAACGACAGTAGCATAAGGAAAGAAAAAAAGAAACACAATAAATATTACACTCATGATATTATATTTGTCTTTGATGCTAATCGTTTTTATAATGTATTTTAGAATGTGGAAGGTTTTCATGTTCTTTTTAAATTTCCTTTGCCATTATATATAGATATAATATACAGGACTGTCTCAGAAAATTAGAATATTGTGATAAAGTTAATTGACATTTTCAAAAGTTTCATTTTGTTTTGCTGTTATAAATCTTTTTTTTTACTTGGTCTGAGGAAATATTCTACAAACGTAATTTTTTGAGATATGATTTTTGAGTTTTCTTAAGCTGTATGCCATAATCATCAATATTAAAATAATAAAAGGCTTGCAATATTTCAGCTGATGTGTAATGAATCCAGAATGTATGATATTTTCATGTTTTTAGTTGCATTACAGAAAATAAAGGACTTTATCACAATATTCTAATTTTCTGAGACAGTCCTTTAAATCTATATGTATATCAGAATCAAAATCAGAATCAGCTTTATTGTTATTACGCAGGGTAACGAGATTGAGGCCATTCCATACAGTGCGATGTGTGCATGCAAGAAAACAATGTGTAAATATATAAAAATATGAAAAATATAGAAGTGCAAAGAAAGGTGTGGAATGAATATATACATGAATATATACATGAATATCTACTTGAAAAAAACAGGGTGGTTGGTGGAATGGGTTATTGCACCGAAGAGAAGGCAGTTATGAGGGACAATGGGGCAGTCCGTTCAGGGTGGTTATGGCCCTGGGGAAGAAGCTGTTCTTTAGCCTGTTTGTCTTGGTTTTAATGCACCTGCAGTGCTTCCCAGAGGGCAGCAGGTGGAACAGGTCAGAGCCAGGGTGGGTGCTGTCCTTGATGATGGCACTGGCTCTGTTGAGGCAGAGGGAGGTGTAGATGTCCATCAGAGAGGGGAGAGGGCGGCCGATGATCTTCTGAGCCGTCTTGACCACTCTTTGCAGCCTCTCCTTGTCTGCTGCAGTGCAGCTGCCGTACCATACTGTAATACAGTAGGTCAGAAGGCCCTCGATGGACGAGCGGTAGAAGGTCAACAGCAGGTCAGGCTTCAGGTTGTACTTCCCGAGGACTCTCAGGAAGTGTAGCCGCTGCTGAGCCTTCTTGACGATTGATGTGGTGTTGACTGTCAAGGAAAAGTCGTTAGAGATGTGAAATCCAAGGTACCTGAAGGTGTGGACCCTCTCCACACGCTCGCCGTTGATGTAGAGGGGGCCAGGGTCGGTGCTGCTCCTCCTGAAGTCGACGATGATCTCTCCGGTCTTTCTGGTGTTGAGAGCGAGGTTGTTCTCCGAAGACCAGGCCGTCAGCTTCAGGACCTCCTCCCTGTAGGCAGCCTCGTCACCCCTGGAGATGAGCCCGACCACTGTGGTGTCGTCAGCGAACTTGACGATAAGGTTGTCACTGCCGGCTGGACTGCAGTCATGGGTGTAGAGGCAGTAGAGGAGGGGGCTCAGCACACAGCCCTGTGGGGAGCCGATGCTCAGCGTGCGGGAGGATGAGAGGTGGGGGTCAAGTCTCACATTCTGGGGTCGGTCCGTTAAGAAGTCCCTTATCCAGGCGTTTGTGAGAGGGGGGAGGCCAAGAGTGTCCAGTTTATTGCAGAGTCTGTCCGGGATTATTGTATTGAACATACTTGCCAACCCTCCCGTTTTTAGCGGGAGAATCCCGGTATTCAGCGCCTCTCCCGACAACCTCCCTTCTCCCGACAAACTCCCGGTTTTCAGCCAGAGCTGGAGGCCACGCCCCCTCCAGCTCAATGCGGACCTGAGTGGGGACAGCCGTTCTCACGTCCGCTTTCCCAGCAGCTTGCCTGCCCAATGACGTCATAACATCTACGGCTTTTAGAGAGTAGAGTGCACAACAAGCAGAGAGAGTTCTTGGTTTTGTTGTGTGGGTTTATTGTTAGGCAGTTTCATTAACATCCTCCCAGCGCGGTAACAACACACAACAACAGCAGTCACGTTTAGTCTACCGTAAAGCAGTTCGTCTGCCGTAAACAGCAATGTTGTGACACTCTTAAACAGGACAATACTGCCACCTACCGGATAGCCTGCAGAACACTGAAATTCAAGTATGTCTTTTATTTATATGTATAATAAAATAAAAAATACAAATAAAATATATATATAGCTAGAATTCACTGAAAGTCAAGTATTTCATATATATATATATATATATATATATATATATATATATATATATATATATATATATATATATATATATATATATATATATATATATATATATATATATATATATATATATATATGTGAAATACTTGATTTGGTGAATTCTAGCTGTAAATATACTCTCCTCTTAACCACGCCCTTGGCCACGCCCTTGCCCCCCCCCCCCTCCCCGACCACGCCGCCCCCCGCCCCCCCCCCACCTCCCGATATTGGAGGTCTCAAGGTTGGCAAGTATGGTATTGAAGGCAGAACTATAATCCACAAAGAGCATCCGGACGTAGCTCTGCTGCTGCTCCAGGTGGTTCAGAGCAGAGTGGAGAGCAACAGCGATGGCGTCCTCTGTGGATCTGTTCGCCCGGTATGCGAACTGGTGGGGGTCGAAATCTGGAGGGATATGGTCCTTGATGTGCTGGAGAACCAGTCTCTCGAAGCACTTCATGATTATCGGAGTGAGGGCCACTAGTCGGTAATCATTCAGGCTGGTGATGGGAGACTTCTTCTGCACCGGGATTATTGTAGATGACTTCAGGCAGGATGGGATGACTGCCTGAGCCAGGGAGAGGTTGAAGATCCTGGTGAGGGGGGAGCGAGCTGGTGGGCGCACGCCCTGAGCACTTGCAGGTACTCCGTCTGGTCCGGCAGCCTTCCTGGGGTTCACAACCAGGAGCACTCGTCTGACACTGTGCTCCTGTACAGTGAGTGGAGTGGTGCCGGAGCCCGGTGGGGGCGGGGGCAGGACTGGAGCAGATGAGTGTCGCTGGGGGGTTTCGAAACGGGCAAAGAAACAGTTAAGCTCCTCTGCCAGTGTCGCACTCTGATCCGCAGTTGTCAATTCGCAGCCTCTGAAGTTTGTGATGTCATGAATGCCCCGCCACACCTCCCGTGAGTTATTGCTGGACAGATGGGACTCTATGCACCAGGTCCGCCTTTGCTTTTTTAATCCCTCTCTTCAGGTCGGCTGTAACAGCACTGTACAGTGCCCTGTCCCCTGACCTGAAGGCTGCGTCGCGGGCCCTGGGGAGTGTGCATATATATATAAATAAATAAATAAATAAATGTGGAAATACTGTCAAAGCGCTTTGAGTACCTTGAAGGTAGAAAAGCGCTATACAAGTACAACCCATTAATCATTTATATGCAAATATATATATATATATATATATATATATATATATATATATATATATATATATATATATATATATATATATATATATATATATATATATATATATATATATATATTTAAAAAATATATATGTATAATTATATATTTGCATATACATATATATATATAGCAATCCCTACAGTTTTGTCAAAGGTCTTTTTGAGCAAGAGAAGAGTGGGAGCCTCAAAGTGCCCATAAAAGACCTGGAGGAGCACCTGAGGAAGACCTACACCGACGGCCAGAGGCATGAGCCAGTAACTGTCCCGCCCGACATGCCACCAATTCATGCACCTGAACACCAAATGGACATAAGATCTCCCACATGGAGCGAGGTGGAGAAGACCGTGAAGCAGGCAAGATCAGCATCATCACCCGGGCCCAATGGTATCCCGTATAGGCTTTATAAGAACACCCCCAGAGTCTTAAGATACCTTTGGAAGCTGATGAAGGTAGCATGGCAGAAGGGAGTGATACCGAAAGCTTGGCGAAGAGCAGGAGGCATCCTGATCCCCAAAGAGAAGGACTCGTCATCCATTGGCCAGTTTCGCCAGATCAGCTTGCTGAATGTAGAGGGGAAGATTTTCTTCAGTGTCCTTGCCCAGAGACTCTCCACGTTCCTGCAAAGAAACAGCTTTATTGATACATCGGTGCAGAAAACTGGGATCCAGGGTTTCTCAGAATGCTTGGAACATGCCAATATGATCTGGCACCAGATACAAACTGCAAAAAAAGAACAGAGAGACCTACATGTGGTATTCTTAGACCTTGCCAACGCCTTTGGGTCAGTCCCTCATAAGATCTTGTGGACGGCCTTCAATTTCTTTGGTGTACCTAACCAAGTCACTGAACTGGTCAAGAGTTACTTTCAGGATCTCCAGTTCTGCATAACAGTTGAGGGAAACACCACCTCCTGGCAGCATCTGGAAATTGGCATTATGGCGGGCTGCACAGTTTCCCCTCTGGCATTCGTCATGGCAATGGAATTGGTCATACGGGCATCCCAGTGGGTAGTGGGAGGTGAGAGGACCAAGAGTGGCCTACGTCTTCCGCCAATTAGAGCCTTTATGGATGACATGACCGTCATTACAACAACAAAACCATGCACCAGACGCTTGCTGCAGAAACTTCAGGAAAACATTCAATGGGCACGGATGGACTTCAAGCCAAGCAAGTCACGCAGCATCTCCATCATAAAAGGTCAACTAACAGGTGAGCGGTTCCACATCAGCGAGGAACCAATTCCAACACTCCTAGAGAAGCCCATCAAGAGCCTCGGAAGATGGTATAATGCAGATCTCAGAGACACCCAGCAACTTGAACAACTGCGGCAGGACACGGCTAACGGCCTCAGGCAGATTAATAGCACTGCACTACCAGGGAAACTGAAGCTCTGGTGCCTCCAGTTTGGGTTGCTACCCAGACTCCGGTGGCCGTTAACTATGTACGAGGTCTCAATAAGCCATGCTACTCGCTTCGAAAGGCTAGTGAACTCGCATGTAAGGAAGTGGCTCGGACTTCCAAAGTGCTTCAGCAGCGTTGGACTCTACAGCGACGGAGCCCTGTCGCTACCAATTTCTAGCCTGGTCGAAGAGTTCAAATGTGCCAAGGTGAGGCTGGAGATGTCCCTCACTGACTCCCGGGACCCTGTAGTGAGAGCCGCCGCTCCTTGCCTCGTTACAGGGCGGAAGTGGACCCCAGTCACAGCTGTGCTACAGGCCAAATCAGCTTTGCTCCATCGTGACGTAGTGGGCCACGTCCAACAAGGTAGAGGAGGCTTTGGCCTTGGAACCGTAACTCCTCTCTGGCAAAAGGCATCTGCAACCGAACGTCGAACTATGGTTGTAGAGGAAGTGCGTCGTCAGGAGGAAACAGCCAGACGTTCCAAAGCTGCAACACAAGCCAAACAGGGCCGCTGGACAAGGTGGGAGGGTGTTGAAAGGAAAAAACTCACGTGGAGCGAACTTTGGGGCATGGAATCCAACAGGCTGAGTTTCATTGTTCGAGCAACATATGATGCGCTACCATCTCCCATAAACCTGCAACAATGGTTTGGAAAGGACCCATCCTGTCCCCTGTGTACAACCCCAGCAACACTCAAGCACATAATGGTTGGCTGTAGAACCAGCCTCACTCAAGGCAGATATACGTGGAGACATAACCAGGTCCTCAGATGTCTAGCTGACAAACTTGAGTGCAGGAGGATATCCATCAACGCCCAACCCATCAACAACCAGGATGTGTGCCGACACCTACCAGCGTTTGTTCGGGAGGGGGAAAAGCTGAAGACAAGACCTTCAAATCCTGATCTAAGCCCATTGAATGCAGCCAGGGACTGGCAGATGCGAGTCGACTTAGATCAGAGGCTAATTTTCCCCCCGGCGATCGCAACGACCACCCTGCGTCCAGACCTCGTCCTATGGTCTGAAACCTGCCATATTGTCTATATCATTGAACTGACAGTTCCGTGGGAGGATGCCATTGAAGAAGCGTATGAACGCAAGAAGCTGCGGTACTCCAACCTTGCAGCTGAGGCACAGGACAGAGGCTGGAAGGTAAGGGTGCGCCCAGTGGAGGTGGGCTGTAGGGGCTTTGTAGCTAGCACAACAGCAAAGCTCCTTAGGGAGGTTGGAGTCAGGGGGCAGGCTCACAGACAGGCCATTAAAGAGCTGGCCAACACAGCAGAGAGGACGAGCCATTGGTTGTGGTTGAGGAGGAGTGACACCAGCTGGGCTGCTAAGGCTAACACCTAATGGGACACACACACCCAGGGATTTGATCACCCTGGGGTGGGCCCTTCCTCAGCAGAGGGTGTCTTGTGGTAAGCCGGGCCGAAACACCCCGTGACGCTGGGGCACACAACTGAAGATGTGTCCCAATGGTGGAAAAGCCTCCCAGCAGTGTCACCTAGCCTCACTTAGGTATGCGGTCAGGTGCAAGCCTGGCTCAGGGAGGAGGACGCCCCTGCCATGCAGAGTCCCCAGGGATTGTACCAACTAGTCCTTTCAACAAATTATTATAAATATATATTTAAAAAATATATATATTTATATATATATATATATATATATATATATATATATATATATATATATATATATATATATATATATATATATATATATATATATATATATATATATATAAATATATATTTATATATATATTTTTTTCTTTGATTAGCCATCCATCCATCCAATTTCTACCGCCTGTCCCCTTTTGGGGTCACTGGGGTGCTGGAGCCTATCTCAGCTGCAATCGGGCTCCACATCCCACATCCCACACCCCAGATTGTAAATAATGTAAATAATTCAATGTATATACTCTGATGATTATCTTGTGTGATGACTGTATTATGATGATAGTATATATCTGTATCATGAATCAATTTAAGTGGACCCCGACTGAAACAAGTTGAAAAACTTATTCGGGTGTTACCATTTAGTGGTCAATTGTACGGAATATGTACTTCACTGTGCAATCTACTAAAAAAAGTCTCAATCAATCAATCAATCAATCAAAAACACCCTGGACAAGATGCCAAGACAGTTTCAGACACACAATATTTATGAGAGGTTGATGTTCCTCTCAGTGTGTAACAATGTGTATCAACATGTTTACACAAAACTCACACAGTCACCGGGGGAATATTCCAGAGAGCAGGTTAAGTGCAAACTCCTGAGTATGTAAAATGAAGTGTATTCATTCACTCATATCATGTTCTACACTTGGTGAATGTTCATATTCATCTCGGAGAAAGCAAACCATCAGGTTTGAGTAAACAGTGGTATTTCAGTTTGAGCACATGATAAGATAAGGTCCCTTAGTTTGATACTCGCAGGTGAATTGGATTACTTCTCGTAGAAAAAGAGGCCCTAATTGGGACTTCGGAATGCAAAAGTGACAACCATATCCTTGAAAGGAGACTACCTGTCTAGCTCAAACGCCAACCTTTAAGTTATGACTTAAAGCAGTTGTTTTCCAGACACTTACACACCAACATCTCCTTTCGTGGTCAGGTGGTGCTGTTTAGCTTTAGCGCACACCCAGACAGTGAAAGAAGGAATATATCAAATGATGGTTTGGCTTCTCCGGGAGAGGAGTCCTCCATATTTGACCTGACCTCCTCCCAGGAACTGCAGTCCTGTGTAAATGACGCTCGCTGGTAATAAAGCAACTTTTGCTTCAGTAAAGCGTCTCCGACGTCTCTTTTGATCCAGCCGCACTGCCGTGTCGCCCTTCTGTCCGGACGACGATGACAAGACCAGAATTGCACTTCAAAAGCTCCAGAGTTTTACCTCCAAAAATAGAGAGGTAAGACAAAGTCAGAGTCAGTTGCATAAAACACTGAAAGGGATTGGCGCGGTTGGTAGAGTGGCCGTACCAGCAACCTGAGGGTTCCTGGTTCGAGCGCCACCTTCTACCAACTTCGTCACGTTTGTTGTGTCCTCGGGCAAGACACTTCACCCTTGCTCCTGATGAGTCGTGGTTATTGCCTTGCATGGCAGCTCCCGCCATCAGTGTGTGAATGTGTGTGTGAATGGGTGAATGTGGAAATAGTTTCAAAGCCCTTTGAGTACCTTGAAGGTAGAAAAGCGCTATACAAGTATAACCCATTTACCATTGTTCCTATAACCCCTTTGTTCAAATGTTTGTTCCACTTGGCATCTTGTCTGACTCGCACCATGCACAGCCTTCCTTGTCACATATTGTTCCTTTTCCCGCTATCCATTCAGTAATTCAAACTGATCCAGCAGCGCGATTGAAGATTATTTTTATTTACAAAAATCAAGGAACCAGGATACTCGGGAAACAAAATAAAAGGTAGCCTATATAAAACGAGATATATGTGCACATGTATGCACTGATTAAAAATACAGAACTATAATGCCCACGTTTAGACTTTCTCCATCAAACGCCATCTTGCTTTTTCCTCCTTCTTCTTTCTATTTCCAGCAGACTAGTAGAACATCTTAGGTGTATTGCTGCCCTCCACAGGTTCTTCACGGGATTTCCTCCTTCTGTCCTATGGCCCACACTACATTCTACAGTCCAGTAGGTGGCAGTATGAACCTTTCAAGTCATGGCTGCAAACTGCCAGTAAGAAGACGAAGTAATAGAGCTGGTTGCTTGTTTCTCTCGCGAGACCTGACAACATTTTTTAAATAGAACAATTGACAGGATGGCAACATCCAAACAAACCAAGTCATCTCCAATACATCTCAACATTACACACATCCTCCAGGCTGAGTTAGTCTCTAGATGATGAAGTAAGCTGGAAACTACAAGTAAGTCATAAAAAGAAAACATTTCAAAAATTGACCGCGATAATAAATAGAATAAAATACATACTTACAAATATTAACTACATTTATTGTACCCAGCTTTAGTTGAAGCATAAATTGTTTATTGCATAAAGGTCTGGGGACATACATATAAAACAATCACACAACAATATTCATATTACACAACAGAGTAATAAAGACAATTAATAGAATGGATTATAGAGACCCAACAAATGATTCATAAAGTCACACATTTTAAAATTGTGTAAAAGACAACTGTTCAAATGATATATAAAGTAAATAATAATATGCTTCCAGAAGTGGTCCAGAAGATGTTTCAGATGTGAACCAGTAAATATGAACTAAGAGGGATTTATGAGTACTCAAAAGCAAAGGTATGAACACATGTAAAACAAATATGTATATCATATAAAGGAGTTCATCTATGGAATCATCTACAATTACAAAATAAAATATGTAACCCTTCATTATTTCAAAATCATATATAAAACACTATTATGAATAAGTATAAAAGTGAATTATGAATATCTACACTTAAAATGTTTATTGTATGTAACATATTTTATGTACTGTTTATTCTCACCTTTTCGGTCAAATTGTTCTGTTCATTTTAAAGTACACAAATGTGTATATTAACTCATGTACTTGACTGAAATAAAAGCACTAACCTGAAGTGTCTAATCTATAAATGTTAGAATCATATTAACAAGATTGTGTTACACACACAACAATGATGTCACACATGTTATATGTGCTGATGTTGTTAGAAAGTCAAAGTTAAAGTTTTGACAGTTTATTTCAAATCCTGCATCTTCATTTGCTGCTGCTGTTCTCACCAGCACACTTGTGTTTCTTACACTGGTACTTAGAAGAGAATCTTTCACCACACACACTGCAACTCAACACTTTCTCTCCTGTGTGTGTTCTCATGTGTGCTGTAAGAGTGTCTAGGTTACGAAAGCTTTTGTTGCAGCTTGAACAGGAGTATGGTTTTTCACCTGTGTGTGTTCTCATGTGTAATTTTAATTGCAGTCTTTTTATATAACCTTTACCACATACTGAACATTGAAAAGGTTTTTCTCCAGTGTGTATTCTCATGTGTGTTTTGAAATGGTCCCTTCGAGTAAAATCTCTACCGCAGATTGAACATGAAACATTTTTTTCTCTAGTGTGTGTTCTCATGTGTGTTTTGAAATTTTGATTTTGAGTAAAATCTTTACCGCATATTGAACATGAAAAAGGTTTTTCGCCAGTGTGTATTCTCATGTGTGTTTTGAAATTTTGATTTTGAGTAAAATCTTTACCACAGATTGAACATGAAAAAGGTTTTTCTCCAGTGTGTGTTCTCATGTGTGTTTTGAAATGGTCCCTTCGAGTAAAATCTTTACCGCAGATTGAACATGAAAAAGGTTTTTCGCCAGTGTGTGTTCTCATGTGTGTTTTCAAATGTTGACTTTGAGTAAAATCTTTACCACAGATTGAACATGAAAAAAGTTTTTCTCCAGTGTGTGTTCTCCTGTGTATTTTGAAATTGTGCTTTTTAGTAAAATCTTTACCGCAGATTGAACATGAAAAAGTTTTTTCTCCAGTGTGTGTTCTCATGTGTGTTTTCAAATGTTGACTTTGAGTAAAATCTTTACCACAGATTGAACATGAAAAAAGTTTTTCTCCAGTGTGTATTCTCATGTGTGTTTTGAAATTGTGCTTTTGAGTAAAATCTTTACCGCAGATTGAACATGAAAAAGGTATTTCGCTAGTGTGTGTTGTCATGTGTACTTTGAAATGCTGCTTTTGAGTAAAATCTTTACCGCAGATTGAACATGAAAAAGGTTTTTCTCCAGTGTGTGTTCTCATGTGTGTTTTCAAATGCTGCTTTTGAGTAAAATCTTTACCACAGATTGTACATAAAAAAAGTTTTTCTCCAGTGTGTGTTCTCATGTGTGTTTTGAAATTGTGCTTTTGAGTAAAATCTTTACCGCATATTGAACATGAAAAAGTTTTTTTTCCAGTGTGTGTTCTCATGTGTCTTTTCAAATTACTAGATTTAAAGGTTTTGTCACAGTGAGAACATGTGAAGTGTGTGTTGTCAGTGTGACATGTCTTATCATCTTTAGAGTGTTCATCATCAGTGTCAGGAGAGTGTGACGTTGTGTCCTCACTATCTGATAGTGGAGCTAAGAGCTTGTCTGCTTGTGATCCTCCACAGTGGTCTCCATCAGCTTCTGTTGTCATGTGTTGAGTTGAGCTGCTGCTTGGAGGCTCCGCCTCTCTCTTCTCCTCACTCTCACCTTTGACCTCATCATCTTCACTCTTCACAGGGACACCAGTCACTGGGAACTCCTCCAACCATTCAAGATGCTCTCCCTCCTGATTGATGCTGTGTTCCTCCTCTTCCCCTTTAATGTGAGGGGTCTGTGGGTCCTCCTCTTCCTCTTTAATGTGAGGGGTCAGTGGGTCTTCCTCTTCCTCCTTAATGTGAGGGCTCAGTGGAGCCACCACTTCCTCTCTAAAATGGGGTGTCAGTGGGTCCTCCTCTTCCTCTTTGATGTGAGTGGTCAATGGGTCATCCTCTTCCTCTTTAAAATGGGGGATCAGTGGGTGTTCCTCTCCCTTTTTAATGTGGGAGGGCTGTGGCTCCATCCTGAAGCTCCACTTCTGTTGCTCAGGGAGAAGATGTTCTTCACAGACGTCTGCAGGACACAAGAAGACAAACACGTTTTAGAAACACACCATCTCTGCTCAATCACACAATGCATTCAGTACTTTTACATGCACTTAGGAAAAACAAGTTATCATATGAACTGTCTTGAATTCTCAGTGACGCACAAACACGCTGCTCTTTACAACATTATTCACAGGAAAATAAAAACAAACCAGGACGACAGGACTTTTTACTATGGATGGACAATATGGTTTAAAATTGATTTTGTGATATATTATTTCATATATTATTTATACCAAAAACTATAAAAATGGGACCCATCGCCTCCTTGCTTGGCACTCAGCATCAAGGGTTGGGGGTTAAATCACCAAATGATTCCCGAGCGCGGCAACCGAGAAGCATTCTAACTACCTCGGCAACCTCAGCCCCAGAAATAGGAGAGCCTACCACAGATTCCCCAGGCACTGCTTCCTCATAAAAAGATGTGTTCGTGGGATTGAGGAGGTCGTCAGCAGGTGATGGTGTGGAACACCGCAGAGGTCACCACAGTGTATATGTTTTTGTTGTTGTTGTTTTACTTTTGTGGCTGTGTGTAGAAGTGACTGCTCTTTTAATGTCTTTAATGTCCTATGGGTTCTTTGATGTTTCCCTCTTACACACATGTTTATGTGTGCTATGGCTATGAGTTTGTTTTTCTGTTTGGCCTCAGTCTGGACCCCCTCTCCAGGGGCCCAGGCTTAGACTGAATTTTTTTTCTCCCCCCTCCTCCCCCCTCCCCAGCGTTTACCTGTTTCTCACCTTTTTTGTAAGGGGCGCCGAAAGTTGGCAGACCCGTCAGCGATCCTGTTCTGTCTCCCTGTAATGTTTGTCTGCTCTTGAATGGGATTGTGTTGAAAATCTTGATTTCCCCTCTGGGATTATTAAAGTATTTCTGATTCTGATTGCGTTTTTATTGGCCGTCTTCAAAGTAATGAACTTTCCGGTACAAGTTCTTAAATTTTGATTCGCCGAAAGTTTTATCAGTCTCAAATACTGCCTCAGTTTGCACTTGGACAACTTTACCACGAGGGGGCTGTCAAAAGAAAGACTTTAGAAAGACAAGAAAACTTTGCTAATTAGTACTAATAAACTAGATTGATTGAGACATTGCTGGACAGCAGAGAAGTAACTAAATCCAAATAAACGTTGAAACTATTTTTTAAAGAAATCTGGCTTGTATCTTCAGTAGGGATGTAAATCGTTAAGAATTTATCGCTGTGATACCCTAATCGATATTCCTTATCGATACCAGTATTTATCAGTAGTCTTATCGGTACTACATGTCATTTGTGGAAATAAAAAAGTGGAAAAAAGGCATTTTAAATAGCATTCCTATTAGCACAAGAGGTTGAACACCTCCAACATGATGTTCTGTAACATCTCAGAGCAGGGAAGTCTTTTATCAACAGCTGTTTATTTGAAGTCTTAAAGAAGTCAACTATGTGTGCAGTGCAAGGTGAAATGCAGTTATGTCATCTTCTTGTCAATAACACACACATCAAATTTTGCGTGTTGTTGCTTCCTTATTTGTCATTATTCAAAGCTGATTTTAATGTGTAGCAGCGGCAGCTGAACTCAATGTGACAACGTGTCATAGTTACGTCAGTCAGCTGGAATTAAAAATACAAATAGTTGTGTCGTTAGTCCAGAATCTTCACGGTCCTCATGGACGACATAATTAGGAACCAGTACTAAAAAAAATGGTACTTGGTATACATCCCTAATCTTCACCACCAAAATATATGTTGACATATGTGCTGCTGAAGGTAAATAAACAGTAGCCATATTGAATGTTTGCCTTCATTTGACCACGTGAGGTAAGGAGGACGGCCTCTAGGTCACATGGTTACACCCCAGCAATTACATTGTTGATGATTGATGAGCATTCATTTTTAAATGGTGGTGTTAAAAAGCAAGTATATCTCCATCTTTAGTCATAAATGTGGCCCCCGGACGAACATGTGTCACAAACATTGTATTAGATGATATGTGGATGTTGTGCTTACTTGGACTGTGATGAAGCTGTGAGGACTCAGGTGGTTTGTCTTCATGCTCTTCAGTCTTCACAGAGACAACAGTCAGTGGAAACTTGGTGAGATCAGCCTCCTCCTGCCCTACAGGACACTCTCCCTCCTCTTCCTCTTTAAAATAGGGGGGCTGTGGATCCTCCTCGTCCCCTTTAAAATGTGAGGGCTGTGGATACTCTAAAGTGAAACTGTCCCCCTGCAGATGAGGGAGACATTCTTCTTGGTGTCCAATCAGCTGATGGATGTCTACAGGACACAAAAAAACACATTTTAACTCCTACATGCTAAATATTAAATTGTACATGAAATATAGGACTGTAGCTACTGAACATTTTATTAATCAAGTGTTCTACTGGAAATGTTTTCGATTAATCGAGTAACTGGATAAAACATAGTGTTGCTTGGTTAAAAACAAATTTAAGCGACTATAAGACATTTCACTTAATAATGAACGGCCAATTGGTTTGAGATGGTATGAGATCAAGATGTCATCTTTAGATCAGGCTTTGTTTTTTCGACAATCACTGCCACATTAAAAAGTTCAAGTACCAATGATTGTCACACACACACCAGGTGTGGTGAGATTATTCTCTGCATTTGATCCATCACCCTTGATCACCTCCCTGGGAGGTGAGGGGAGCAGTGAGCAGCAGCGGTGGCCGCGCCCGTGAATATTTTTAATGGTAATTTAACCCCCAATTCCAACTCTTGATGCTGAGTGTCAAGCAGGGAAGTAATGTGTCCCATTTTTATAGTCTTTGGTATGACTGGGTCGGGGTTTGAACTCACAACCTACCGATCTCAGGGCGGACACTCTAACCACTAGGCCACTGAGTAGGTGGATGTAGTAGGTGTTGTAGTAGGTTAATGGCTGCACCAATATGAAGGAAATAACAGGTCAGTATAGCTTTTACACACATAAATAACTTGTCAAACCTGCCAGCTAGCAGGCTAGGTTTACAGCGTCAGCTACCATGGTAACTGACTCTGACTTTCTCTTACCTCTCTATATTTGGAGGTAAAACTCTCGAGCTTTACATACTCAGTAGTTTGCACTTAACCTGCTCTCTGGAATATTCCCCCGGTGACTGTGTGAGTTTTGTGTAAACATGTTGATACACATTGTTACAAACTGAGAGGAACATCAACCTCTCATAAATATTGTGTGTCTGAAACTGTCTCGTTTTTATGAACAACATCAAACAATCAGTGTATCATCCTCACATGACAATTCATCTTCCTGTAGACAATCTATTCAAGAATAAATAAAAAGTTAGTAAACATGTGAGAGTAAGAAGTAAACAAACCTGTTCTGTGTAACACAACTTGATGTTTTTGATGTTGTCGCTCCTTCTCCTCTTTTGTTGGACAAAGTTCCTCCTCGTACTCTGCTATCGTTCTTTCGCACATTTTCACACAATCACAACACTTTACACTCACACTTGATCTCTGCTAAGCGATGTGTTTTGATCACTTCCGCCTCTCTTTGTTAGCAGCTAACAAGCTAAGCTAACTAGCAGGCTAAGCTAGTTCGAGAATCGTCAAAGGGCGCTCAGACTAATATAACCGGATGCAAACAGTTATGAACGATGTTTACTCTATTTAATAGCGTCTAATAAAGGACATATATGTGTACATGGACGCACAGATTAAGAACACTGAACTGTGACGACTGCAATAACGTCTTCACCGTCAGACGCCATCTTGCTTTATCCTCGTCGTGTTTGGTTCGCGCGCATTGTTGTCAGATCTCGCGAGAGTAAAAAGGAAGCAGCTCTCTCTTCCAGATCTCGCGAGAGAAACAAGTCCCCACCTCTTGTAACCCTAACCCACGAAAATGTTGATTTTTGCTATTACATCATCAGTAAGCCAACCTTTGGCCCAGGAATCACAGGATATAGATTCACAATACAAGCACCATGTTTGCACCAAAACACACACACACACACACACACACACACACACACACACACACACACACACACACACACACACACACACACACACACACACACACGCACGCACGCACACACACACACACACCCACACACACGCACACACACACACACACATACACGTGGCACAATAATACATAGTACCATAAATCAAAGCTAGAACCAAATAACTGTCATGACCTGTCATAGTAGGTCAGACCTTGTTCTGGTTTGTGTTGTAATGTTCATGATTGCTGCTCACATGCTTAGTATGTATTACACGTGACACATCCTCGTGCTGCAACGTGACATTCATGCATGACATCACTCCCGGAGAGGCAGGAATAAAGTAAATATTGCATGTTTTCATTTAGGACAAACACAAAGATTTTAACTTGGATTAGTGGTTTGAAAATAGTAACGCTTTACTTGTTACTGAAAAAAGGTGGTCATATCAGAGCATTGCGTTACTAAGTAACACGTTACCAGCATCACTGGATGTGCCCCAGTATCAGGGGCGAACTAATCGACAGTCCTAGGAGAACTTTATTCAAAGTATTAGAACAAGACTGCAGTTCCTGTGAGGAGCCAGGTCAGATGTATACTTCCATTTGATGTCATCGACCCTTGTCTGAAAGTTGGACCTTGAAAAATGCTGTATGTCATCGTATCAAATAAAACACAGATGGTGCTATATCGCTCTTACACAGTGTCAGTCAGTTTACAATTTTGGGGCCCTGTTGCTGACCAAAATACTGACCCCCCCACTTGGCCGTCAGTGTCCTGTCCGTTACAACTTCTTCACAACTCCCCAAGATAGGAGACACTCAGCATCCTTGGGAAGTCGACCCCAGAGGCTGGCGCATACTTGCCATCCTTGAGACCGCCGAATTCGGGAGATTGGGGGGTGGGGGGTGGGTGGGGTTGGAGAAAGCGAAGAACCAAGTTTAAGTAAATAGTAGTATTTCAGTTTCAGCACATAAGATAAGGCTTCTTAGTTTGACATTCACAGGTGGGCTGGATCACTCCTCATAGGGAAGAGGCCCTAATTTGGACTTCGGAATGCAGAAGTGATAGCCCTATCCTTGAAGCCCTAACCTTGAAAGAGACTACATGTCATAATTATTTCCCTTGAAGCAGAGACAAACGTGTGTGTCAGTGGCGTGCGGTGAGGTTAATGTCTGGTGAGGCACTGCATCATCACAGTCAGATTTACAAACATATGAACCCTAAAGAGTATCTTATTCACCATTTGATTGGCAGCAGTTAAAGGGTTATGTTTAAAAGCTCATACCAGCATTCTTCCCTGCTTGGCACTCAGCATCAAGGGTTGGAATTGGGGGTTAAATCACCAAAAATTATTCCCGGGCGCGGCTGCTGCCCACTGCTCCCCTCACCTCCCAGGGGGTGAACAAGGGGATGGGTCAAATGCAGAGGACAAATTTCACCACACCTAGTGTGTGTGTGACAATCATTGGTACTTTAACTTAACTTTAACTTTACACATACAAACTGTAGCACACAAAAAAGCACATTTAATAAAAATAACGTTATTATGGTCTTACCTTTACTTATAAGTGCGGGAACAGTGGTGTTCGTGTTGGAAGAGTTGTGAATGAATGAAATATGAAATCCGTGCTTCAGTCTGCAGGTGTACCTAATGTTGTGTCCCTGCGATCGTTCGCGGCTCCTCCAGCGCGAGCGTTGTTGTTTTTGCACTTTTTGGCTTCTTGTTAAGTGACTTTTTTGGGTGGATTCGGTCTTGCACGTGGAGGGTTTGGGTGTGGGCTTTGGTTGGTGTGGCCGCGGCGCTCCCGTCGGGCGGTGCATTCTGCGGCGGAGGTGCTTGGCACCAGGAGGCGGGGTTATGAGGCGAGCCTCTCACAGTGTGTCTTCGCAGCAGTTTTATGATCGCTCAGCACAAGAAATACGTTACACACATACAGTTGTTGACAAAATACACTGTACATTATATACCTCAGCTAACTAAACTATGGACATGTATAATATAATTCATTTAGCAATACGGTCTCACTGCACAGCAGGCCAGCAGTTAGCCGAGTCATTGCGCACGATCCATGTTGAGGCACAACGCAGTGACGTGCCTCAACTGGCTGCTGATCACCGTATCGTCTCTTCTCAGTATTTGAACGGCAAATGTGAAAATAAAAATAATCTAAAACTGGTGAAGTTAAATGGAAAATAACTTTAGTATAATCACTGGATACATATAACAATTTAATTAATTTTTTTTTCTTTTTACATTTTTTTTCTTTCCATGATGGCAGGTGAGGCCCCGCCTCCCCTGCCTCTAGTGACTGCACGTCACTAGAAATACTTGAGTTGGTGAATTCTAGCTTAAACATATTCCCATCTTAACCACGCCCCCAGCCACGCCTCCGCCCCCACCTCCCGGTATCGGAGGTCTCAAGGTTGGCAAGTATGCTGATATATATATAATATATATAACGGCAAAATACATTTAAAAAGAACATGAAAACCTCCCACATTCTAAAATACGTTATAAAAACGATTAGCATCAAAGACAAAAATAATATCATGAGTGTAATATTTATTTTGTTTCTTTTTTTTCTTTCCTTATGCTACTGTTGTTTCAATACATTGTTAAATATTTGAATATTTTTACAGAAATAAGTTGTATGTCTTTGTTTTGAAAATGTAAAATGGACAAGTTTACTTTTATTTTCAGAATGTTGAAATAGTTGTACCCGAGGTCGGGGGGAAAAGAGCTGGTTACTTGTTTCTCTCGCGAGATCTCAGCATTGCGCGCGAACCAAACACGGCGAGGACAAAGCAAGATGGCGTCTGACGGTGAAGACGTTATTGCAGTCATCACAGTTCAGTGTTCTTAATCTGTGCGTCCATGTACACATATATGTCCTTTATTACACTCTATTAAATAGAGTAAACATCGTTAATAACTGTTTGCATCCGGTTATATTAGTCTGAGCGAAAGAAACATCAAGTTGTGTTACACAGAACAGGTTTGTTTACTTCTTACTCTCACATGTTTCCTAATTTTACATTTATTATTAACACTATTCTTGAATAGATTGTCTATAGCACATATGTCAGAGTCAAGGCCCGCGGGCCATATCCGGCCCGCGAGAAGGTTTTTTACGGCCCTTGGGATGATCTTGATTTATTATTAGAACCGGCCCGCAGACCGCAGATCTTTTTTTTTTTTTTTTTTTTTTTTTTTAGACCGCAGATCTTTTACACGCACCAAGCGGATGCCGGTCCAAGGTTCCGAAAGGGGGCGAGCGGCCCGCCGGGACGCGCCTGCCGGCCGAAGGGCTGCAGCCCGGCCGTCAGTCGCGGAGCCCGCCGTGCCACGCGCGCCAAGGGGGCGGGCCGAAACCCGGCCCCGAGGCCCTGAGACTTCTGCTTTGTTTCCCCAAACCGCGCGTCACCGCCGGGCCCGCACCACCGTCGGGCTGCAGCCCGAGCGTCGGTGGCGGAACCCGTCATGTGCCGCGCGCGCCAAGCGGAGCGGGGGGGTCAAGCGGGCCGAAACCCGCAGGCCACCCCCTCACCACGAGGCCCTGAGACTTCTGCGTTTGACCCCTACGCGCGGCCCGTCGGGACGCGCCCGCCGTCAAGCCACGAGGGCCAGCCGTCGGGTCGCGGAGCCCGCCGTGCCACGCGCGCCAAGGGGCGGGCCGAAACCAGCGGGGGATTTCGGGCACCCAACTCGCCTCCCTCCCACGGAGGGAGGAGGGGGGTTTAATGTGAACATTACTGTGCAATCACATATTTAGAGTTTTTACTCAATTCAAGTTTAAAAGTTAAAGTTTAATATTTGTTTTCACTGCATGTTACTTCTCCTTAAACAAAGTGTTGTTTTAGATTTATAGATTTTTGCACTTTATTTTATTGTATTTCAATTTAATTATATTTTAAAAATATTTCAGTTGAGTGGATGATAGAAAATTGCTATTATTGTTTTTTTCTTTGAAGTAAATTTAGCCCACTTTTGCTAAAATAGAAAATATAGGCTACTGATGGTGCCTTGAATACCGGTTTCTTTCATTTAATGTTCATGTTATGGGGATTTTTATATAAAGGAAACTTGTCTTTTGTGTCTGTTGAAAATTAAAGATTACTGACAGAGCCATAAGAAAATATTGCTTTATTTATCTGATCATATTGGAATATATTTGTTAGGTTTTCAGTAGGTTCAATTAGGTTCACTAGACTATATGCGTCATTTAAAAATTTTTCAATGAACATTCGAACAGTCCGGCCCTCGGCTTGTAGCTAAATTTTTTATTTGGCCCTCCGTCCATTTGACTTTGACACCCCTGGTCTATAGGAAGATGAATTGTCATGTGAGGATGATGCACTGATTGTTTTATGTTGTTCATAAAAACGAGACAGTTTCAGACACACAATATTTATGAGAGGTTGATGTTCCTCTCAGTTTGTAACAATGTGTATCAACATGTTTAGGCAAGGCAAGGCAAGGCAAGGCAACTTTATTTGTATAGCGCTTTTCATACACAAGGCAGACTCAAAGTGCTTCACAGACAACAAAGTGAAATTAAAGAAAATAAAAGCAAAATTAAAATGCAGACAATAAAAATAAAAATAAAAACAGTGCAGACGTTAAAAGTTAAAAGATTAAAAGATTTAGCTGAAAGCTAAGGTGAACATAAAAGTCTTCAGTCTAGTTTTAAAAGTAGTGAGAGTTGGGGAGAGTCTGACATCTTCAGGAAGTTTATTCCAGCTATGTGTTGCATAGTGACTGAATGATGATCTCCCTTGATTTGAGTTTACTCTTGGAACCGCTAACAGATTGGTCTCAGAAGATCTTAGTGATCTAGAGGGCGTATATAGTGGGAGCATATCAGTGATATACTTGGGCCCTAGACCATGTAGTGATTTATATGTGAGCAGGAGGATTTTGAAATCTATTCTCTGATGTACAGGGAGCCAATGTAAGGATTTAAGAATTGGTGTAATGTGCTCACATTTTTTGGTCTTTGTTAGAACTCTAGCAGCAGCGTTCTGAACAAGCTGTAGCTGCCTGACAGTTTTTTTGGGAAGACCTGCAAGGAGACCATTACAATAGTCTAGCCTACTGGTAATAAAGGCATGTACAAGTTTTTCTAAGTCTTGAGCTGACATGAGCCCTCTAAGTCTTTTTACATTTTTGAGGTGATAGTAGGCCGATTTTGTTACTGATTTGATGTGACTGTCGAAATGTAAATCAGAATCTAAAATAACCCCAAGATTTCTGGCTTTATTTGAGGTTTTCAGGGACAGTGATTGAAGGTGTTGGATGACTTTAAACCTTTCTTTTTTAGCACCAAAAACAATTATCTCAGTTTTATCTTCATTTAGTTGTAGGAAATTTTGGCACATCCAGTGTTTGACTTGCTCAATGCACTGGCACAGAAGATCTATGGGGCGATAGTCATTTGGTGATAGCGCTACATAGATTTGGGTGTCATCGGCATAGCAATGATGGTCAATGTTATTATTTTGCATGATTTGTCCTAGTGGGAGCATATAGATGTTAAATAAAGTCGGCCCCAAGATTGAACCTTGGGGGACTCCACACGTTACGTTGGTTGGTTCTGATACAAAGTCACCAATGGAAACAAAATAGTTCCTATCTTGTAGATATGACTTGAACCAGCTTAAAACTGTGCCTGAGATCCCCACCCAGTTTTCCAACCTGTCCAAAAGTATTGAGTGGTCGACAGTGTCAAATGCAGCACTGAGGTCCAAAAGCATTAATACTGAAGTTTTGCCAGAGTCTGTGTTTAGACGGATGTCATTTATAACTTTAAGAAGGGCCGTCTCTGTGCTATGAAGAGGTCGAAATCCTGACTGGAAGTTGTTGTGGCAGCCAGTAGAAGCCAAGAAGTGATTTAGTTGTTGGAGGACAACTTTCTCAATTATTTTACTTATGAATGGTAGATTTGAAATTGGTCTGTAGTTGTTGATAACAGAGGCATCTAGGCTCTGCTTTTTTAGAAGAGGTTTAATGACTGCAGTTTTGAAAGCCTTCGGGAAATTGCCCGATTTAATAGAATTATTAACTATTTGCAAGATGTCTGTTGATAGGCAGTCAAAAACATTCTTAAAGAAGTTGGTAGGTAAAACATCAAGGCAGCAGGTGGATGACTTTAGAGCTGTCACCGTTTCCACTAGAGTTTTAGAGTCTATGGCATTAAAGCTTGCCATCATTGCTGTGTTACTTTTGCCTAAATGGGGTGGTGATCCAACTTTTTTACTTGAGATATTGATGGTGCGTCTGATGCCTTCAATTTTATCAGTATAAAAGAATGCAAAGTCATTGCATTTCTGCGTGGAATGGAGTTCGGCTGGTATTTGTGTTGGGGGTTTAGTCAGTCTGTCAACGATTGTGAATAGGGTTTTGGCCTTATTTGTGTTGCTGTTTATGATATTGGAGAAGAATGTTTCTCTAGCACTTTTTAAGACTAAATTGTAGGCCTGGAGGCTCTCTTTATAGATGTCATGGTGAATATGAAGTTTTGTATTCCGCCAGATTCGTTCAGCCTTCCTGCACTCTCTTCTCTGGGCTGTTACAGCAGCAGATTTTCTCCAGGGTGCCTTTTGCTTGCCAGAAATCGTTTTAACTGTAACAGGTGCAATGATATCTATGATATTCACAATTTTGGAATTAAAGTTGCTTACAAGATCATCAGCATGACATGGGTTTAGAGGTGGTAGTGAGGAGATGGCGTTTTTAAAGAGGACATTAGCATGTTCATTTATGTACCGCTTTTTGACATTCTTTGATTCTGTTTGTGTGTCCGGAATTACAGAAATATTAAAGAAAACACAGAAATGATCAGACAATGAAGGATCAATCACAAGAACATCAGAAACATTGAGACCTTTTGTGATAATCAGGTCCAGGGTGTGTCCCTTATAATGTGTAGCCTCTTTCACATGTTGAGACAGTTCAAATGTGTCTAAAATAGTAAAAAGTTCTTTTGCGCCCTTGTCATTTAAATCGTCAATATCAAAATTAAAATCACCAGTTATAACCAGGCAGTCAAAGTCAGTGGAGATGCTAGACAATAGTTCAGTAAAATCATCAAAAAAATTTGCAGAATATTTAGGTGGCCTGTAGATAATTAACAAGAGAATTTTGGGAGAGCATTTCAACACAGCACACAGGTATTCAAATGATGTAAACTCACCGAGTGACATCTGTTTCCCCTGAAACATGTTTTTAAATATAGCAGCAACCCCTCCACCTCTTTTCCCCGATCTACATATATCAATGAAGTTATAGTTGGGGGGTGCTGTCTCGATCAGAATGCTTGCACTGTTATTTTGTTCCAGCCATGTTTCAGTTAAAAACATAAAGTCAAGTTTAGAAGTGCTAATAAAATCATTGACTAAAAATGATTTGCTATTCAGAGACCTGACATTGAGCAGACCCATCCTGATGGTGTTATTGACAGGCTTCGATGTTGGCTTTGATTTGGAGATAATAGGAATGAGATTGTTTAGGTTAGCAGGGTGGCTAAGTTTCCCAATGTTTACTCTCTTGGTAGTCACAACAGGGATGTAGAAGGTGCCATGATTTGATGTAGGCAACCTTGGGCCCAGCTGATAATGTGGTCTACTGCTGAACCCTTTTCTGTATCAGAAATATTCAGGACTGCTGTCAGGGCGAGGCGGGGTTTGCCGTAAGGGGGAGGGGGAGTGAGCAGCGTCAGAGCTGGGACGAACTACTGAAGGTGGACGTTGAGGGCGTGTAAGGGGTTGGCGTGAGAAAGGTGAAGTATGGCTGGGGGGTTGTGGAGCACGCCTTCGTGGAGGGGGTGGTGGAGGTGAGCGATGATCTAGGGGGGTAAAAATCTGAGTAGGGTGGGGCGTGAGTGGGGGTAGCTCCCGGAACTCCAAGGGGGAGAAGGGGGGAGAAAGGTCTACTTGAGGGAGGGAGAAAGATGGAGACGTGGATGGCTTGGGGGATGTGGGGGAGGGATCTTCACATGCATTCAGAATGGAGGGAGGGGCGGTAGTGGAGGATAGACACCTCTCCTCTTTGCTCTGGTGTATCTCATGGTCGACGTTCTCCTTTTGCAGTGGCGGTCCTCCTTCGACGTTCCTGATAGGCTGTGTTGTGTCTTCCTTCCTCGGTGGCTCCTCTTGTCTCTTGTCCTTGGCAGTGATGATAGATGCAAGATGCAGGAAGTGAAACATGTTGTTCATGAATAGCTTTACTCCCATCTTATTCAGGCAAAGTCCGTCTGCCTTAAAAAGATGCCTGCGGTCCCAGAAAAAGCTAAAATTGTCAATAAAATGCATTGAACGAGCAAGAAGTGCACTTGATAGCCACTCATTCAGCGAGTAAAGTCTACTGAATCTCTCAGCTCCTCTCCTGATTGGGGGTAGAGGACCACTGATAAAAACGTCAGCATTCACAGCGCTGACTGTTTCAAAGAGTTTATTGAAGTGCTCTTTCAGCTCTCTTGATTGTTGTTTTACAATGTCATTAAAACCAATGTGCAGGATGATATTTTTCACATTTGGGTGTGCAGCGACAATTTCCAGGATTCTTTTTTCCATGTCAGATACCATATCCTTCGGAAAGCAGAGTACTTTGGTGTTATTATTGCTTTTCATATCTTTTACAGAAAAGTCCCCCACAATCAGATTTTCAGGAGCTCTCGTTAGCTTTCTCTGTGGTGTAAAGTTAGCAGGTCTTACCCTTCTGCGTGGTGATGGTGGGTTATTCAGGCAATCAGAGGGGGATCCATTGTCCATCAACAGTGGGGCAAACCTGTTCTTTAGTTGGACACTTGCTTGCTGGGGAGGTTTATTGGTAGTTCTCCTCTTCTCAGCTGTCCGCTGCTGTGTCCTACGTGGCAGTGGAGTTGATGACGCAGTATGCCTGGCTGAAGATGGTAGCGCAGGCCAGCCGGTCAGATCAGAGATATCGGGGCGCTGGGTCCTGCCAGATATCCATTCTCCCTTGTCGCAGGGAGGTGGTCTTCTCTTTGGCTTTGCACCAAGTGTGTTCCAGGGAGGATTTTCACTGGTAGATTTATTACCCTCTACAGGGACCTCCCGTTTCTTCGTAGCTTCATTGTTGCTAGTTAGCTGGGTTGTAGCATGGTGCTGTCCAGTGTTTTCAGTCGACAGGAGTGCTAGAGTGGTGTTGTAGCCACATTGTCCATTCACTTCTAAATTCACTTCCAACCGATTCATTTTTATTTCCAACAGTAAAATCTTCTTTAGCAGTTTGTGGTAATCTTCCGTAGAGAAAGGAGGCATCTTATGCTGATTACCTTTAGCACTGTAGCACAGGCTCGGGCTCAGGCTTATCTTGAATGGTAGGCCTCCTCGCGTAGTGTTGAGGACGTCGTAAAAATATTGAAAAATGCCTCTGTTATCTAAAAGAAAATATAGTCCCACTGGTTTGGTAAGTATCCAAGAGCTGTTGCTCTTTGTGTAAGAAAATAGCAGCAGATAGTAGCAAAAAATGCAAGCAGAAGCGAGAGCAAGCGAGAGCAAGCAGAAAAGCGTCCATCCAGCGCAGAGGACGGACTAAAACTCACACAGTCACCGGGGGAATATTCAAGAGAGCAGGTTAAAGGCCTACTGAAATGATTTTTTTTTATTTAAACGGGGATAGCAGATCCATTCTATGTGTCATACTTGATCATTTTGCGATATTGCCATATTTTTGCTGAAAGGATTTAGTATAGAACAACGTCGATAAAGTTCGCAACTTTTGGTCTCTGATAAAAAAAAAACTTGCCCCTACCGGAAGTAGCGTGACTTTGTCAGTTGTTCAGTCCCTCATATTTTCCTATTGTTTTCAACGCAGCTAGAGCTATTCGGACAATTACCCCATTAATTTGAGCGAGGATGAAAGATTCGTGGACGAGGAACGTTAGAGTGACGGACTAGAATGCAGTGAAATACATATTTGTTTTCGCTCTGACCGTAACTTAGGTACAAGCTGGCTCATTGGATTCCACACTCTCTCCCTTTTCTATTGTGGATCACGCATTTGTATTTTAAACCACCTCGGATGCTATATCCTCTTGAAAATGAGAGTCGAGAACGCGAAATGGACATTCACAGTGACTTTTATCTCCACGACAATACATCGACGAAGCTCATGCTAATCAGCATGAGCTAACGTGATAGCATCTGTCTCAAATGCAGATACAAACAAAATAAATAAATCCCTGACTGGAAGGATAGACAGAAGATCAACAATACTATTAAACCATGGACATGTAACTACACGGTTAATAGATCTCAGCCTGGCAAAGCTTAACAATGCTGTTGCTAACGATGCTAGGGCTGACTTAGCAACTTAGCAACCGGACCTCACATAGTTATGATAAAAACATTAGCGCTCCACCTACGCCAGCCAGCCATCATCTGCCCAGCTCATCAACACCCGTGCTCACCTGTGTTCCAGCGATCAACGGCGCGACGAAGGACTTCACCCGATCATCCGTGCGGTGGCCGGTTAGCATCGGCTAGCGCGTCTGCTATCCAAGTGAGTAATCCTTGTTGTGTTGCTACAGCCAGCCGCTAATACACCGATCCCACCTACAACGTTCTTCTTTGCAGCCTCCATTGTTCATTAAACAAATTGCAAAAGATTCACCAACACAGATGTCCAGAATACTGTGGAATTATGAAATGAAAACAGAGCTTTTTTTGTATTGTATTCAATACTTCCGGTTCAATGATTGACGTCACGCGCATACTCATCCTCCGAAGGCTTTTTCAACCGGAAGTGTGGCGGGAATTTTAAAATTGCACTTTATAAGTTAACCCGGCCGTATTGGCATGTGTTGCAATGTTAAGATTTCATCATTGATATATAAACTATCAGACTGCGTGGTCGGTAGTAGTGGCTTTCAGTAGGCCTTTAAGTGCAAACTCCTGAGTACGTAAAATGAAGTGTATTAATCAACTCATATCATGTTCTACACTTGGTGAATGTTCATATTCATCTCGGAGAAAGCAAACCATCAGGTTTGAGTAAACAGTGGTATTTCAGTTTGAGCACATGATAAGATAAGGTCCCTTAGTTTGATATTCGCAGGTGAATTGGATCACTTCTCGTAGAAAAAGAGGCCCTAATTGGGACTTCGGAATGGAAAAGTGACAACCATATCCTTGAAAGGAGACTACCTGTCTAGCTCAAACGCCAACCTTTAAGTTATGACTTAAAGCAGTTGTTTTCCAGACACTTACACACCAACATCTCCTTTCGTGGTCAGGTGGTGCTGTTTAGCTTTAGCGCACACCCAGACAGTGAAAGAAGGAATATATAAAATGATGGTTTGGCTTCTCCGGGAGAGGAGTCCTCCATATTTGACCTGACCTCCTCCCAGGAACTGCAGTCCTGTGTAAATGACGCTCGCTGGTAATAAAGCAACTTTTGCTTCAGTAAAGCGTCTCCGACGTCTCTTTTCATCCAGCCGCACTGCCGTGTCGCCCTTCTGTCCGGACGACGATGACAAGACCAGAAATACACTTCAAAAGCTCCAGAGTTTTACCTCCAAAAATAGAGAGGTAAGACAAAGTCAGAGTCAGTTGCATAAAACACTGAAAGGGATTGGCGCGGTTGGGAGAGTGGCCGTGCCAGCAACCTGAGGGTTCCTGGTTCGATCTCCACCTACTACCAACCTCATCACGTCCGTTGTGTCCTTGGGCAAGACACTTCACCCTTGCTCCTGATGAGTCGTGGTTATTGCCTTGCATGGCAGCTCCCGCCATCAGTGTGTGAATGTGTGTGTGAATGGGTGAATGTGGAAATAGTTTCAAAGCCCTTTGAGTACCTTGAAGGTAGAAAAGCGCTATACAAGTATAACCCATTTACCATTGTTCCTATAACCCCTTTGTTCAAATGTTTGTTCCACTTGGCATCTTGTCTGACTCGCACCATGCACAGCCTTCCTTGTCACATATTGTTCCTTTTCCCGCTATCCATCCAGTAATTCAAACTGATCCAGCAGCGCGATTGAAGATTATTTTTATTTACAAAAATCAAAAACCAGGATACTCGGGAAACAAAATAAAAGGTAGCCTACATAAAACGACATATATGTGCACATGTATGCACTGATTAAAAATACAGAACTATAATGCCCACGTTTAGACTTTCTCCATCAAACGCCATCTTGCTTTCCCCTCCTTCTTCTTCTTCTTTCTATTTCCAGCAGACTAGTAGAACATCTTAGGCGTATTGCTGCCCTCCACAGGTTCTTAACGGGATTTCCTCCTTCTGTCCTATGGCCCACACTACATTCTACAGTCCAGTAGGTGGCAGTATGAACCTTTCAAGTCATGGCTGCAAACTGCCAGTAAGAAGAAGAAGTAATAGAGCTGGTTGCTTGTTTCTCTCGTGAGATCTGACAACATGTTTAAATAGAACAATTGACAGGATGACAACATCCAAACAAACCAAGTCATCTCCAATACATCTCAACATTACACACATCCTCCAGGCTGAGTTAGTCTAGATGATGAAGTAAGCTGGAAACTACATGTAAGTCATATAAAAGAAAACATTTAAAACATGTACTGCGATAATAAATAGAATAAAATACATACCCACAAATATTAACTACATTTATTGTACCCAACTTTAGTTGAAGCATACATTGTTTATTGCATAAAGGTCTGGGGACATACATATAAAACAATCACACAACAATATTCATATTACACAAGAGAGTAATAAAGACAATTAATAGAATGGATTATAGAGACCCAACAAATGATTCATAAAGTCACACATTTTAAAATTGTGTAAAAGACAACTGCTTAAATGATGTATAAAGTAAATAATAATATGCTTCCAGAAGTGGTCCAGAAGATGTTTCAGATGTGAACCAGTAAATATGAACTAAGAGGGATTTATGTGTACTCAAAAGCAAAGGTATGAACACATGTAAAACAAATATGTACATCATATAAAGGAGTGGTCCCCAACCTTTTTGTAGCTGCGGACCGGTCAACGCTTGAAAATTTGTCCCACGTACCAGGGGTGTGGGGAGGAAATTAAAAAAAAAAAAAAAGATTGTTTTTTTTCATAAATAAATACAATCATGTGTGCTTACGGACTGTATCCCTGCAGACTGTATTGATCTATATTGATATATAATGTATATATTGTGTTTTTTATGTTGATTTAATAAAAAAATAAAAATAAAAATTTTAATTTATTTCTTGTGCGGCCCGGTACCAATCGGTCCGGTGGTTGGGGACCACTGGTATAAAGGAGTTCATCTATGGAATCATCTACAGTTAGAAAATAAAATATGTAACCCTTCATTATTTCAAAATACATATATAAAACACTATTATGAATAAGTATAAAAGTGAATTATGAATATCTACACTTAAAATGTTTATTGTATGTAACATATTTTATGTACTGTTTATTCTCACCTTTTCAGTCAAATTGTTCTGTTCATTTTAAAGTACACAAATGTGTATATTAACTCATGTACTTGACTGAAATAAAAACACTAATCTGAAGTATTTACTCTAAATATGTTAGAATCATATTAACAAGATTGTGTTACACACACAACAATTATGTCACACATGTTATGTTGTGTGACTATCAGAAAGTAATTAGTCACTGAGAGTGGAAAGCAGGGTTCTGTCTGACACGCTGGGTCCAAGGATGCAACATGAAGTCATTACTGCTGTTTTGAGGGGGATTTATGTTCCCTTTGAGTAAAAATACAATACATTACATTCAGATGGTTTGTGGTCCTTTTGCGATTCCCTTTGCGGTCAACAGAAGTAACGGCACCCAGGTTCACACTCTCTCCATACAAGCCAAAACAATTCACAGAGAGGTGCAGGTGTTATATATTCAGCAATCAGCCCCACACACTCCGCCCACAGACTTAGCCACACCAACTATCCCAGGTGACAAGTGAGAAAGAAATCCCTGCCTCTACATGTTATATGTGCTCATGTTAGAAAGTTGATTTCAAATCCTGCATCTTCATTTGCTGCTGCTGTTCTCACCAGCACACTTGTGTTTCTCACACTGGTACTTAGAAGAGAATCTTTCACCACACACACTGCAACTCAACACTTTCTCTCCTGTGTGTGTTCTCATGTGTACTGTAAGAGTGTTTAGGTAACGAAAGCTTTTGTTGCAGCTTGAACAGGAGTATGGTTTTTCACCAGTGTGTGTTCTCATGTGTACTTTTAAACTTACATTTTTTACAAAACCTTTACCACATTCTGAGCAGGAAAATGGTTTTTCTCCGGTGTGTATTCTCATGTGTGCTTTGAAACAGGAACTGTGAGTAAAATCTTTGCCGCAGACTGAACACAAAAAAGGTTTTTCTCCAGTGTGTATTCTCATGTGTACTTTTAAACTTTGACTTAGTCCAAAACTTGTACCACATTCTGAGCAGGAAAAAGGGGTTTCTCCCTTGTGTATTCTCATGTGTTTTTTGAAATAGGACATGTGAGTAAAATCTTTACCGCAGATTGAACACGAAAAAGTTTTTTCTCCAGTGTGTGTTCTCATGTGTTCTTTTAAACTTTGACTTTCTGAAAAACTTTTACCACATTTTGAGCAGGAAAAAGGTTTTTCTCCAGTGTGTTTTCTCATGTGTCTTTTCACATTGTGCCTATGAGTAAAATCTTTACCGCAGATTGAACATGAAAAAGGTTTTTCTCCAGTGTGTGTTCTCATGTGTGCTTTTAAACTATGACTTACTGCAAAACTTGTACCACATTCTGAGCAGGAAAACGGTTTTTCTCCGGTGTGTGTTCTCATGTGTGCTTTTAAACTTTGATTTACTGCAAAACTTTTACCACATTCTGAGCAGGAAAAAGGTTTTTCTCCAGTGTGTTTTCTCATGTGTATTTTCAAACCATGCTTATGAGTAAAATCTTTGCCGCAGATTGAACATGAAAAAGGTTTTTCTCCAGTGTGTGTACTCATGTGTCTTTTCAGATTACGATGGTTTTTAAAAGTTTTGTCACAGAGAGAACATGTCTTATCATCTTTAGAGTGTTCATCATCAGTGTCAGGAGAGTGTGACGTTGTGTCCTCACTATCTGATAGTGGAGCTAAGAGCTTGTCTGCTTGTGATCCTCCACAGTGGTCTCCATCAGCTTCTGTTGTCATGTGTTGAGTTGAGCTGCTGCTTGGAGGCTCCGCCTCTCTCTTCTCCTCACTTTCGCCTTTGACCTCATCATCTTCACTCTTCACACTGATGAGGTGTCTCTTGTCTTCCTCTTTGAAGTGGGGGGACAGCAGCTGTTTTTCTTCATCTTTAAAGTGGGTGGGCTGTGACCTCTTCTGCTCCATACTGGAGGACCCCTCCTGCTGCTCAGGTGGACGATATTTTTCACAGACGTCTGCAGGACACAAGAAGACAAACACATGCTGGGATGGAAATAGATAAGATTTTACCAATTCAGATTTCATTTTAGATTCTGCTTTACGTAATATTTTGATAGTTACACATCGCATATTTACACACGCATATTTTACTAGAATACCCTTATGAGCAGGGGTCTCAAACGCAATTTACCTGGGGGCCACTGGATGCAGAAACTGGGTGAGGCTGGGCCGCAAGAAAATATTTATTTAAAAATATTTCTTAAAAAATATCTAACATGCACTTTTTAATGAATTCACCTTCTTTGAATGGCTTTCCCGCCCTAGCAACCATCTTGCTCACCATGTAGCTAGCTTTGACTGCTGCATCGCTCTTTTTGGTTGCTTTCTTGAAGAAATCTTGTTGCCTCAGTAGACTGGTTTTAAAATTCAACCCGGTTCGCTCTCTCATCTCCCTGGGGGGAGGGTTGAGGTGTGTGTGTGGGGGGGGGGGCTGGGGTTGGGGCGTGATTTGGTGGTAGCGGGGGGGTGTAAAATTGGTCCTTCATACCGACAGCCATCAGACTGTATAATGCACATGTTCCTTGACTGCACTTAAATGTAGAATATATTTATATTATTCATATATTATATATAATATATTATATATATTATATTATTTATTATTAGGGACTGCAATGTCCCTTTGGGACAGAGGACCCTATTGAAATTGTAAGGTTTTATAATTATTATACCGGCCGCCTCTTTGAGCTGTAATTTGACCCCCTTAACATGCTTCAAACCTCACCATATTTGACACACACATCAGGACTGGCGAAAATTGCCATCTAATAAAAAAAAAAACAACCCAAAACTCAAAATTGCGCTCTAGCGCCCCGTAGGAAAAAACAGAGACAAAACTGCTTATAACTTCCGGTAGGAATGTCGTAGAGACATGAAACAAGAACCTCTATGTAGGTCTGAATTAGACCTAGATTTCATACATTGACATCCTTCAGCAAAAATCAACAGGAAGTTGGCAATTCCCTCTTCAGAACAAAAGTTTACTAAAAACAGTCACTTTTGCTTCTTTGAGCTGTAATTTGACCCTCTTAACATGCTTCAAAACTCACCAAACTGGACACACACATCAGGACTGGCAAAAATTGCGATCTAATAAAAAACCCAACCCCAAAACTCAAAATTGCGCTCTAGCGCCCCCTAGGAAGAAAATTCAGACACAACTGCCTGTAACTTCCAGTAGGAATGTATTAGAGACATGAAACAAAAACCTCTATGTAGGTCTCACTTAGACCTACATTTCATATATTGACAACCCCAGCAAAAATCAACAGGAAGTTTGCAATTACCCCTTCAAAACAAACGTTTTGTAAAAACTGGATACCTTTTTTCAAACATTAGCTTCTCTGAGCGCATTTATCGTGTCGTCTTCAAACTAGTACAGGAGAGAGATTGAACCCTTCTGACTAAAAGTTGACGAAAGAGTTTTAATTACTGCTCCGGTTTGGATTTTATGTGCCGTCAAAGTCGGTCCCGTCAATCACTGCTTGCAGCTTTAATTATTTATTATTATTATTATCATTGTCTATTGCGAGCAAACTGTGGTGCTGAATTTCCCCCAGGGATCAATAAAGTACTTTCTATACTATTCTATCTATATTGTAGCCCGGAAGAGTTAGGGCTACAAGGGATTGTGGGTATTTGTTCTGTTGTGTTTATGTTGTGTTTATGTTGTGCTACGGTGCGGATGTTCTCCCGAAATGTGTTTGTCATTCTTTTTTGGTGTGGGTTCACAGTGTGGCGCATATTTTTAACAGTGATAAAGTTGTTTATACGGTCACCCTCAGTGTGACCTGTATTGCTGTTGATTAAGTACGTCTTGCAGTCACTTACGTGGGTCTGCAGAAGCCACATATATTATGTGACTGGGCCGGCACGCTGTTTGTATGGTGAAAAAGCGGACGCGACGACAGGTTGTAGAGGACGCTAAAGGCAGTGACATCACGGCACGCTCTTAATAATGTTGTCCGGGTGAAAATCGGGAGAATGGTTGCCCTGGGAGGTTTTCGGGAGGGGCACTGAAATTCGGGAGTTGGCAAGTATGCTCGCGGGCCGCACTAACATTAAACTTTCATATTAAGACGGGTGCCGCAAAATAACGTCTCGCGGGCCGCAATTGGCCCGCGGGCCGCATGTCTGAGACCCCTGCTTATGAGCATTACTAATATCAAAATCAAGTACCTACTGTACTGTTTACTTGTTGAAATACCCTTTTTAGAGCAAATATCTACCCAAATGGCCACTTTGTTGCTGCCAAAAATGTATTTCAAGTAATAATTTAATATTGACACATCTTATCTCTGCATATTCTACTAGAATACCTTTATGTGCATTACATATATATATATATATATAAATCAAGTAACTACTGAAATACCATTTTTAGAGCTAAAAACTACCCAAATGACCACTTTGCTGCTGCCAAAAATTGATTCTAGGGATGTCCGATAATATCGGACTGCCGATATTATCGGCCGATAAATGCGTTAAAATTTAATATCGGAAATTATCGGTATCGTTTTTTTTATTATCTGTATCGTGTTTTTTTTTATTTTTTTATTATTAAATCAACATAAAAAACACAAGATACACTTACAATTAGTGCACCAACCCAAAAAACCTCCCTCCCCCCATTTATTTCTGTTATCAATATTCTGGTTCCTACATTATATATCAATATATATCAATACAGTCTGCAAGGGATACAGTCCGTAAGCACACATGATTGTGCGTGCTGCTGCTCCACTAATAGTACTAACCTTTAACAGTTAATTTTACTCATTTTCATTAATTACTAGTTTCTATGTAACTTTTTTTATATTGTTTTACTTTCTTATTTATTCAAGAAAATGTTTTTAATTTAGTTATCTTATTTTATTATTATTTTTAAAAAGTACCTTATCTTCACCATACATGGTTGTCCAAATTAGGCATAATAATGTGTTAATTCCACGACTGCATATATCGGTTGATATCGGTATCGGTTGATATCGGTATCGGTAATTAAAGAGTTGGACAATATCGGAATATTGGATATCGGCAAAAAGCCATTATCGGACATCCCTAATTGATTCCATATATTTTTAACAATAATAACAAAATGTCAAAGCATTTCTCTAAAACACAATATTATACATTCTGAAAATGTAAACGATAGCAAGAATATACCTACAAGATTCAGAAAATTTCACTAGCAAACACTTTTTTGGTTTTTACTGTACCAAAATTCTAAAAAACTAAAGAAAAATCACTGATAAACACTGGAAAACTGTCACTGAATGTCTTAGTGTGATGTCATTGTGTGACAGACAAATGGTACACAGTTTCCACATGGTGAGGACATTGATGGTCTGACTCACTGTCTTACGGATTACCTCAACTTCTGCGTAGACGTGACCTGCCCTGCTAAGACTGTTCGGTGCTACCCTAATAACAAACCCTGGGTAACACAGGAGGTTAAAGCTGTCCTCAACAAGAAGAAAGCTGCCTTCAGGAGTGGAGACAGGGAGGCAATGAGAGCAGCACAGCGGGAGGTGAGGAAGGCTAAGGACAGCTACAGGAAGAAGCTGCAGCAGAACAACATGAGGGAGGTCTGGGAAGGTGTGAAAACCATCACAGGCCACAAGACAAAGACCAGAGCAGTAGGGGGGACAATAGAGAGGGCCAATGAGTTGAAGAACTTCTTCAACCAGCACGTGTCCTCCCCACCCCCCACTCCTCATCGCAGTCACCCTCTCTTCTTCTCCCCTCAACACCCCCCTCCACCTCCACCACCACCTCTACGCAGACATTAGTCATCTCTGTGGACCAGGTCAGAGGTCAACTGAGGAAGTTGCTTCCTCGAAACTAACTAGTGTGCACCAGAATCTATCTGGTGCGCAGAAGATACATATCTAAAAAAAAATTGTACCCATGTCCCTTTAGGGCAGGCCTGGGCAATTATTTTGACTCGGAGGCCACATTTAGAGAAAAAAATGTGTCTGGGGGCCGGTATATCTATTTTTAGGAACACTAATACAAAACCTCACAAAAATATCTGATTGAATGCTTAAAAACGTTATGACAGACCGCCCTAAAAAACGTAATGGAATTTTTACATTTTTCTATGAACGATAAAACACTGAATATTGACAAACTATGAACGTCACGCCCCCTTTCGACCGACATATTTTACAATCAAGTGAAACGCAACAAACAGTGAAATATGAACGTGAAGGGTACAAAATAAACCCACCTACAATCTGATATTTGCTGAATTTCCCGCAGGGATTAATAAAGTACTTACTATTCTATTCTATATATCACTAAGCTTTAGAACTTTGTTGTGAAAATCTCCTTCCGTGTCTGTGGAAAGTCATCCCGCCCACACTGCCTGGTGCCTCGTCTGAGCTGCTGTGCCGTAGATTACGATAATAACTAATTAGATGACCATAGTAACTAATTAGATTACCATAGTAACTAATTAGATTACCAAAGTAACTAGTACATCACCCATAAGCGCAGATTCCAACCATGGAAATACTTTGTATAGTTGAAGACTTACGGTCATTAGAAAACATGACTGCACATCATAATGGCAGCTACACTTTCCATCTTAAAGATCTAAAACAATTATTTGGGAATGTCCGGCGGGCCAGATTGAAAAGCTCAACGGGCCGCATGTGGCCCCCGGCCGGGCCTTAATTTACCCATGTCCCTTTAGGGGCTCTGTAATTTTTAAATGATCAGTATGTCATCTTTTATGTGACATTCTTATTCAAATAAAGATGACAAAAAAGAAAACTATGGTAGTGACAACATGCAGGAACATAACTGACGTAAAACAAGTAAAAAGGAAGTGACGTTGTCTTTGTGCACGCGTGCATTGATCATGTCTTCCTGAACCGATCGTGCAGGGATTCAAAAACTGTTGTACGTGTACCACTAGTGGTACGCGGGCATCACCTAGTGGTACGCCAAATATCATTTCATTATTTAAGTACAGTGTGTTATTTTCCTACATGCAAACACAGTGTTACTGTTCAAACTGTGTGTAATGTTACAGTAACTAAAAATATTAAATAAACTTGTTACATAACGTGTCTTCCTTGTTTTTAATGAATAACTAAGGCCTACTATGCTACTGTATTTTAATGCTGTTCATGATGGTGGTACTTGGTGAAAAAAGTTTGACAACTACCTTGTAAAGTACATTGGCAGACACCATTTTGTTATACCCAAACGGCGTCTGCTCATACATCGCGCTTCCAACGAGATCCCGTTTTTTCCCCCCGAGTTAGAAAGTTCCACAACTGTTCACGTTATACCATCTCATCTCATTGTGGATCATGTGAATGTTTGAAGTGGAACTAAATGTGATCTCTGAAAGGGGTACACATTATTTCCAAAGCAGGGCCCCCATCCACATATACAATACTAGTACATATATTTTAAATATAAGTGTGCCAAATCACCTATATTTGAACATTATCTAATGGAAATGACTGCTGTTTAATAATCACATTAATAACACAATAACAATCATGTGTCTGACTACACCTATTAATCAAAATTAATCTAACACGTCATGTTCATGTTAATGATGGAATATAAAGTTAGTAAACATGTGAGAGTAAGAAGTAAACAAACCTGTTCTGTGTAACACAACTTGAGGTTTCTTGAAAACAGCCTCCAGTAGTTGACGTAGTCTTTTGTTCTCTTCTTTTGCCCGAGAAAGTTCCTCTTTGTACTCTGCTATCGTTCTTTCGCACATTTTCACACAATCACAACACTTTACACTCACACTTGATCTTAACTAAGCGATGTGTTGATCAAATCCGCGTCTCTTTGTTAGCAGCTAACCAGCTAAGCTAACTAGCACGCTAAGCTAACTAGCACGCTGAGCTAACTAGCGCGCTAAAACAACTAGCAAGCTAAACGGGCCTAATAATCTCCAAAGTTGACTGAGACGAGTGGAGTTTATCCTGACACGGAGGATGAATAAAGTGTAGTTAGTAGCGATGTGAGGAGATGTGCCGAGGCTTAGAAGCGTGTGTGGAGTAAAGGAGGACTTTGCTGCAAAGCGCATATCCTCCACGCATGCGTCACTTAGGGGCGGGGCCAATAAGTCGTTGTGATGGGCAAGTCATGAACGATTCATTCTAAATGTATGTTTGCATGGTGTCTACAAAAAAAAGCACGGCAGCAAATGATCCATCCATCCATTGAGCTACCGCGTGTCCCTTTCCGGGGTCGCAGGGGGTGCTGGAGCCTATCTCAGCTGCATTCGGGCGGAAGGTGGGGTACACCCTGGACAAGTCGCCATCTCATCGCAGGGCCAACACAGATAGACAGACAAGTATATAAACTGTATTTGCCTTTAAATCAGATAAATATCATTCAACAACAACACAATTTGCAGACTATAATTACTGCTTTGCTGGTTTGCTGGTGTAAAATTCTGCATCAGAGAGATCACAACCATTGCAGCCATGCGTCAAAAACGTAACATCAATCAATCAATCAATCAATGTTTATTTATATAGCCCTAAATCACAAGTGTCTCAAAGGGCTGCACAAGCCACAACGACATCCTCGGTACAGAGCCCACATAAGGGCAAGGAAAACTCACCCAAGTGGGACGTCGGTGTGAATGACTATGAGAAACCTTGGAGAGGACCGCATATGTGGGTAACCCCCCCCCTCTAGGGGAGACCGAAAGCAATGGATGTCGAGTGGGTCTGACATAATATTGTGAAAGTCCAGTCCATAGTGGATCCAACACAACAGCAAGAGCCCAGTCCACAGTGGGGCCAGCAGGAAACCATCCCGAGCGGAGAAGTGTTAGCAGCGCAGAGATGTCCCCAACCGATGCACTTTATTCATCCTGCAAAACATCATCTTGCAGGGACATAAGGACAAGCAAAAGTAAAGTGTCTGTTGTTTTACAATGTAATTATCTATTTAATAAGAAATGTTCAGAGTATACCTTTTTTTTTTGAGTATTTATTGGAGGCCTCAACAGACAAAGGCCGTCTGTTTACAGGAGAGTGTCGGTGAGGCACACACCTTTTGTCTTAGCTCAGGAATGCATGGGGGAAGGGTTGGAGACAAGCGGGAAACTCTTAGTTAGGAAAAGTGTAGCTGCTGACAGAAGCACATTGTATATACAGTTGTGCTCATAAGTTTACATACCCTGGCAGAATTGATGATTTCTTGGCCATTCTTCAGAGAATATTAATGACAACACAAAAACCTTTCTTCCACTCATGCTTAATGGTTGTGTGAAGCTATTTATTGGCAAACAACTGTGTTTACTCTTTTTTAAATCAAAATGACAAAAGAAAGTACCCAAATGACCCTGATCAATAGTGTACATACCCCAGTGACTTTGATCTGATAACATGCACAAAAGTTGACACAAACAGGTTTGAATGGCTAATCAAGGTTCCAATCCTCACCTGTGACATGTTTGTTTGTAATTAATGTGTGTGTATAAAAGGTCAGTGAGTTTCTGGGCTTCTGACAGACCATTGCATCTTTCATCCAGTGCTGCACACATGTTTCTGGATTCTGAGTCATGGGGAAGGCAAATGAATTGTCAAAGGGTCTACGAGAAAAGGTAATTAAACTGCATAAAACAGGAAAGGGGAATACAAAGATATCCAAGGAATTGAGAATGCCAATCAGCAGTGTTCAAACGCTGATTAAGAGCACAACTGTATGTTATATAATTTCACAGTTGGTTAGAGTACATTAAATACATTGTGATTAAAAATGTGTTTCCTTTGGTTAACTTTATTTTTGTTACAAAACCCATGTCAATTGGAGGGGGACATATTTTTTGTTCCGGTTTGGTCACATTGTTGGGGGGACAATTAATATGTGACGGAATAAGGGAAGCAGCATGAGACAGCAAGCATTCGATGTAAGAGGTTAATGGAGTCTCGGCTTGAAAATAAACTTTATTCCCTCGGAGTTTGTGAGGCCAATGAGGTATGATTCTTTCTGATAATGTACAAACCCTGTTTCCATATGAGTTGGGAAATTGTGTTAGATGTAAAAATAAACGGAATACAATTATTTGCAAATCCTTTTCAAGCCATATTCAATTGAATGCACTACAAAGACAACATATTTGATGTTCAAACTCATAAACTTTATTTTTTTTTGCAAATAATAATTAAATTAGAATTTCATGGCTGCAACACGTGCCAAAGTAGTTGGGAAAGGGCATGTTGACCACTGTGTTACATGGCCTTTCCTTTTAACAACACTCAGTAAAGGTTTGGGAACTGAGGAGACACATTTTTGAAGCTTCTCAGGTGGAATTCTTTCCCATTCTTGCTTGATGTACAGCTTAAGTTGTTCAACAGTCCGGGGGTCTCCCTTGTGCTATTTTAGGCTTCACACATTTTCAATGGGAGACAGGTCTGGACTACAGGCAGGCCAGTCTAGTACCCGCACTCTTTTACTATGAAGCCACATTGATGTAACGCATGGCTTGGCATTGTCTTGCTGAAATAAGCAGGGGCGTCCAAGGTAACGTTGCTTGGATGGCAACATATGTTGCCCCAAAACCTGTATGTACCTTTCAGCATTAATGGCGCCTTCACAGATGTGTAAGTTACCCATGTCTTGGGCACTAATACACCCCCATACCATCAGACATGCTGCCTTTTACACTTTCACCCTAGAACAATCCGGATGGTTCTTTTCCTCTTTGGTCCGGAGGACACGACGTCCACAGTTTCCAAAAACAATTTGAAATGTGGACTCGTCAGACCACAGAACACTTTTCCACTTTGTATCAGTCCATCTTAGATGAGCTCAGGCCCAGCCAAGCCGGCGGCGTTTCTGGGTGTTGTTGATAAACGGTTTTCACCTTGCATAGGAGAGTTTTAACTTGCACTTACAGATGTAGCGACCAACTGTAGTTACTGACAGTGGGTTTCTGAAGTGTTCCTGAGCCCATGTGGTGATATCCTTTACACACTGATGTCGCTTGTTGATGCAGTACAGCCTGAGGGATCGAAGGTCACGGGCTTAGCTGCTTACGTGCAGTGATTTCTCCAGATTCTCTGAACCCTTTGATGATATTACGGAGCGTAGATGGTGAAATCCCTAAATTCATTGCAATAGCTGGTTGAGAAAGGTTTTTCTTAAACTGTTCAACAATTTGCTCAGGCATTTGTTGACAAATTGGTGACCCTCGCCCCATCCTTGTTTGTGAATGACTGAGCATTTCATGGAATCTACTTTTATACCCAATCATGGCACCCACCTGTTCCCAATTTGCCTGTTCACCTGTGGGATGTTCCAAATAAGTGTTTGATGAGCATTCCTCAACTTTATCAGTATTTATTGCCACCTTTCCCAACTTTGTCACGTGTTGCTGGCATCAAATTCTAAAGTTAATGATTATTTGCACAAAAAAAAAATGTTTATCAGTTAGAACATCAAATATGTTGTCTTTGTAGCATATTCAACTGAATATGGGTTGAAAATGATTTGCAAATCATTGTATTCCGTTTATATTTACATCTAACACAATTTCCCAACTCATATGGAAACGGGGTTTGTATGTGAAATCAATGTGTTTTCTTCTATTTGATATCAGACTAATTGTAAGTTCTGTTTTTCTTATTTATTAGTTCTGACGGCATTCTTTTGGCATTATTTTGGCATCGTTGTTAACGAGAAGAAGGCGTGGCTGAAATAAAAGTTGGACCTTGAAAATTGCTGAATGTCATCGTATCAATTAGGACACAGATGGTGCCATGTCTCTCTTACACAGTGTCAGTCAGTTTACAATTTTGGGGCCCTGTTGCTCACCAAAATACTGACTTAATGGACCACAATGGTGGCTTTTTGTGCCATCCATTTGCCTTTTTAAAGCATTACATGGATTCAATTCTTTAAGATGTCAATAAACTTCTCAATCAATCAATCAATCAATCAAACCCCCCACTTGGCCGTCAGTGTCCTGTCCGTTACAACTTCTTCACAACTCCCCAAGATAGGAGACACTCAGCATCCTTGGGAAGTCGACCCCAGGGGCTGGCCTATGTATGTTTATGTGGTGTTTTATGAGCCCTCACATTCAGTGGATGTCAGCATGATGGGACATTTTTTTCCAGAGACTGGCTGGGTGAGGACACACAAGGCCCACGCAAAACAGGAACAACATTCTTCCTACAAAACACCAATTCTGATGCACCAATAGATATTGAAGTGAATTAATTAACTCATATTATGTTTTGCTTATGGTGAAGGTTTATATTCACCTTGGAGAAAGCGAACGACCAAGTTTAAAGGCCTACTGAAAGCCACTACTACCGACCACGCAGTCTGATAGTTTATATATCAATGATGAAATCTTAACATTGCAACACATGCCAATACGGCCGGGTTAACTTATAAAGTGCAATTTTAAATTTCCCGCTAAACTTCCGCTTGAAAACGTCTATGTATGATGACGTATGCGCGTGACGTCACTAGTTAAACGGAAGTATTGGTACACCATTGAATCCAATACAAAAAAGCTCTGTTTTCATCTCAAAATTCCACAGTATTCTGGACATCTGTGTTGGTGAATCTTTTGCAATTTGTTTAATGAACAATGGAGACTGCAAAGAAGAAAGTTGTAGGTGGGATCGGTGTATTACCGGCTGGCTGTAGCAACACAACCAGGAGGACTTTGACTTGGATAGCAGACACGCTAGCCGACGCTAGCCGCAGACTGCACAGATGATCAGGTGAAGTCCTTCGTCCTTCCGTCGATCGCTGGAACGCAGGTGAGCACGGGTGTTGATGAGCAGATGAGGGCTGGCTGGCGTAGGTGGATAGCTAATGTTTTTATCATAGCTCTGTGAGGTCCTGTTGCTAAGTTAGCTTCAATGGCGTCGTTAGCAACAGCATTTTTAAGCTTCGCCAAGCTGGAAAGCATTAACCGTGTAGTTACATGTCCATGGTTTAATAGTATTGTTGATTTTATGTCTATCCTTCCAGTCATTGGTTTATGTATTTTGTTTCTATCTGCATCTGAGCACGATGCTATCACGTTAGCTCCGTAGCTAAAGAGCTTCACCGATGTATTGTCGTGGAGATAAAAGTCACTGTGAATGTCCATTTCGCGTTCTCAACTCTCATTTTCAAGAGGATATAGTATCCGAGGTGGTTTAAAATACAAATCCGTGATCCATAATAGAAAAGGGAGAAAGTGTGGAATCCAATGAGCCCTTGTACCTAAGTTACGGTCAGAGCGAAAAAAGATATGTCCTGCACTGCACGCTAGTCATTCACTCTCACGTACCTCATCCACAAATCTTTTATCCTCGCTCAAATTAAAGGGGTAATCGTCGCTTTCTCGGTCCGAATCTCTCTCGCTGCTGGTGTAAACAATGGGGAAATGTGAGCAGCCCTTCCTCCTGTGACGTCACGCTACTTCCGGTACAGGCAAGGCTTTTTTTTATCAGCGACCAAAAGTTGCAAACTTTATCGTCGTTGTTCTATACTAAATCCTTTCAGCAAAAATAAGGCAATATCGCGAAATGATCAGGTATGACACGTAGAATGGATCTGCTATCCCCGTTTAAATAAAAAAAATCATTTCAGTAGGCCTTTAAGTAAATAGTAGTAATTCAGTTTGAGCACATAATAAGATAAGACCCCTTAGTTTGACATTCGCAGGTGGGCTGGATCACTCCTCATAGGGAAGAGGCCCTAATAATTTGTATTTCGGAATACAAATGACTATTAACAAGATGGTGGCGCGCACTCCCACTTTCGGTGCTTCCTTTTATGTTTTATAGTGTTTTGGTTATGTCTGTCTACCGTCGCGACACAACACAGTCCTCAAAACCTGCTGGACATTGGTTTTCTACACAGGATATCTGTCTCCAGCGATTTACACCGCTTGCACAACATACCCGACGAGATAGCGAGACCGCAGAAATCTCTGTGGATTGTTATCGGACTCAGCAGGCGACGCAGGCGGCGGCGGGAGAGGAAACAAAAGCGGGGCTGCCGGTGTTGTACCGAAATCTGTTACCCATCGGAATTTGTAACTCCAGGGGGCGATGTTCCCATGGCGTTTGTTTGATGGTTAAACGGCAAGCCCAAAGAGGAGGAGAAGAAGAACGCTTGTGTAAATGGCGTAAACTATCCTTATCTATATTGGAAAATGTATGTGTGTGAGAGAGAATCAACAGCTGATACAATGGACTCATACTATAATGAAAGTAAGTCATTGATTTCCAGAATATGTGTAATTCATTAATGCTGAAATTCTGACAACTGACGTTTCAGCATTAAGGATAGTTTACGCAATTTACGCAAGCGTTCTTCTTCTCCTCCTCCTTGGGCTTGCCGTTTAACCATCAAACAAACGCCATGGGAACATCGCCCCCCGGAGTTACAAATTCCGATGGGTAACAAATTTCGGTACAACACCTGTCTGGGGACCAGTCAACCTCGCCCACGCCTCCTACCACTCCGTCCCGCATGAAGCTGAGGAGCCAGGACTCGTCTCGCTCTAAAAAGGCAAGTTATGATTTAAAGGGGTCATATAAGCTACTGTTTATTTACAAAAATAAGTTGTATGTCTTTGTTTTGAAAATGTAAAATGTAAAAGTTTATTTTTATTTTCAGAATGTTGAAATAGTTGTACCGGGGGTGGGAGGAGGGAAGAGCTGGTTACGTGTTTCTCTCGCGAGATCTGACAACACTGCGCGCGAACCAAACACGGCGAGGATAAAGCAAGATGGCGTCTGACGGTGAAGACGTTATTGCAGTCGTCACAGTTCAGTGTTCTTAATCTGTGCGTCCATGTACACATATATGTCCTTTATTACACTCTATTAAATAGAGTAAACATCGTTAATAACTGTTTGCATCCGGTTATATTAATCTGAGCGCACTTTGATTCTTCTCGAGCTAGCTTAGCCTGCTAGTTAGCTTAGCTTGTTAGCTGCTAACAAAGAGAGGCGGAAGTGATCAAAACACATCGCTAAGCAGAGATCAAGTGTGAGTGTAAAGTGTTGTGATTGTGTGAAAATGTGCGAAAGAACGATAGCAGAGTACGAGGAGGAACTTTGTCCAACAAAAGAGGAGAAGGAGCGACAACATCAAAAACATCAAGTTGTGTTACACAGAAAAGGTTTGTTTACTTCTTACTCTCACATGTTTACTAACTTTATATTTATTGTTAACACTATTCTTAAATAGATTGTCTATAGGAAGACGAATTGTCATGTGAGGATGATGCACTGATTGTTTTACATTGTTCATAAAAACCAAGCAACACTGTTTTATCCAGTAACTCGATTAATGGAAAAATAGCCACAGCCCTATATTTCATGTACGATTTAATATTTAGCATGTAGGAGTTAAAATGTGTTTTGTTTGTGTCCTGTAGACATCCTTCAGCTGATTGGACACCAAGAAGAATCTCTCCCTCATCTGCAGGGGGACAGTTTCACTTTAGAGGATCCACAGCCCTCACATTTTAAAGGGGACAAGGAGGATCCACAGCCCCCCTATTTTAAAGAGGAAGAGGAGGGAGAGTGTCCTGTAGGGCAGGAGGAGGCTGATCTCACCAAGTTTCCACTGACTGTTGTCTCTGTAAAGACTGAAGAGCATGAAGACAAACCACCTGAGTCCTCACAGCTTCATCACAGTCCAAGTAAGCACAACATCCACATATCATCTAATACAATGTTTGTGACACATGTTCATCCGGGGGCCACATTTATGACTAAAGATGGAGATATACTTGCTTTTTAACACCACCATTTAAAAATGAATGCTCATCAATCATCAACAATGTAATTGCTGGGGTGTAACCATGTGACCTAGAGGCCGTCCTCCTTACATCACGTGGTCAAATGAAGGCAAACATTCAATATGGCTACTGTTTATTTACCTTTAGCAGCACACATGTCAGCATATTTCAAAGGTTTAGTGGTGAAGATTAGGGATGTATACCAAGTACCATTTTTTTTAGTACCGGTTCCTAATTATGTTGTCCATGAGGACCGTGAAGATTCTGGACTAACAACACAACTATTTGTATTTTTAATTCCAGCTGACTGACGTAACTATGACACGTTGTCACATTGAGTTCAGCTGCCGCTGCTACACATTAAAATCAGCTTTGAATAATGACAAATAAGGAAGCAACAACACGCAAAATTTGATGTGTGTGTTATTGACAAGAAGATGACATAACTGCATTTCACCTTGCACTGCACACATAGTTGACTTCTTTAAGACTTCAAATAAACAGCTGTTGATAAAAGACTTCCCTGCTCTGAGATGTTACAGAACATCATGTTGGAGGTGTTCAACCTCTTGTGCTAATAGGAATATTTAAAATGCCTTTTTCCCACTTTTTTATTTCCACACATTACATGTAGTACCGATAAGACTACTGATAAATACTGGTATCGATAAGGAATATCGATTAGAGTATCATATCGATACATTTTTTACGATTTATATCCCTACTGAAGATACAAGCCAGATATCTTTTTAAAAAATATATTCAACGTTTATTTGGATTTAGTTACTTCTCTGCTGTCCAGCAATGTCTCAATCAATCTAGTTTATTAGTACTAATTAGCAAAGTTTTCTTGTCTTTCTAAAGTCTTTCTTTTGACAGCCCCCTCGTGGTAAAGTTGTCCGAGTGCAAACTGAGGCAGTATTTGTGACTGATAAAACTTCCGGCAAATCAAAATTTTAAGAAATTGTTCCGTAAAGTTCATTACTTTGAAGACGGCCAATAAAAACGCAATCAAAATCAGAATTACTTTAATAATCCCAGAGGGGAAATTAAGAATTTCAGCACAATCCCATTTAAGAGCAGACAAACATTACAGGGAGACAGAACAGGATCGCTGACGGGTCTGCCAACTTCCGGCACCCCTTACAAAAAAGGTGAGAAACAAGTAAATGCTGGGGAGGGAGGAGAAAAAAAAATTCAGTCTAAGCCTGGGCCCCTGGAGAGGGGGTCCAGACTGAGGCCAAAGAGAAAAACAACCTCGTAGCCATAGCACACATAAACATGTGTGTAAGAGGGAAACATCAAAGAACACAAATTACATTAAAGACATTAAAAGAGCAGTCACTTCTACACACAGCCACAAAAGTAAAACAACAACAACAAAAACATATACACTGTGGTGACCTCTGCGGTGTTCCACGCCATCGCCTGCTGGGGTGGGGGGGAACATGGCCAGAGACAGGAGCAGACCAAACAAAGCAACCCAGAGAGCCGCCTCTACCCTCGGCTGCCCACCTACTCTCGGTCAGTGTCCAGTCCGCACGGATGAGCGAGGATACGTCCAAGGAGACCGAGGTGTCCGATACCTGCTCATTCAGCCAAGGCACTGTGAAGCTTGTCCGTCCCGGCTCTCAGCGCCAGCTCCGCAGCCCTGTTTCTTCATCCGCATCTCCTCCAGTCTCTCCAAACGGACTCTGGTGTGGCAGAGACCCAGCAGCTGGTCTCCATAGCCAAAAGGCTCCCGGGAGGCAGATCCAGAAGTTCACAAAAAAGCAGTTCTCTCGAGAGGGGCTGGACTCTTTTCCACTCTGGCGTTGCAAGCAATGAGAGGCGACGGGCTGGGGTGGCAATTCTTGTTGCCCCCCCCCCAGCTCAAAGTCTGCACGTTGGACTTTAACCCAGTAGACAAGAGGGTAGCTTCACTCCGCCTTTGGGTGGGGAGACGGGTCCTGACTGTTGATGGTGCTTACGCACCAAACAGCATCTCAGAGTACCCACTCTTTTTGGATTCCCTTGAGGGAGTCCTGGAGAGTGCTCCCTCGGGTGATTCCCTTGTTCTACTGGGGGACTTCAACGCTCATGTTGGCAACGACAGTGAAACCTGGAGAGGCGTGCTTGGGAAGAATGGCCGCCCGGATCTGAACCCAAGTGGTGCTTTGTTATTGGACTTTTGTGCTCGTCACGGATTGTCCATAACAAACACCATGTTCAAACATAAGGGTGTCCATATGTGCACTTGGCACCAGGACACCCTCGGCCGCAGTTCCATGATTGACTTTGTAGTTGTGTCATCGGATTTGCGGCCTCATGTTTTGGACACTCGGGTGAAGAGAGAGGCAGAGATTTCTACCGATCACCACCTGGTGGTTAGCTGGCTCCGATGGTGGGGGAGGATGCCGGACAGACCTGGCATGCCCAAACGCATTGTGAGGGTCTGCTGGGAACGCCTAGCAGAGTCTCCTGTCAGAGAGAGTTTCAATTCCCACCTCCGGAAGAACTTTGAACATGTCACGAGGGAGGTACTGGATATTGAGTCCGAGTGGACCATGTTCCGTGCCTCTATTGTCGAGGCGGCTGATTGGAGCTGTGGCCACAAGGTGGTTGGTGCCTGTCGTGGCGGTAATCCTAGAACCCGCTGGCGTACAACAGCAGTGAGGGATGCCGTCAAGCTGAATAAAGAGTCCTATCGGGTCCTTTTGGCTCATAGGACTCCAGAGGCAGCGGACAGGTACCGACAGGCCAAGCGAAGTGCGGCTTCAGCGGTCACTGAGGAAAAAACTCGGATATGGGAGGAGTTTGGGGAAGCCATGGAAAACAACTTCCAGGCGGCTTCGAAGCGATTCTGGTCCATAATCCTCCTCCTAAGGGGGGGGGAGCAGTGCACTGTCCACACCGTGTATGGTGAGGATGGTGTGCTGCTGACCTCTACTGCGGCTGTTGTGGATCGGTGGAGGGAATACTTAGAAGACCTCCTCAATCCCACCAACACATCTTCCTATGAGGAAGCAGTGCCTGGGGAATCTGTGGTGGGCTCTCCTATTTCTGGGGCTGAGGTTGCCGAGGTAGTTAAAAAGCTCCTCGGTGGCAAGGCCCCGGGGGTGGATGAGATGAGAGTTAAAAAGCTCCTCGGTGGCCGCGCTCGGGAATCATTTGGTGATTTAACCCAAAACCCTTGATGCTGAGTGCCAAGCAAGGAGGCAATGGGTCCCATTTTTATAGTCTTTGGTATGACTCGGCTGGGGTTTGAACTCACAACTTTCCAGTCTCAGGGCAGACACTCTAACCACAAGGCCAGCAAGTCGATGGTTAATGCATCCTCAATAGAAAATAAACCTTAGCAAAAGTTAGCTAACAATTGAGTCATTGGTAGCCGCTCTATTCTGCCTATAAAGTGCTCTAAATAACATCCTAAAACCTTGATCAACATTTTAAATACACACTATAAGTATATATGTAATGTAGTAACATTCTTAATAACATGTCATATTTACATATCTTGCTCATTTTAAGCATACAATGTCTGCTCTCACTGGGATGCCGACTGATGGGATGTTCATATCTTCCCGTTTAGATGAAGAATTCATCCTCTCAAAGGGTTAAAAAAGGGTAGGTGCAAAAAAGCGTATTTCCGTCTCCAGGTCTAAGTTGGGTGTCAAAGTTGAGCAAGTTCTCGGTTTATGTCCACAACCTTCTACTACATAAGTGAGAAGCATGATTTGTAGTCTAGAATTAGCTTTCAGCATCTTAGAGGCGAGAAAGCAGCTCAGTATGTCAATATAGCAGCATAAGCTAGTTACTTCTGTGATCAATGCGCCGCTAAAAGTAGGTCCTTAACGTTAGCGCTTATAATAACAATATCGCTAATACTTGGTTAATATTCAGGTCACAAAATGTAAATGGAGTATTGTTGGCAGTTTTTGGATGGTTATTTGGAGGACTTTGTGGGTCTAATAAAGGAGCTCCCATTGACTCCAATGTTAGCTGATTTTTGCTCTCGTTTATTTACTAATTAGAATTCATAAAACTTAAAAACATATGTCTTACATAAGGATTGTGAATGATAGGTGACATTTTTAAAAAGTGCAGTTTCCTTTGAAATTGTCAGATAAGTAAACAGTCCTTCAAATTAAATATGAAAAACAATTGAGGTTGTTTATAGATATTATCCACAATGAAGTTACAGTAAAACTAAGCACACAAGGAAAAGTACATTCATATACACATGAAGTACACATATGTGTAAGAATCATGTTAACCACCAAAATATTGTCTCGTTCTCCTAAAGCCAATATCGAGTATCCTTTGGTGAGCTGACCGTATCGTCACACCCCTAATTAAAAGCACACCAACCCCATGACATGACACTTCCACGTGATGTAGAACAGTAGTACCACATTTTAAACATACACACACATCTGAAGAATATAGAAAATAAATATATTTGGTGGGCCAAACAAAATGACTCGGCGAACCAATGTTTGGTATGGGCAATATGACCTCAAATCTATATCCTAATAACAATATATGTCACGATATATCATTTGGTGTATGAATGATAATAGAAGAATTTCAAAGCGGGTTACAAAAGCTCCTAATTTGGCAGCTGGCATATGCAGTAACATATTGTGTCATTTCTAATTGTATTTTGTCGAAACAATTATTATTAATGTACTTGTTTATTTACTGTTAATATCTGGTTACTTTATTTGAGAAAATAATACTAGAAATGATGTAATATTTTGCTGCATATTTTAGCAACTAAATTAGGAGCCTGTGTATGTATATATATATATATGAAATAATATATCACAAAATCAATTTTAAACCATATCGTCCATCCATAGTAAAAGTCCTGTCGTCCTGGTTTGTTTTTCTTTTCCTGTGAATTCCTGAGATTTCAAGACAGTTCATACGATAACTTGTTTTTCCTAAGTGCATGTAAAAGTACTGAATGCATTGTGTGACTGAGCAGAGATGGTGTGTTTGTCTTGCAGACGTCTGTGAAGAACATCTTCACCCTGAGCAACAGAAGTGGAGCTTCAGGATGCGGACGGAGGAGCCACAGCCCTCCCACATTAAGAAGGAAGAGGAATACCCACTGATCCCCCATTTTAAAAAGGAAGAGGAGGACCAACTGATCCCTCATATTAAAGAGGAAGAGGAGGAACACAGCATCAGTCAGCAGGGAGAGCATCTTGAAGGACTGGAGGAGGTTGATGTCACCAAGATGCCAGTGACTGGTGTCCCTGTGAAGAGTGAAGGTGATGAGGTCAAAGGTGAAAGTGAGGAGAAGAGAGAGGCGGAGCCTCCAAGCAGCAGCTCAACTCAACACATGACAACAGAAGCTGATGGAGACCACTGTGGAGGATCACAAGCAGACAAGCTCTTAGCTCCACTATCAGATAGTGAGGACACAACGTCACACTCTCCTGACACTGATGATGAACACTCTAAAGATGATAAGACATGTCACACTGACAACACACACTTCACATGTTCTCACTGTGACAAAACTTTTAAATACCATTGTCGTCTAAAAACACACATGAGAATACACACTGGAGAAAAACCTTTTTCATGTTCAATCTGTGGTAGAGGTTTAACTCGTAGGAAACATTTGAAAGAACACATGAGAATACACACTGGAGAAAAACCTTTTTCCTGCTCAGAATGCGGTAGAGATTTTAGACTAAAACAAATGCTGACAGAACATATGAGAATTCACACTGGAGAAAAAACATTCTTGTGCTCAATCTGTAGTAAAGGATTCCCCCAGAAGGGGCATTTGATACAACACACAAAAACACACACTGGAGAAAAACCTTTTTCATGTTCAATCTGTGGTAAAGGTTTTACTGAAAGGTACCATTTCAAAGCACACATGAGAAGACACACTGGAGAAAAAAATTGTTTATGTTCAATCTGCGGGAAAGGTTTTGTAAAAAGTCAGTGTTTAAAAGAACACATGAGAACACACACTGGAGAAAAACCTTTTTCCTGCTTAGAATGTGGTAAAGCTTTTGTACGAAGAAGCCCTTTAAAAGTACACATGAGAATACACACTGGAGAAAAACCTTTTTCCTGTTCAGATTGTGGTAAAAGTTTTGTAATAAAACAACATTTAAAAGTACACATGAGAACACACACTGGAGAAAAACCTTTTTTATGTTCAATCTGCGGTAAAGGTTTTGCTCGAAGGCAATATTTCAAAACACACATGAGTATACACACTGGAGAAAAATCTTTTTCCTGCTCAGAATGTGGTAAAAGTTTTGCAAGAAATCAAAGTTTAAAAGAACACATGAGAACACACACTGGTAAAAAACCTTTTTACTGCTCAGAGTGTGGTAAAAGTTTTCTAAGAAATGAAAGTTTAAAAGTACACATGAGAACACACACTGGTGAAAAACCTTTTTCATGTTCAATCTGCGGTAAAGATTTTACTCAAAGGTACAAATTAAAAGTACACATGAGAACTCACTCTGGTGAAAAACCATACTCCTGTTCAAGCTGCAACAAAAGCTTTCGTCACCTAAACACTCTTACAGCACACATGATAACACACACAGGAGAGAAAGTGTTGAGTTGCAGTGTGTGTGGTGAAAGATTCTCTTCTAAGTACCAGTGTAAGAAACACAAGTGTGCTGGTGAGAACAGCAGCAGCAAATGAAGATGCAGGATTTGAAATAAACTGTCAACACTTTAACCTTGACTTTCTAACAACATCAGCACATAGATTCTAACATTTATAGATTAGATATTTTAGATTATTGCTTTTTTCAGTTCAGTACATGTTTTAATATACAACATTGTATACTTTTATTTAAAAATTAACACAACACTTTGACTGTAAAGGTGAGAATAAACAGGACAAAACATGTTACAAATACATTTTATGTGTATAGAGATATTTAGAAATCATTTTTAATTATTAATGATGTTATAGATGAACTCATTTATATGATGTACATATTTGTTTTACATGTGTTCATACCTTTGCTTTTGAGTACACATAAATCCCTCTTAGTTCATATTTACTGGTTCACATCTGAAACATCTTCTGGACCACTTCTGGAAGCATATTATTATTTACTTTATACATAATTTGAGCAGTTGTCCTTTATACAATTTTAAAATGTGTGACTTTATGAATCATTTGTTGGGTCTCAATAATCCATTCTTTTAATTATCTTTATTACTCTCTTTTGTAATATGAATATTGTTGTGTGATTGTTTTATATGTAAGTCCCCTTAATGCAATATGCAGATTAGAGAAAATGGCAACATTATATGTGGCAGGTTATGAAGGATAGTTTTGTTTTTAATCATCTACATTTCTTATTAAAAAACTACACATGACAATTGTTTTTTAAAGTTGTTTTTTCCCCTTTCTTAGAATCCCTCAAACATCAATTTCAGAAAACATGGGAAAGTTTGGAATGTTAGGGAAAAGTCAATAATGTACATCATCCCACAGAGCTTTACTGTAAATCCATCCATTTTTTCTACCACTTGTCCCTTTCATTTGATATGTATAGCCTTTAATCACAAACTTGTCCGCCAAAGGGTGTTGCGTTTTGGAGGAACTCCTTCTATCAGAGTGCTGTTCAACACAGTTAAGAGGAACCCAAGGATGTGCAGGACACTGAGTAAAACACTTCTTTTACTGTGGAAATCTACTCACAAAAACAATCCAAACAGGAGGTAACGAAAAAGTGACGCTGCGAAAAAGAGAAGACAAAATGTGCATTGTGGGTAAAAAAACAAAAGCTACTTATATACCAAAATAAACTCATTTTGGTTTGGAGTTACAAGACGTGCACACTACAAAACAACACCAAGATGGATGGCACTGGGAATGGCCAAGGTAGCAAAATACTCGAAGCATAGAATCAACTGGCGTGGAGTGGAATCGCAGAGTGCCATCCAGCTGTCAAGGTGCTGCTTAAGTAGCACCAGGGTCAATTGGAAGCAGCTGTGCACGTCCCACAACTCCGCCCACAAGGGCAACACAGGAACTCTCGGAGGAAGGAGAAATGTAAGGTCAACTGCACCAAAAGAGGAAAACTGACAATACAAACCACAAGGTGGCAGCAGGCGGTGACAACTTCCCTCAAATTAATTTGGAAAAAATGGACTGAGCATAAGAGATAAATCATCACAAATAAAGTTAACTCATTCAAAAAGTTTAACTTTGTAACTCACTTCTATCCAAATTCATCCAGGATGTTTCTCCAGAATGTTCCATTGGAGAATGCTGTCAAACTGTTATGTCTACAAGGAAAATGTAAACCAAATATTTGTTTGTTAAATTCTGTCCTTATATATATATATATATATATATATATATGCAAAAATATACATATATATATATATGCAAATATAATATGTATATATTTGCGTATATATTATATGCAACTATAATATGTATATATTTGCATATATAATATATATAACGGCAAAGGAAATTTAAAAAGAACATGAAAACCTCCCACATTCTAAAATACGTTATAAAAACGATTAGCATCAAAGACAAAAATAATATCATGAGTGTTATATTTATTTTGTTTCTTTTTTTTATTTCCTTATGCTACTGTTGTTTCAATACATTGTTAAATATTTGAATATTTTTACAGAAATAAGTTGTATGTCTTTGTTTTGAAAATGTAAAATGGACAAGTTGAGCATAAACTGATTTGTGACTGGATGGAGATGGAAGGGGATAGTGAGGGGATGTATGAGGAAGGTATGGACATGGATAGGACTAGAGGGGAGAGAGGAAAGAAGTGGAGAGGAGGGCATGAAGGAAAGTGGAGTTCAAAAAGAGTACACGAAGATGATGAAGGAATAGAAAAGAGGAAAAAGATTATCGTAGACATCTGCAAGATCATATATAAATTTAAATCAGATCAAGACATGAATGATATTAGTTTGATGACACTGGTTAAGGGGTTAAAGAAGGACATTGGAGAGGTGGAGATGGCGAAGGTGCTCAGGGACGGACGGCTTTTGATCAAGTGTAAAAATGGAGAGCAAAAGAACAAAGCAATGCGGTTGCAAAAGCTGTGCAACAAGATAATAAAGGAAAACATTGAAGTGGGAGAACGAAAGGAGGCAATAGGAGTCGTGACAGGAATCCCAAGAGGTGAAAATGTAGATGATTTGAAAGGAGAAATAAAAGGGCGAACTGTCACAATGATGAAGAGAATGATGGCATTTAGAAACGGAGAAAAGACGGAGAGCGAATTTGTGCTAGTGCAGTTTGTCGAGGAAGTCCTCCTGGAAAGAATCATGATAAGGTTTTTAAAGGCCTACTGAAATGAAATGTTTTTATTTAAACAGGAATAGCAGATCCATTCTATGTGTCATACTTGATCATTTCGTGATATTGCCATATTTTTGCTGAAAGGATTTAGTATAGAAAAATGACGATAAAGTTCGCAACTTTTGGTCGCTGATAAAAAAAAAGCCTTGCCTATACTGGAAGTAGCGTGACGTCACAAGAGGTAGGACTCCTTACAATTCCCCGTTGTTTACAATGGAGCGAGAGAGATTCGGACCGAGAAAGCGACGATTACCCCATTAATTTGAGCGAGGATGAAAGATTCGTGGATAAAGAACGTTAGAGTGAATGACTAGAGTACAGTGCAGTGTATCTTTTTTTGCTCTGACCGTAACTTAGGTACAAGGTCTCATTGGATTCCACACTCTCTCCTTTTTCTATTGTGGATCACGGATTTGTATTTTAAACCACCTCAGATACTATATCCTCTTGAAAATGAGAGTCGAGAAAGCGAAATGGACATTCACAGTGACTTTTATCTCCACGACAATACATCGTTGAAGCTCTTTAGCTACGGAGCTAACGTAATAGCGTCAGGCTCCAATGCAGATAGAAACAAAATTTAAAAAAATCCTGACTGGAAGGATAGACAGAAGATCAACAATACTATTAAACCATGAACATGTAAATACACGGTTAATAATTTCCAGCTTGGCGAAGCTTAACAATTGAAGCTAACTTAGCTACGGAGCTAACGTGATAGCATCAGGCTCCAATGCAGATAGAAACAAAATTTTAAAAAACCCTGACTGGAAGGATAGACAGAAGATCAACAATACTATTAAACCATGAACATGTAAATACACGGTTAATAATTTCCAGCTTGGCGAAGCTTAACAATTGAAGCTAACTTAGCTACGGAGCTAACATGATAGCATCAGGCTCCAATGCAGATAGAAACAAAATTTAAAAAAACCCTGACTGGAAGGATAGACAGAAGATCAACAATACTATTAAAACATGAACATGTAAATACACGGTTAATAATTTCCAGCTTGGCGAAGCTTAAAAATGCTGTTGCTAACGACGCTACGGAGCTAACTTAGCTACGGAGCGGCGGCGGGCGTTGTAGCTTTGGACGACACCCCGGCCGCCATCATAGTCGGCAAGAAACATATATTTCCCCAAAGTTACGTACGTGACATGCACATAGCGAGACGAACGTACGGGCAAGCGATCAAATGTTTGGAAGCCAAAGCTGTACTCACAGTAGCGCGTCTGCTATCCAGCTCAAACACAACACAACCTCCTGGTGTTGGTGTTGCTGTAGTCCGCCGCTAATACACCGATCGCACCTACAACTTTCTTATTTGCAGTCTCCATTGTCCATTAAACAAATTGCAAAAGATTCACCAACACAGATGTCCAGAATACTGTGGAATTGTTCGATGAAAACAAAGCAGTTTGTATGGTGACACATTGGGTCCGAATACTTCCTTTGACCTTGGGACGTCATGCGCATACTTTATAAGTTAACCCGGCCGTATTGGCATGTGTTGCAATGTTAAGATTTCATCATTGATATATAAACTATCAGACTGCGTGGTCGGTAGTAGTGGCTTTCAGTAGGCCTTTAAGCTTCTACGTTCGAGCTTACGTCCCACCCCCAGTACGCTGTTTCAAGTGCCAACGCTATGGGCACATAGCTAGTGTGTGTCATGCTAAGATGAGATGTGGAAGGTGTGGAGGGGAGCATGAATACGGACAATGTGGAGACAATGAACAGGTCAAGTGTTGTAACTGTGGCGGGAATCACACAGCAGCGTATGGGGGCTGTGTCATAAGGAAACAGACAACAGAAGTACAGCAAATCAGAGTAGAAAGAAATATTACATACGCAGAGGCAGTTAAAGTAAGACATCAAGAAAGTGCAGAACAAGACACAAGTGAGAATAAGTTCAAGTAATAAAGAACAAGAGGCAGCAAATACAGGAATTTCCATGGACAAACTAGTTGTGTTCCTGGCATACGTAATAAAGTGTACAGAACAGGCAAGAAATAAGACTGAGAAGATCAAAATAATCGTCAAAGCAGCAGCAAAGTTTTTAAATGTAAAAGAACTATCTTGGGAACAGGTGCAAGGTGAACTACAGACAGTAGACGAGACGGAGTCATGTGACCACAATCCAACGCCATGTTGATTGTTCAGTGGAATGCCAGAAGTCTAATAGCAAACAGACAGGAATTAAAGGGATATGTTGGAGTCAAATTTCCTTAGTTGTTTATATTTTGTTTCCTCTAATTGATTGCTGGCCTCAGTTCATGCTGAATTTCCTATTCGGCAGATTGCTCCGCCCACTTCCTCTTGACAACCAGGAAGTATTGACAGGGATGGGACCGTTGATATGGTGCGGTTGCCATGGTAGCCTCCTTTAATTGGGTTCAGGTGTGAGCACTGGTGGGGCGATTGCATGGAGGACAAACAGTTTTCGACCGTGTCGTGTGTGGTCAGGTCTCCCTGCTGTGACAATGTGCCATTCAAGGTCAGCATACATAATGTTCTATAACCTACATTTGATTTAATTTTGATAGCTTGGAATAAACGGATTGTCATATCCAAACACAATTCTACAGAACTGGACATTCAATCATTTGCACGCGTCAAACTGGTCAACACAGTCACCCTCAGTATCAGCCCAAAGGTAAGGGGTGTACAATGATAATAAAATGCCTCATAGCCGATTATACAAATGTGATGAATTCATCTTGATACTGTCCTGCCACAGTGAATAGGTTTCCCTTTTAAAGGGCAAATTCCTCCCAGGGTCTTTTGTCCTAAAGACTGTCTGGATAAAGTGAGGAGACTATAATTTAGGAAAAAAATGTATTTCACAAATGGACTAGAATAAGTAACGCATTTTTACAGGTAGCTAAATTCGACAGAACACCTGCATCATCTTCTCAACAACACCCACATTCTTACATTACTTCTATTTCCATCAGACTAGTAGAACATCTTAGGTGTATTGCTGCCCTCCACAGGCTATTATCAGAATGTCCTCCTTCTGTCCTATGGCCCACACTACAGACTTGGACACAAACAGGACAGGAAGTAAAAAGCAGCTTTAAGGAGGTCAAACAAAATGTATGCATTCTTTCCAACGGCCGCTGGGTGGCAGCAGAGGCTCCATGTATTTCCTGAAGAAACATTTGACTTCTGACCTTTCCACATAATTTATCTCATCTTTACTGCTGGAGTTCAGCTCACTGAGGATGGAAGCTCCATTTTCGTATTTTAATTAACTTTAATTATTCATAAACAGGCTTAAAACAAACCATTATTATCATTACTGCCTCATTTTTTTTCACTCTCTACTAATTCAAACAATTCTAGCACAAAAACATTCAGGATGTTCTTACAAACAATATTACACATCCCCAAACGTACCACTTTATTATGGTATTAATATAATATATTATTACATTGAATATTCACATGTTTATAACAGTGCTGAACATTTTAATTTCCCCTCGGGGATTAATAAAGTATTTCTGATTGTGATAATTACATCACTCTCATAAAGCCTTTAAAGCTGAATATGTTTTTTTACCATAGCTCAGCTTCACAATGTTGGAATATTGACTGCTCATATTAATATTCTTCTATTGTTTAGAATATTACACTTTACTCTTTTTCTTTGCTCAAATGAACAGGATGAAAGTGTCTTTAATTTTCACTACTGAGTGTAACTATATATAATTATGTATATAATAATCTTCCCTTCTTCACCTTCATTACCGCTTGATTTAACTCTCATCTTATTTTATCCAGAGAAAACTTGACCATAAAAAGATGGCTGCACATCAATAAACTGTCACTAAACTTCAATAAAACTAAATATATCATATTTGGAGATTGTAAAAATGTAAAACACAAATTATGATGGTTAATATTGAAATGAAAGGAATAAAGGTAATCACATGTTTAGGAGTTAATATTGATGATGAAGTAAGCTGGACACTACATATAAATCATATAAAGAAAACCTAAAAAAAATGGAGTGCAATACTAAATAGAATACAATACATACTTACAAATATTAACAAATTATTGTAACTAACTTCAGTTGAAGCATACATTGTTTATTGCATAAAGGTCTGGGGACATACATATAAAACAATCACACAACAATATTCATATTACACAAGAGATTAATAAAGATAATCAACAGAATGGATTATAGAGACCCAACAAATGATTCATGAAGTCACACATTTTAAAAGTAAATGATCTTGTATAAAACACAACTGCTTAAATGATGTATAAAGTAAATAATAATATGCTTCCAGAAGTGGTCCAGAAGATGTTTCAGATGTGAACCAGTAAATATGAACTAAGAGGGATTTATGTGTACTCAAAAGCAAAGGTATGAACACATGTAAAACAAATATGTATATCATAGAAAAGAGTTCATCTAAGGAATCATCTAGAATTAAAACATAAAATATGTAACCCTTCATTATTTCGAAAAACCTATACAAAAACACTTATGATTAAGTATGAAAGTGAATTATTAATATCTACACATAAAAGCTCTACTGTAACACATTTTATGTACTGTTTATTCTCACCTTTTCAGGCAAATTGTTCTGTTCATTTTAAAGTACACAAATGTGTATATTAACTCATGTACTTGATGGAAATAAAAGCACTAATCTGAAGTGTCTAATCTATAAATGTTAGAATCATATTAACAAGATTGTGTTACACACACAACAATGATGTCACACTTTTTATATGTGCTGATGTTGTTAGAAAGTAAAAGTTAAAGTGTTGACAGTTGATTTCAAATCCTGCATCTTCATTTGCTGCTGCTGTTCTCACCAGCACACTTGTGTTTCTTACACTGGTACTTAGAAGAGAATCTTTCACCACACACACTGCAACTCAACACTTTCTCTCCTGTGTGTGTTCTCATGTGTACTGAAAGAGTTTTTAGGTAACGAAAACGTTTGTTGCAGCTTGAACAGGAGTATGGTTTTTAACCTGTGTGTGTTCTCATGTGTACTGTAAGAGTGTTTAGGTAACGGAAGCTTTTGTTGCAGCTTGAACAGGAGTATGGTTTTTCACCAGAGTGCGTTCTCATGTGTGCTTTGAAATTGGACACTTGAGTAAAATCTTTACCGCAGATTGAACATGAAAAAGGTTTTTCACCAGTGTGTGTTCTCATGTGTAATTTTAAATTTGTATTTGTTACAAAACGTTTACCACATTCTGAGCAGGAAAAAGGTTTTTCTCCAGTGTGTATTCTCATGTGCACTTTGAAATGGTCCCTTTGAGTAAAATCTTTACCGCAGGTTGAACATGAAAAAGGTTTTTCTCCAGTGTGTATTCTCATGTGTACTTTTAAATGGTACTTTCGAGTAAAATCTTTACCGCAGGTTGAACATGAAAAAGGTTTTTCTCCAGTGTGTGTTCTCATGTGTACTTTGAAATGGTACTTTCGAGTAAAACCTTTTCTGCAGATTGAACATGACAAAGGTTTTTTTCCAGTGTGTGTTCTCATGTGTCTTTTGATATCGTACTTTCGAGTAAAACCTTTACTGCAGATTGAACATGAAAAAAGTTTTTCTCCAGTGTGTGTTCTTTTGTGTACTTTTAAATTTGTATTTGTTACAAAACTTTTACCACATTCTGAGCAGAAAAAAGGTTTTTCTCCAGTGTGTGTTCTCATGTGTTTTTTGAAATGGTCCCTTCGAGTAAAACCTTTACTGCAGATTGAACATGAAAAAGGTTTTTCTCCAGTGTGTGTTCTCATGTGTGTTTTTAGACGACAGCGGTATTTAAAAGTTTTGTCACAGTGAGAACATGTGAAGTGTGTGTTGTCAGTGTGACATGTCTTATCATCTTTAGAGTCTTCATCATCAGTGTCAGGAGAGTGTGACGTTGTGTCCTCACTATCTGATAGTGGAGCTAAGAGCTTGTCTGCTTGTGATCCTCCACAGTGGTCTCCATCAGCTTCTGTTGTCATGTGTTGAGTTGAGCTGCTGCTTGGAGGCTCCGCCTCTCTCTTCTCCTCACTTTCACCTTTGACCTCATCATCTTCACTCTTCACAGGGACACCAGTCACTGGCATCTTGGTGACATCAACCTCCTCCAGTCCTTCAAGATGCTCTCCCTGTTGACTGATGCTGTGTTCCTCCTCTTCCTCTTTAATGTGAGGGCTCAGTGGGTCCTCCTCTTCCTCCTTAATGTGGGGGCTCAGTGGATCCACCGCTTTCTCTTTAAAATGGGGTGTCAGTGGGTCCTCCTCTTCCTCATTAAAATGGGGTGTCAGTGGATCCATCTCTACCTCTTTAATGTGAGGGCTCAGTGGATACACCGTTTCCTCTTTAAAATGGGGTGTCAGTGAGTCCTCCTCTTCCTCTTTAAAATGGGGTGTCAGTGGATCCATCTCTTCCTCCTTAATGTGAGGGTTCAGTGGATCCACCGCTTCCTCTTTAAAATGGGCTGTCAGTGGGTCCTCCTCTTCCTCTTTAAAATGGGGTGTCAGTGGGTCCTCCTCTTCCTTTTTAAAATGGGGGATCAGTGGGTATTCCACTTCCTTCTTAATGTGGGAGGGCTGTGGTTCCTCTGTCCGCATTCGGAAGTTCCACTTCTGTTGCTCAGGGTGAAGATGTTCTTCACAGACGTCTGCAAGACAAACACACCATCTCTGCTCAGTCACACAATGCATTCAGTACTTGTACATGCACGTAGGAAAAACAAGTTATCATATGAACTGTCTTGAAATCTCAGTGACGCACAAACACGCTGCTCTTTACAACATTATTCGCAGGAAAATAAAAACAAGCCAGGACGACAGGACTGAAATTGATTTTGTGATCTATTATTTCATATAGAATTACTAATAAAACCATTTTAAAACAGGCTACACAGGCTCCTAATTTAGTTGCTGAAATATGCAGTAAAACATTGGTGTTGTTAGGCCTAATTTAGGGGGTCTCAAGCCCCCCTAAAATGTTCTTAAGCCCCCCTAAATAATTTGGTGTTAAAAAAAAACTAAAATAAATAAATCTTTTTTTTTTTTTACAAATACATGCCGACATATTCATTATAAAGTGGCCCGAATATGAGTTTAAATAAATAATCATATAACCTGTCATTATTCACTCAGTTTCCCCTCACTTCATAGCGTAAGGTAGAGAGAGAGCCCCTTTAGTGGGTCGGTATCCAATTCATTCCACTTGTTTATATAGAAAATGCCCACATCACTCAAAATCCAGTCCGCATTTTCTCTGCGACCTTGCTTGCGGTCCTGCAGGTGTACGAAGCACATTAGCACACAGCACTGCAGAACAAGAACCTTGTGTCTGCAATTGTAAATAATTTAGTTTTTAAGTTTTGTGTTTCTTGTAGAATCTATATAAAGTAATATACATTAGCCTATTGTTAAAATAATGAAAAAAACATCATTAAATATATTTGTTTTATTGTATTGTTACATTAAAGGCCTACTGAAAGCCACTACTACCGACCACGCAGTCTGATAGTTTATATATCAATGATGAAATCTTAACATTGCAACACATGCCAATACGGCCAGGTTAACTTATAAAGTGACATTTTAAATTTGCCGCTAAACTTCCGGTTCGAAACGCCTCTGAGGATGACGTATGCGCGTGACGTAGCCCGGGGAACAGAGGTATGCCTTCCCCATTGAATACAATACAAAAAAGCTCTGTTTTCATTTCATAATTCCACAGTATTCTGGACATCTGTGTTGGTGAATCTGTTGCAATTATGTTCATTGCATTATGGAGAAAGAAGCTGAGCAAGCAAAGAAGAAAGTTGTCGGTGCGAAGCAGACGTATTTTGCGAAGGAAGTCAGCAGCAACAGTACACAGCCGGCGCTTCTTTGTTTACATTCCCGAAAGATGCAGTCAAGGACTTTTGACTTCGATACACAGACGCCTGTAGAGAACTGGGACAACACAGACTCTTACCAGGATTACTTTGATTTGGATGACAAAGACGCAGACGTGCTACCGTGAGTATGCAGCTTTGGCTTCTAAACATTTGATCGCTTGACCGTATGTGCGCAACTTTTTTTTGCGTATGTACGTAACTTTTTTTTAAATATATAAGCTTTATGAACCTTGGGTTAGGTGAACGGTCTTTTGGGCTGAGTGATTGTGTGTGTTGATCAGGTGTTTGAATTGTATTGGCGTGTTCTATGGAGCTAGGAGCTAGCATAGGAGCTAGGAGTTAGCATAACAAACACGTAGGTGTTTTTATGCAGGATTAATTTGTGGCATATTAAATATAAGCCTGGTTGTGTTGTGGCTAATAGAGTAAATATATGTCTTGTGTTTATTTACTGTTTTAGTCATTCCCAGCTGAATATCAGGTACCGTGAGTATGCAGCTTTGGCTTCTAAACATTTGATAGCTTGACCGTATGTGCGCGTCACGTACGTAACTTTTTAAAAATATATAAGCTTTATGAACCTTGGGTTAGGTGAACGGTCTTTTGGGCTGAGTGATTGTGTGTGTTGATCAGGTGTTTGAATTGTATTGGCGTGTTCTATGGAGCTAGGAGCTAGCATAGGAGCTAGGAGCTAGCATAACAAACACGTAGGTGTTTTTATGCAGGATTAATTTGTGGCATATTAAATATAAGCCTGGTTGTGTTGTGGTGTAGTAGAATTTCTGACCTTTGACCTATATTGCATGTCTAATAAGAATGTACGCTCATTTAATTTCTCTTCTATTCTGTGCCAGTGGGACAAAGGTGAATATGGAGTTGTGCCAACCTGTCTACAGAATGTTTAGAATTTCCAAATATGACTAAGAAATACAAGGTTGTTTTGGAACAGACAAAACCAAAACAAAACAATAGTGATGCATTAGATAACAAACAATGACGCACAAGAGACATATAAAAAATGGCAGAAGACCGGAACTCGACAGTGATTTTGGCTTGTGTGTGTCTTGTTTACTCCGGAGTAACATGTGGTCTGTCCGCACGGCCAACTTAATTCAACCTGCACTTCTGATAATGGGTAAATACATTTGTTGTACTAAACTACTTTTGTTGCCTGTTTAAGCTTCGGACAATCCACTACACAAATTGGCGTCACGAACAGGATGGTTTAGAAGCTACAGGTCGACAGCCGCTCCCACTCTCTCTGTCAGGCAGACAGTGTGCTGCACGCGCGCATAACAAGGTAAGCGTTTTGCTTAAAGTGTAAACATTTTCTGCCTGGAGAGAGCCGGATCGATAAGACTAATTGCTGAATCTATTTTTGATAAAAGATAGGTTTAGTCAGGTTCTCCAAAAACAACCTGGAATGGGGTAAATAATGGTTGGATTGAGTTGTTTTATATGTGATCATTTGTCTGTGTGTTTGTTGAAAACTTGTGATTTCTTGTTTTTAACATAAGGGGATTGTTGATAGAATTTTGGTGGTTTGGAGTGTTTTTGAAGCGTAGACTATGTGAGACGAAAAATTTCTTTTAACCTCTTCATCCTCTGTCGTTGCTGGCAGAGGATGCTTCTTGCTGCAAGTGCATCAGATTAGTCAGAGTTGGATACAGCTAAATTATAGGCAAGATTTGCTAACTGGTGTGACATTTGGCCCATATAAATTGATGACGTCTATGAAGGTGCGACATATCTGTTTATGTGGAAACTGCAGCGGTGGGAAAAGCCTCTTATAGGTGACCGCTCATTGACTCCGGTAAAGGAGATGAACTGAGCGTATAGCTGTCACGACGAATTTGGAAATTTGCTGCAAATAGACAGGTATTGATCGGGCTGCATATGGTAGAGCTTTGGTGAAACTTGGTGAAACTGTATGGACTGACCAGACACGAGTCTGTAGGATTGCTGGGTGATTTCCAGTGGTCCTACTGGGCGTTAGGCCAGGTTTTTCCGTGTTGGTCAGGGATAACGCAGGTGTTGCTCCAATGAAACGGGTAAATCGGCGTTTTATGAGCAATGATGGAACCTGGTTTTTGTGATATGAGACGGCCGATTCCACAAAAGCACGCGTGCATTAGTTGTTTATATTTGTCCGGACAATGGGGTGGTATGGTATATTAACAATGTGTGTGTATAATGATGAATGCTGAAATGTGTGTGTATTGAGTGAGTCAGTTTATGTTGGTACATTTAGATATATGCGTAATTTAATAATTTTTGTGTAGCACCTGCTTTCTTATCTGGTTTAATTACCCCCTTCTTCCCCCCCCCTCTCGCAACCTCCCTTCACGCTTTTTCTCACAGCCCCGCTATCTGTAAAAGTTGGGAAATTGTCTAAAATGTGTGTGCGTGTGAGAAAGTAGACAAAGTTATGTACAGAAAACACATGAGTGAATGATCCATCCATATAATTATTTTCTTCCGCTTATCAAGAGGTTGGATCGCGGAGGCAGCAGCCTAAGCAGGGAAGCTCCCCCTCTTTGGCGCTGCGAGCGAATTCCAGTCATTTGAATTTGTTTTAAACTATACTGGTGATTGTGACTGTGCGATATTACAGTTGTTTTACACACTGAGATTTTGAGTAAGGGAAAAAAGGCTCTTGCTCGCTGGTAAATTCTCTGTGTGAGTGACTGTGTGACGCATATAAAGAAAAAAAAAAAAAAGGAGTCTCAGCTGGGAGACATTTTGAGATAAGAGTGTGTCAGAAGTGGCGAGGCCGTGTGAGTGTCAGCTGTACGAGGCATTGGGCCGAAGAGGTGTGACACTGTTAGCATAGTATTGGATTAGTTTAGCATTGAGCTAGGTTTAAAGAATGAATAAATAAATAAATAAAAAACTATATATAAATATATATAGTAGACAGCTGTACTCAATCTGAAGAGAAGGCTGACAGGTTGGTTTTGATAATAGCACAAATAAAATATACTGTATATGAATAAATAAACATTTAAATATCAATACATACATTTGGACTGGGACATTGAAGCATTGTTAAATTCATTAGTCATTAATTATGTGTGTAATATACTGTATTGAACAGCCTTGCTGCTTATCTGATCCATCCAGTTCCTGTGTGGAAGTTGAGACAAACACATGCACATCATAGAGTAGGACACATTGTAACTTTGAATTAATAGTTATACAACAAATAAATTAATAATATTGAATTTAAATTTGATAAAGATAAATTGATCATACATTGACATTTTATTTTTTTAGGAATAAACACACAATAAAATAAAAGTTAAATTTATATTCTAAAAACATCTAAGGGCATCTGTGCAAACTGTGAAACATAGAGTCTGAAGAAGTACAGATAAGACTCGCCAACACTCAGCGCCATAGTCAAAACAAAACGTAGAGAAGCGTTAAACAAATTCTAATCAGAAGGAAGACAGACCAAAAAATGAGAAATTAAGTAAACGGACAGCAAGTAAACCAGAAATAATAATGTAAATCAATAACAAAAAAAGCAAATTTCTATGTGACATTGGTGCATGTAGAATTACAAGTAGAGAATAAAACAAAATGGAAATAACTGTCTGCAAGATGAGCATGACGTCATGAATTGTGCTCGGGTTAGTAATAGATAGATAGATAGACAGATAAAACGTTATTGATTCCTTCAGGAGAGTTCCCTCAGGAAGAAGAAGTAAAAAGTAAACAGTAACTAATAAGGGTATAAATGGAAACAAAATAGAGAAATATTACAAGGAGAATAAAAATAGAACAGTAAAATAAGAGAAACTAGGCATTAACGACCATGATATAAAAAAGTATTGCACTGTTATTGTTTTGCATTCCCTGTCATCCTAGCCCCCCCAAAGAGGAGTTGTACAGTCTAATGATGTATGAGACAAATGATTTTTTATAGGCTAAACCAGTAGTTCTCAAAGGAGGGTATGGTGTTTCCGCCCGGACAAAAAAGGGGGGTACTTGAAGGTATGCCAAGGGGTACCTGAGATTTTAAATATTTTAAAATAGCGACAATTCAATTATAGAAGAATAATTCTTCAACAAAATAAATATTTAGAATTAAGTTCACGAGCCCAGATGGATCTCTATTGCAATATCCAAAGAAGGTTGATGATTGATTATATGTATAGAAATCTTTATTATAATTTAATCATTGGTTTAATTTTTAAAACGTTTTAGTTATTCTTATATTTTTTTGTCCAAATAAGTCAAGTAAGACCACAACAAATGAGCAATATGGTGCACTGTTATACAATTTAATAAATCAGAAAATGATGACATTATGCCGTATTTTTTTTTATTTTACTGGGAAAAAAGGTTGAAAACCACTGCCCTAAATCATATCTAAAGCTAAAATTATTTTATAAGACTGATTATTTTGGATTATTGTGGTTGTATTGTGAGAGAAGGACAGAAAGTGAGAGAGAGAGGAAGAGAGAGCAGGTGAAAAAACAGATTAAGGGTGAAGAGGATGGTTTGAGAAAATATGGGAAAAGGATGTTTATAACCTTACGTTATGTGAATGGTTTCTAGGAGAACAGAAAATAGAAACATTGTGTGAAGTGTAAGGAAGAGATGGATACAGGATGTTGTTTGTAAAGGAAAACGAAAGTGAAGAAAAGATGAGAAAGTGACAAATGAAGGTATTCGTAAATGGTATGCTATTGATTGTGGTTAGCTGCATGTTTGTTTAATTGTTTGTTTGTTTAATTGTTTGTTTGTTTAGTTGTTTGAGTGAAATGGGAAGAAATCAATAGGAATAATTACATGCAAAATGGAATAAAACTATGAGTGCGATAGATAATGAATGAATAGATGAAATAAGTTTATTTTGGTCATATAATCAACCATCAACCAATTTGTGTGAGCAGTTTAACAGTAAATTAGACATATTAACAATCATACACATTTACACACAGAACAAAAAAGAAAAAGAATGACCGAAAAAAAGAATAGGCGGAAGCCAAAGCTTATTTTGGCCTATGATATACATTTACTGAACATTAAATTACCTGGAACATCAATGTTAAAAGATGAAAGTAATTGTTACTATATTTTATAATGTTCAAAAAACTTTACCTTTCAAGGGTCTCCAAAACCATAACAAAAAACTACATGTGTTCAGCTCATCACTGAGGATGGTACATCATTTAACTCCTAAAACTGAAATACATTTGTGTTTTTATTTTATTTTACTTGACCTATTTCAAAAATCAATATCCCCCGTAAATGATAGTTTTCTCCTCATAATGTAAACAAGCTAAGAATACAAACTGGAAGGCTGTTGTTCTTTACTCGGAAACATAATTGCCATTGTTTTAAAATTAAATTATCTGAACATTTAACACATTATGACTTATAAAAAATAGATTGGTATGATCATAACAATAATGCTTTGTGTGATATTGAAATGAGCCTTTTAAGTTTAAGTATTGGGTCTATATTTCTTCTATAAACATTTCCCCAAAGTTCAAAACAATATTACATATGGAAAAATAAATGAATGACATAACATATGCAGACATTTCTTATTCAGCATGTCTTAACTTTATACCGAATAGCAATGGATTTGGATATTTTTCTTTAATATATTCAATATGTGGCTTCCAACATATTTATGATCAATTATTATTCTCAAGAAGTTAGTTCATATACTCTGTCAAGTTACTCTTTCTGGTAAAGATTTAGTCTTATTAATTTCTACATATTGAGATCTATTACTTAAAATAACTACTTAACCACTGTTGTGAAACACTTTTAATTTATGGGAGTATTGGGATAGGATTGAGGAAGATGTCTGCTGTGGTGGTGGTTAGTTTGGAAATTAATTTAATAAAAGTAACTTTAAAGTGCAGTCTGACATTTTAGTTTGGAGTAATTTATATTTTTATTTAGACATTGCAGTACACCATACTTCTGGATGTTGAGCTAGAAGAGGATAATGGCATGACAGAATAAAGTTAGAGTTAAAGTTGGGGTGCCAGTGATTGTCACACACACACTGGGTGTGGTGGAATTTGTCCTCTGCATTTGGCCCATCCCCGTGATCGCCCCTGGGAGGTGGGGGGAGCAGTGGGCAGCAGCGGTGCCGCGCCCGGGAATCAATTTTGGTGATTTGGCTCCCAAATTTTTTATAGCTGACCAACACGCCGGACTGTAGTCAGCTGGAGGCGCGTCTTAATGAAATTAAACAATGGATGTCCGCTAACTTTTTGCAACTCAACGCTAAGAAAACGGAAATGCTGATTATCGGTCCTGCTAGACACCAACATCTATTTAATAATACCACCTTAACATTTGACAACCAAACAATTAAACAAGGCGACTCGGTAAAGAATCTGGGTATTATCTTCGACCCAACTCTCTCGTTTGAGTCACACATTAAGAGTGTTACTAAAACGGCCTTCTTTCATCTCCGTAATATCGCTAAAATTCGTTCCATCTTGTCCACTAGCGACGCTGAGATCATTATTCATGCGTTCGTTACGTCTCGTCTCGATTACTGTAACGTATTATTTTCGGGCCTCCCTATGTCTAGCATTAAAAGATTACAGTTGGTACAAAATGCGGCTGCAAGGCTTTTGACAAAAACAAGAAAGTTTGATCATATTACGCCTATACTGGCTCACTTGCACTGGCTTCCTGTGCACTTAAGATGCGACTTTAAGGTTTTACTACTTACGTATAAAATATTACACGGTTTAGCTCCAGCCTATCTCGCCGATTGTATTGTACCATATGTCCCGACAAGAAATCTGCGTTCAAAGAACTCCGGCTTATTAGTGATTCCCAGAGCCAAAAAAAAGTCTGCGGGCTATAGAGCGTTTTCTATTCGGGCTCCAGTACTCTGGAATGCCCTCCCGGTAACAGTTAGAGATGCTACCTCAGTAGAAGCATTTAAGTCCCATCTTAAAACTCATTTGTATAATCTAGCCTTTAAATAGACCCCCCCTTTTTTAGACCAGTTGATCTGCCGTTTCTTTTCTTCTCTCCTCTTCTCCCCTGTCCCTTGCGAGGGGGAGTTGCATAGGTCCGGTGGCCATGGATGAAGTGCTGGCTGTCCAGAGCCGGGACCCCGGGTGGACCTGGTGATTTAGGGCTATATAAATAAACATTGATTGATTGATTGATTGATAGTCTTTGGTATGACTCGACCGGGGTTTTGAACTTGCGACCTGCCGATCTCAGGGCGGACACTCTAAACACTAGGCCACTGAGATGAAGGAGGCAAACCAAATCTCAACAGCTGTCAAGTTAGCTATAGATTTTGAGAGTATAATGCGAATAACTATAACTTTACAACTGTTTGGTGTGAATAGTGTTGAATAATAATTACAAATAACAGCCTACATTAATAATTAGAATAAGAGCCGATATGTAAACTGTTAAAAAGAGGAGAAGTGTGATTAAGCCTGGCGCTTAGAGCATGGCCTTGTGTGTTTGTTGTGACTAGGTTGGATAACCAGTCGGAGACAGGCAAGGCAAGGTTTGTTTGTGTGGCGTTTTTCCAGGAAAGGGCAGACTTAAAGTGCTTCACAGACAACAAAGTGAAATGAAAGAAAATAAAAGCAAAATTAAAATGCAGACAATAAAAATAAAAACAGTGCGGACGTTAAAAGTTAAAAGATTAAAATATTTAGCTGAAAGATAAGGAGAAACGTGAATAAATACATTCTTTTGTTTTGGAGAATATCACGTACAGCGGGAGGTCAGAGTGCAAGCATGACAGCTTGCTCGCGCCTACTGATAGACAAATGATAGTTTAAATTAACTTATAGATCATCTTTAAGTGAATTAAAAGGGTACTTAAATACACATGAAGTAGTACGCATAATCTTTGAATTACGGTTATTGATTAGCAATTAATGGGATAGTTAAGACTGTAATTTTAAAACGTGATATGCAAAATTGAACTAACCGAGAGGATATGAAAACGATGGGTGTACATGTTTTGAGTTCCAAATTCTGGAGGAAAAAACCTCAACAAAACGTAAAACCATACAGACGGACTTGGGTGGTAGCCACGGTTGTGCTAGGTCAAGCGAGGGTGGAAAGGATATGCAGCAGGGGGACTGCCAACTTCTCTGAACAAGACAAGCTCCAAAGTTGTAGCCAGAACATGCTCACAAAAAATACAGGTGTGACAGCAGGACGAACAGCAGGATACAAACAGACCCCTGCTGGACATAAGTGTCAACGGACAATGTTCAACACAATCTTTGAAGCATTCCTTTGTGGTCAACCTGCACACACCTTGTAATGACCTGCTTACGAACTGTGCTCTGACAATTCAATACCGCACAGAAGGAACTTCCTGATGTTGCCTGACAGCACGACATCAGCTGACAACTACTGGGGACGCCTCCCAGGAACGAGTGGAAGACGGGGACTGCTCCAACTGTCCTAGCACTGGCTGACTGAGGTGTGTCCGTGTGCCCTGCCACCCAAACCGCCAAAGTGTATGATCACCAATTAGACGACTCATAATAGGAGCCTTTTGACTCTTATATATGGTGGGACTCAAGGTATGGCCGCTCATGTGAACTATCCTTACAACAATTAGAATGGTATAAGATGGACAACTAATGACCCACATTGTTCCTTTGCTCTCTGTCCTGCCTACGAAACCAAAAATGTAGGTCAAATGATAAAACAGGGCAGCTGCCGCTGATTGAACCGATACGCTAATACCACATTATCAATTATTTCGGTTGTCTGTTAAAAACAAAGCTATTGGTTGCAATTTGGACATTCCTGCTGTAGGCTACAAGGAGCTAGCAGCTACACAACAGCTGAGCTAAAATAAAATTTAAGCATATCAAATATTTATAGTTGCTTATTACATACACAAAGTCGCAGAGAGACAGAAGTCTGTAGAAAGTATTCAGTAACAAACGTGTCCGCATTATTAAACTTTCTACCACAGGAAACATACTGAACAAATACAGCAGTTACTGTCAGACTCTAATCCGGATTACCTTGTCTATCAGAGACATGGTTAAAACCCACAACACCTTTTGTTCTAATTAATGTCCCGGGGGACAAGATTACAGAAAAGACAGATCGAGTGACAAAGGGGGGAGGAATTATGATTTATGAAAGGGAAAACATTAAAAGTAGATCAATTTGAGTATGTTGAAATTAAAATCACATTTTCCTCAGAAATGTATTTCAAGGTAATTGTAGTATACAGACCGACCACAGCTAAAGACATTTTTCTTGATTCATTTTCAGACATCCTCAAACAGCATAGTATGAAAGAAGTAACGTCATGGGGGACGTTAATCTGGACTGGTTAAATAAAAAACGTAGAAAGAAACTTAAGGATATTATAAACGGCTTCTACATGATACAAATGATAAGCAGCCCTACTAGAATTACAATTGGATGACAAAAATCAAAGAGAACATCTGTAAATACACGAATACAAAACCAGAAAGAAGAGTGTAAAATAAAAATACCATTGGATTAATAAAACAATTTGGATTCTAATAAAGACATCGGGACTCAGCTCTCAAAAGAGCAATTAAAACAGGTCTAAATACAGATCGTATGATTTTAAAAGTTTGGAGGAACAAAGTTACAATGTTTATGCGGAAGTCTAAGGCTGACTTTCACTTAGAATTAATCAAAGCTGCAAAAGGGAACATTAGAAAGTTATGGAAAACCAGATACAAACTTACGGAAAAAGAGCAAACAAGAAACAACACTATAACATTAAATATCAATGGCGCTACTATCGCAGATAGTCTGGACATAAGTAATAATTTTAATGAACATTTCATCCAGTCTGTACAAACCCTGAATAAAAAATCCCTCAAAATCAGTGCAAATAATTGTCATTTATTCAGGATGGACTAATTTTAGAATTAACAAATGAAACAAAGTTAAACAAAATCTTCACTGCATTATCAGACTCACGGTCTAGAGATATATATATGGGTTGGACACTATCTTCCTAAAAACATATAAGGATTGTATTATTGCTCGTATAACAACAATTGATAAATAAATCAATAACGGAAAACACTTTCCCTACCACGTCGAGAAACTGCTACTATGATTAAATCCATAAAGCAGGAAATAAAGAAGACCAGAACATGTACAGACCAATTAGCCTTCTCCACGTTATAACAAAAGGAATAGAAAATTGAAATTAAAAAGTGGCTTTGGAGCAATCAAGGCTGCTCACATGGTCACTAAGAGGGGCATTATGTTGACACATCAATTTAATGAGTATTATATTTATCTATGAGAGCATTTTTGTTGTAAATTGTGAGGTATGGCTGTTAAAAGCTTGGTTGTTGTTACGAATGATGACAGATGTGAACAAGAGCATGTATGGTCTTTGTGTGATGATGTAAATAAGGTGTGGTTGAATTGTATATTAAGTATGTGTCCATGAAGGGGCATTAGGTGACTTTTCTTATCATTGATTACATGCTACAGTATGATTATTTTTTGATCAATTATTGATTATTATGAATGTATATATTTATTATGATTAATTAGTGTCATAATTTTATTGCTTGATTTTTGGATCCCTTTAATTTAGGTAGCCAGGGACTACAGATGGAAAGTAGCTATTTAGATATAATCTGGTACAGAACATATCTGTTTCTGAACTTAATGTTTCTGTGCATTGTCCCATCATAGATAGACTAAATTAAACACAACTATTTAGTGAATTATTGAGGCCACAATAATTCACTAGGTGTTGTAAAATATCAAAGTACTATTGCAAAAGCGAACAGTGACCTCAAACATGACCTGTCCTCCGCCTCTGTTCTTGCTGCGCATGACTATCAGCTGCCTTTTCTTTTTCTTGGATGTTTCTGAAACTACTAATACTACTACTACTATTACTATTATTATTACTACGACTAACACTGTCCCTGTGAGAGGGACAGAGGGGGGAGGTGAGTTTGGATTGGGTCAAGTTTGAGCGTGTTGAGGTTTTATTTAATCAATATGATCAACCCGGTACAAGGATAAAGGAACGTAATGATTTAGATTGACAATTGCAGTGGTTGGTGGAAGCAACCCCAACCTCAAAGGAGGGTGCCAATTCAGTAATTAAATGTTTTGTGAATTATCTAATAATCCGACATGGTTTCCCCAAAAAGATTAGGTCAAACAACGGCACCTAATTTAAGAAAACAGGTTAATCTTCTTCAGTCACAAGATCAGCACTTCTCAGGACCAGCAGCTTCCTAGGAAGGTGGAAAGACCATGAGACCAAAATAGTAAGTTTGCAAAATGTAGAATTTGTGTGCCAGTTCCTCTGTGCAGATTTGAGGATGAAAGCAGCCACTCCAGATTCCCTTGCACTCGCTAAGAGGGGCACGGTCAAAGCCAATCCAGGACCAACACCCGATACCTGACTGGAAGGAACCGAGAGGAGAGACAACACCTTGCCAGCGATGACGAGAACAACTAAGGTTGCCAGCCAATGTGTCCACCGGGACTCCAGCAACTGTGGAAAGAAGTGTCGGGAGTGCCGAAGCAGCGAGGAGGCCTGAAGCAAGCCGAGGGCCTGGACCAAAGCCCCCACGCCCCATACTCTGCCCCCGCCTTCCCCAAAGCCCCCACAGCTCCAACTTTTTCTCAGCTTTTCCCCAAAGCGGCCAGCGCGCACATGCCATTGCACAGTCTGCCCAATGGACTGAACCACACCCCAAGAAGAGACAGACTGTTTGAGTGGATCTCTTTCTTCACCAAGGCAGCCAAAAGCCCAACGAGGTGTCGGCAGGCCACCAGCCTGAGGCACCACCGAGCCATCTATACGAGCACTAATCGAACATGGACTCATACGAAATTCAGTTGTGTGTTCAAAATTAATTGGTAATTAACAATATTGGTAACTACATCCATTGCAAATGCCGGGAAAAATATTTTTGCAAATGTCTTACAGTCATAAGTCTATATACATTCATCTATTTATGTTCAATGATGTTCATGATCAAAGTATTTGTTATTCCTTTACTAAATCAAAGGGTAGGCCACTAATTGTGTTCTGTGAGATGGTTTTACTGCAGGCTGGTAACAGCGATCGCTCTGAAGGAGGGTCATAGACGGAATTTTTGCCTCGTATAAAAACATTGAGGTTTTTGCCTCTATCTGTGGTAGAGATTTAACATGTGGTCTACATCAGAAATTGTTTTGGTCCAGGGTCTTAAGACCCTGGAAGGCGGGTATGTAGTAGAATTTCTGACCTTTCACCTATATTGCATGTCTAATAAGAATGTACGCTCATTTAATTTCTCTTCTATTCTGTGCCAGTGGGACAAAGGTGAATATGGAGTTGTGCCAACCTGTCTACAGAATGTTTAGAATTTCCAAATATGACTAAGAGATACAAGGTTGTTTTGGAACAGACAAAACCAAAACAAAACAATCGTGACGCATTAGATAACAAACAATGACGCACAAGAGACATATAAAAAATGGCAGAAGACCGGAACTCGACAGTGATTTTGGCTTGTGTGTGTCTTGTTTACTCCGGAGTAACATGTGGTCTGTCTGCACGGCCAACTTAATTCAACCTGCACTTCTGATAATGGGTAAATAAAGTTGTTGTACTAAACTACTTTTGTTGCCTGTTTAAGCTTCGGACAATCCACTACAGTGGCTAATAGAGTATATATATGTCTTGTGTTTATTTACTGTTGTAGTCATTCCCAGCTGAATATCAGGTCACCCCCGGCTCTCACAGCATCTTCCCTATCTGAATAGCTTCAACTCCCCACTAGTCCTTCACTTGCACTTTACTCATCCACAAATCTTTCATCCTCGCTCAAATTAATGGGGAAATTGTCGCTTTCTCGGTCCGAATCTCTCTCACTTCATGCGGCCATCATTGTAAACAATAGGGAACTTTGCGTATATGTTCAATTGACTACGTCACGCTACTTCCGGTAGGGGCAAGCCTTTTTTTTATCAGATACCAAAAGTTGCGATCTTTATCGTCGTTGTTCTATACTAAATCCTTTCAGCAAAAATATGGCAATATCGCGAAATGATCAAGTATGACACATAGAATAGATCTGCTATCCCCGTTTAAATAAAAAAAATTCATTTCAGTAGGCCTTTAATAGCTGTTGTATTATTATAGGACGGCTTGTTAAACATTTCATAGGATTTTCAGAGGGTGAAAAAACCAAGACATTTAATATAAAATGTAAAATTAATAAATACATAAAAAGAAAAAGAAAAAAAATGGTTAAAAGCCATCGTCCCGGGGAGCATTTCATTTCGTCCCGTGCATTTTTTTTTACCGTCCCCGGGACGACGCGGCTACATTAATCTCAAGCCCTGGAAGTTACATTTTATTGTTTGCATTATTTGTTTCAGCATTGCACTTTGAAGATGGTCCCTCAGCTCTTTGACAGCTTTGGCTCTTTTTCAGATCAGCAGACGGACTCTAAGTCTTTCTTATTTACAGTATATATAAACCTTTCTCATTTCTATTCAGACTTCCATATATGTTTAATTTCCTTAACGGCTTGCCATACTATATGTATAAATATATTATATACAAGCTTAATTATCCCGATCCAGATATTACTTTAATTCAAGTAATTAAGTAATATTTCCAGGGCTTGAATTTACAACCATTTTAGTCACATATGTGCCCAAAATGTAATCTGTGCAACTTCAAAATATTTGGGAACATACAATTATTGTATTGTGAGCTAAAGTGGTGGCATTAGCCTTCATGTTGTGAATGAATAACATAGAGGCTAATGCCATGACTTTCATTGTGTTTCAGTGTATCTTGAAGGATCATGCAAGTCATTTTCTTGTTGATGCTGTAAACAAAATGTCACTGTGCAAACCCATGTTTGTTGATGTACTGAACACAGATTGAAAATAAAGCGACTGAAATAATAATAATAACAATTATTAATTTCTAATTCTTTGTTAGCCGTTTGTGAAGTTTTGTGCTCTTGCACTCGCTCGCATCCTGTGCATCTCCTGGGGGCTAAGCCCCCCCTGTCCTTAAAAGCTAGTGACGCCCCTCCAGTAAAATATTACATCATTTCCAGTATTATGGTCTCAAATAAAGTAACCAGATATTAACAGCAAATAAACAAGTACATTAATAATAATTGTTTCGACATTCTTACATACAACATATTGAAGACTAGTGTTAATAATAAATATAAAGTTAGTAAACATGTGAGAGTAAGAAGTAAACAAACCTGTTCTGTGTAACACAACTTGATGTTTTTGATGTTGTCGCTCCTTCTCCTCTTTTGTTGGACAAAGTTCCTCCTCGTACTCTGCTATCGTTCTTTCGCACATTTTCACACAATCACAACACTTTACACTCACACTTGATCTCTGCTTAGCGATGTGTTTTTGATCACTTCCGCCTCTCTTTGTTAGCAGCTAACAAGCTAAGCTAACTAGCAGGCTAAGCTAGCTCGAGAAGCGTCAAAGTGCGCTCAGACTAATATAACCGGATGCAAACAGTTATTAACGATATTTACTCTATTTAATAGAGTCTAATAAAGGACATATATGTGTACATGGACGCACAGATTAAGAACACTGAACTGTGACGACTGCAATAACGTCTTCACCGTCAGACGCCATCTTGCTTTATCCTCGCCGTGTTTGGTTCGCGCGCAGTGTTATCAGATCTCGCGAGAGAAACACGTAAGCAGCTCTCGCTTCCAGATCTCGCGAGAAAAACAGGTAAACCAGCTCTTCACCCCCACCGGCGGTATAGCTCGGTTGGTAGAGTGGCCGTGCCAGCAACTTGAGGGTTGCAGGTTCGATTCCTGCTTCTGCTATCCGAGTCATTGCTGTTGTGTCCTTGGGCAAGACACTTTACCCACCTGCTCCCAGTGCCAATACGGCCGGGTTAACTTATAAAGTGCAATTTTAAATTTCCCGGGAAACTTCCGGTTGAAAACTTCTATGTATGATGACGTTTGCGCGTGACGTCCCTGCCATGCACAGTCCACCACAGGCACCGGTGGAGGTGTGACAGGCCTCCATAAACTATATATATATATATATATATATATATATATATATATATATATATATATAGATAGATAGATATATATATATATATATATATATATATATATATATATATATATATATATATATATATATATATATATATAGATATATATATATACTGTACAGTATATATATATATATATATATATATATATATATATATATATATATATATATATATATATATATATATATATATATATATATAGATATATATATATCTATATATATATATATATATATATATATATATATATATATATATATATATATATATATATATATATATATATATATATATATACTGTACAGTATATATATATATATATATATATATATATATATATATATATATATATATATATATATATATATATATATATATATATATATATATATATATATATATATATATATATAGATATATATATATCTATATATACATCTATATATATATATATATATATATATATATATATATAGATATATATATATATATATATATATATATATATATATATATATATATATATATCTATATATATATATATATATATATATATATATATATATATATATATAGTTTGACACCCAGTGTTGGGTTAGTTACTGAAAAACATTAACTAGTTAGAGTTACTAGTTACTTTATTTCAAAATAAACTCAGTTACTAACTCAGTTACTTACACCAAAAAGTAATGCGTTACTGTGAAAAGTAACTTTTTAGTTACTTCTTCTTTTTTTTTAAAGCTCCCATTAATGCCCTTTTAGCCTTCATTTCAGTCCTGTTATTGCACTGGAGAATAATACAATCTGTTGATCAGCTTGACATGCATTTGCATCACTGAACTCTGCTAAGCAATGTGGTCTACGTACAACACACAAAGACAAAGATATGTTCCAAAGGGCCAATTTATTTCAGGCCAGAACAAATTGACAAAACTATTTTAAATAGCTGCAACATAACACACATAAGTAATAAACAATATAATAACAACATGTCACAACATAGCTGTAAACCTGGCTTCACCCAAGGAAGGCACACATGACATACACAAAGCCTAACCAGGCATTTTTTTCTCTCAAGGAATTGTGAAATAAAATCATGTCTTCATGAGATCAACACTGTACTGAAGCCCAGAACACTACACATTTCCCCAGTTTTATTTAGAGATAAGGAAAGATTGGCCTGGCCCACTAGGATCCCTCTTTATGTTTGTGAACTTTATAGTCTATACATTTAGAGTAATGTGATAATCCAACACTTTAGAAGTCTAGAATGAAAGAGTATATAAGAGAATTGACAGAGTGTGTGTACCTTCAGTGCTGAATGATGAGCAGAGGCAGACTTTGGAGTGTTTTCTTTAGCTTGCTTTCCATGTTTATGTACTCACTGTCCACTGTGTCCAGGTCCGTGGAACATGTTTTCCGTGCCATTTGCTGTTTGACGCCCGATATCATGCTAATTAGCTACTTGAAAGCAGGTGACTCCACTGTAGAAATAGCCTGCATGTCTTCTAGCACATACGCTGCAATGTCTCTGACAATGTTGTCCTGGCTAGCAGTCCCTCCGTTAAAATCCAGCCGCTGTTGCTTCAATGGTGTTGGAGGTGAAGTGTCTCTCTTTACTAGCTTGGTCGAAGCATGTTGCTTTTGTAGCTGTTTCAGCAGATTATAATTGCTGTTTTGGGTAGTAGATAGGATCTTTGATCCAAGACACAATTTACATTAAACTAAAATGTTATTTCCTCTGTGCTGGACAAAAGAAAAGTAGTGAGATTATCTCCATGTTAAGAAACTCGACTTTGGCTCCGCCATGATGTCTTGTTAGTAAACACAGACCCCCCCCCCCTCCCCCGCCCCAGATACACACACACACACACACACACACACACACACACACACACACACACACACACACACACACACACGCACACACACTCACAGCGCGCCTCTTCTCCGGCGCCTCTTCTGCAGCTCTCCAGTAAAACACACTCAGATTGTCTCAATTTCTAGCCGATAATACATAAAAAAATAATGTAAAATAACGCTGTAACGCATCATGTAGTAACGGTATCTGAGTTACTGAATATAAATAAATAACGTGTTAGACTACTAGTTACCGCCAAAAATAACGGTGTTACAGTAGTCCCACTTTGATGCTTATGGAGCTAGCTTAGCTTGCTAATTAGCTTAGCTTGTTAGCTGCTAACAAAGAGAGGCGGAAGTGATCAAAACACATCGCTAAGCAGAGATCAAGTGTGAGTGTAAAGTGTTGTGATTGTGTGAAAATGTGCGAAAGAACGATAGCAGAGTACGAGGAGGAACTTTGTCCAACAAAAGAGGAGAAGGAGCGACAACATCAAAAACATCAAGTTGTGTTACACAGAACAGGTTTGTTTACTTCTTACTCTCACATGTTTACTAACGTCATATTTATTATTAACACTATTCTTGAATAGATTGTCTATAGGAAGATGAATTGTCATGTGAGGATGATGCACTGATTGTTTTATGTTGTTCATAAAAACGAGACAGTTTCAGACACACAATATTTATGAGAGGTTGATGTTCCTCTCAGTTTGTAACAATGTGTATCAACATGTTTACACAAAACTCACACAGTCACCGGGGGAATATTCCAGAGAGCAGGTTAAGTGCAAACTCCTGAGTACGTAAAATGAAGTGTATTAATTGACTCATATCATGTTCTACACTTGGTGAATGTTCATATTCATCTCGGAGAAAGCAAACCATCAGGTTTGAGTAAACAGTGGTATTTCAGTTTGAGCACATGATAAGATAAGGTCCCTTAGTTTGATATTCGCATGTGAATTGGATCACTTCTCGTAGGAAAAGAGGCCCTAATTGGGACTTCGGAATGCAAAAGTGACAACCATATCCTTGAAAGGAGACTACCTGTCTAGCTCAAACGCCAACCTTTAAGTTATGACTTAAAGCAGTTGTTTTCCAGACACTTACACACCAACATCTCCTTTCGTGGTCAGGTGGTGCTGTTTAGCTTTAGCGCACACCCAGACAGTGAAAGAAGGAATATATAAAACGATGGTTTGGCTTCTCCGGGAGAGGAGTCCTCCATATTTGACCTGACCTCCTCCCAGGAACTGCAGTCCTGTGTAAATGACGCTCGCTGGTAATAAAGCAACTTTTGCTTCAGTAAAGCGTCTCCGACGTCTCTTTTGATCCAGCCGCACTGCCGTGTCGCCCTTCTGTCCGGACGACGATGACAAGACCAGAAATACACTTCAAAAGCTCCAGAGTTTTACCTCCAAAAATAGAGAGGTAAGACAAAGTCAGAGTCAGTTGCATAAAACACTGAAAGGGATTGGCGCGGTTGGGAGAGTGGCCGTGCCAGCAACCCGAGGGTTCTTGGTTCGATCCCCACCTACTACCAACCTCGTCACGTCCGTTGTGTCCTTGGGCAAGACAGTTCACCCTTGCTCCTGATGAGTCGTGGTTATTGCCTTGCATGGCAGCTCCCGCCATCAGTGTGTGAATGTGTGTGTGAATGGGTGAATGTGGAAATAGTGTCAAAGCCCTTTGAGTACCTTGAAGGTAGAAAAGCGCTATACAAGTACAACCCATTTACCATTGTTCCTATAACCCCTTTGTTCAAATGTTTGTTCCACTTGGCATCTTGTCTGACTCGCACCATGCACAGCCTTCCTTGTCACATATTGTTCCTTTTCCCGCTATCCATCCAGTAATTCAAACTGATCCAGCAGCGCGATTGAAGATTATTTTTACTTACAAAAATCAAGGAACCAGGATACTCGGGAAACAAAATAAAAGGTAGCCTACATAAAACGACATATATGTGCACATGTATGCACTGATTAAAAATATAGAACTATAATGCCCACGTTAAGACTTTTCTTTCTATTTCCAGCAGACTAGTAGAACATCTTAGGTGTATTGCTGCCCTCCACAGGTTCTTAACGGGATTTCCTCCTTCTGTCCTATGGCCCACACTACATTCTACAGTCCAGTAGGTGGCAGTATGAACCTTTCAAGTCATGGCTGCAAACTGCCAGTAAGAAGAAGAAGTAATAAACTGCCACAACGATGACTCTTGCTGACCTACTGCCTTCGGTAATAGCACCATTCCCAAATTATGTCGGCTCTATTGATAAACTCACTAACAACTTTGACGATGCCTTGCGCGAAATTATTGATAGTATAGCACCGCTAAAGCAAAAAAGGGCCCCTAAAAGGTGCACCCCATGGTTTACAGAAGAAATTAGAGCTCATAAATTATCATGTAGAAAACTGGAACGCAAATGGCGCGCGACTAAACTTGAGGTTTTCCATCAAGCATGGAGTGATAGTTTAATAACTTATAAACGCATGCTTACCTTAGCTAAAACTAAATACTACTCAAATCTCATCCGCCTCAACAAAAACGATCCTAAATTTCTGTTTAGTACAGTAGCATCGCTAACCCAACAAGGGACTCCTCCCAGTAGCTCCACCCACTCGGCAGATGATTTTATGAATTTCTTTAATAAGAAAATTGAACTCATTAGAAAGGAGATTAAAGACAACGCATCCCAGCTACAACTGGGCTCTATTAACACAAATACGACTGTATATACGACGGACACTGCCCTCCAAAATAGTCTCTCTATTTTTGATGAAATAACATTAGAGGAATTATTACAGCGTGTAAGTGGGATAAAACAAACAACATGTTTACTTGACCCACTTCCTGGGAAACTTATCAAGGAACTGTTTGTATTATTAGGTCCATCAGTGTTAAATATTATAAACTTATCACTTTCCTCCGGCACTGTTCCCCTAGCATTCAAAAAAGCGGTTATTCATCCTCTGCTCAAAAGACCTAACCTCGATCCTGACCTCATGGTAAACTACCGACCGGTCTCCCACCTTCCGTTTATTTCCAAAATTCTCGAAAAAACTGTTGCACAGCAGCTAAATGAACACTTAGTGACTAACAATCTCTGTGAACCTTTTCAATCCGGTTTCAGAGCAAATCACTCTACGGAGACAGCCCTCGCAAAAATGACTAATGATCTATTGCTAACGATGGATTCTGATGCGTCATCTATGTTGCTGCTTCTTGATCTTAGCGCCGCTTTCGATACCGTCGATCATAATATTTTATTAGAGCGTATCAAAACACGTATTGGTATGTCAGACTTAGCCTTGTCTTGGTTTAACTCTTATCTTACTGACAGGATGCAGTGCGTCTCCCATAACAATGTGACCTCGGACTATGTCAAGGTAACGTGCGGAGTTCCCCAGGGTTCGGTTCTTGGCCCTGCACTCTTTAGTATTTACATGCTGCCGCTGGGTGACATCATACGCAAGTACGGTGTTAGCTTTCACTGTTATGCTGATGACACCCAACTCTACATGCCCCTAAAGTTGACCAACACGCCGGATTGTAGTCAGCTGGAGGCGTGTCTTAATGAAATTAAACAATGGATGTCCGCTAACTTTTTGCAACTCAACGCTAAGAAAACGGAAATGCTGATTATCGGTCCTGCTCAACACCGACATCTATTTAATAATACCACCTTAACATTTGACAACCAAACAATTAAACAAGGAGACTCGGTAAAGAATCTGGGTATTATCTTCGACCCAACTCTCTCGTTTGAGTCACACATTAAGAGTGTTACTAAAACGGCCTTCTTTCATCTCCGTAATATCGCTAAAATTCGTTCCATCTTGTCCACTAGCGACGCTGAGATCATTATTCATGCGTTCGTTACGTCTCGTCTCGATTACTGTAACGTATTATTTTCGGGCCTCCCTATGTCTAGCATTAAAAGATTACAGTTGGTACAAAATGCAGCTGCTAGACTTTTGACAAAAACAAGAAAGTTTGATCATATTACGCCTATACTGGCTCACCTGCACTGGCTTCCTGTGCACTTAAGATGCGACTTTAAGGTTTTACTACTTACGTATAAAATACTACACGGTTTAGCTCCAGCCTATCTCGCCGATTGTATTGTACCATATGTCCCGACAAGAAATCTGCGTTCAAAGAACTCCGGCTTATTAGTGATTCCCAGAGCCAAAAAAAAGTCTGCGGGCTATAGAGCGTTTTCTATTCGGGCTCCAGTACTCTGGAATGCCCTCCCGGTAACAGTTAGAGATGCTACCTCAGTAGAAGCATTTAAGTCCCATCTTAAAACTCATTTGTATAATCTAGCCTTTAAATAGACCCCCCCTTTTTTAGACCAGTTGATCTGCCGTTTCTTTTCTTCTCTCCTCTTCTCCCCTGTCCCTTGCGAGGGGGAGTTGCATAGGTCCGGTGGCCATGGATGAAGTGCTGGCTGTCCAGAGCCGGGACCCCGGGTGGACCACTAGCCTGTGCATCGGTTGGGGACATCTCTGCGCTGCTGACCCGTCTCCGCTCGGGATGGTTTCCTGTTGGCCCCGCTGTGGACTGGACTCCCGCTGATGTGTTGGATCCACTGTGGACTGGACTTTCACAATGTTATGTCAGACCCACTCGACATCCGTTGCTTTCGGTCTCCCCTAGAGGGGGGGGGGGTTACCCACATATGCGGTCCTCTCCAAGGTTTCTCATAGTCATTCACCGACGTCCCACTGGGGTGAGTTTTTCCTTGCCCGTATGTGGGCTCTGTACCGAGGATGTCGTTGTGGCTTGTACAGCCCTTTGAGACACTTGTGATTTAGGGCTATATAAATAAACATTGATTGATTGAATAGAGCTGGTTGCTTGTTTCTCTCGCGAGATCTGACAACATGTTTAAATAGAACAATTGACAGGTTGACAACATCCAAACAAACCAAGTCATCTCCAATACATCTCAACATTACACACATCCTCCAGGCTGAGTTAGTCTAGATGATGAAGTAACCTGGAAACTACATGTAAGTCATATAAAGAAAACATTGAAAAAATTTACTGTGGTAATAAATAGAATAAAATACATACCCACGAATATTAACTACATTTATTGTACCCAACTTTAGTTGAAGCATACATTGTTTATTGCATAAAGGTCTGGGGACATACATATAAAACAATCACACAAAAATATTCATATTACACAAGAGAGTAATAAAGACAATTAATAGAATGGATTATAGAGACCCAACAAATGATTCATAAAGTCACACATTTTAAAATTGTAAAAAAGACAACTGTTCAAATGATGTAAAAAGTAAATAATAATATGCTTCCAGAAGTGGGCCAGAAGATGTTTCAGATGTGAACCAGTAAATATGAACTAAGAGGGATTTATGTGTACTCAAAAGCAAAGGTATGAACACATGTAAAACAAATATGTATATCATATAAAGGAGTTAATCTAGGGAATCATCTACAATTAGAAAATAAAATATGTAACACTTCATTATTTCAAAAAACATATATAAAACACTATTATGAATAAGTATAAAAGTGAATTATGAATATCTACACTTAAAATGTTTATTGCTTGTAACATATTTTATGTACTGTTTATTCTCACCTTTTCAGTCAAATTGTTCCGTTCATTTTAAAGTACACAAATGTGTATATTAACTCATGTACTTAACTGAAATAAAAGCACTAATCTGAAGTATGTACTCTAAATATGTTAAAAGCATAATAACAAGATTGTGTTACACACACAACAATGATGTCACACATGTTATATGTGCTGATGTTGTTAGAAAGTCAAAGTTAAAGTTTTGACAGTTTATTTCAAATCCTGCATCTTCATTTGCTGCTGCTGTTCTCACCAGCACACTTGTGTTTCTTACACTGGTACATATAAGAGAATCTTTCACCACACACACTGCAACTCAACACTTTCTCTCCTGTGTGTGTTATCATGTGTACTGTAAGAGTGTATAGTTGACGAAAGCTTTTGTTGCAGCTTGAACAAGAGTATGGTTTTTCACCAGAGTGCTTTCTCATGTGTACTTTTAATTGATGTCTTTCTATATAACTTGTACCACATACTGAACATATAAAAGGTTTTTCACCAGTGTGTGTTCTCATGTGTTTTTTTAAATGGTCCCTTCGAGTAAAATCTTTACCGCAGATTGAACATGAAAAAGGTTTTTCACCAGTGTGTATTCTCATGTGTTTTTTGAAATGGGGCTTTTGAGTAAAATCTTTACCGCAGATTGAACATGAAAAAAGGTTTTTCTCCAGTGTGTGTTCTCATGTGTACTTTTAAACTTTCATTTATTACAAAACTTTTACCACATTCTGAGCAGGAAAAAGGTTTTTTTCCAGTGTGTGTTCTCATGTGGATTTTAAAAGATTCCCTATGAGTAAAATCTTTACCGCAGGTTGAACATGAAAAAGGTTTTTCTCCAGTGTGTATTCTCATGTGTCTTGTGAAATGGGGCTTTTGAGTAAAATGTTTACCGCAGATTGAACATGCAAAAGGTTTTTCTCCAGTGTGTGTCCTCATGTGGAATTTTAAATTTTTATTTTCTGAAAAACTTTTACCACATTCTGAGCAGGAAAAAGGTTTTTCTCCAGTGTGTATTCTCATGTGTACTTTTAAATGGTACTTTCGAGTAAAATCTTTACCGCAGGTTGAACATGAAAAAGGTTTTTCTCCAGTGTGTGTTCTCATGTGTACTTTGAAATGGTACTTTCGAGTAAAACCTTTTCTGCAGATTGAACATGACAAAGGTTTTTTTCCAGTGTGTGTTCTCATGTGTCTTTTGATATTGTACTTTCGAGTAAAACCTTTACCGCAGATTGAACATGAAAAACGTTTTTCTCCAGTGTGTGTTCTCATGTGTACTTTTAAATTTGTATTTGTTACAAAACTTTTGCCACATTCTGAGCAGGGAAAAGGTTTTTCTCCAGTGTGTGTTCTCATGTGTTTTTTGAAATGGTCCCTTCGAGTAAAACCTTTACTGCAGATTGAACATGAAACAGGTTTTTCTCCAGTGTGTGTTCTCATGTGTGTTTTTAGACGACAGCGGTCATTAAAAGTTTTGTCGCAGTGAGAACATGTGAAGTGTGTGTTGTCAGTGTGACATGTCTTATCATCTTTAGAGTGTTCATCATCAGTGTCAGGAGAGTGTGACGTTGTGTCCTCACTATCTGATAGTGGAGCTAAGAGCTTGTCTGCTTGTGATCCTCCACAGTGGTCTCCATCAGCTTCTGTTGTCATGTGTTGAGTTGAGCTGCTGTTTGGAGGCTCCGCCTCTCTCTTCTCCTCACTTTCACCTTTGACCTCATCATCTTCACTCTTCACAGGGACACCAGTCACTGGCATCTTGGTGACATCAACCTCCTCCAGTCCTTCAAGATGCTCTCCCTGCTGACTGATGCTGTGTTCCTCCTCTTCCTTTTTAATGTGAGGGCTCAGTGGGTCCTCCTCTTCCTCCTTAATGTGAGGGCTCAGTGGATCCACCGCTTCCTCTTTAAAATGGGGTGTCAGTGGTTCCTCCTCTTCCTCTTTAAAATGGGGTGTCAGTGGATCCACCTCTTCCGCCTTAATGAGAGGGCTCAGTGGATCCACCACTTCCTCTTTAAGATTGGGTGTCAGTGGGTCCTCCTCTTCCTCTTTAAAATTGGGTGTCAGTGGATCCACCTCTTCCTCCTCAATGTGAGGGCTCAGTGGATCTACCACTTCCTCTTTAAAATTGGGTGTCGGTGGGTCCTCCTCTTCCTTTTTAAAATGGCGTGTCAGTGGGTCCTCCTCTTCCTTTTTAAAATGGGGGTTCAGTGGGTATTCCTCTTCCTTCTTAATGTGAGAGGGCTGTGGCTCCTCCGTCCGCATCCTGAAGCTCCACTTCTGTTGCTCAGGGTGAAGATGTTCTTCACAGACGTCTGCAAGACAACAAGACAATCACATGTTTTAGTAACATCCATCTCTGCTCAGTCACACAATGCATTCAGTACGTTAACATGCACTTAGGAACAACAAGTTATTGTATGAACTGTACTGAAATCTTTACAACATTATTCACAGGAAAAGAAAAACAAAGTTTGTCTGATACCAAATGGCTTACACAGACATGATAGGGTGAGAAATAAGTGTTGGTGATTTTCAATGTTTTTGGAACAGTGTTAAGGTCATACGAAAAGAGAAAGAAAATTAGTGCCACAGAGACGTCCGCCGCGACGGGCTCCGAGTGAGGGGTGACTCACTCGTGTTTCGGGCATTGTCCTGGAAACACAAATTGTAAATAGGTAGTGGGCTAATTTGTCTTAAGGTCGAGAGTCACGTCATTAGTGTGAAGAAGTGAATAAAGTTGTAAGTGACATCTAGGGCCTTGCCGCCCCGTAGACTAGTGAGATTGACAGACGTGTTCATCTCGGTGCAACGTTTCAGTATACGCTGAGGAGGTTTGCGGCCCTCGAAAACTGATGTAAATCAGAGAGAGGGATGTATGACATTATATGGTTTTGGATTGTTGTTGATATTGTTGAATTTTATAACACTGATTTGTTGATGGATTTACGTGTTGTTAAAAGAGTAAAAATGGATGGTGATTTTGAGCGTGAGTGTGAAGAGTTTGGGACGCGTGATGGAGTGTTTTTGTCCCAGAGTGGGGACAGGAAGATAATGGACGAGATAAAGAAGAACATAGTTGGACAGATTGTGAGAAGTGTGGACACAGCGGACAGAGAGAGGCAAGTATGAGAAGTTTTGGAGGAGAATAGACACAGAAACATGGTGTTGCAAGTGTGAGGAAGAGATGCATCCAGGATGTAGTTGTATGCGAAAAAGCAAGTTGAAGAAAAGCTGAGAGAAAGTGACAAACGGAGGTGCATGTCAAAAAAACATGTTTTTGTGCAGTAGATCGCTGCAGACTGTTTTTTTAAGTGTGTATCTTTCCAGGTTCACATTGTGTAAAAACCCCGGGGTTCAAATAAAGATAAGTGAAATATAAAACATAGGACGCTAGCAGGTGAAAGACGCCAAAAGACGATGGAGGTGAGGCTTGAGAAAAAACGTTTAAAAATAGATGAAGAAATAAGAAGGCCGAAAGAAATCAATACGAATAATTTAATGCAAAATTGAATAAACTAATGCGTGTGCCAGATATTGTGGGGTTATTGAAATAAGATAGTAATAAAATGTAGACTGAAGATATACATAGATATTTATAAATATGAATAGCGCTTTTATATGGGACCCGATGAGATATATATATATATGTGTAATATATATATATATATATATATATATATATATATATATATATGTATATATATATATATATATATATATATATATATATATATATATATATATATATATATATATATATATATATACATACATATATATATATATATATATATATATATATATATATATATATATATATATATATATATATATATATATGTGTATATATATATACATATATATGTGTATATATATATATATATATATATATATATATATATATATATATATATATATATATATATATATATATATATATATATACATATGTGTATATATGTATATATATATTGTGGAGCATCACAATACCCCCGAACAGGTGAGACTAGGCAGAGGGCCAGCCATCACAGTGAGAGTATGCACCAGGCAGTCAAACTACGCCAACCTCTGGGTCTGGTAATTGAAGGCAAATGCATCCCTAATTCTATCCTCAATCAGGTTGATGTGTGGCCACCTGCTCCAAGGCAGCTGTGTCAGGTTGGCAATCACTGTGTTTGCTTAAATAGCACCTCAGTGTATGACTCATTGTGTGGCTGGCTCCCTGCTGGGAAAGGTCTGCTCCCATCGGGCGGTAAGTGTGTTGGTCCACTGAAATGTAATTTGTAGATTAGTCTGCTAAAGGTGTAATAAGTTGGATTCATTGAATGTTGTGATTTATTGAACTTTGTGCTGATCAGAGATTTCTCTGCTCTGTGTTCCAGGCAATTTAGGAGACCTGATCAAGGCACGAAAAATGAGATAATTTGTTTGTTTAAAAGGAAGCCCCAATCGGGAGGAATTTAAGTTAACCTGTTTTCAGAAAAGTGACATAATAAAGCAACCCTGCTGCATTTGAAACTTAACAGAACTGTCTCTGGGAGGTTGGTTTGAACCCATACGTCACAATATGTATATATAGTAGTGGTGCAACGGATCAACATTGATCCGTGAGGATCAATATCTTCGGATCGGCACACACGTGATCCGTTTGCTTTACGAAGAAAGAAAAAAAAGTTTGCGCATGTTCAGTCCACACACAGCGTGGTCATGGCGAGCGGAGTAACGGAGGAGCTTGAACGCCCTGCGCCATTTAAAGGCCTACTGAAATGATTTTTTAAAATTTAAACGGGGATAGCAGATCCATTCTATGTGTCATACTTGATCATTTTGCGATATTGCCATATTTTTGCTGAAAGGATTTAGTATAGAAGAACGTCAATAAAGTTCGCAACTTTTGGTCTCTGATAAAAAAAAAACCTTGCCCCTACCGGAAGTAGCGTGACGTTGTCAGTTGTTCACTTCCTCATATTTTCCTATTGTTTTCAACGCAGCTAGAGCTATTCGGACCGAGAAAGCGACGATTACCCCATTAATATGAGCAAGGATGAAAGATTTGTGGATGAGGAACGTTAGAGTGACGGACTACATTGCAGTGAAATACATATCTTTTTTCGCTCTGACCGTAACTTAGGTACAAGCTCGCTCATTGGATTCCACACTCTCTCCTTTTTCTATTGTGGATCACGGATTTGTATTTTAAACCACCTCGGATACTATATCCTTTTGGAAATGAGAGTCAAGAACGCGAAATGGACATTCACAGTGACTTTTATCTCCACGACAATACATCGACGAAGCTCTTTAGCATGAGCTAACATGATAGCATCTGTCTCAAGATGGCGGCGCATTGCTATGCAGCAGCTCGGTGACGCTCTTGGGAGTGTAGAGCAATTTGGCAAAAAACACCCGTCATTTCTGTCAATTTCATGGCTGGCTCAAAGCGTGAACACTCTGTGATCACATACGACCGACAGACTATTCTGGATGTGGATGGATCGGGTCGTTATAGACTGAAAGATGCATGTACGGTGGACCTCCTCGCTAGCATGGGAATACTTCGCGGGCTACATCGAGCGGCCTTTGTAGCAGCGGAGTCAAGTGCTAGCGGTGACCGCCAATGGAGACGACGTAAGCGGTGTGAGCGGAAGCAGAAGCGGGGATGCCGAGCGGGGCTAACAACAAAGGGAAAAGCTAACCAAAGAAGCGCTAGTCCGGGTAAGAAGTCTTTTAAACTAGAACTAGCCGGCGCCAGGCTGGATAATCCCTGCACACATAGCAATTCTCTTAGAATAAAACACAACTCACATAATGTTTTTTCTTTTGTGACCGTGTCAGAGGCAGACATGCAATCTACTGAGGTGGCTAACTATGATGCGTTCAGTTTATCGCAACATCTAGCAAACAATCGGACAATTCCCGTCGTATCAATTCTTAGATATGGTCGAAACTATTTAAAGTGCACTACGCATAATAAACGCAACATTATTAATATTGCTACTTCGGATAGTTTCAACAAACAATCCTCAAAACAGCCCACTACCTATAATATGGGCTTTTTAAACATAAGATCATTATCTTCCAAAACGTTATTAGTTAATGAGGTCATTAGAGACAACAAACTTGACGTCGTTGGTCTCGCCGAGACCCGGCTCTAACCAGACGATTTTTTTGCGCTAAATGAGGCATCTCCTCCTAACTATACCAATGCACATGTTGCCCGACCTCTTAAAAGGGGAGGGGGTGTCGCACTAATATACAATGAAAACTATAATATTACACCTAACCTAAATAACAAATATAACTCGTTTGAGGTGCTCACTTTGAGGTTTGTCACACCGCTGCCTCTCCACCTGGCTGCTATCTACCGCCCCCCTGGGCCCTATTCGGACTTCATCAGTGAATTCTCAGAGTTTGTTGCTGATCTAGTGACGCACGCCGACAATATAATCATAATGGGGGACTTTAACATCCATATGAATACCCCATCAGACCCTCCATGCGTGGCGCTCCAGACTATAATTGATAGCTGTGGTCTTACACAAATAATAAATGAACCCACGCATCGCAACGGTAATACGATAGATCTAGTGCTTGTCAGGGGTGTCACCACCTCTAAAGTTACGAGACTCCCGTACACTAAAGTAATGTCCGATCATTACCTTATAAAATTTGAAGTTCTGACTCATTGTCAACAAACTAATAATAATAATAATAACTACTATAGCAGCCGCAACATTAATGCTGCCACAACGACGACTCTTACTGACCTACTGCCTTCGGTAATGGCACCATTCCCAAATTATGTGGGCTCTATTGATAACCTCACTAACAACTTTAACGACGCCCTGCGCGACACCATTGATAGTGTAGCACCGCTAAAGCTTAAAAGGGCCCCTAAAAGGCGTACCCCATGGTTTACAGAAGAAACTAAAGCCCAGAAATGATCATGTAGAAAGCTGGAACGCAAATGGCGTGCGACTAAACTTGAGGTTTTCCATCAAGCATGGTGTGATAGTTTAATAACTTATAAACGCATGCTTACCTCAGCTAAAGCTAAATATTACTCAAATCTCATCCACCTCAACAAAAATGATCCTAAATTTTTGTTTAGAACAGTAGCATCGCTAACCCAACAAGGGACTCCTCCCAGTAGCTCCACCCACTCAGCAGATGACTTCATGAATTTCTTTAATAAGAAAATTGAAGTCATTAGAAAAGAGATTAAAGACAATGCATCTCAGCTACAACTGGGTTCTATTAACACAGATACGACTGTATATACGACGGATACCGCCCTCCAAAATAGTTTCTCTCTCTTTGATGAAATAACATTGGAGGAATTGTCAAAATGTGTAAATGGGACAAAACAAACAACATGTTTACTTGACCCAATTCCTGGGAAACTTATCAAGGAGCTTTTTGTATTATTAGGTCCATCAGTGTTAAATATTATAAACGTATCACTTTCCTCTGGCACTGTTCCCCTAGCATTCAAAAAAGCGGTTATTCATCCTCTACTCAAAAGACCTAACCTCGATCCTGATCTCTTGGTAAACTACCGGCCGGTGTCCCACCTTCCGTTTATCTCGAAAATCCTCTAAAAAATTGTCGCACAGCAGCTAAATGAACACTTAGCGTCTAACAATCTCTGTGAACCTTTTCAATCCGGTTTCAGGGCAAATCACTCTACGGAGACAGCCCTCGCAAAAATGACTAATGATCTATTGCTAACGATGGATTCTGATGCTTCATCTATGTTGCTGCTTCTTGATCTTAGCGCTGCTTTCGATACTGTTGATCATAATATTTTATTAGAGCGTATCAAAACGCGTATTGGGATGACAGACTTAGCCTTGTCTTGGTTTAACTCTTATCTTACTGACAGGATGCAGTGTGTCTCCCATAACAATGTGACCTCGGACTATGTTAAGGTAACGTGCGGAGTTCCCCAGGGTTCGGTTCTTGGCCCTGCACTCTTTAGTATTTACATGCTGCCGCTGGGTGACATCATACGCAAATACGGTGTTAGCTTTCACTGTTATGCTGATGACACTCAACTCTACATGCCCCTAAAGCTGACCAACACGCCGGATTGTAGTCAGCTGGAGGCGTGTCTTAATGAAATTAAACAATGGATGTCCGCTAACTTTTTGCAACTCAACGCTAAGAAAACGGAAATGCTGATTATCGGTCCTGCTCAACACCGACATCTATTTAATAATACCACCTTAACATTTGACAACCAAACAATTAAACAAGGCGACTCGGTAAATAATCTGGGTATTATCTTCGACCCAACTCTCTCGTTTGAGTCACACATTAAGAGTGTTACTAAAACGGCCTTCTTTCATCTCCGTAATATCGCTAAAATTCGTTCCATTTTGTCCACAAGCGATGCTGAGATCATTATCCATGCGTTCGTTACATCTCGTCTCGATTACTGTAACGTTTTATTTTCGGGCCTCCCTATGTCTAGCATTAAAAGATTACAGATGGTACAAAATGCGGCTGCTAGACTTTTGACAAAAACAAGAAAGTTTGATCATATTACGCCTATACTGGCTCACTTGCACTGGCTTCCTGTGCACCTAAGATGCGACTTTAAGGTTTTACTACTTACGTATAAAATAATACACGGTCAAGCTCCTGCCTATCTTGCCGATTGTATTGTACCATATGTCCCAGCAAGAAATCTGCGTTCAAAGAACTCCGGCTTATTAGTGATTCCCAGAGCCCAAAAAAAGTCTGCGGGCTATAGAGCGTTTTCTATTCGGGCTCCAATACTATGGAATGCCCTCCCGGTAAAAGTTAGAGATGCTACCTCAGTAGAAGCATTTAAGTCTCACCTTAAAACTCATTTGTATACTCTAGCCTTTAAATAGACCCCCCTTTTTTAGACCAGTTGATCTGCCGTTTCTTTTCTTTTCTTTTCTACTCTGCTCCCAACCCGGGGTGGACCGCTAGCCTGTCCATCGGATGGGGACATCTCTACGCTGCTGACCCGTCTCCGCTCGGGATGGTTCCTGCTGGCCCCACTATGGACTGGACTTTCGCTGATGTGTTGGACTTTCACAATATTATGTCAGACCCACTCGACATCCATTGCTTTCGGTCTCCCCTAGGGGAGGGGGTGGGGGGGGGTGGGGTTTACCCACATATGCGGTCCTCTCCAAGGTTTCTCATAGTCATTCACCGACGTCCCACTGGGGTGAGTTTTTCCTTGCCCGTATGTGGGCTCTGTACCGAGGATGTCGTTGTGGCTTGTGCAGCCCTTTGAGGCACTTGTGATTTAGGGCTATATAAATAAACATTGATTGATTGATTGATTGATTGATTGATGTGGTGAGGTATGTGGCTGCAGCAGTGTGAAAATGAATGTGTTATATGTTGTTTCAATGTTAAAGCCTATTAACGCGTGTGCGTCTAACATGTTGCATATACATTCCTGTAGCTTCACTGACATAGGTCAATAAAGGAGAACAATTATAAAAGTCACGCGCACCCTCAGTCATCCCCAATGAACCTTGCTGGATTGGATCCAATGTCCTGCGACTTGTTGCTGGATGAGGAGCCAGTTTTAGACAAGGGCTTTTGTGCACTAAGCAGTTAAGGCCGAGTAGAATATCTCCTGATAAGACCTATTGGGTTATAGCTACTGTGGAGAATGCATATATTTTAAAGAGTTCTTTCTTTATTCATAGTCATGTTTAAAGCAACTAATATTTTTCCATGTGTACCGGTACTCTTTTTTTGCTTGTATCTTATGTCCGCAAGTAAACTCTGTTTTTTACCTTGAAGGCGTTGGAATGTGGGAGTTAGTGTACTCCCTTTTTACCTTATCAGTATTAGAACAATGAGGCTGTATTCCTTTCTGGGCAGGGTGGGGGCTGTTTTCGTATTCAATAAGTTGTCTCTTCCCGTTGGATTTTAAGACATACTTGTCAACCCTCACGAATTTTCCGGCAGACTCCCGAAATTCAGCGCCTTTCCCGAAAACCTCCCGGGACAAATATTCTCCCGAAAATCTCCCGATTTTCAGCCGGAGATGGAGGCCACGCCCCCTCCAGCTCCATGCGGACCTGAGTGAGGACAGCCTTTTTTCACGTCCGCTTTCCCACGATATAAACAGCGTGCCTGCCCAATCACGTTATTCCACACGAGGCGTCCGGTACCGCCGATGAACATGGTGCAGATGGAGAGGATCTTCTCGGCGTCCGTGTTGGCGCACACGTTGCCAAAGCCGACGCTGGTCAGGCTGCTGAGGGTGAAGTAGAGGGCGGCGATGTACGAGCTGCGCACCGACGGGCCGCCGACCGTGTTGTTGACGTAGGGCATCTCCAGGCGCTTGCCCAGCTCATGGAGCCATTCTCGGGGAAGAGACGGGAGGACAACAGGGTGACAAGAACTAAATTATCCAGACTAGAGATAAATTGTATTGTAGCCGAGTGTCCTGGGTTCGCCTATACAATGTACTTATAGAAGAAAATAATAAACGGGAGACATTAGAGCAGCTTCGGTAGCCACCGCTTCTTTATTGTAAACTTCACACACCTTCTTCCAAAACCACACACACCCTACGTCACAGCCCTACGGCAACTCTGGAGGAACAAAACTCCTCCTTACCTAACACACTCCGGTAACTTGGGACACCCTGGACTGTTTGTTACAGTATTATTTTGTTTAGCTTACCTAAAAATAAATATATTTATTAATTTAAAAAAAAAACTGAATACATTTTTACTACATTTAGCTAAAAACATCAAAATGGATTTTATTGTTATTTGTATTTTTTCTGACTCCTTATTACCAGCCTTAGAATTATACATTAAAATAAACATATTTGAAATAATTCATTTTAAATGATCATAATAATTCATTTAAAATTACCATATTTAATTATTAAAATAATTGCTTGTTTATCAACAACTTTAGCATTTTATTCATTACATTTTGAAGCTCTCAGAAGCCAAGTTATGTTACATTCTTTAAGATTTATTTATGCAAGTTTGAAGTATCAATTATCTAAACACAGTTTTGTTTGCATATTTTCAGGATGTATATATATATATATATATATATATATATATATATATATATATATATATATATATATATATATATATATATATATATATATATATATATGAAATACTTGACTTGGTGAATTCTAGCTGTAAATATACTCCTCCCCTCTTAACCACACCCCACCCCCAACCACGCCCCCCACCCCCCACCCCCCGAAATCGGAGGTCTCAAGGTTGGCAAGTATGTTTTCAGACCGCTTCTAGATGCTGGTATTAGCGCACTGTAAGACAGGTCTCCTAAAGCTTTAGTAAAACTTGATAATATTCCTATTCTGTCTTGATGGTCCTTCTTACTCAACATATATGTCATCTGAAAGAACTTGGGATTGACCAGTGACTTTTATTCCCCGGGAGGAAGACTGGTCACACGCAACACTACCCAATAAACACATTCACATATCAGCGTGTGCATAACACATATAGAATACAATCATCACAGCTTAGGTGCGTGTGTGTCTGTTTGTCTTGTTGAACCCCTCCCTGCTTCCTAACAGAGGCCTGAGCATGTGTGTGTTGTGTGGGGTCACAAAGTGACATAAGTCATTTTATTCTTACAAGTTGTGGTTTGCCCGCACTAAACCATGTTAAAAACAACAAGTCAGAATTAGTGTTGTCCCGATACCAATATTTTGGGACCGGTACCAACATTATTTAGATACTTTTTGGTACTTTTCTAAATAAAGGGGACCACAAAAAATTGCATAATTGGCTTTATTTTAACAAAACATCTTAGGGTACATTAAACATATGTTTCGTATTGCAAGTTTGTCCTTAAATAAAATAGTGAACATACTAGACAACTTGTCTTTTAGTAGTAAGTAAACCAACAAAGGCTCCTAATTTAGTCTGCTGACATATGCAGTAACATATTGTGTCATTTTCCATTCTATTATTTTGTCAACATTATTAAAGACCAGTGGTAGAAGATGAATTATTAATCTACTTGTTCATTTACTGTTATTATCTCCTTACTTTCTCTTTGAACATGATTTATCTAATCCCTTTTTTTCTGTTGTTTGATACTTTACATTAGTTTTGGATAATACCACAAATTTGGGTATCAATCTGATACCAAGTAGTCACAGGATCATACATTGGTCATATTCAAAGTCCTCATGAGTCCAGGGACGTATTTCCTGAGTTTATAAACATAATATACATTTTTTTTAAAGAAAGAAGATTTTGTGATGCGGACCGGTACTTTTCAGAGACGGTATAGTACCAAAAATGATTCATTAGTATCGCGGTACTATACTAATACCGGTATACCGTACAACCCTAGTCAGAATATGCATTGTGAGTGTGGCCAGGGGCGTATATCAAATGTTAGGATGGAGCATAAGCATGCATGGTGCTGGAATTGTCTTTCTTTTTTGACTGCTGAGGTAAAAAAGATTACATTCTAGAGCACATAAGTTAAGTACTTTGCATGTTGTTAGTGTGTCATTTAGTGCTGGTGTGTTGGGCAACTACAGTGTTTGTCTTTTCTTACTGTAGTTGTGTTGTTTAGGGAAACTAAGATATTAGAATTGATTAGTAGTATAAGTATTAAATAACTGACTGTCTGCCAAGAGGTACGAGGCACCAGCAGCTCCAACAAAATAGATGTTGGGAGGTGTGAGTTATGGATGTGTAGGAGCGCTATTGAAATCCCGGCCTCCATGTTTCACTGATGTAAACACATGTGAATTTAACAGATTTAGGGGCCTTTGGAGATCTGGCTTGTGCTGCCAGGCACTAGATAGCGAAATATAAATATATTCTCGAGCTAAATGTCAGTGGTGTGATGTTTATCCTTAATGCTTATTTCCTTACTTACGAAATTAAGCACACCTGAATGTATTACATGTATGTTTAAGTCGTTTAACTTTAAAGTGTAGTCTAACATTCTTAGGGAGGTTAGATTTTTTTTTTTTGACATTTGTGGTACACCATACATCTGGGTGCTGAGCTAAGTGTTACGTATGACGAAGGGGGAAGGAGACGGCACGACAGAGTAAGAAGTAAACAAACCTGTTCTGTGTAACACAACTTGAGCTTTCTTGAAAAAAGCTTCCAGTTGTTGACGTAGTCTTTTGTTCTCTTCTTTTGTCCGAGAAAGTTCCTCTTTGTACTCTGCTATCGTTCTTTCGCACATTTTCACACAATCACAACACTTTACACTCACACTTGATCTTAACTAAGCGATGTGTTGATCAAATCCGCGTCTCTTTGTTAGCAGCTAACAAGCTAATCTAACTAGCATGCCAAGCTAACTAGCGCGCTAAAACAACTAGCAAGCTAAGCGGGCCTAATAATGTCCAAAGTTGAGTGAGACGAGTGGAGTTTATCCTGACACGGAGGATGAATAAAGTGTAGTTAGTAGCGATGTGAGGAGATGTGCCGAGGCTTAGAAGCGTGTGTGGAGTAAAGGAGGACTTTGCTGCAAAGCGCATATCCTCCACGCATGCGTCACTTAGGGGCGGAGCCAAAGAGTCATAGTGATGGGCAAGTCATGAACGAACCGTTCAAAATGTATGTTTTCATGGTGCCCACACAAAAAACATGGCAACAAATTATATTTCAAATATATCAACCGTATTTGACTTTTAATCAGGTATATATGAAAATAATGAAAAAGTATTGTTTTTAATGCACTTATTTTCGCTCTTTTTATCTGCCACACGTGTTTTATAGTGTTTTATGCTCATGATTTATTATCTATCCACAAAGATGGACCACTATTTTTAAGAACTGGCTGTTGGCTTGCCTTACACAGTCCTACAGAACATGTGATTTCCTATTCCAGCAGATACTATACTTGAAATTACAACCAACCGAATGTCTGACTGTAGAACATTTTGTCATCTAGTTATCAACAATTGTAGCATCTTTAGTTCATTATCATCCATCATACAGATGTACATACAAATGTGAGTTTTGTGGAAGAAATGTAAGTAATATGAAGGAAGAAAATAAGCTTGATCTCCTCTGTAAAATGATTTTGTGTATAATCTCTCAAATCTCCTGTTTTCATTTTGAAGTTTACACAAAGATGAGGATGAAAGTAAAAAGTGGGACGTGCTTTTGAAGAAGGAATAATTATTTGCAAGTAATTTCTCAGTGTGGTGGTTTTGATAAGACAGAAAATATTGTTTGACTCAGAAATGATTTCAGTCCTTCATGTTGACGTTACCAGTTCACCTCCAAGGACTAGATGTGTCATCACAAGTCCTTCAGCAATGATGCATGTAGATATTATCAATCACAGGGAAGGTTTTTATTATTATTTTTAGGTACTATGCCTCTTCGTTTTATCTGGAAAAGGGCAGGAATAGCCTACATCTTCCTCCAGAAGAGAACATGTCTGTGACCTCTCAGATGATCCAGAAACTGGAACCTCCCACTAGGGGTGTTGCTAAGCATAAAGCTCGACTAGGACACAGCCCCCACTATGACTACTTTGGACCCCTCCAAAACACACACACACACACACACACACACACACACACACACACACACACACACACACACACACACACACACACACACACACACACACACACACACACACAGACACACACACACACACACACACACACATTTGTCTCTGCTTCAAGGGAAATAATATTGAGATGTAGTCTCTTCTCAAGGTTAGGGCTTCAAGGATAGGGCTATCACTTCTGCATTCTGAAGTCCAAATTAGGGCCTCTTCCCAATGAGGAGTGATCCAGCCCACCTGTGAATGTCAAACTAAAGGGCCTTATCTTATTATGTGCTCAAACTGAAATACTGCTATTTACTTAAACTCAGTTCTTCGCTTTCTCCAAGGTGAATATAAACCTTCACCATAAGCAAAACATAAAATGAGTTAATTAGTTCACTTCAGTATCTAATGGTGCATCAGGATTGGTGTTTTGTAGAAAGAATGTTGTTCCTCTTTTGCGTGGGCCTTGTGTGTCCTCACCCAGCCAGTCTCTGGTAAACAATGTCCCATCATGCTGACATCCACTGAATGTGAGGGCTCATAAAACACCACATAAACATACATAGGTCAGCCCCTGGGGTCGACTTCCCAAGGATGCTGAGTGTCTCCTATCTTGGGGAGTTGTGAAGAAGTTGTAACGGACAGGCCACTGACGGCCAAGTGGGGGGGGGGGGGGGTCAGCAACAGGGCCCCAAAATTGTAAACTGACTGACACTGTGTAAGAGAGACATGGCACCATCTGTGTCCTATTTGATACGATGACATACAGCAATTTTCAAGGTCCAACTTTCAGACAAGGGTCGATGACATCAAATGGAAGTATACATCTGACCTGGCTCCTCACAGGAACTGCAGTCTTGTTCTGATACTTTGAATAAAGTTCTCCTAGGACTGTCGATTAGTCCGCCCCTTATACTGGAGCACTTCCAGTGATGCTGGTAACGTGTTACTTAGTAACGCAATGCTCTGATATGACCACCTTTTTCAGTAACAAGTAAAGCGTTACTATTTTCAAACCACTAATCCAAGTTAAAATCTTTGTGTTTGTCCTAAATGAAAACATGCAACATTTACTTTATTCCTGCCTCTCCGGGAGTGATGTCATGCATGAATGTCACGTTGCAGCACGAGGATGTGTCACGTGTAATACATACTAAGCATGTGAGCAGCAATCATGAACATTACAACACAAACCAGAACAAGGTCTGACCTACTATGACAGGTCATGACAGTTATTTGGTTCTAGCTTTGATTTATGGTACTATGTATTATTGTGCCACGTGTGTGTGTGTGTGTGTGTGTGTGTGTGTGTGTGCGTGCGTGCGTGCGTGCGTGCGTGCGTGCGTGCGTGCGTGCGTGTGTGTGTGTGTGTTTTGGTGCAATCATGGTGCTTGTATTGTGAATCTATATCCTGTGATTCCTGGGCCAAACGTTGGCTTACTGATGATGTAATAGCAAAATTCAACATTTTCGTGGTACTTGTTTTGGCTAAAGATTCATCTTCAAGTATTTTTTCTGACGTGTTTATGCTGTATTGCTTTGTTTCTTCTGCCTGTCTCACTTTGCTAGATGCATCATATTCAGACTAATGTCTCGCCTTACATAGAGTGTGTTTACTTTTCCTAACTAAGAGTTTCCTGCTTATCTCCAACCCTTCCCCCATGCATTCCTGAGCTAAGATAAAATGTGTGTGCCTCACCGACACTCTCCTGTAAACAGACAACTTTTGTCTTTTGAAGCCTCAAATAAATACTCAAAAAAAAAAAAGTATTCTCTGAACATTTCTTATTAAATAGATTATTAAATTATAAAACAACAGACATTTTGCTTGTCCTCAAGATGATGTTACATTTTGGATGCATGGCCGACCGTGGAAGTCCTGTGGGGAGTGCTCAGAGAGTATGGGGTATCGGACTGTCTGATTTTGGGGCTCCGCTCCCTGTATGATCAGTGTCAGAGCTTGGTCCGCATTGCCGGCAGTAAGTTGGACCTGTATCTAGTGAGGGTTGGACTCTGCCAAGGCTGCCTTTTGTCACCGATTCTGTTCATAACTTTTATGGACAGAATTTCTAGGCGCAGTCAAGGCGTTGAGGGGATCCGGTTTGGTGGCTGCAGGATTAGGTCTCTGCTTTCTGCAGAGGATGTGGTCCTAATGGCTTCATCTGGCCAGGATCTTCAGCTCTCACTGGATCGGTTCGCAGCCAAGTGTGAAGCGACTGGGATGAGAATAAGCACCTCCAAGTTCGAGTCTATGGTTCTCGCCCGGGAAAGGGTGGAGTGCCATCTCCAATTTGGGGAGGAGATCTTGCCCCATTTGGAGGAGTTTAAGTATCTCGGAGTCCTGTTCACGAGTGAGGGAAGAGTGGATCGTGAGATCAACAGGTGGATCGGTGCGGCATCTTCAGTAATGCGGACGCTGTATCGATCCGTTGTGGTTAAGAAAGAGCTGAGCCGGAAGGCAAAGCTCTCAATTTACCGGTCGATCTTCGTTTCCGTCCTCATCTATGGTCATGAGCTTTGGGTTATGACCGAAAGGACAAAATCACGGGTACAAGCGGCCAAAATGAGTGGGGCTCTCCCTTAGAGATAGGGTGAGAAGCTCTGTCATCCGAGAGGAGCTCAAAGTAAAGCCGCTGCTCTTCCACATCGAGGAGACAGATGAAGTGGTTTGGGCATCTGGTCAGGATGCCACCCAGGCACGTCCGACCGGCAGGAGGCCACGGGGAAGACCCAGGACACTTTGGGAAGACTATGTCTCCCGGCTGGCCTGGGAACGCCTCAGGATCCCCCGGGAGGAGCTGGATGAGGTGGCTGGGAGAGGGAAGTCTGGGCTTCTCTGCTTAGGCTGCTGCCCCCGCGACCCGGCCTCTGATAAGCAGAAGAAAATGGATGAATGGATGGTTGGGCTGCAATGGTTGTGTTCTCTCGGATGCAGAATTGTACACCTTTCCTGATTGTCAGCTCCCAGACAGTGGTCGAGGAGCGCAGGGGAGACATTCCCTCCAGGGCCAATGTATCGTCGGGGGTAACACCCTCCACTTTACCCGGCAGTGGGTCCTACAGTTCCGTTGTTGGATTGGAATGATGACCCAACAGTTGTCGATTCGTTGCAACTCTGTCACTTTATTTATGTTTTCCACGAAGCCAACCGGACATCCACTAAGCTACTAACGCTCCTGCACATTAACTGCTTCCACTCCCTCACCTCACTTGCCCACTCACTTACTCAGTCACTCACCTCACATACTGCCATTCTTAAAGGAGCACACACACTCTGGATGACAAATAAAACACAATTACACTCCAGCATAGTAATAAACATTAACATTTCCATACAGACATACAGTTCCATATACATTCAATATAACTGAAAGGATGCAGCATGACTAGTAGGAGTCAATATAAGGGGAATGCAATAATGTAGCTTGTAGTGTGATGGAAGCAGATCAGAATCATATCCATATTTAAGTGTTACTTCTTTCTAAAACTCCTATAGTCATATTTACATCAGCTAATGTCTCGTGTGGTACAAAGTGCTTGGATTCGAGTGTCCTTGAGTAGACAGGCAGAGCGCTGTTGAGACTGCCATAACATTCCTAAGATAACGAGCACAGGGCAGTGCTGAGCTTGGAGGGACAGGGGGGGACAGAGCTAGACCGATCTGGACCGGGCTGGGGAACGCTGGTATGCTGGATTGGTCTCAGTTTGTCCTCTAAGCTTGGAGAATAAACCACAAAATACCAATTACTGCCTGTTGATTGAATATAAACATCAGCGTATTGCCATAAAAAGAATCTGGGAGAGACTACCAATTTGAAGTCCCCATTGGAGGAATGCTGGTCAACGCAACAAGGGCAAATGCAAGAATGTATCAGTCCATGTGTTTAGTGCACACATTACAGTCGAGCCAAACAGCCCTCAAAAATATTACAATATCCAACACTCAGGCTACAATTTATGAGGAGAACCAATTAGCATTTTAAAGTGTAATGGTAGCTGAGTTCCCTGTAATAACTCCAAACACTCACAGAAAAATACACTCAGTGCATTTTACGCCAAAGTGCAAACAATAACTATTGTCAAGTTGTTGTTTTTTAAGTAAAGAACAATGCTATTAGCTTGAACAGCTTATGCAGTAAATTCGGTAAGTGCATTAAAAACAGTACTCGTTAATTATTTTCATATTTATCTGATTGAAAGTCAAATACGGTTGATATATTTGAAATATCATTCATTAGTTGCCATGTTTTTTGTGTGGGCACCATGAAAATATAAATTTTGAACGGCTCGTTCATGACTTGCCCATCACTATGACTCTTTGGCCCCGCCCCTAAGTGACGCATGCGTGGGGGATATGCGCTTTGCAGCAAAGTAGTGATGGGATCGGCAGTTCTTTTGACTGTACTGAATCACTAGAATCAGTTCCTTAAATTCGTTCAAAAAATTCGTTCACCGAATCACCCCCCCCCCCCCCCCCAAAAAAAAAAATTGGGGGGGGGGGCGTGCGTAGTACAGACAGTACAGTGCAGACATTCGCGCACTGCGTAGGGACTCGCGTTAATCTAACAACAACAACAGTTGCAGTAGAAGTTATAATAATAATAATAATAATATGAATCAGAATTGATCCCCAAGGAGAAATTTATTTTTGTTACAATAACTGTGTAAATAATAGCCTATGTGTGTGTACATACATTAGTTATTATTTTTATTTTAAATCTTCTCAAAACAGCCTGCTTACACTTTACCCCCTGCCCTTTCTTTCTGTCTCCTCTACTAGTCTACTCTCATTTTGTTTTCATGTGGCTTGTTTTCATGGGATCGGCAGTTCTTTTGACGGTACGGATCACTAGAATCAGTGACTGACAGCGCCACACTGTGGCCGCAGTTCAGTACGTGTACCGAATCTCTTCTGCAGTTCTTTTGACGGTACGGATCACTAGAATCAGTGACGGACAGCGCCACACGGTGGCCAGTTCAGTACGTGTACCGAATCACTTCTGCAGCAGCAGTACAGTTTAATTGCAAATCAGCATTATTATAATGATGATGATAGCTACTAAACAACAACAACAACAGTTGCAGTAGAATGGATAATAATAATAATAATAATAATATGAATCAGAATCCCCAAGGAGAAATTTATTTTTGTTACAATAACTGTGTAAATAATAGCCTATGTATGTGTACATACATTAGTTATTATTTTTATTTTAAATTTTGTCAAAACAGCCTGCCCTACACGTGACCCTCCGCCCCCCCCCCCCCTACACGTTACCCTCCCCCCCTCCGCCGCCCCCCCCCCCCCCCCCCTCGCGTCGCTGCTGCTCAGCCTGCACGGATTTTCTTTAACTTTATGTGGCCTAGTCACATCCGTTGTGTCCTTGAGCAAGACACTTCACCCTTGCTCCTGATGGCTGCTGGTTAGCGCCTTGCATGGCAGCTCCCGCCATCAGTGTGGGAATGTGTGTGTGAATGGGTGAATGTGGAAATACTGTCAAAGCGCTTTGAGTACCTTGAAGGTAGAAAAGCGCTATACAAGTATAACCCATTTATCATTTATTTATTTATGTGTTGAGATAATGGGGACGTGTGTTTGTTTTCATGTGGCTTGAGTCAACATTAGCCGTTAGCTTGGAGAATGAATGGAGAACGGATGCCAATGGCATGAAACATATTCCCGCGACGGGGGGAGAATCACTCGCGGCATTGGGGCAAGCTGAGTTTAACGAAATGAATCACTGAGTGATTCATGTCGTTAATCCGCGGTGAACGAATCGTTCGCTCAGTCCCTCCCCCCGCCCTTGGCTGCGTCGTTCGCCGACGTCGAGGGTTCAGTGAGTCACAGAATGCGCCAGTTCCACTCATACCGGCATGGTCGCGGCGGAGCTCAACTGAACTGAGAAAGGAACGAATCAGTTCATGAAGTGATTCGGTTCAGTACGTTCACTCAAAAGATTCGTTCTTTCGAACGAATCGTTCGCGAACGACACAACACTACAGCAAAGTCCTCCTTTACTCCAAAACGCTTCTAAGCCTCGGCACATCTCCTCACATCGCTACTAACTACACTTTATTCATCCTCCGTGTCAGGATAAACTCCACTCGTCTCAGTCAACTTTGGAGATTATTAGGCCCGCTTAGCTTGCTAGTTGTTTTAGCGCGCTAGTTAGCTAAGCGCGCTAGTTAGCTTAGCGTGCTAGTTAGCTTAGCTTGTTAGCTGCTAACAAAGAGACGCGGATTTGATCAACACATCGCTTAGTTAAGATCAAGTGTGAGTGTAAAGTGTTGTGATTGTGTGAAAATGTGCGAAAGAACGATAGCAGAGTACAAAGAGGAACTTTCTCGAACAAAAGAAGAGAACAAAAGACTACGTCAACTACTGGAGGCTGTTTTCAAGAAACATCAAGTTGTGTTACACAGAACAGGTTTGTTTACTTCTTACTCTCACATGTTTACTAAATTTATATTCCATCATTAACATGAACATGACGTGTTAGACTAATTTTGATTAATAGGTGTACTCAGACACATGATTGTTATTGTGTTATTAATGTGATTATCAGACAGCAGTCCTTTCCATTAGATACTGTTCAAATATAGGTGATTTGGCACACTTATAATTAAAATAACAAAAATAATGTTGTTTTTCATCAGATATATGCCAGTATTATATATGTGGATGGGGGCCCTGCTTTGGAAATAATGTGTACCCCTTTCAGAGATCACATTTAGTTCCACTTCAAACATTCACATGATCCACAATGAGATGAGATGGTATAACGTGAACAGTTCTGGAACTTTCTAACTCGGGGGGGAAAAAACGTGATCTTGTTGGAAGCGCGATGTATGAGCAGACGCCGTTTGGGTATAACAAAATGGTGTCTGCCAATGTAGTTTACAATGTCACTACGTCAGTAGTTGTCAAACTTTTTTATTCAAGTAAAGATTGCAATAAGATTATGTGTATTTACATGTCCATGGTTTAATAGTATTGTTGATTTTATGTCTATCCTTCCAGACAGTGGTTTATTTATTTTGTTTCTATCTGCAGTTAAGCCCGATGCTATCACGTTAGCTCCGTAGCTAAAGTGTTTCACCGATGTATTGTCGTGGAGATAAAAGTCACTGTGAATGTCCATTTCGCGTTCTCGACTCTCATTTTCAAGAGGATATAGTATCCGAGGTGGTTTAAAATACAAATCCTTGATCCACAATAGAAAAAGGAGAAAGTGTGGAATCCAATGAACCCTTGTACCTAAGTTACGGTCAGAGCAAAACAAGATACACCCTGCACTGCACTGTAGTCCTTCACTCTCAATTTCCTCATCCACAAATCTTTCATCCTCGCTCAAATTAATGGGGTAATCGTCGCTTTCTCGGTCCGAATCTCTCTCGCTGCATTGTAAACAATGGGGAATTGTGAGGAGTCCTTCCTCTGGTGACGTCACGCTACTTCCGGTACAGGCAAGGCTTTTTTTATCAGCGAGCAAAAGTTGCGAACTTTATCGTCTATGTTCTCTACTAAATCCTTTCAGCAAAAATATGGCAATATCGCGAAATGATCAAGTATGACACATAGAATGAATCTGCTATCCCCGTTTAAATAAAAAACATTCATTTCAGTAGGCCTTTAAACTTTCCTTTGCACAAAAAGAAGCAGAAATGCTAAAACAGCAAGCGGAAATACAAGCTAATCTGCTCCTGTTAAAATCAGCAAAAGCCGCTGAAGCAGCAGCAGCTGAAGCACATGTTTTAGACATATCAGCTCAAGAAGAAAGTGATATCCAAAGAAGCCAATTTGAATTTAATATGCCAGTACTAAGCCCAGTAGAACGCACTAAAGAGTTTGTGGAGCAACTGTCAGAGGCATCTCATGGCCAACACTCACTCCATTCTTGAAATCAGCCAATACTGACTGACCTCTTCCTCAGCGCGCCAGCAGACAATGGACAACGATGAAGATGTTAAGGTCAACACAACGGCTAATAAACAAGAGATGGATAATGTAAAGTACCTTCACAAGGAATGATGCAACTCAAAGGATAGATTCTTCATATCCAAAATCATTCCACCATACCCAGCCTCATCACTTTTCCGCACAAGGAGCAACTTCCTTCGACAATCGTTGTGCATCAGACCTGGCTAAATATCTACTGCATAAAGAGATGGTTAGCTCTGGTCTTCTCAAGTTTGATGACCAACCACAAAATGACTGTGCCTGGAAGGCATCATTCATCGGCTCCACAAGGGACCTGCACGCGAGGAATTGGATATGCTGGCTAAATGGCTTGGACCTCAATCAGCAGAACAAGCTAAGAGATTAAGAGTTGTGTACATACATAATGCAGAAGCTGGGGTCGAAATAGTGTGGCAGAGGCTAGAGGAGTCATACGGTGCACCTGAAATAATTGAGCATGCTTTACTTAAAAAACTTGAGAACTTCCCAAATATCTCAAACACAGACAACCAAAGACTGAGAGAGTTCGGGGACCTTCTTCTTGAGTTGGACGCAGCAAAGTCAAATGAACTCTTACCCGGTCTTCTTCATCTTGACACAGCTCATGGCATTAGTCCCATCCTGATCAAGCTACCATATCGTCTCCAAGAAAAATGGGTTAGTGCAGGCTCAGCATACAAAAGGGACAAAAAGGTGGCTTATCCACCATTTCACTTCTTTGTGAACTTCATTATGGAAGAAGCTAGGATCCGCAATGATCCCAGCTTTGCATGTGTCACCAGTGGTAGCGTAACTAATGCTAGACAAGAACGACTTCAACCGAATTACAGGACACCAGTGTCCGTAAAGAAAACTGAAGTGGCGACAGTACTTGAAGCTAAGTACAACTTCCAAGAAAATAAATCTGAAGACCCAGATAAAATATGTCCTATCCACAATAAGCCTCACCCTCTACGTAAATGCCGTGGCTTCCGAAACAAACCACTCGAAGAAAGAAAGGCTTATCTGAAAGAGTGAAGTGAAGTGAATTACATTCATATAGCGCTTTTTCTCAAGTGACTCAAAGCGCTTTACATAGTGAAACCCAATATCTAAGTTACATTTAAATCAGTGTGGGTGGCACTGGGAGCAGGTGGGTAAAGTGTCTTGCCCAAGGACACAACGGCAGTGACTAGGATGGCGGAAGCCGGGATCGAACCTGCAACCCTCAAGTTGCTGGCACAGCCGCTCTACCAATCAAGCTGTACCGCAACACAACTGTTATCGATGTTGCACAGCTACGAGACACATGGCGAAGGATTGTGAAAAAGCCTTGCAATGTAAAGAGTGTGACAGCACTAGGCACATAACAGCGCTTCACCCTGGTCCACCACCAACAACAGAGAACTCCCCAGTGAAGGAAGATCAAGGCGGGGAGAATAATGTAATATTAATAAAATAATAGTAATAGAATAATCTCATCCCATCAGTGACATCAAAGTGTACTGAGATCTATGGCAATTCAGTGACTCCAAAATCCTGTTCCAAAATGTGTTTAGTCAGAGCATACCCTGCTGGCCAAAGAGAGAAGGCTGTCAAAATGTTTGCAGTCCTGGATGAGCAAAGTAACCGATCCCTAGCTAAAACAGATTTCTTCAATCTCTTCGGCATCAAATCAGATTCAGCACCATGCACACTGAGGACATGTTCTGGAGTAATGGAGACAGCAGGAAGACGTGCATGCAACTTCATTATAGAGTCATTGGACATGCAAACCACAGTACCTCTCCCCACACTTATAGAATGCGACATGATGCCCGATGACAGATCGGCGATCCCATCACCAGAGATTATTCAGCATCATCCTCATCTAGCTCCACTGGCAGGAAAGATATCAACAGTTGACCCCAATGCAGCAATTTTGCTTTTACTCGGAAGAGATATCATCCAAGTGCATAAAGTAAGGGAGCAGTACAATGGACCTGACGAGGCACCTTATCCACAACGTCTTGACCTAGGGTGGGTCATAGTCGGGGAAGTATGTCTTAGAGGAGCTCATAAGCCAGCAAACATCAACGTCTTCAGGACGAATAGAAACATTTCTAAGTCCATGTTCTCTGTCGGTGAAAAGTTCAGCAGCCCTAATCCGTGCCATGGTCTGCAACCCCCCAAACATCTGGGGGAGATGGACAACCTCGGCAGCCAAGTTTTTGAAAAAGCTAAGAATGATAATAAACCAGGTTTGTCTCCTGATGGTCAAGCATTCCTTGACATTATGAACAGAGAAGTATACAAAGATGAGTCAAAGACTTGGGTTGCCCCGTTACCCTTTCGATCACCCCGTCGCCACCTCTCAAACAATCGGGAGCAAGCATCAAAGCGTCGTTCATCCCTTTATCATACGCAGAAGAGAGGCGTCATATCTGCACCGCCAGGAGACTTCAATGTGAAAGACATCCACTCAAGACAATGGCGGAAAGTCCAACTTCTCTCTGATAGATTCTGGAAGCGATGGAAACAAGAATACCTGTCAACCATACAACCTAGGAAAAAATGGTATGCAGAAAGGCCTAACCTGCAAGTTGGAGACCTAGTACTACTGAAAGACGGCCAGGTGAGAAGAAATGAATGGCCCACTGGACTCATCGTCAAGTCTATCAACAGCCATGACAACAAATAAAGAAAAGTATCAATCAATCAATCAATTTTTATTTATATAACCCTAAATCACAAGTGTCTCAAAGGGCTGTACAAGCCACAACGACATCCTCGGTACAGAGCCCACATACGGGCAAGGAAAAACTCACCCCAGTGGGACGTCGGTGAATGACTATGAGAAACCTTGGAGAGGACCGCATATGTGGGTAACCCCCCCCCCCCCCCCCCCCCCCCCCCCCCTCTAGGGGAGACCGAAAGCAACGGATGTCGAGTGGGTCTGACATAACATTGTGAAAGTCCAGTCCACAGTGGATCCAACACATCAGCGGGAGTCCAGTCCACAGCGGGGCCAACAGGAAACCATCCCGAGCGGAGACGGGTCAGCAGCGCAGAGATGTCCCCAACCGATGCACAGGCTAGTGGTCCACCCGGGGTCCCGACTCTGGACAGCCAGCACTTCATCCATGGCCACCGGACCTATGCAACTCCCCCTCGCAAGGGACAGGGGAGAAGAGGAGAGAAGAAAAGAAACGGCAGATCAACTGGTCTAAAAAAGGGGGGTCTATTTAAAGGCTAGATTATACAAATGAGTTTTAAGATGGGACTTAAATGCTTCTACTGAGGTAGCATCTCTAACTGTTACCGGGAGGGCATTCCAGAGTACTGGAGCCGGTTGTATAGAAAACGCTCTATAGCCCGCAGACTTTTTTTTGGCTCTGGGAATCACTAATAAGCCGGAGTTCTTTGAACGCAGATTTCTTGTCGGGACATATGGTACAATACAATCGGCGAGATAGGCTGGAGCTAAACCGTGTAGTATTTTATACGTAAGTAGTAAAACCTTAAAGTCACATCTTAAGTGCACAGGAAGCCAGTGCAAGTGAGCCAGTATAGGCGTAATATGATCAAACTTTCTTGTTTTTGTCAAAAGCCTTGCAGCCGCATTTTGTACCAACTGTAATCTTTTAATGCTAGACATAGGGAGACCCGAAAATAATACGTTACAGTAATCGAGACGAGACGTAACGAACGCATGAATAATGATCTCAGCGTCGCTAGTGGACAAGATGGAACGAATTTTAGCGATATTACGGAGATGAAAGAAGGCCGTTTTAGTAACACTCTTAATGTGTGACTCAAACGAGAGTGTTGGGTCGAAGATAATACCCAGATTCTTTACCGAGTCGCCTTGTTTAATTGTTTGGTTGTCAAATGTTAAAGGCCTACTGAAATGAATTTTTTTTATTCAAACGGGGATAGCAGATCTATTCTATGTGTCATACTTGATCATTTCGCGATATTGCCATATTTTTGCTGAAAGGATTTAGTATAGAACAACGACGATAAAGATTGCAACATTTGGTATCTGATAAAAAAAGGCTTGCCCCTACCGGAAGTAGCGTGACGTAGTCAGTTGAACATATACGCAAAGTTCCCTATTGTTTACAATGATGGCCGCATGAAGTGAGAGAGATTCGGACCGAGAAAGCGACAATTTCCCCATTAATTTGAGCGAGGATGAAAGATTTGTGGATGAGTAAAGTGCAAGTGAAGGACTAGTGGGGAGTTGAAGCTATTCAGATAGGGAAGATGCTGTGAGAGCCGGGGGTGACCTGATATTCAGCTGGGAATGACTACAACAGTAAATAAACACAAGACATATATATACTCTATTAGCCACAACACAACCAGGCTTATATTTAATATGCCACAAATTAATCCTGCATAAAAACACCTGCGTGTTTGTTACGCTAGCTCCTAGCTCCTCTGCTAGCTCCTAGCTCCATAGAACACGCCAATACAATTCAAACACCTGATCAACACACACAATCACTCAGCCCAAAAGACCGTTCACCTAACCCAAGGTTCATAAAGCTTATATATTTTTAAAAAGTTACGTACGTGACGCGCACATACGGTCAAGCTATCAAATGTTTAGCAGCCAAGGCTGCATACTCACGGTACCTGATATTCAGCTGGGAATGACTACAACAGTAAATAAACACAAGACATATATATACTCTATTAGCCACAACACAACCAGGCTTATATTTAATATGCCACAAATTAATCCTGCATAATAACACCTGCGTGTTTGTTATGCTAGCTCCTAGCTCCTATGCTAGCTCCTAGCTCCATAGAACACGCCAATACAATTCAAACACCTGATCAACACACACAATCACTCAGCCCAAAAGACCGTTCACCTAACCCAAGGTTCATAAAGCTTATATATTTTAAAAAAGTTACGTACATACGCAAAAAAAAGTTGCGCACATACGGTCAAGCGATCAAATGTTTAGAAGCCAAAGCTGCATACTCACAGTAGCACGTCTGCGTCTTTGTCATCCAAATCAAAGTAATCCTGGTAAGAGTCTGTGTTGTCCCAGTTCTCTACAGGCGTCTGTGTATCGAAGTCAAAAGTCCTCCTGGTTAGAGTCTCTGTTATCCGAGTTCTTCCATCTTGACTGCATCTTCCGGGAATGTAAACAAAGAAGCGCCGGCTGTGTACTGTTGTTGCTGACTACGTTCGAAAAATACGTCCATTTCGCACCGACAACTTTCTTCTTTGCTTGCTCAGCTTCCTTCTCCATAATGCAATGAACATGATTGCAACAGATTCACGAACACAGATGTCCAGAATACTGTGGAATTATGAAATGAAAACAGAGCTTTTTCGTATTGGCTTCAATGTGGAAGGCATATCCGTGTTCCCCGGGTTACGTCACGCGCATACGGCATCCTCAGAGGCGTTTCGAACCGGAAGTTTAGCGGCAAATTTAAAATGTCACTTTATAAGTTAACCCGGCCGTATTGGCATGTGTTATAATGTTAAGATTTCATCATTGATATATAAACTATCAGACTGCGTGGTCGGTAGTAGTGGGTTTCAGTAGGCCTTTAAGGTGGTATTATTAAATAGATGTTGGTGTCTAGCAGGACCGATAATCAGCATTTCCGTTTTCTTAGCGTTGAGTTGCAAAAAGTTAGCGGACATCGATTGTTTAATTTCATTAAGACACGCCTCCAGCTGACTACAGTCCGGCGTGTTGGTCAGCTTTAGGGGCATGTAGAGTTGAGTGTCATCAGCATAACAGTGAAAGCTAACACCGTACTTGCGTATGCTGTCACCCAGCGGCAGCATGTAAATACTAAAGAGTGCAGGGCCAAGAACCGAACCCTGGGGAACTCCGCACGTTACCTTGACATAGTCCGAGGTCACATTGTTATGGGAGACGCACTGCATCCTGTCAGTAAGATAAGAGTTAAACCAAGACAAGGCTAAGTCTGACATACCAATACGTGTTTTGATACGCTCTAATAAAATATTATGATCGACGGTATCGAAAGCGGCGCTAAGATCAAGAAGCAGCAACATAGATGACGCATCAGAATCCATCGTTAGCAATAGATCATTAGTCATTTTTGCGAGGGCTGTCTCCGTAGAGTGATTTGCCCTGAAACCGGATTGAAAATGTTCACAGAGATTGTTAGTCACTAAGTGTTCATTTAGCTGCTGTGCAACAATTTTTTCGAGAATTTTGGAAATAAACGGAAGGTGGGAGACCGGTCGGTAGTTTACCATGAGGTCAGGATCGAGGTTAGGTCTTTTGAGCAGAGGATGAATAACCGCTTTTTTGAATGCTAGGGGAACAGTGCCGGAGGAAAGTGATACGTTTATAATATTTAACACTGATGGACCTAATAATACAAACAGTTCCTTGATAAGTTTCCCAGGAAGTGGGTCAAGTAAACATGTTGTTTGTTTTATCCCACTTACACGCTGTAATAATTCCTCTAATGTTATTTCATCAAAAATAGAGAGACTATTTTGGAGGGCAGTGTCCGTCGTATATACAGTCGTATTTGTGTTAATAGAACCCAGTTGTAGCTGGGATGCGTTGTCTTTAATCTCCTTTCTAATGAGTTCAATTTTCTTATTAAAGAAATTCATAAAATCATCTGCCGAGTGGGTGGAGCTACTGGGAGGAGTCCCTTGTTGGGTTAGCGATGCTACTGTACTAAACAGAAATTTAGGATCGTTTTTGTTGAGGCGGATGTGATTTGAGTAGTATTTAGCTTTAGCTAAGGTAAGCATGCGTTTATAAGTTATTAAACTATCACTCCATGCTTGATGGAAAACCTCAAGTTTAGTCGCGCGCCATTTGCGTTCCAGTTTTCTACATGATAATTTATGAGCTCTAATTTCTTCTGTAAACCATGGGGTGCGCCTTTTAGGGGCCCTTTTTTGCTTTAGCGGTGCTATACTATCAATAATTTCGCGCAAGGCATCGTCAAAGTTGTTAGTGAGGTTATCAATAGAGCCGACATAATTTGGGAATGGTGCCATTACCGAAGGCAGTAGGTCAGCAAGAGTCATCGTTGTGGCAGCATTAATGTTGCGGCCGCTATAGCAGTTATTATTATTATTAGCTTGTTGACAATGAGTCAAAACTTCAAATTTTATAAGGTAATGATCGGACATTACTTTAGTATATGGAAGTATCATAACTTTGGAGGTGGTGACACCCCTGACAAGCACTAGATCTTTTGTATTACCGTTGCGATGCGTGGGTTCATGTATTATTTGTGTAAGTCCACAGCTATCAATTATGGTTTGGAGCGCCACGCACTGAGGGTCCGATGGGGTATTCATATGGATATTAAAGTCCCCCATTATGATTATATTGTCGGCGTGCGTCACTAGATCGGCAACAAACTCTGAGAATTCACTGATAAAGTCCGAATAGGGCCCAGGGGGGCGGTAGATAACAGCCAGGTCGAGAGGTAGCGGTGTGACAGACCTCATAGTAAGCACCTCAAACGATTTATATTTATTATTTAGGTTAGGGGTAAGGTTGAAATTTTCATTGTATATTAGTGCGACACCCCCTCCCCTTTTAAGAGGACGGGCAACATGCGCATTCGTATAGTTAGGAGGAGATGCCTCATTGAGCGCAAAAAATTTGTCTGGTTTGAGCCAGGTTTCGCTAAGACCAATGACGTTAAGATTGTTGTCTCTAATGACCTCATTAACCAATAACGCCTTGGGAGACAATGATCTTATGTTTAAAAAGCCCATATTATAGGTATTGGGCTGTTTTGACGGGTTTTTGTTAAGATTATCCGTAGTGGCAATATTAACAATGTTGCGTTTATTATGCGTAGTGCACTTTAAATAGTTTCGACCATATCTAGGAATTGATATGACGGGAATTTTCCGATTGTTTGCTTGGTGCTGCAATAGACTGGACATATCATAATTTGCCACCTCAGTAGAATGCATGTCCACCTCTGACACAAACACAACAGAAAAAACATTATGTGAATTGTGTATTATTCTAAGAGAATTGCTATGCGTACATGGATTATCCAGCCTGGCGTTGGCTAGTTCTAGCTTAACTGACTCCTCACCCGGACTAACAGACATTGTAATTGCCTGTGACCGGGCTTGCTCTAGTGTAGTCAGTCAAGTGAGACTTAAATAGTAGTCTATGTTTCTAGACAGGATGATGGCGCCTTCCTGGTTAGGGTGAAGGCCGTCTCTCATCAGCAAGCCTGGTTTGCCCCAGAAAGAGGGCCAGTTATCAATAAACGTTAGTCCCTGTTGCCTACAGTAGCTAGTCAGCCACTTGTTAAGAGAGACTAATCTGCTATATCTCTCATCATTGCCTCTCGCAGGCAGGGGGCCAGAGACAATTACTCGATGCCTGGACATCTTTCTGGCGAGATCACAAGTCCTGGCTATGTTTCTCTTTGTAATCTCTGACTGTCTCATTCTAGTGTCATTGGAGCCAACGTGTACAACTATATTCGCATAATTAGTGGTGCGATTAGCCTGTCGTACGTGTTTACTAGGCCTGTTGCGAGTTAGCTCCCTAAGATTAGCTTCAATGTCAGGTGCTCTGGCCCCGGGGATACACTTTATTGTGGCTGGTTTGCTAAGCTTTATGTTTCGGGTGATGGAGTCCCCTATGACTAAGGTGTGGTGCCCGGTAGACTGGGGTGTAGGACTAGCTAAAGAGCTAAATCTATTATGCGTCTCAACCGGTACACCGTAGCTTGTAGGCCGCTTAGGACTGCTACAAGCTGGGCTAGTTAGCTCGCTACAGCTAACGCTAGCAGATGTGTCCGCAACATCTAAAGTTACGACATTACTCTGCTCTAACTGGCGGACACGGCCCTCTAGCAGAGCCAACCTCTCCGTGAGTATGGTGCAAGACGCGCAGGAAGCCATTACTCACAGTGTTTTCTGTCACCGAGTGAAGTTCCTGCTGTCCTCAGGGAAGTGGTCGCGGTCTGCGGGAGTAGCTTCCTACTGACCGGCGCTGCCTTTCTCCGCGCTAGCTTAGCAGCTAGCTAGCTGAGGAAAGGGTGGTGGGACAGAGATCGGGTGATTTGCAAGTTAAATAGTACCACTAAATATGTTTGAGAAGTGATAAAGAAAGCTGTAGAACAATTAAAAGCACACAGATAGAGCGATACTTAGCTTTTTCGCAACAGCGAACAGACGGCGAGCAGTCACGCATGGTGAACCGGAACCGGAAGTATTCCGGTTCCGGTTCAAGTAGACGTCAAGATCATCCGACAAGGTACTCCAAGAATCTACACTAGACCTGTATCAGAGGTCGTGTTGCTCCTTCGTAAAGAGACTGTATAGTGGTATAAAACATTATACCAGGTGGGGAGTGTTGTGCCCGTTTGATTGAGGACTATTACTGACACCTTGTGTCGATGGGAAATGCTGCGCGTCATTAGTTTTGGCACTTCCGGTTTACGACGTTAGTCCAGTTTATGAGACAATGAGAGTCAGACAAGTTGTGTTAGCTCTTACAAGCCTTGGAAAAGATAAGTCTTTTTACAATAAAAAATAAAAGTCCAGTGCAAGACAAAGCAAGATCAACAACAATAAAGAGCCTAAATGGATTCATCTGCTTTGGAACTTTATTAGAACGTCCTGGATTGGTTGTTAGCTGTCTGCCAAGCTGTACAACCTCAACACATATAGTGAGGGCAGAACAACATACACACAAACATTATTATAGGACATACACACAAACATTATTGTAGGACATACACACAATAAACATGATTACAGGATATACAAACAATAAACATTATTATAAACAAACATTATTTTCTTTCGAGGCAGGGGCTCCAAAGCATCAATGCATATATGTATATATATATATATATATATATATATATATATATATATATATATATATATATATATATATATATATGGATGCTGTATCGGGACAGATCCATTAAGAGTTAGAGCAGAAATATGTCATGTCAAACATATAACACCTTTATGACATGAAAAAAACACAATTAAATCATGGCGTTTACTTTTTGATATTAATATAAAACTCAAAGCAGTTTGGCTAATGAAGATGAAGTCTAATAAACAAGCTTTGTTCTTCTCCAACAACGCCTCCTTGTAGTTTAGTGCAACAGTTTGGCCAACAAAAATAAAGACTAGTGACACCTCTCACTTCGAATACACAATCTTCACAGCCGGCGTTCAATTCAATGAGATGACAAAACATTTTAGCTAGTATTGATGTTAATTGAACACTGATACAGTTTGCAGTTAAATAAAGGAGAAGTGAACATCCCAGTAAAAAAAAACAAAAAAACTTTATAAACAAGTTGTGACAACGTTCACGACACATCACCTGCTGCATGTTTCCTCACCTCATTAACTCTCAGTCACAGCAGCTGATGGACAATGTATTGAGAAAATAAAAGCAACATCAAATAGTTTTTTCCTTCGCTGTATACTTTTAGTGTGGGAACAAGTGTCTCCAATATTGTCCACACCTGTCTCCATCTAAACACAGCAGTGCGCTCTTAAACATACGACGGGAAGCGAGGGAAAATTACATTAACCCAAGCGCTTGGCTCCGTTTACTCCGAGGGCAAATCACCGTACCAAAGTCCGTGTAGCTTTTCCGCCATGATTATCAAGCCAAACAACGCTAGTGCGCATGTGCCTGACTTTGTGTTGCCTAAAATGTATTAATAAATGACAATTTGCTGTAATTGAAACCATTTACGTACCACTTACCGTCGGGAAATTCCCAAAGTCGTGTGGACAATGCTGAAGAAACAAGTTTAGGCTGAACTGCACCAATTTTGTGAAGAGGAGTGGTCAAAAATTCAAGCAGAAGCTTGTGGATGGCTACCAAAAGCGCCTTATTGCAGTGAAACTTGCCAAGGGACATGTAAGCAAATATTAACATTGCTGTATGTATACTTTTGACCCAGCACATTTGCTCACATTTTCAGTAGACCCAAAATAAATTCATAAAAGAAGCAAACTTCATGAATGTTTTTAGTGACCAACAAGTATGTGCTCCAATCACTCTATCACAAAAAAATAAGAATTGTAGAAATGATTGGAAACTCAAGACAGCCATGACATTATGTTCTTTACAAGTGTATGTAAACTTTTGATCGTGAATGTATATATGCATGTGTATATGTATATATATCCATCCATCCATCCATTTTCTACCGCTTATCCCTTTTGGAGTCGCGGGGGGTGCTGGAGCCTATCTCAGCTACAATGGGGTGTAAGGCGGGGTATGTATATATATATATATATATATATATATATATATACTGTATATTTATGTATATATGTTCAGTTTAACAGTCCAGTTGTGATTGACTGAATGTCCTGAGAATTATACTGGACATTCTTTTGTAATTGCCACAAAATAACATGTAGTATTTTGTTAATTTCTTGCCAAAGATATTTTTATTTTATAGATATTTTCAAAGCAGAATATTGTCCTTAGGGCCCTCTGGCACCTCATGGGGGACCCGTAAAATCTGTGCCTCTTAAGACGTCACTGTTGGCTTGGTACGCTCATGTTACTTCTCAACTAGTCAAAGTTGATGCTAATCGACCTGTTTCTTCTCCTTTTTACTGAATGTGAAAGCAAAAGTGAGTCCACAAATAACCGAATCGTAAAGCAGAATCGAAAATGAAATCTGAATTGGTAAAATCTTATCTATTTCGATCCCAGCATGTGTTTGTCTTCTTGTGTCCTGCAGACGTCTGTGAAAAATATCGTCCACCTGAGCAGCAGGAGGGGTCCTCCAGTATGGAGCAGAAGAGGTCACAGCACCTCCACGTGAAAGAAGAGGAGCCACAGCCCCCCCACTTTAAAGATGAAGAGGAAGAGTCACAGACTCCTCACATTGAGAATATACAGTCCCTTCACGTAAAAGAGGAACCGGAGGATCCGCAGCCCTCATACGTCAAAGAGGAAGAAAAACAGTGGCTGTCCCCCCACTTCATAGAGGAAGACAAGAGACACCTCATCAGTGTGAAGAGTGAAGATGATGAGGTCAAAGGTGAGAGTGAGGAGAAGAGAGAGGCGGAGCCTCCAAGCAGCAGCTCAACTCAACACATGACAACAGAAGCTGATGGAGACCACTGTGGAGGATCACAAGCAGACAAGCTCTTAGCTCCACTATCAGATAGTGAGGACACAACGTCACACTCTCCTGACACTGATGATGAAGACTCTAAAGATGATAAGACATGTCACACTGACAACACACACTTCACATGTTCTCACTGTGACAAAACTTTTAATGACCGTTGTCGTCTAAAAATACACATGAGAACACACACTGGAGAAAAAACTTTATGTTCAATCTGCGGTAAAGATTTTACTCATAGGTACAATTTGAAAATACACATGAGAAAACACACTGGAGAAAAACCTTTTTCATGTTCAATCTGCGTTAAAGATTTTACTCATAGGTACAATTTGAAAACACACATGAGAATACACACTGGAGAAAAACCTTTTTTATGTTCAATCTGCGGTAAAGATTTTACTCTTAGGCACGATTTGAAAAGACACATGAGAAAACACACTGGAGAAAAACCTTTTTCCTGCTCAGAATGTGGTGAAGATTTTACTCAAAGCAACAATTTGAAAAGACACATGAGAATACACACTGGAGAAAAACCTTTTTCCTGCTCAGAATGTGGTGAAGATTTTACTCAAAGCTACAATTTGAAAACACACATGAGAAAACACACTGGAAAAAAACCTTTTTCATGTTCAATCTGCGGTAAAGATTTTACTCAAAGGGACAATTTGAAAAGACACATGAGAAAACACACTGGAGAAAAACCTTTTTCCTGCTCAGAATGTGGTAAAAGTTTTGCAGTAAATCAAAGTTTAAAAGAACACATGAGAATACACACTGGTGAAAAACCTTTTTCGTGTTCAGTCTGCAGTAAAGATTTTACTCACAGTTCCAGTTTCAACGCACACATGAGAATACACACTGGAGAAAAACCTTTTTCCTGCTCAGAATGTGGTAAAAGTTTTGTAACAAATGTAAGTTTAAAAGTACACGTGAGAACACACACTGGTGAAAAACCATACTCCTGTTCAAGCTGCAACAAAAGCTTCCGTTACCTAAACACTCTTACAGCACACATGAGAGCACACACAGGAGAGAAAGTGTTGAGTTGCAGTGTGTGTGGTGAAAGATTCTCTTCTAAGTACCAGTGTAAGAAACACAAGTGTGCTGGTGAGAACAGCAGCAGTAAATGAAGATGCAGGATTTAAAATCAACTTTCTAACAACATCAGCACATATAACATGTGTGACATCATTGTTGTGTGTGTAACACAATCTTGTTAATATGATTCTAACATTTATAGATTAGACACTTCAGATTAGTGCTTTTATTTCAGTCAAGTACATGCGTTAATATACACATTTGTGTACTTTAAAATGAACAGAACGATTTGACTGAAAAGGTGAGAATAAACAGTACATCAAATATGTTACATACAATAAACATTTTAAGTGTAGATATTCATAGTTCACTTTTATACTTATTCATAATAGTGTTTTATATATGTATTTTGAAATAATGAAGGGTTACATATTTTATTTTCTAATTGTAGATGATTCCATAGATGAACTCCTTTATAAGATATACATATTTGTTTTACATGTGTTCATACCTTTGCTTTTGAGTACACATAAATCCCTCTTAGTTCATATTTACTGGTTCACATCTGAAACATCTTCTGGACCACTTCTGGAAGCATATTATTATTTACTTTATACATCATTTGAGCAGTTGTGTTTTATACAAGACACATTTACTTTTAAAATGTGTGACTTTTTGAATAATTTGTTGGGTCTCTATAATCCATTCTATTAATTATCTTTATTACTCTCTTGTGTAATATGAATATTGTTGTGTGATTGTTTTATATGTATGTCCCCAGACCTTTATGCAATAAACAATGTATGCTTCAACTAAAGTTGGGTACAATAAAAGTAGTTAATATCTGTGGGTATGTATTTTATTCTATTTATTATAATAGTCAATTTTTAAAATGTTTTCTTTATATGATTTACACGTAGTTTCCAGGTTACTTCATTATCTAGACTAACTCAGCCTGGAGGATGTGTGTAATGTTGAGATGTATTGGAGATGACTTGGTTTGTTTGGATGTTGTCAACCTGTCAATTGTCAGATCTCGCGAGAGAAACAAGCAACCAGTTAGGTTGGGTTGATATCAGCATACTTCAGTCATCAACAATTATACCATCTGAAAAAAGGACATTGTAACAGTGTAGGTCTGACTTGGTAGGATATGTACAGCGAGCAGTGAACATTAGTGAGCTCAGAAAGCATAAGAACAAGTATATACATTTGATTATTTACAATTCCGGGGAGGTGGTATGTGGTGGGGGGAGGGTGTTAGGCTAGGGTTTTAGCTGCTTGGAGGTGTTCTTTTAGTGAGGTTTTGAAGGAGGATAGAGATTCACTTTCTTTTACACCTGTTGGTTGGGAGGGGGATGCCTGGGGGGGGCAGGGTGCTGTTCACCTCTACCACCTGTTTCCTCCCCTCCAAATAAGATTGCATCCAGCTCGATGAGGTTTTATCAAATCAGATTGCTCTGAGCTTATCCAACAGTATAGCGTGGTTAACAGTGTCAAAGACCTTCTGAAGGTCCAGCATGACCATGCCGCAGTATTTGCCCGCGTCCACCTCATGTTTGATGAGGTCGCTCAGATAGAGAAGGCATGTGTTAGTGGAGTGCTTAGTTCTGAAGCCGGATTGGAATTTGTACATGAGTTCTTTAGTGGCAAGGTATCTATCGACTTGTTCATAAACTATTCTTTCCATTACTTTCAAAATGGAACTGAGAATAGAAACAGGTCGGTAGTTACCAGGTTCTAATTTGCTTCCTTTTTTAAAAAGGGGAGTTACTCTTGTTATCTAGAAATCTTTTGGTACTTGGCCTTGTTTAAGTGAGAGGTTTATTATGTGTGATGATTGGGGCAATGGTGGTGGCAGAGTCCCTGAGGAATCTGGAGGGGATATTGTCAAGGCCAGTGGCCTTGGTCTTAAGAGTGGGTGGCAGGATAAACAGGTCAACAACGCAAGAGGAATCAAAACATCCTGTCAAAGATCTGCATATCACCTTACTTATCCTTCAATATGTTCCCGAAAAACTTGGACTCAGTGGCAGGAATCATGTCTTGTCAAAGGTACGGCAGAAGTACTAGATATTGAAGTCCCACGCAGCTGTCAGAATAATTCTGTCACAATGTGTAACTTGCAGACGTCAGCACAGAAAACCAGAAAGGCAAACAATGGCAGACCTCCCCAGTCAGACTCGAGCCAGATGCGCCTCTGTGGACTATTTTGGTCCATTTGAAATCAAAAGGGGCAGGACCATAGTGAAGAGGTATGGAGTCATTTTTACTTGCTTGTTGATAAGAGCCATACACATGGAAGTGGCCAGTTCTTTGGACACGGACTCATGCAGTCACGCGCTGCAGAGGTTCATAGCAAGAAGAGGGCAAGTCCAGTTGATGCATTCTGATAATGGGAAACACTTTGTGAGTGCTTTGGATAACGCAAAGAACCAAAGTACCGTGTTGGAGAAAGGCATCACATGGATATTTAACCCCCCTGCTGCTTCACATTTTGGAGGCGTATGGGAGAGGCAAATACGGACAATAAGAAGGTTCTCAGTTTCATTGTGAGACAACAAATGGTTGATGAAGAAGGACGACGTACTTTGTTGTGTGAAGTTAAGGCAATTATCAACAGCCGCCCCATCTCAAGCGTCCCTACTGACCCAAATGACGTGGAAGCCTTAACTCCCAAGCATCTATTGCTGATAAAAGCCAAAACATCATCACCACCTGGATGATTTGACAGTAATGACCTGTACTCCCGACGTAGATGGCGCCGAGTCCAGTATTTGGCAGACTTGTTTTGGCAACGTTGGACCAAAGAACATTTGCCAGACTTACAAAGGAGGGTAAAGTGGTTCCAACCCCAGAGGAATATCAGCAAAGATGATATTGTCCTTATTGTGAATGACTCGTCCCCACGAAATTCATGGACGATGGGCCGTGTGAGCGACGTGATTAACGACAACCAAGGACGGGTTCGACAGGCCCGGTTGAGGACCAGCATCGGTGTGTTCCTGAGACCTGTGACTAAGCTCTGTTTGTTGGTCGAAGGTGACGTGTAAACCCTTTATTATGTCACTTGAAACAGTGGTAAAGGCTGATCTCCTCCATGTGCTGGTGACCTCTGACTCCATCCCCTTTTCCTTTTGTTGTATCTTCCACACCAGCATACATGCAAAATAGTTCCAGTTTTGTAAACAGTAAGGAAATGGTGTAAAAACATTTAACTGGTACATGCCTATAACAAAGTACATGTGTGTAACACCAAGGTACATGAAAGTACATGTGTGTAACACCAAGGTACATACCTATATCAAAGTACATGTGTGTAACACCAAGGCACATGCCTATATCAAAGTACATGTGTGTAACACCAAGGTACATGCCTATTTCAAAGTACATGTGTGCAACACCAAGGTACATGCCTATATCAAAGTACATGTGTGTAACACCAAGGCACATGCCTATATCAAAGTACATGTGTGTAACACCAAGGTACATGCCTATATCAAAGTACATGTGTGTAACACCAAGGTACATGCCTATATCAAAGTACATGTGTGTAACACCAAGGCACATGCCTATATCAAAGTACATGTGTGTAACACCAAGGTACATGCCTATATCAAAGTACATGTGTGTAACACCAAGGTACATACCTATATCAAAGTACATGTGTGTAACACCAAGGCACATGCCTATATCAAAGTACATGTGTGTAACACCAAGGTACATGCCTATTTCAAAGTACATGTGTGTAACACCAAGGTACATGCCTATTTCAAAGTACATGTGTGTAACACCAAGGTACATGCCTATATCAAAGTACATGTGTGTAACACCAAGGCACATGCCTATATCAAAGTACATGTGTGTAACACCAATGTACATGCCTATATCAAAGTACATGTGTGTAACACCAAGGTACATGCCTATATCAAAGTACATGTGTGTAACACCAAGGTACATGCCTATATCAAAGTACATTTGTGTAACACCAAGGTACATGCCTATATCAAAGTACATGTGTGTAACACCAAGGTACATGCCTATATCAAAGTGTATGTATCTAACACCAAGGTACATGCCTATTTCAAAGTACATGTTTATCATGCAAGGTACCTTCAGGACCAGTTAACTTTAAAGGCCTACTGAAATGATTTTTTTTAATTTAAACGGGAATAGCAGATCCATTCTATGCGTCATACTTGATCATTTCGCGATATTGCCATATTTTTGCTGAAAGGATTTAGTATAGAAAAATGACGATAAAGTTCACAACTTTTGGTCGCTGATAAAAAAAAAGCCTTGCCTATACCGGAAGTAGCGTGACGTCACAAGAGGTAGGACTCCTCACAATTCCCCGTTGTTTACAATGGAGCGAGAGAGATTCGGACCGAGAAAGCGACGATTACCCCATTAATTTGAGCGAGGATGAAAGAAAAAAGATACGTCCTGCACTGCCTCATCAAGTCCTTCACTGTAACGTTCCTCATCTACGAATCTTTCATCCTCGCTCAAATTAATGGGGTAATCATCACTTTCTCGGTCCGAATCTCTCTCGCTCCATTGTAAACAACGGGGAATTGTGAGGAATACTAGCTCCTGTGACGTCACGCTACTTCCGGTACAGGCAAGGCTTTTTTTTATCAGCGAGCAAAAGTTGCGAACTTTATCGTCGATTTTCTCTACTAAATCCTTTCAGCAAAAATATGGCAATATCGCGAAATGATCAAGTATGACACATAGAATGGATCTGCTATTCCCGTTTAAATAAAAAAAAAATCATTTCAGTAGGCCTTTAAATGTGATTTAGAAAAAGTTGCAATGTTGACTAATAAAACAAAGCTGGGTTTTTTTTTCTTTCAAACTGTCATTGCTCAAAACATAATATTGAATCAAAATCAACGTTATTATGAATTATTGACCTATCCAAGGTTCCCATTACTTCACATCAAATATTACACTAAGAAAAATATTTTTGGTGGAAGATTTTGCAAATTTGGTAAATAAATAACCCCAAAATGTATATTTTGTTGTTTTCTTACTGTACCGAAAATTAACCGAACCGTGACCTCTAAACCGAGGTACGTACCGAACCGAAATTTTTGTGTACCGTTACACCCCTATAAAATACTGAACAGATGTTTACTTTATCCCAATAAACATCTGTTCAGTATTTTAACATAAAATAGTTTGATTGTGAGGCATTAAAAGCCACAAAATGCATCATTCCAATGGTCAAATCAACATCAGAACCCAACATTGATTAAACGTCGTCAAAAAGCATGTTGTTTCAACGTTGTATTTGTGTTGTAGAATATTGGTTGGGAAATGACCACATTTCAATGGTCAAATCAACGTCAGAATCCAACATTGATTAAATGTTGTCAAAAAGCATGTTGTTTTAACGTTGTATTTGTGTTGTAGAATAATGATTGGGAAATTACCAAATTTCAATGTTAAATCAACGTCCCAACCCAACATTGTCAAAAAGCATGTTGTATCAAAGTTGTAGAATATTGGTTGGGAAATGACCAAATTTCAATGGTCAAATCAACGTCACAACCTGACATTGAATAAACGTTGTCAAAAAGCATGTTGTTTCAACGTTGTATTTGTGTTGTAGAGTAATGATTGGGAAATTACCAAATTTCAATGTTAAATCAACGTCCCAACCCAACATTGTCAAAAAGCATGTTGTTTCAATGTTGTAGAATATTGGTTGGGAAATGACCAAATTTCAACGGTCAAATCAACGTCACAACCTGCCATTGAATAAACGTTGTCAAAAAGCATGTTGTTTCAATGTTGTATTTTTGTTGTAGAATATTGGTTTGGAAATGACCAAAATTCAATGTCAAATCAACGTCCCAACCCAACATTGTCAAAAAGCATGTTTCAATGTTGTAGAATATTGGTTGGGAAATGACCAAATTTCAATGTTAAATCAACGTCACAACCATTGATTCTAATGTGTTGATCAAATCCGCGTCTCTTTGTTAGCAGCTAACAAGCTAAGCTAACTAGCATGCTAAGCTAACTAGCATGCTAAGCTAACTAGCGCGCTAAAACAACTAGCAAGCTAAGCGGGCCTAATAATCTCCAAAGTTGAGTGAGACGAGTGGAGTTTATCCTGACACGGAGGATGAATAAAGTGTAGTTAGTAGCGATGTGAGGAGATGTGCCGAGGCTTAGAAGCGTGTGTGGAGTAAAGGAGGACTTTGCTGCAAAGCGCATATCCTCCACGCATGCGTCACTTAGGGGCGGGGCCACAGAGTCATAGTGATGGGCAAGTCATGAACAAACCGTTCAAAATGTATGTTTTCATGGTGCCCACACAAAAAACATGGCAACAAATGATATTTCCAAATATATCAACCTTATTTGACTTTTAATCAGGTATATATGAAAATAATGAAAAACTATTGTTTTTAATGCACTTATTTTTGCTGTTTTTATTTGCCATATGCGTTTTATAGTGTTGTATGCTCATGATTTATTATCTATCCACAAAGATGGACCACTATTTCTAAGAACTGGCTGTTGGCTTGCCTTACACAGTCCTACAGAACATGTGATTTCCTATTCCAGCAGATACTATACTTGAAATTACAAACAACCTAACGCCTGATTGTAGAACATTTTGTCATCTAGTTATCAACAATTTTAGCAGCTTTGGTTCATTATCATCCATTATACAGATGTGCATACAAATGTGAGTTTTGTGGAAGAAATGTAAGTAATATGAAGGAATAAAATAAGCTTGATCTCCTCTGTAAAATGATTTTGTGCATAATCTCTCAAATCTCCTGTTTTCATTTTGAAGTTTACACAAAGATGAGGATGAAAGTAAAAAGTGGGACGTGCTTTTGAAGAAGGAATAATTATTTGCAAGTAATTTCTCAGTGTGGTGGTTTTGATAAGACAGAAAATATTGTTTGACTCAGAAATGATTTCAGTCCTTCATGTTGACGTTACCAGTTCAACTCCAAGGACTAGATGTGTCATCACAAGTCCTTCAGCAATGATGCATGTAGATATTATCAATCACAGGGAAGGTATTTATTATTATTTTTAGGTACTATGCCTCTTTGTTTTAGCTGGAAAAGGGCAGGAATAGCCTACATCTTCCTCCAGAAGAGAACATGTCTGTGACCTCTCAGATGATCCAGAAACTGGAACCTCCCACTAGGGGTGTTGCTAAGCATAAAGCTCGACTAGGACACAGCCCCCACTATGACTACTTTGGACCCCTCCAAAACACACACACACACACACACACACACACACACACACACACACACACACACACACACACACACACACACACACACACACACACACACACACACACACACACTTTTGTCTCTGCTTCAAGGGAAATAAATATGACATGTAGTCTCTTCTCAAGGTTAGGGCTTCAAGGATAGGGCTATCACTTCTGCATTCCGAAGTCCAAATTAGGGCTTCTTCCCTATGAGGAGTGATCCAGCCCACCTGAGAATGTCAAACTAAGGGGCCTTATCTTATTATGTGCTCAAACTGAAATACTACTATTTACTTAAACTTGGTTCTTCGCTTTCTCCAAGGTGAATATAAACCTTCACCATAAGCAAAACATAATATGAGTTAATTAGTTCACTTCAGTATCTAATGGTGCATCAGAATTGGTGTTTTGTAGGAAGAATGTTGTTCCTCTTTTGCATCGGCCTTGTGTGTCCTCACCCAGCCAGTCTCTGGTAAACAATGTCCCATCATGCTGACATCCACTGAATGTGAGGGCTCATAAAACACCACATAAACATACATAGGCCAGCCCCTGGGGTCGACTTCCCAAGGATGCTGAGTGTCTCCTATCTTGGGGAGTTGTGAAGAAGTTGTAACGGACAGGACACTGACGGCCAAGTGGGGGGGTCAGTATTTTGGTCAGCAACAGGGCCCCAAAATTGTAAACTGACTGACACTGTGTAAGAGAGACATGGCACCATCTGTGTCCTATTTGATACGATGACATTCAGCATTTTTCAAGGTCCAACTTTCAGACAAGGGTCGATGACATCAAATGGAAGTATACATCTGACCTGGCTCCTCACAGGAACTGCAGTCTTGTTCTAGTACTTTGAATAAAGTTCTCCTAGGACTGTGGATTAGTCCGCCCCCTCCTCACAGTTTCCCATTGTTTACAATGCAGCGAGAGAGATTCGGACCGAGAAAGCGACGATTACCCCATTAATTTGAGCGAGGATGAAAGATTTGTGGATGAGGAAAGTGAGAGTGAAGGACTAGAGTGTAGTGCAGGACGTATCTTTTTTCGCTCTGACCGTAACTTAGGTACAAGCTGGCTCATTGGATTCCACACTTTCTCCTTTTTCTATTGTGGATCACAGATTTGTATTTTAAACCACCTCGGATACTATATCCTCTTGAAAATGAGAGTCGAGAGCACGAAATGGACATTCACAGTGACTTTTATCTCCACGACAATACATCGGTGAAGCTGTTTAGCTACTCAGCTAACGTGATAGCATCTGGCCCAAATGCAGATAGAAACAAAATAAATAAACCCCTGACTGGAAGGATAGACAGAAGATCAACAATACTATTAAACCATGGACATGTAACTACACGGTTAATAATTCCCAGCTTGGCGAAGCTTAACAATGCTGTTGCTAACGACGCCATTGAAGTTAACTTAGCAACGGGACCTCACAGAGCTATGATAAAAACATTAGCGCTCCACCTACGCCAACCAGCCCTCATCTGCTCATCAACACCCGTGCTCACCTGCGTTCCAGCGATCGACGATGCGGTCGGCGGCCCGGAGACGTAGGAAGTCAAGGTGAGGTCGCCGGCTAGCGCGTCTGCTTTCCAACAAAGTCCTCCTGGTTGTGTTGCTGTAGTCCGCCGCTAATACACCGATCCCACCTACAACTTTCTTCTTTGCAGTCTCCATTGTTCATTAAACAAATTGCAAAAGATTCACCAACACAGATGTCCAGAATACTGTGGAATTATGAGATGAAAACAGAGCTGTTTTGTGTTGGATTCAATGGGCTCCGAATACTTCCGTTTCACTGGCGACGTCACTCGCATACGTCATCATACAAAGACTTTTTCAACGGGAAGTTTAGCGGGAAATTTAAAATTGCACTTTATAAGTTAACCCGGCCGTATTGGCATGTGTTGCAATGTTAAGATTTCATCATTGATATATAAACTATCAGACTGCGTGGTCGCTAGTAGTGGCTTTCAGTTGGCCTTTAAAGATTCCTCTTCAAGTATTTTTTCTGACATGTTTATGCTGTATTGCTTTGTTTCTTCTGCCTGTCTCACTTTGCTAGATGCATCATATTCAGACTAATGTCTCGCCTTACTTAGAGTGTGTTTACTTTTCCTAACTAAGAGTTTCCCGCTTATCTCCAACCCTTCCCCCATGCATTCCTGAGCTAAGATAAAATGTGTGTGCCTCACCGACACTCTCCTGTAAACGGACAACTTGTGTCTTTTGAAGCCTCCAATAAATACTAAAACAAAAAAGAATTCTCTGAACATTTCTTATTAAATAGATTATTAAATTGTAAAACAACAGACACTTTGCTTGTCATCAAGATGATGTTCCCCGGGAAGTCCTGTGGGGAGGTCTCAGAGAGTATGGGGTATCGGACCGTCTGATTTTGGCGGTCCGCTCCCTGTATGATCAGTGTCAGAGCTTGGTCCACATTGCCGGCAGTAAGTTGGACCTGTATCTAGTGAGGGTTGGACTCTGCCAAAACTGCCCTTTGTCACCGATTCTGTTCATAACTTTTATGGACAGAAGTTCTAGGCGCAGTCAAGGCGTTGAGGGGATCCGGTTTGGTGGCTGCAGGATTAGGTCTCTGCTTTCTGCAGAGGATGTGGTTCTGATGGCTTCATCTGGCCAGGATCTTCAGCTCTCACTGGATCGGTTCGCAGCCGAGTGTGAAGCGACTGGGATGAGAATCAGCACCTCCAAGTTCGAGTCCATGGTTCTCGCCCGGGAAAGGGTGAAGTGCCATCTCCAATTTGGGGAGGAAATCTTGCCCCATTTGGAGGAGTTTAAGTACTTAAGAGTCTTGTTCACGAATGAGAGAAGAGTGGATCGTGAGATCAACAGGTGGATCGGTGCGGCATCTTCAGTAATGTGGACGCTGTATCGATCCGTTGTGGTGAAGAAGGCAAAGATCTCAATTTACCGGTCGATCTTCGTTTCCATCCTCACCTATGGTCATGAGCTTTGGGTTATGACCGAAAGGACAAGATCACGGGTACAAGCGGCCGAAATGAGTGGGGCTCTCCCTTAGAGATAGGGTGAGAAGCTCTGTCATCCGAGAGGAGCTCAAAGTAAAGCCGCTGCTCCTCCACATCGAGGAGACAGATGAGGTGGTTTGGGCATCTGGTCAGGATGCCACCCGAACGCCTCCCTAGGGAGGTGTTTCGGGCACGTCCGACCGGCAGGAGGCCACGGGGAAGACCCAGGACACTTTGGGAAGACTATGTCTCCCGGCTGGCCTGGGAACGCCTCGGGATCCCCCGGGAGGAGCTGGATGAGGTGGCTGGGAGAGGGAAGTCTGGGCTTCTCTGCTTAGGCTGCTGCCCCCGCGACCCGACCTCGGATAAGCAGAAGAAAATGGATGAATGGATGGATGGGCTGCAATGGTTGTGTTCTCTCGAATGCAGAATTGTACACCTTTCCTGATTGTCAGCTCCCAGACAGTGGTCGAGGAGCGCAGGGGAGACATTCCCTCCAGGGCCGATGTATCGTCGGGGGTAACACCCTCCACTTTACCCGGCAGTGGGTCCTACAGTTCCGTTGTTGGGTCGGAATGACGACCCAACAGTTGTCGATTCATTGCAACTCTGTCACTTTATTTATGTTTTCCACAAAGCCAACCGGACATCCACTAAGCTACTAACGCTCCTGCACATTAACTGCTTCCACTCCCTCACCTCACTTGCCCACTCACTTACTCAGTCACTCACCTCACATACTGCCATTCTTAAAGGAGTATACACATTCTGGATGACAAATAAAACATAATTACACTCCAGCATTGTAATAAACATTAACATTTCCATACAGACATACAGTTCCATATACATTCAATATAACTGAAAGGATGCAGCATGACTAGTAGGAGTCAATATAAGGAGAATGCAATAATGTAGCTTGTAGTGCAAATGCAAGAATGTATCAGTCCATGTGTTTAGTGCACACATTACAGTCGAGCCAAACAGCCCTGAAAAATATTAGAATATCCAACACTCAGGCTACAATTTATGAGGAGAAGCAATTAGCATTTTAAAGTATAATGGTAGCTGAGTTCCCTGTAATAACTCCAAACACTCACAGAAAAATACATAAATTGCATTTTACGCCATAGTGCATACAATAACTATTGTCAAGTTGTTGTTTTTTAAGTAAAGAGCAATGCTATTAGCTTGAACAGCTTATACAGTAAATTCAATAAGTGCATTAAAAACAGCACTAGTTAATTATTTTCATACTTTTCTGATTGAAAGTCGAATCCAGTTTATATACTTGAAAGATCATTTGTTGCCATGTTTTGTGTGGGCACATTGAAAACATACATTTAGAATGAATCGTTCATGACTTGCCCATCACTATGACACGTTGGCCCCGCCCCTAAGTGACGCATGCGTGGAGGATATGCGCTTTGCAGCAAAGTCCTCCTTTACTCCACACACGCTTCTAAGCCTCGGCACATCTCCTCACATCGCTACTAACTACACTTTATTCATCCTCCGTGTCAGGATAAACTCCACTCGTCTCACTCAACTTTGGAGATTATTAGGCAAGCTAATTTGGAGATTATTAGGCCAGCTTAGCTTGCTAGTTGTTTTAGCGCGCTAGTTAGCTCAGCATGCTAGTTAGCTTAGCTTGTTAGCTGCTAACAAAGAGACGCGGATTCGATCAACACATCGCTTAGTTAAGATCAAGTGTGAGTGTAAAGTGTTGTGATTGTGTGAAAATGTGCGAAAGAACGATAGCAGAGTACAAAGAGGAACTTTCTCGGACAAAAGAAGAAAACAAGAGACTACGTCAACTACTGGAGGCTGTTTTCAAGAAACCTCAAGTTGTGTTACACAGAACAGGTTTGTTTACTTCTTACTCTCACATGTTTATTAACTTTATATTCCATCGTGAGCATGACGTGTTAGACTAATTTTGATTAATAGGTGTACTCAGACACATGATTGTTATTGTGTTATTAATGTGATAATCAGACAGCAGTCATTTCCATTAGATAATGTTCAAATATAGGTGATTTGGCACACTTATAATTAAAATAACAAAAATAATGTTGTTTTTCATCAGATATGTACTAGTATTGTATATGTGGATGGGGGCCCTGCTTTGGAAATAATGTGTACCCCTTTCAGAGATCACATTTAGTTCCACTTCAAACATTCACATGATCCACAATGAGATGAGATGGTATAACGTGAACAGTTCTGGAACTTTCTAACTCGGGGGGGAAACGGGATCTCGTTGGAAGCGAGATGTATTAGCGGACGCCGTTTGGGTATAACAAAATGGTGTCTGCCAATGTAGTTTACAATGTCACTACGTCAAACTTTTTTCACCAAGTACCACCTCAGAAAATACTTGGATTTCCAAGTACCACCATCATGAACAGCATTAAAATACAGTAGCATAGTAGGCCTTAATTATTCATTAAAAACAAGAAAGACACGTTATACTATACCATACCATACCAATGTTATTTAACAAGCATATTTAATATTTTTAGTTACTGTAACATTACACACAGTTTGAACAGTAACACTGTGTTTGCATGTAGGAAAATAAAACACTGTACTTAAATAATGAAATGATATTTGGCGTACCACTAGGTGATGCCTGCGTACCACTAGTGGTACACGTACCACAGTTTTAGAATCCCTGCACGGTCGGTTCAGGAAGACTTGATCAATGCACGCGTGCACAAAGACAACGTCACTTCCTTTTTACTTGTTTTACGTCAGTTATGTTCCTGCATGTTGTCACTACCATAGTTTTCTTTTTTGTCATCTTTACTTGAATAACAATGTCACATAAAAGATGACATACTGATCTTTTAAAAATAAGTAAGTGGATTGTTAAAAAAAAAAAAATCAACATTTAAAAAATAAATCACATGATGTGAGTCAGTGGCGCCCCCTTACGTCATTCATTGCAATGACAGAAGAGTGAAAGTGATTGAAATGGTGGCCATAATACTCCCTGATTTTTTACATCTACCCCTTGTTCATGTTTATATTTTGTTCCCTTTTACTCCTATGTAAGCTAGTTTTTATACAAAACATTAATAAAATATTCAAATATCACAGAATGTGACGTTTCAAAAGCACCTTTGTAAAAACAATTGTAAGTCCAGGAAGTGACGTAGTCTTCCGGTACCTATGGAGTAGTGACATTGACCACCACCACCGGAATATGTTTTATTTATTTCATGACAGCACGTCCCCTAAACGTTAAAACATCATGGACACGATTGAACACAGCATCCAGCAGTGGAAACGTGGCTTTATTTACTATCAAGTTCCTATTTTTAATTGTTGAAATGAAATCAGCAGTGACGGGCTAGTTGTTTTGATAGCGGCTAAATTAGCATGTCGCGATATTTGTACATGGGATCACGTCTGCGCCGAGTGGATGCGCAGAGGGTTGAAACAGCGCTTGTGTCTTCTTCCTTACGTTTACTTGAACATCATTATCCAGCACCATCTGCTGGTCACATTGTGTACCACAGTCACTTGAACTGCATGTCATGACACCTACTAACTCGTATGTCACTCAAAAGTGCAGATTTTAACCATTGGAATCATTTCTATAGTTTGAAAACATCCAGCAGGCAGCATTTAAATGTTAATTATGTTGTATTATCCCCAGGTAGCAAAGTTCATTTCCTTTTTTGTGCTGTTTTGCAAGACCCGAGTCACGTGACTTTAAACCTGACACCTCATTGGCTGCTTCTGAGACAGGCTCCATGGTTTTAGTCTTTTAACGGAAGTGAGTCTTGCTTTTTGAAGCAGCACATTTTTCAGCGCTGCATTTTTTTAACTGAATTTTTATGTACTGAATTTTCAACTAACTGCATCGTTTCGGATCGAAAAGCATTCTAAAAAAAGATAATTCCTGAATCCAAATACACAAAAACAGGTACCAACAAGAAAGAAAAGTAGGTTTTGTATTATAGAATCCCAACCTAAGAGGGGTTTTGAGACAAGAAAAAAATTAAAAGCCTTGAAAGTAATATAAGAAAAGTCCAATTAAATCTCCAATCTAAAAAAAACAACATTGAAATAAAGTGCGCTGGTTTAAGAGGACACGTTTAAATGTCAGCAGCAACATGAAAATAACTGACCTTTAACTATGGTGTTTTTATAGGTGAACATGATTATAGGACATACACACAATAAACATGATTATAGGACATACACACAATAAACATGATTATAGGACATAGGAGTTAACACAACTCGTCTACTTCTCATTGTTTATGAACTGGACTAACATAGTAAACCGGAAGTGCCCAAACTAGTGACATTAGTTTGGACACTTCCAGTTTACGACGTTAGTCCAGTTTATGAGACAATGAGAGTCAGACAAGTTGTGTTAGCTCTTACAAGCCTTGGAAAAGATAAGTCTTTTTACAATAAAAAATAAAAGTCCAGTGCAAGACAAAGCAAGATCAACAACAATAAAGAGCCTAAATGGATTCATCTGCTTTGGGACTTTATTAGAACGTCCTGGATTGGTTGTTAGTTGTCTGCCAAGCTGTACAACCTCATCACATATAGTGAGGGCAGAGCGGTAAAAAGACTAAAAGCCCAGCGGGCTTCACAGAGACATAACGCAGCATTCTCTTCAACATCCAGTGGTAAACAGCACACCATGGAGCATTCAAAAGAAGACGTAAGCGAACATGAAAGAAGTTGAAGATCGTCACATTCATCTCACTCAAGTCGGATGACGTCAGTGAGCGTTGCTGCTGCAAAAGCACGTGCTAAAGCAGAAAGTGCACGTGTTAAAGGCCTACTGAAAGCCACTACTAGCGACCACGCAGTCTGATAGTTTATATATCAATGATGAAATCTTAACATTGCAACACATGCCAATACGACCGGGTTAACTTATAAAGTGCAGTTTTAAATTTCCCGCTAAACTTCCGGTTGAAAACGTCTATGTATGATGACGTATGCGCGTGACGTGACTAGTTAAACAAAAGTATTCGGAGCCCATTGAATCCAATACAAAACCGCTCTGTTTTCATCTCATAATTCCACAGTATTCTGGACATCTGTGTTGGTGAATCTTTTGCAATTTGTTTAATGAACAATAGAGACTGCAAAGAAGAAAGTTGTAGGTGGGATCGGTGTATTAGCGGCGGACTACAGCAACACAACCAGGAAGACTTTGTTGGATAGCAGACGCGCTAGCCGACGCTAGCAAGTTCGCTCTAGCCGCCGACCGCACGGATGATCGGGTGAAGTCCTTCGTCCTTCCGTCGATCGCTGGAACGCAGGTGAGCACGGGTGTTGATGTGCAGATGAGGGTTGACTGGTGTAGGTGGAGCGCTAATGTTTTTATCATAGCTCTGTGAGGTCCCGTTGCTAAGTTAGCTTCAATGGCGTCGTTAGCAACAGCATTTTTAAGCTTTGCCAAGCTGGAAAGCATTAACCGTGTATTTACATGTACATGGTTTAATAGTATTGTTGATTTTCTGTCCATCCTTCCAGTCAGTGGTTTATTTATTTTGTTTCTATCTGCAGTTAAGCCCAATGCTATCACGTTCGCTCCGTAGCTAAAGTGTTTCACCGATGTATTGTCGTGGAGATAAAAGTCACTGTGAATGTCCATTTCGCGTTCTCGACTCTCATTTTCAAGAGGATATAGTATCCGAGGTGGTTTAAAATACAAATCCGTGATCCACAATAGAAAAAGGAGAAAGTGTGGAATCCAATGAACCCTTGTACCTAAGTTACGGTCAGAGCGAAAAAAGATACACCCTGCATTGCACCGTAGTCCTTCACTCTCACTTTCCTCATCCACAAATCTTTCATCCTCGCTCAAATTAATGGGGTAATCGTCGCTTTCTCGGTCCGAATCTCTCTCGCTGCATTGTAAACCTCTGGTGACGTCACGCTACTTCCGGTACAGGTAAGGCTTTTTTTATCAGCGAGCAAAAGTTGCGAACTTTATCGTCGATGTTCTCTACTAAATCCTATCAGCAAAAATATGGCAATATCGCGAAATGATCAAGTATGACACATAGAATGGATCTGCTATCCCCGTTTAAATAAAAAACATTCATTTCCGTAGGCCTTTAAACTTTCCTATGCACAAAAAGAAGCAGAAATGTTAAAACAGCAAGCGGAAATACAAGCTAATCTGCTCCTGTTAAAATCAGCAAAAGCCGCTGAAGCAGCAGCAGCTGAAGCACATGTTTTAGACATATCAGCTCAAGAAGAAAGTGATATCCAAAGAAGCCAATTTGAATTTAATATGCCAGTACTAAGCCCAGTAGAACGCACTAAAGAGTTTGTGGAGCAACTGTCAGAGGCATCTCATGGCCAACACTCACTCCATTCTTGAAATCAGCCAATACTGACTGACCTCTTCCTCAGCGCGCCAGCAGACAATGGACAACGATGAAGATGCTAAGGTCAACACAACGGCTAATAAACAAGAGATGGATAATGTAAAGTACCATGTGTCCAATTACCTACCTGTCCAGCACCACAAACAACCACATCGGGGAGACGTGGGGACTCCACCGCTTCGTATTACTGCAAGTCCATCAAAAGACACCTTCACAAGGAATGATGCAACTCAAAGGATAGATTCTTCATATCAAAAATCATTCCACCATACCCAGCCTCGTCACTTTTCCGCACAAGGAGCAACTTCCTCCGACAATCGGGGTGCATCAGACCTGGCTAAATACCTAATGCGTAAAGAGATGGTTAGCTCTGGTCTTCTCAAGTTTGATGACCAACCACAAAATTACTGTGCCTGGAAGGCATCATTCATGGGCTCCACAAGGGACCTAGATCTCAGTGCACGCCAGGAATTGGATATGCTGGCTAAATGGCTTGGACCTCAATCAGCAGAACAAGCTAAGAGATTAAGAGTTGTGTACATACATAATGCAGAAGCTGGGTTCGAAATGGTGTGGCAGAGGCTAGAGGAGTCATACGGTGCACCTGAAATAATTGAGCATGCTTTACTTAAAAAACTTGAGAACTTCCCAAATATCTCAAACACAGACAACCAAAGACTGAGAGAGTTCGGGGACCGTCTTCTTGAGTTGGACGCAGCAAAGTCAAATGAACTCTTACCCGGTCTTCTTCATCTTGACACAGCTCATGGCATTAGTCCCATCCTGATCAAGCTACCATATCGTCTCCAAGAAAAATGGGTTAGTGCAGGCTCAGCATACAAAAGGGACAAAAAGGTGGCTTATCCACCATTTCACTTCTTTGTGAACTTAATTATGGAAGAAGCTAGGATCCGCAATGATCCCAGCTTTGCATGTGTCACCAGTGGTAGCGTAACTAATGCTAGACAAGAACGACTTCAACTGAATTACAGGACACCAGTGTCCGTAAAGAAAACTGAAGTGGCGACAGTACTTGAAGCTAAGTACAACTTCCAAGAAAATACATCTGAAGACCCAGATAAAATATGTCCCATCCACAATAAGCCTCACCCTCTACGTAAATGCCGTGGCTTCCGAAACAAACCACTCGAAGAAAGAAAGGCTTATCTGAAAGAGCAACACATCTGTTATCGATGTTGCGCATCTACGAGACACATGGCGAAGGATTGTGAAAAAGCTGTGCAATGTAAAGAGTGTGACAGCACTAGGCACATAACAGCGCTTCACCCTGGTCCACCACCAACAACAGAGAACTCCCCAGTGAAGGAAGATCAAGGCGGGGAGAATAATGAAGATCTCATCCCATCAGTGACATCAAAGTGTACTGAGATCTATGGCAATTCAGTGACTCCAAAATCCTGTTCCAAAATGTGTTTAGTCAGAGCATACCCTGCTGGCCAAAGAGTGAAGGCTGTCAAAATGTTTGCAGTCCTGGATGAGCAAAGTAACCGATCCCTAGCTAAAACAGATTTCTTCAATCTCTTCGGCATCAAATCAGATTCAGCACCATGCACACTGAGGACATGTTCTGGAGTAATGGAGACAGCAGGAAGACGTGCATGCAACTTCATTATAGAGTCATTGGACATGCAAACCACAGTACCTCTCCCCACACTTATAGAATGGGACATGATGCCCGATGACAGATCGGCGATCCCATCACCAGAGATTATTCAGCATCATCATCATCTAGCTCCACTGGCAGGAAAGATACCAGCAGTTGACCCCAATGCAGCAATTTTGCTTTTACTCGGAAGAGATATCATCCAAGTGCATAAAGTAAGGGAGCTGTACAATGGACCTGACGAGGCACCTTATGCACAACGTCTTGACCTAGGGTGGGTCATAGTCGGGGAAGCATGTCTTGGAGGAGCTCATAAGCCAGCAAACATCAACGTCTTCAGGACTAATAGAAACATTTCTAAGTCCATGTTCTCTGTCGGTGAAAAGTTCAGCAGCCCCAATCTGTGCCATGGTCTGCAACCCCCCAAACATCTGGAGCAGATGGACAACCTCGGCAGCCAAGTTTTTGAAAAAGCTAAGAATGATAATAAACCAGGTTTGTCTCCTGATGGTCAAGCATTCCTTGACATTATGAACAGAGAAGTATACAAAGATGAGTCAAAGACTTGGGTGACCCCGTTACCCTTTCGATCACCTCGTCGCCACCTCTCAAACAATCGGGAGCAAGCATCAAAGCGTCGTTCATCCCTTTATCATACGCAGAAGAGAGGCGTCATATCTGCACCGCCAGGAGACTTCAATGTGAAAGACATCCACTCAAGACAATGGTGGCAAGTCCAACTTCTCTCTGATAGATTCTGGAAGCGATGGAAACAAGAATACCTGTCAACCATACAACATAGGAGAAAATGGTATGCAGAAAGGCCTAACCTGCAAGTTGGAGACCTAGTACTACTGAAAGACAGCCAGGTGAGAAGAAATGAATGGCCCACTGGACTCATCGTCAAGTCTATCAACAGCCATGACAACAAATAAAGAAAAGTCGACGTCAAGATCATCCGACAAGGTACTCCAAGAATCTACACTAGACCTGTATCAGAGGTCGTGTTGCTCCTCCGTAAAGAGACTGTATAGTGGTATAAAACATTATACCAGGTGGGGAGTGTTGTGCCCGTTTGATTGAGGACTATTACTGACACCTTGTGGCGATGGGAAATGCTGCGCGTCATTAGTTTTGGCACTTCCGGTTTACGACGTTAGTCCAGTTTATGAGACAATGAGAGTCAGACAAGTTGTGTTAGCTCTTACAAGCCTTGGAAAAGATAAGTCTTTTTACAATAAAAAATAAAAGTCCAGTGCAAGACAAAGCAAGATCAACAACAATAAAGAGCCTAAATGGATTCATCTGCTTTGGAACTTTATTAGAACGTCCTGGATTGGTTGTTAGCTGTCTGCCAAGCTGTACAACCTCAACACATATAGTGAGGGCAGAACAACATACACACAAACATTATTATAGGACATACACACAAACATTATTGTAGGACATACACACAATAAACATGATTACAGGATATACAAACAATAAACATTATTATAAACAAACATTATTTTCTTTCGAGGCAGGGGCTCCAAAGCATCAATGCATATATGTGTATATATATATATATATATATATATATATATATATATATATATATATATATATATATATATATATATATATATATATATATATATATATATATATATATTAGGGTTGCACATCTCTCTCTGATAAACGATTCAATATGCATCTAGATACACAGGTTACGATTCGATTCAAAAACGATATCCTTTTATTACAGACCGATTCGATTCGATTCCGAACGATACGATTCGATTTGACGGTTAATATTCAAGACTCCAAATCCCCAAGCATTGTGGCTTTATGGCACTGGCAAAAAAAAACCAGAACAACAAAATCACATGTCAATGTATTTATCTTTAGATTTGGACCAAAAAAATTCTGGCTGAATTGTAGGATGGGAACTCCAGAGGTAAAAGTAGCACAGAATAGTAACAACAAAGTGCAATATTTCAGCCTGAGCATAGTTTTGAACACTAGAGGTAGGTAACAAAGATTCAATATTTCAACCTGAGCATATAGTGTTTTGAACACTAGAGGTAGGTAGCAATGAACACTAGAGGTAGGTAACAAAGATTCAATATTTCAACCTGAGCATATAGTGTTTTGAACACTAGAGGTAGGTAACAATGAACACTAGAGGTAGGTAGCAATGAACACTAGAGGTAGGTAACAAAGATTCAATATTTCAACCTGAGCATATAGTGTTTTGAACACTAGAGGTAGGTAGCAATGAACACTAGAGGTAGGTAACAAAGATTCAATATTTCAACCTGAGCATATAGTGTTTTGAACACTAGAGGTAGGTAGCAATGAACACTAGAGGTAGGTAACAAAGATTCAATATTTCAACCTGAGCATATAGTGTTTTGAACACTAGAGGTAGGTAACAATGAACACTAGAGGTAGGTAACAAAGATTCAATATTTCAACCTGAGCATATAGTGTTTTGAACACTAGAGGTAGGTAACAATGAACACTAGAGGTAGGTAACAAAGGTGCAATGTAAACAAGTTACACACCTAGTACACATCTCAAAATGTGGCAACAATTAGGACAGTGACAAGTGCTTTGTGTAAAAGAATAGAGAAAATAAATACATATGTAAAAAGAAAAATCAAACTACTGTGTGAGAGGTAATGTTTCCCAGGTCAAAAAGCAGCAGTTCACTACACTATGCCTGTGCATTTTCATCATCACTGTCCTCTGTTTTTTTGGAGGGCAGAATTTTTTTAAGGAAAATCAACAGATCCACATGCTCATGTTTGAGCAGACTACGTTTTGGGAAACAATGTCTCCCGCAGTACTGAACACACGTTCAGATTCCGTGTGTTTCACTTGATGTACTTTTTGATGCCGAAAGAGGCGATTTCAGCCACTTGAATGACGACGAAATCATTAAAGGCTCACAATTTGTAATCCATCCACAAGTAAAGAAAACTTTGATTATTTCACTTTATGTACTTTTTTATGCCGAAAGAGGCGATTTAAAAGAGGCGATTTCAGCCACTTCGGTCTTTACAGCAGAGTTTAGATATACTTTTCGAGACGAGTGACGTCAGCGCGCTCCCGCGTCAGGGGGTGCATTTTACGGCAGGGGTGAGTTTCCTGGCACAACACCGGGATGCAGCATCTTTTAGCCAGAGATGACAGCAGTGGCAAGTCCTGCTGCTCTTTCCACCACTGTAGTGGGGTTTTTTGAACATCTTTCTCGGTCCATTATCACCTTCGGTCAGACTGACGCTTTCGTTCTCCTCCACATTCATTTTCCGTGTTGTCTCTTGTTTATCACTCGTGCTAATACCAGCTAGGCGGCTACCGCGTTGGCGAGTAGCTTCAGCTCTCGCGTTGTTTTAGAGACGCTGACGCATATTGTAATCTAGCCAACCCATGCAAAGTCTCGCGATAACCGATCCATGACTCTATAACCGATTCAGATAGGAATTCATGGATTATTCGCATTGATTGAGGAGTCTGCTACCGATGCAATCTAATCGCTCACTTGTTGAACCGAATACTCGGTCGCATCAGTTTATCGTTCACAACCGTAATATGTATATATATATATATATATATATATATATATATATATATATATATATATATATATATATATATATATATATATATATGGATGCTGTATCGGGACAGATCCATTAAGAGTTAGAGCAGAAATATGTCATGTCAAACATATAACACCTTTGTGACATGAAAAAAACACAATTAAATCATGGCGTTTACTTTTTGATATTAATATAAAACTCAAAGCAGTTTGGCTAATGAAGATGAAGTCTAATAAACAAGCTTTGTTCTTCTCCAACAACGCCTCCTTGTAGTTCAGTGCAACAGTTTGGCCAACAAAAATAAAGACTAGTGACACCTCTCACTTCGAATACACAATCTTCACAGCCAGCGTTCAATTCAATGAGATGACAAAACATTTTAGCTAGTATTGATGTTAATTGAACACTGATACAGTTTGCAGTTAAATAAAGGGGAAGTGAACATCCCAGTAAAAAAAAACAAAAAACTTTATAAACAAGTTGTGACAACGTTCACGACACATCACCTGCTGCATGTTTCCTCACCTCATTAACTCTCAGTCACAGCAGCTGATGGACAATGTATTGAGAAAATAAAAGCAACATCAAATAGTTTTTTCGTTCGCTGTATACTTTTAGTGTGGGAACAAGTGTCTCCAATATTGTCCACACCTGTCTCCATCTAAACACAGCAGTGCGCTCTTAAACACACGACGGGAAGCGAGGGAAAATTACATTAACCCAAGCGCTTGGCTCCGTTTACTCCGAGGGCAAATCACCGTACCAAAGTCTGTGTAGCTTGTCCGCCATGATTATCAAGCCAAACAACGCTAGTGCACATGTGCCTGACTTTGTGTTGCCTAAAATCTATTAATAAATGACAATTTGCTGTAATTGAAACCATTTACGTACCACTTACCATCGGGAAATTCCCAAAGTCGTGTGGACATATGTGTATATATATATACATATATGTATATATATATACTGTATATTTATGTATATATGTTCAGTTTAACAGTCCAGTTGTGATTGATTGAATGTCCTGAGAATTATACTGGACATTATTTTGTAATTGCCACAAAATAACATGTAGTATTTTGTTAATTTCTTGCCAAAGATATTTTTATTTTATAGATATTTTCAAAGCAGAATATTGTCCTTAGGGCCCTCTGGCACCTCATGGGGGACCCGTAAAATCTGTGCCTCTTAATACCTCACTGTTGGCTTTGTACGCTCATGTTACTTCTCAACTAGTCAAAGTTGATGCTAATCGACCTGTTTCTTCTCCTTTTTACTGAATGTCAAAGCAAAAGTGAGTCCACAAATAACCGAATCGTAAAGCAGAATCGAAAATGAAATCTGAATTGGTAAAATCTTATCTATTTCGATCCCAGCATGTGTTTGTCTTCTTGTGTCCTGCAGACGTCTGTGAAAAATATCGTCCACCTGAGCAGCAGGAGGGGTCCTCCAGTATGGAGCAGAAGAGGTCACAGAACCTCCACGTGAAAGAAGAGGAGCCACAGCCCCCCCACTTTAAAGATGAAGAGGAAGAGTCACAGACTCCTCACATTGAGAATATACAGTCCCTTCACGTAAAAGAGGAACCGGAGGATCCGCAGCCCTCCTACGTCAAAGAGGAAGAAAAACAGCTGCTGTCCCCCCACTTCATAGAGGAAGACAAGAGACACCTCATCAGTGTGAAGAGTGAAGATGATGAGGTCAAAGGTGAGAGTGAGGAGAAGAGAGAGGCGGAGCCTCCAAGCAGCAGCTCAACTCAACACATGACAACAGAAGCTGATGGAGACCACTGTGGAGGATCACAAGCAGACAAGCTCTTAGCTCCACTATCAGATAGTGAGGACACAACGTCACACTCTCCTGACACTGATGATGAACACTCTAAAGATGATAAGACATGTCACACTGACAACACACACTTCACATGTTCTCTCTGTGACAAAACTTTTAAATCTCCTAGTAAATTGAAAATACACATGAGAACACACACTGGAGAAAAACCTTTTTCCTGCTCAGAATGTGGTAAAAGTTTTACAGTAAGTCAAACTTTAAAAGTACACATGAGAACACACACTGGAGAAAAACCTTTTTCCTGCTCAGAATGTGGTAAAAGTTTTGTAAGAAATGGAAATTTGAAATCACACATGAGAACACACACTGGAGAAAAACCTTTTTCCTGCTCAGAATGTGGTAAAAGTTTTGCAGTAAATCAAAGTTTAAAAGAACACATGAGAATACACACTGGTGAAAAACCTTTTTCGTGTTCAGTCTGCGGTAAAAATTTTACTCACAGTTCCAATTTCAAAGCACACATGAGAAAACACACAGGAGAAAAACATTTTTCCTGCTCAGAATGTGGTAAAAGTTTTGCAGTAAATCAAAGTTTAAAAGAACACATGAGAATACACACTGGTGAAAAACCTTTTTCGTGTTCAGTCTGCGGTAAAAATTTTACTCACAGTTCCAATTTCAAAGCACACATGAGAAAACACACTGGAGAAAAACATTTTTCCTGCTCAGAATGTGGTAAAAGTTTTACAGTAAGTAAAAGTTTAAAAGTACACATGAGAACACACACTGGAGAAAAACCTTTTACCTGCTCAGAATGTGGTAAAAGTTTTGCAGTAAATCAAAGTTTAAAAGAACACATGACAACACACACTGGAGAAAAACCTTTTTCGTGTTCAATCTGCGGTAAAGATTTTACTCACAGGCCCAATTTCAAAGCACACATGAGAATACACACAGGAGAAAAACCTTTTTCCTGCTCAGAATGTGGTAAAAGTTTTGCAGTAAATCAAAGTTTAAAAGAACACATGAGAATACACACTGGTGAAAAACCTTTTTCGTGTTCAGTCTGCGGTAAAGATTTTACTCACAGTTCCAATTTCAAAGCACACATGAGAAAACACACAGGAGAAAAACCTTTTTCCTGCTCAGAATGTGGTAAAAGTTTTGCAGTAAATCAAAGTTTAAAAGAACACATGAGAATACACACTGGTGAAAAACCTTTTTCGTGTTCAGTCTGCGGTAAAGATTTTACTCACAGTTCCAGTTTCAACGCACACATGAGAATACACACTGGAGAAAAACCTTTTTCCTGCTCAGAATGTGGTAAAAGTTTTGTAAAAAATGTAAGTTTAAAAGCACACATGAGAACACACACTGGTGAAAAACCATACTCCTGTTCAAGCTGCAACAAAAGCTTCCGTTACCTAAACACTCTTACAGCACACATGAGAACACACACAGGAGAGAAAGTGTTGAGTTGCAGTGTGTGTGGTGAAAGATTCTCTTCTAAGTACCAGTGTAAGAGACACAAGTGTGCTGGTGAGAACAGCAGCAGTAAATGAAGATGCAGGATTTAAAATCAACTTTCTAACAACATCAGCACATATAACATGTGTGACATCATTGTTGTGTGTGTAACACAATCTTGTTAATATGATTCTAACATTTATAGATTAGACACTTCAGATTAGTGCTTTTATTTCAGTCAAGTACATGAGTTAATATACACATTTGTGTACTTTAAAATGAACAGAACAATTTGACTGAAAAGGTGAGAATAAACAGTACATAAAATATGTTACATACAATAAACATTTTAAGTGTAGATATTCATAGTTCACTTTTATACTTATTCATAATAGTGTTTTATTTATGTTTTTTGAAATAATGAAGGGTTACATATTTTATTTTCTAATTGTAGATGATTCCATAGATTAACACCTTTATATGATGTACATATTTGTTTTACATGTGTTCATACCTTTGCTTTTTAGTACACATAAATCCCTCTTAGTTCATATTTACTGGTTCACATCTGAAACATCTTCTGGACCACTTCTGGAAGCATATTATTATTTACTTCATACATCATTTGAACAGTTGTGTTTTACACAAGATCATTTACTTTTAAAATGTGTGACTTTATGAATCATTTGTTGGGTCTCTATAATCCATTCTATTAATTATCTTTATTACTCTCTTGTGTAATATGAATATTGTTTTGTGATTGTTTTATATGTATGTCCCCAGACCTTTATGCAATAAACAATGTATGCTTCAACTAAAGTTGGGTACAATAAATGTAGTTAATATCTGTGGGTATGTATTTTATTCTATTTATTATCATAGTCAATTTTTTAAATGTTTTCTTTATATGACTTACACGTAGTTTCCAGGTTACTTCATCATCTAGACTAACTCAGCCTGGAGGATGTGTGTAATGTTGAGATGTATTGGAGATGACTTGGTTTGTTTGGATGTTGTCAACCTGTCAATTGTCAGATCTCGCAAGAGAAACAAGCAACCAGTTAGGTTGGGTTGATATCAGCATACTTCAGTCATCAACAATTATACCATCTGAAAAAAGGACATTGTAACAGTGTAGGTCTGACTTGGTAGGATATGTACAGCGAGCAGTGAACATTAGTGAGCTCAGAAAGCATAAGAACAAGTATATACATTTGATTATTTACAATTCCGGGGAGGTGGTATGTGGTGGGGGGAGGGTGTTAGGCTAGGGTTTTAGCTGCTTGGAGGTGTTCTTTTAGTGAGGTTTTGAAGGAGGATAGAGATTGACTTTCTTTTACACCTGTTGGGAGTGCATTCCATATTGATGTGGCATAGAAGGAGAATGAGTTAAGACCTTGTTAGATCGGAATCTGGGTTTAACGTGGTTTGTTGAGCTCCCCCTGGTGTTGTGGTTATGGCGGTCATTTACGTTAAGGAAGTAGTTTGACATGTACTTCGGTATCAGGGAGGTGTAGCGGATTTTATAGACTAAGCTCAGTGCAAGTTGTTTTACTCTGTCCTCCACCCTGAGCCAGCCCACTTTGGAGAAGTGGGTAGGAGTGAGGTGTGATCTGGAGTGGAGGTCTAGAAGTAACCTGACTAGCTTGTTCTGGGATGTTTGGAGTCTATATTTGAGTTTTTTGGAGGTGATGGGGTACCAGGAGGTGCATGCGTAGTCGAAAAAGGGTTGAATGAGAGTTCCCGCTAGAATCTTCATGGTGCTTTTGTTGACCAGAGAGGAGATTCTGTAGAGACATCTTGTTCGTTGGTTGACCTTTTTGATTACCTTGGTTGCCATTTTATCACAGGAAAGATTAGCCTCTAGAATGGAACTTAGGTAAGTGACCTCATCTTTCCTGGTGATAACAATGTCACCCACTTTAATAGTGAAGTCACTGACTTTCTTAAGGTTGATTTGGGACCCAAATAGGATGGATTCCGCTTTACCTAAGTGTATGGATAGCTTGTTGTCAGTGAGCCAGGTGCAAATACTAAGGAGTTCAGCACTGAGGATTTTTTCCGCCTGTGACTTGTCCCTGTCTGATACCAGCAGGGCCGAGTCATCCGCAAACAGGAACAATTCACAGTCGCATGCTGATGACATGTCATTAACGTATATTAGGAACAGTAAAGGCCCTAATATACTGCCTTGGGGGACTCCACAGTTTACTGAGGGGGGGGGGGGGGGGGGGGGGGACAGGGTGCTGTTCACCTCTACCACCTGTTTCCTCCCCTCCAAATAAGATTGCATCAAATCCGATTGCTCTGAGCTTATCCAACAGTATAGCGTGGTTAACGGTGTCAAAGACCTTCTGAAGGTCCAGCATGACCATGCCGCAGTATTTGCCCGCGTCCACCTCATGTTTGATGTGGTCGCTCAGATAGAGAAGGCATGTGTTAGTGGAGTGCTTAGTTCTGAAGCCGGATTGGAATTTGTACATGAGTTCTTTAGTGGCAAGGTATCTATCGACTTGTTCATAAACTATTCTTTCCATTACTTTCAAAATGGAACTGAGAATAGAAACAGGTCGGTAGTTACCAGGTTCTAATTTGCTTCCTTTTTTAAAAAGGGGAGTTACTCTTGTTATCTTGAAATCTTTTGGTAATTGGCCTTGTTTAAGTGAGAGGTTTATTATGTGTGATGATTGGGGCAATGGTGGTGGCAGAGTCCCTGAGGAATCTGGAGGGGATATTGTCAAGGCCAGTGGCCTTGGTCTTAAGAGTGGGTGGCAGGATAAACAGGTCAACAACGCAAGAGGAATCAAAACATCCTGTCAAAGATCTGCATATCACCTTACTTATCCTTCAATATGTTCCCGAAAAACTTGGACTCAGTGGCAGGAATCATGTCTTGTCAAAGGTACGGCAGAAGTACTAGATATTGAAGTCCCACGCAGCTGTCAGAATAATTCTGTCACAATGTGTAACTTGCAGACGTCAGCACAGAAAACCAGAAAGGCAAACAATGGCAGACCTCCCCAGTCAAAGACTCGAGCCAGATGCGCCTCTGTGGACTATTTTGGTCCATTTGAAATCAAAAGGGGCAGGACCATAGTGAAGAGGTATGGAGTCATTTTTACTTGCTTGACGATAAGAGCCGTACACATGGAAGTGGCAAGTTCTTTGGACACGGACTCATGCAGTCACGCGCTGCAGAGGTTCATAGCAAGAAGAGGGCAAGTCCAGTTGATGCATTCTGATAATGGGAAACACTTTGTGAGTGCTTTGGATAACGCAAAGAACCAAAGTACCGTGTTGGAGAAAGGCATCACATGGATATTTAACCCCCCTGCTGCTTCACATTTTGGAGGCGTATGGGAGAGGCAAATATGGACAATAAAGAAGGTTCTCAGTTTCATTGGGAGACAACAAACGGTTGATGAAGAAGGACGACGTACTTTGTTGTGTGAAGTTAAGGCAATTATCAACAGCCGCCCCATCTCAAGCGTCCCTACTGACCCAAATGACGTGGAAGCCTTAACTCCCAAGCATCTATTGCTGATAAGAGCCAAAACATCATCACCACCTGGATGATTTGACAGTAATGACCTGTACTCCCGACGTAGATGGCGCCGAGTCCAGTATTTGGCAGACTTGTTTTGGCGACGCTGGACCAAAGAACATTTGCCAGACTTACAAAGGAGGGTAAAGTGGTTCCAACCCCAGAGGAATATCAGCAAAGATGATATTGTCCTTATTGTGAATGACTCGTCCCCACGAAATTCATGGACGATGGGCCGTGTGAGCGACGTGATTAACGACAACCAAGGACGGGTTCGACAGGCCCGGTTGAGGACCAGCATCGGTGTGTTCCTGAGACCTGTGACTAAGCTCTGTTTGTTGGTCGAAGGTGACGTGTAAACCCTTTATTATGTCACTTGAAACAGTGGTAAAGGCTGATCTCCTCCATGTGCTGGTGACCTCTGACTCCATCCCCTTTTCCTTTTGTTGTATCTTCCACACCAGCATACATGCAAAATAGTTCCAGTTTTGTACACAGTAAGGAAATGGTGTAAAAACATGTATCTGGTACATGCCTATAACAAAGTACATGTGTGTAACACCAAGGTACATGAAAGTACATGTGTGTAACACCAAGGTACATGAAAGTACATGTGTGTAACACCAAGGTACATACCTATATCAAAGTACATGTGTGTAACACCAAGGTACATGCCGATTTCAAAGTACATGTGTGTAACACCAAGGTACATGCCTATATCAAAGTACATGTGTGTAACACCAAGGTACATGCCTATATCAAAGTACATGTGTGTAACACCAAGGTACATGCCTATTTCAAAGTACATGTGTGTAACACCAAGGTACATGCCTATATCAAAGTACATGTGTGTAACACCAAGGTACATGCCTATATCAAAGTACATGTGTGTAACACCAAGGTACATGCCTATATCAAAGTACATCTGTGTAACACCAAGGTACATGCCTATATCAAAGTACATGTGTGTAACACCAAGGTACATGCCTATATCAAAGTACATGTGTGTAACACCAAGGTACATGCCTATATCAAAGTACATGTGTGTAACACCAAGGCACATGCCTATATCAAAGTACATGTGTGTAACACCAAGGTACATGCCTATTTCAAAGTACATGTGTGTAACACCAAGGTACATGCCTATTTCAAAGTATATGTGTGTAACACCAAGGTACATGCCTATATCAAAGTACGTGTGTGTAACACCAAGGCACATGCCTATATCAAAGTACATGTGTGTAACACCAAGGTACATGCCTATATCAAAGTACATGTGTGTAACACCAAGGTACATGCCTATATCAAAGTACATGTGTGTAACACCAAGGCACATGCCTATATCAAAGTACATGTGTGTAACACCAAGGCACATGCCTATATCAAAGTACATGTGTGTAACACCAAGGTACATGCCTATATCAAAGTACATGTGTGTAACACCAAGGTACATACCTATATCAAAGTACATGTGTGTAACACCAAGGCACATGCCTATATCAAAGTACATGTGTGTAACACCAAGGTACATGCCTATATCAAAGTACATGTGTGTAACACCAAGGTACATACCTATATCAAAGTACATGTGTGTAACACCAAGGCACATGCCTATTTCAAAGTACATGTGTGTAACACCAAGGTACATGCCTATATCAAAGTACATGTGTGTAACACCAAGGCACATGCCTATTTCAAAGTACATGTGTGTAACACCAAGGTACATGCCTATATCAAAGTACATGTGTGTAACACCAAGGTAATGCCTATTTCAAAGTACATGTGTGTAACACCAAGGTACATGAAAGTACATGTGTGTAACACCAAGGTACATACCTATATCAAAGTACATGTGTGTAACACCAAGGCACATGCCTATAACAAAGTACATGTGTGTAACACCAAGGTACATGAAAGTACATGTGTGTAACACCAAGGTACATACCTATATCAAAGTACATGTGTGTAACACCAAGGCACATGCCTGTATCAAAGTACATGTGTGTAACACCAAGGTACATGCCTATATCAAAGTACATGTGTGTAACACCAAGGTACATGCCTATTTCAAAGTACATGTGTGTAACACCAAGGTACATGCCTATATCAAAGTACATGTGTGTAACACCAAGGTACATGCCTATATCAAAGTGTATGTATCTAACACCAAGGTACATGCCTATTTCAAAGTACATGTTTATCATGCAAGGTACCTTCAGGACCAGTTAACTTTAAAGGCCTACTGAAATGAATTTTTTTTTATTTAAACGGGAATAGCAGATCCATTCTATGCGTCATACTTGATCATTTCGCGATATTGCCATATTTTTGCTGAAAGGATTTAGTATAGAAAAACGACGATAAAGTTTGCAACTTTTGGTCGCTGATTAAAAAAAAGCCTTGCCTATACCGGAAGTAGCGTGACGTCACAAGAGGTAGGACTCCTCACAATTTCCCGTTGTTTACAATGGAGCGAGAGAGATTCGGACCGAGAAAGCGACGACTACCCCATTAATTTGAGCGAGGATGAAAGAAAAAAGATACGTCCATCACTGCCTCATCAAGTCCTTCACTGTAACGTTCCTCATCTACGATTCTTTCATCCTCGCTCAAATTAATGGGGTAATCATCACTTTCTCGGTCCGAATCTCTCTCGCTCCATTGTAAACAACGGAAAATTGTGAGGAATACTAACTCCTGTGACGTCACGCTACTTCCGGTACAGGCAAGGCTTTTTTTTATCAGCGAGCAAAAGTTGCGAACTTTATCGTCGATTTTCTCTACTAAATCCTTTCAGCAAAAATATGGCAATATCGCGAAATGATCAAGTATGACACATAGAATGGATCTGCTATTCCTGTTTAAATAAATAAAAATTCATTTCAGTAGGCCTTTAAATGTGATTTAGAAAAAGTTGCAATGTTGACTAATAAAACAAAGCTGGGTTTTTTTTTCTTTCAAACTGTCATTGCTCAAAACATAATATTGAATCAAAATCAACGTTATTATGAATTATTGACCTATCCAAGGTTCCCATTACTTCACATCAAATATTACACTAAGAAAAATATTTTTGGTGGAAGATTTTGCAAATTTGGTAAATAAATAACCCCAAAATGTATATTTTGTTGTTTTCTTACTGTACGGAAAATTAACCGAACCGTGACCTCTAAACCGAGGTACGTACCGAACCGAAATTTTTGTGTACCGTTACACCCCTATAAAATACTGAACAGATGTTTACTTTATCCCAATAAACATCTGTTCAGTATTTTAACATAAAATAGTTTGATTGTGAGGCATTAAAAGCCACAAAATGCATCATTCCAATGGTCAAATCAACATCAGAACCCAACATTGATTAAACGTCGTCAAAAAGCATGTTGTTTCAACGTTGTATTTGTGTTGTAGAATATTGGTTGGGAAATGACCACATTTCAATGGTCAAATCAACGTCGGAATCCAACATTGATTAAATGTTGTCAAAAAGCATGTTGTTTTAACGTTGTATTTGTGTTGTAGAATAATGATTGGGAAATTACCAAATTTCAATGTTAAATCAACGTCACAACCCAACATTGTCAAAAAGCATGTTGTTTCAATGTTGTAGAATATTGGTTAGGAAATGACCACATTTCAACGGTCAAATCAACGTCACAACCTGACATTGAATAAACGTTGTCAAAAAGCATGTTGTTTCAATGTTGTATTTTTGTTGTAGAATATTGGTTTGGAAATGACCAAAATTCAATGTCAAATCAACGTCCCAACCCAACATTGTCAAAAAGCATGTTTCAATGTTGTAGAATATTGGTTGGAAAATGACCAAATTTCAATGTTAAATCAACGTCACAACCATTGATTCTAATGTGTTGATCAAATCCGCGTCTCTTTGTTAGCAGCTAACAAGCTAAGCTAACTAGCATGCTAAGCTAACTAGCATGCTAAGCTAACTAGCGCGCTAAAACAACTAGCAAGCTAAGCGGGCCTAATAATCTCCAAAGTTGAGTGAGACGAGTGGAGTTTATCCTGACACGGAGGATGAATAAAGTGTAGTTAGTAGCGATGTGAGGAGATGTGCCGAGGCTTAGAAGCGTGTGTGGAGTAAAGGAGGACTTTGCTGCAAAGCGCATATCCTCCACGCATGCGTCACTTAGGGGCGGGGCCACAGAGTCATAGTGATGGGCAAGTCATGAACAAACCGTTCAAAATGTATGTTTTCATGGTGCCCACACAAAAAACATGGCAACAAATGATATTTCCAAATATATCAACCTTATTTGACTTTTAATCAGGTATATATGAAAATAATGAAAAACTATTGTTTTTAATGCACTTATTTTTGCTGTTTTTATTTGCCATATGCGTTTTATAGTGTTGTATGCTCATGATTTATTATCTATCCACAAAGATGGACCACTATTTCTAAGAACTGGCTGTTGGCTTGCCTTACACAGTCCTACAGAACATGTGATTTCCTATTCCAGCAGATACTATACTTGAAATTACAAACAACCTAACGCCTGATTGTAGAACATTTTGTCATCTAGTTATCAACAATTTTAGCAGCTTTGGTTCATTATCATCCATTATACAGATGTGCATACAAATGTGAGTTTTGTGGAAGAAATGTAAGTAATATGAAGGAATAAAATAAGCTTGATCTCCTCTGTAAAATGATTTTGTGCATAATCTCTCAAATCTCCTGTTTTCATTTTGAAGTTTACACAAAGATGAGGATGAAAGTAAAAAGTGGGACGTGCTTTTGAAGAAGGAATAATTATTTGCAAGTAATTTCTCAGTGTGGTGGTTTTGATAAGACAGAAAATATTGTTTGACTCAGAAATGATTTCAGTCCTTCATGTTGACGTTACCAGTTCAACTCCAAGGACTAGATGTGTCATCACAAGTCCTTCAGCAATGATGCATGTAGATATTATCAATCACAGGGAAGGTATTTATTATTATTTTTAGGTACTATGCCTCTTTGTTTTAGCTGGAAAAGGGCAGGAATAGCCTACATCTTCCTCCAGAAGAGAACATGTCTGTGACCTCTCAGATGATCCAGAAACTGGAACCTCCCACTAGGGGTGTTGCTAAGCATAAAGCTCGACTAGGACACAGCCCCCACTATGACTACTTTGGACCCCTCCAAAACACACACACACACACACACACACACACACACACACACACACACACACACACACACACACACACACACACACACACACACACACACACACACACACACACACACTTTTGTCTCTGCTTCAAGGGAAATAAATATGACATGTAGTCTCTTCTCAAGGTTAGGGCTTCAAGGATAGGGCTATCACTTCTGCATTCCGAAGTCCAAATTAGGGCTTCTTCCCTATGAGGAGTGATCCAGCCCACCTGAGAATGTCAAACTAAGGGGCCTTATCTTATTATGTGCTCAAACTGAAATACTACTATTTACTTAAACTTGGTTCTTCGCTTTCTCCAAGGTGAATATAAACCTTCACCATAAGCAAAACATAATATGAGTTAATTAGTTCACTTCAGTATCTAATGGTGCATCAGAATTGGTGTTTTGTAGGAAGAATGTTGTTCCTCTTTTGCATCGGCCTTGTGTGTCCTCACCCAGCCAGTCTCTGGTAAACAATGTCCCATCATGCTGACATCCACTGAATGTGAGGGCTCATAAAACACCACATAAACATACATAGGCCAGCCCCTGGGGTCGACTTCCCAAGGATGCTGAGTGTCTCCTATCTTGGGGAGTTGTGAAGAAGTTGTAACGGACAGGACACTGACGGCCAAGTGGGGGGGTCAGTATTTTGGTCAGCAACAGGGCCCCAAAATTGTAAACTGACTGACACTGTGTAAGAGAGACATGGCACCATCTGTGTCCTATTTGATACGATGACATTCAGCATTTTTCAAGGTCCAACTTTCAGACAAGGGTCGATGACATCAAATGGAAGTATACATCTGACCTGGCTCCTCACAGGAACTGCAGTCTTGTTCTAGTACTTTGAATAAAGTTCTCCTAGGACTGTGGATTAGTCCGCCCCCTCCTCACAGTTTCCCATTGTTTACAATGCAGCGAGAGAGATTCGGACCGAGAAAGCGACGATTACCCCATTAATTTGAGCGAGGATGAAAGATTTGTGGATGAGGAAAGTGAGAGTGAAGGACTAGAGTGTAGTGCAGGACGTATCTTTTTTCGCTCTGACCGTAACTTAGGTACAAGCTGGCTCATTGGATTCCACACTTTCTCCTTTTTCTATTGTGGATCACAGATTTGTATTTTAAACCACCTCGGATACTATATCCTCTTGAAAATGAGAGTCGAGAGCACGAAATGGACATTCACAGTGACTTTTATCTCCACGACAATACATCGGTGAAGCTGTTTAGCTACTCAGCTAACGTGATAGCATCTGGCCCAAATGCAGATAGAAACAAAATAAATAAACCCCTGACTGGAAGGATAGACAGAAGATCAACAATACTATTAAACCATGGACATGTAACTACACGGTTAATAATTCCCAGCTTGGCGAAGCTTAACAATGCTGTTGCTAACGACGCCATTGAAGTTAACTTAGCAACGGGACCTCACAGAGCTATGATAAAAACATTAGCGCTCCACCTACGCCAACCAGCCCTCATCTGCTCATCAACACCCGTGCTCACCTGCGTTCCAGCGATCGACGATGCGGTCGGCGGCCCGGAGACGTAGGAAGTCAAGGTGAGGTCGCCGGCTAGCGCGTCTGCTTTCCAACAAAGTCCTCCTGGTTGTGTTGCTGTAGTCCGCCGCTAATACACCGATCCCACCTACAACTTTCTTCTTTGCAGTCTCCATTGTTCATTAAACAAATTGCAAAAGATTCACCAACACAGATGTCCAGAATACTGTGGAATTATGAGATGAAAACAGAGCTGTTTTGTGTTGGATTCAATGGGCTCCGAATACTTCCGTTTCACTGGCGACGTCACTCGCATACGTCATCATACAAAGACTTTTTCAACGGGAAGTTTAGCGGGAAATTTAAAATTGCACTTTATAAGTTAACCCGGCCGTATTGGCATGTGTTGCAATGTTAAGATTTCATCATTGATATATAAACTATCAGACTGCGTGGTCGCTAGTAGTGGCTTTCAGTTGGCCTTTAAAGATTCCTCTTCAAGTATTTTTTCTGACATGTTTATGCTGTATTGCTTTGTTTCTTCTGCCTGTCTCACTTTGCTAGATGCATCATATTCAGACTAATGTCTCGCCTTACTTAGAGTGTGTTTACTTTTCCTAACTAAGAGTTTCCCGCTTATCTCCAACCCTTCCCCCATGCATTCCTGAGCTAAGATAAAATGTGTGTGCCTCACCGACACTCTCCTGTAAACGGACAACTTGTGTCTTTTGAAGCCTCCAATAAATACTAAAACAAAAAAGAATTCTCTGAACATTTCTTATTAAATAGATTATTAAATTGTAAAACAACAGACACTTTGCTTGTCATCAAGATGATGTTCCCCGGGAAGTCCTGTGGGGAGGTCTCAGAGAGTATGGGGTATCGGACCGTCTGATTTTGGCGGTCCGCTCCCTGTATGATCAGTGTCAGAGCTTGGTCCACATTGCCGGCAGTAAGTTGGACCTGTATCTAGTGAGGGTTGGACTCTGCCAAAACTGCCCTTTGTCACCGATTCTGTTCATAACTTTTATGGACAGAAGTTCTAGGCGCAGTCAAGGCGTTGAGGGGATCCGGTTTGGTGGCTGCAGGATTAGGTCTCTGCTTTCTGCAGAGGATGTGGTTCTGATGGCTTCATCTGGCCAGGATCTTCAGCTCTCACTGGATCGGTTCGCAGCCGAGTGTGAAGCGACTGGGATGAGAATCAGCACCTCCAAGTTCGAGTCCATGGTTCTCGCCCGGGAAAGGGTGAAGTGCCATCTCCAATTTGGGGAGGAAATCTTGCCCCATTTGGAGGAGTTTAAGTACTTAAGAGTCTTGTTCACGAATGAGAGAAGAGTGGATCGTGAGATCAACAGGTGGATCGGTGCGGCATCTTCAGTAATGTGGACGCTGTATCGATCCGTTGTGGTGAAGAAGGCAAAGATCTCAATTTACCGGTCGATCTTCGTTTCCATCCTCACCTATGGTCATGAGCTTTGGGTTATGACCGAAAGGACAAGATCACGGGTACAAGCGGCCGAAATGAGTGGGGCTCTCCCTTAGAGATAGGGTGAGAAGCTCTGTCATCCGAGAGGAGCTCAAAGTAAAGCCGCTGCTCCTCCACATCGAGGAGACAGATGAGGTGGTTTGGGCATCTGGTCAGGATGCCACCCGAACGCCTCCCTAGGGAGGTGTTTCGGGCACGTCCGACCGGCAGGAGGCCACGGGGAAGACCCAGGACACTTTGGGAAGACTATGTCTCCCGGCTGGCCTGGGAACGCCTCGGGATCCCCCGGGAGGAGCTGGATGAGGTGGCTGGGAGAGGGAAGTCTGGGCTTCTCTGCTTAGGCTGCTGCCCCCGCGACCCGACCTCGGATAAGCAGAAGAAAATGGATGAATGGATGGATGGGCTGCAATGGTTGTGTTCTCTCGAATGCAGAATTGTACACCTTTCCTGATTGTCAGCTCCCAGACAGTGGTCGAGGAGCGCAGGGGAGACATTCCCTCCAGGGCCGATGTATCGTCGGGGGTAACACCCTCCACTTTACCCGGCAGTGGGTCCTACAGTTCCGTTGTTGGGTCGGAATGACGACCCAACAGTTGTCGATTTGTTGCAACTCTGTCACTTTATTTATGTTTTCCACAAAGCCAACCGGACATCCACTAAGCTACTAACGCTCCTGCACATTAACTGCTTCCACTCCCTCACCTCACTTGCCCACTCACTTACTCAGTCACTCACCTCACATACTGCCATTCTTAAAGGAGTATACACATTCTGGATGACAAATAAAACATAATTACACTCCAGCATTGTAATAAACATTAACATTTCCATACAGACATACAGTTCCATATACATTCAATATAACTGAAAGGATGCAGCATGACTAGTAGGAGTCAATATAAGGAGAATGCAATAATGTAGCTTGTAGTGCAAATGCAAGAATGTATCAGTCCATGTGTTTAGTGCACACATTACAGTCGAGCCAAACAGCCCTGAAAAATATTAGAATATCCAACACTCAGGCTACAATTTATGAGGAGAAGCAATTAGCATTTTAAAGTATAATGGTAGCTGAGTTCCCTGTAATAACTCCAAACACTCACAGAAAAATACATAAATTGCATTTTACGCCATAGTGCATACAATAACTATTGTCAAGTTGTTGTTTTTTAAGTAAAGAGCAATGCTATTAGCTTGAACAGCTTATACAGTAAATTCAATAAGTGCATTAAAAACAGCACTAGTTAATTATTTTCATACTTTTCTGATTGAAAGTCGAATCCAGTTTATATACTTGAAAGATCATTTGTTGCCATGTTTTGTGTGGGCACATTGAAAACATACATTTAGAATGAATCGTTCATGACTTGCCCATCACTATGACACGTTGGCCCCGCCCCTAAGTGACGCATGCGTGGAGGATATGCGCTTTGCAGCAAAGTCCTCCTTTACTCCACACACGCTTCTAAGCCTCGGCACATCTCCTCACATCGCTACTAACTACACTTTATTCATCCTCCGTGTCAGGATAAACTCCACTCGTCTCACTCAACTTTGGAGATTATTAGGCAAGCTAATTTGGAGATTATTAGGCCAGCTTAGCTTGCTAGTTGTTTTAGCGCGCTAGTTAGCTCAGCATGCTAGTTAGCTTAGCTTGTTAGCTGCTAACAAAGAGACGCGGATTCGATCAACACATCGCTTAGTTAAGATCAAGTGTGAGTGTAAAGTGTTGTGATTGTGTGAAAATGTGCGAAAGAACGATAGCAGAGTACAAAGAGGAACTTTCTCGGACAAAAGAAGAAAACAAGAGACTACGTCAACTACTGGAGGCTGTTTTCAAGAAACCTCAAGTTGTGTTACACAGAACAGGTTTGTTTACTTCTTACTCTCACATGTTTATTAACTTTATATTCCATCGTGAGCATGACGTGTTAGACTAATTTTGATTAATAGGTGTACTCAGACACATGATTGTTATTGTGTTATTAATGTGATAATCAGACAGCAGTCATTTCCATTAGATAATGTTCAAATATAGGTGATTTGGCACACTTATAATTAAAATAACAAAAATAATGTTGTTTTTCATCAGATATGTACTAGTATTGTATATGTGGATGGGGGCCCTGCTTTGGAAATAATGTGTACCCCTTTCAGAGATCACATTTAGTTCCACTTCAAACATTCACATGATCCACAATGAGATGAGATGGTATAACGTGAACAGTTCTGGAACTTTCTAACTCGGGGGGGAAACGGGATCTCGTTGGAAGCGAGATGTATTAGCGGACGCCGTTTGGGTATAACAAAATGGTGTCTGCCAATGTAGTTTACAATGTCACTACGTCAAACTTTTTTCACCAAGTACCACCTCAGAAAATACTTGGATTTCCAAGTACCACCATCATGAACAGCATTAAAATACAGTAGCATAGTAGGCCTTAATTATTCATTAAAAACAAGAAAGACACGTTATACTATACCATACCATACCAATGTTATTTAACAAGCATATTTAATATTTTTAGTTACTGTAACATTACACACAGTTTGAACAGTAACACTGTGTTTGCATGTAGGAAAATAAAACACTGTACTTAAATAATGAAATGATATTTGGCGTACCACTAGGTGATGCCTGCGTACCACTAGTGGTACACGTACCACAGTTTTAGAATCCCTGCACGGTCGGTTCAGGAAGACTTGATCAATGCACGCGTGCACAAAGACAACGTCACTTCCTTTTTACTTGTTTTACGTCAGTTATGTTCCTGCATGTTGTCACTACCATAGTTTTCTTTTTTGTCATCTTTACTTGAATAACAATGTCACATAAAAGATGACATACTGATCTTTTAAAAATAAGTAAGTGGATTGTTAAAAAAAAAAAAATCAACATTTAAAAAATAAATCACATGATGTGAGTCAGTGGCGCCCCCTTACGTCATTCATTGCAATGACAGAAGAGTGAAAGTGATTGAAATGGTGGCCATAATACTCCCTGATTTTTTACATCTACCCCTTGTTCATGTTTATATTTTGTTCCCTTTTACTCCTATGTAAGCTAGTTTTTATACAAAACATTAATAAAATATTCAAATATCACAGAATGTGACGTTTCAAAAGCACCTTTGTAAAAACAATTGTAAGTCCAGGAAGTGACGTAGTCTTCCGGTACCTATGGAGTAGTGACATTGACCACCACCACCGGAATATGTTTTATTTATTTCATGACAGCACGTCCCCTAAACGTTAAAACATCATGGACACGATTGAACACAGCATCCAGCAGTGGAAACGTGGCTTTATTTACTATCAAGTTCCTATTTTTAATTGTTGAAATGAAATCAGCAGTGACGGGCTAGTTGTTTTGATAGCGGCTAAATTAGCATGTCGCGATATTTGTACATGGGATCACGTCTGCGCCGAGTGGATGCGCAGAGGGTTGAAACAGCGCTTGTGTCTTCTTCCTTACGTTTACTTGAACATCATTATCCAGCACCATCTGCTGGTCACATTGTGTACCACAGTCACTTGAACTGCATGTCATGACACCTACTAACTCGTATGTCACTCAAAAGTGCAGATTTTAACCATTGGAATCATTTCTATAGTTTGAAAACATCCAGCAGGCAGCATTTAAATGTTAATTATGTTGTATTATCCCCAGGTAGCAAAGTTCATTTCCTTTTTTGTGCTGTTTTGCAAGACCCGAGTCACGTGACTTTAAACCTGACACCTCATTGGCTGCTTCTGAGACAGGCTCCATGGTTTTAGTCTTTTAACGGAAGTGAGTCTTGCTTTTTGAAGCAGCACATTTTTCAGCGCTGCATTTTTTTAACTGAATTTTTATGTACTGAATTTTCAACTAACTGCATCGTTTCGGATCGAAAAGCATTCTAAAAAAAGATAATTCCTGAATCCAAATACACAAAAACAGGTACCAACAAGAAAGAAAAGTAGGTTTTGTATTATAGAATCCCAACCTAAGAGGGGTTTTGAGACAAGAAAAAAATTAAAAGCCTTGAAAGTAATATAAGAAAAGTCCAATTAAATCTCCAATCTAAAAAAAACAACATTGAAATAAAGTGCGCTGGTTTAAGAGGACACGTTTAAATGTCAGCAGCAACATGAAAATAACTGACCTTTAACTATGGTGTTTTTATAGGTGAACATGATTATAGGACATACACACAATAAACATGATTATAGGACATACACACAATAAACATGATTATAGGACATAGGAGTTAACACAACTCGTCTACTTCTCATTGTTTATGAACTGGACTAACATAGTAAACCGGAAGTGCCCAAACTAGTGACATTAGTTTGGACACTTCCAGTTTACGACGTTAGTCCAGTTTATGAGACAATGAGAGTCAGACAAGTTGTGTTAGCTCTTACAAGCCTTGGAAAAGATAAGTCTTTTTACAATAAAAAATAAAAGTCCAGTGCAAGACAAAGCAAGATCAACAACAATAAAGAGCCTAAATGGATTCATCTGCTTTGGGACTTTATTAGAACGTCCTGGATTGGTTGTTAGTTGTCTGCCAAGCTGTACAACCTCATCACATATAGTGAGGGCAGAGCGGTAAAAAGACTAAAAGCCCAGCGGGCTTCACAGAGACATAACGCAGCATTCTCTTCAACATCCAGTGGTAAACAGCACACCATGGAGCATTCAAAAGAAGACGTAAGCGAACATGAAAGAAGTTCAAGATCGTCACATTCATCTCACTCAAGTCGGATGACGTCAGTGAGCGTTGCTGCTGCAAAAGCACGTGCTAAAGCAGAAAGTGCACGTGTTAAAGGCCTACTGAAAGCCACTACTAGCGACCACGCAGTCTGATAGTTTATATATCAATGATGAAATCTTAACATTGCAACACATGCCAATACGGCCGGGTTAACTTATAAATTGCAGTTTTAAATTTCCCGCTAAACTTCCGGTTGAAAACGTCTATGTATGATGACGTATGCGCGTGACGTGACTAGTTAAACAAAAGTATTCGGAGCCCATTGAATCCAATACAAAACCGCTCTGTTTTCATTTCATAATTCCACAGTATTCTGGACATCTGTGTTGGTGAATCTTTTGCAATTTGTTTAATGAACAATAGAGACTGCAAAGAAGAAAGTTGTAGGTGGGATCGGTGTATTAGCGGCGGACTACAGCAACACAACCAGGAAGACTTTGTTGGATAGCAGACGCGCTAGCCGACGCTAGCAAGTTCGCTCTAGCCGCCGACCGCACGGATGATCGGGTGAAGTCCTTCGTCCTTCCGTCGATCGCTGGAACGCAGGTGAGCACGGGTGTTGATGTGCAGATGAGGGCTGGCTGGTGTAGGTGGAGCGCTAATGTTTTTATCATAGCTCTGTGAGGTCCCGTTGCTAAGTTAGCTTCAATGGCGTCGTTAGCAACAGCATTTTTAAGCTTTGCCAAGCTGGAAAGCATTAACCGTGTATTTACATGTACATGGTTTAATAGTATTGTTGATTTTCTGTCTATCCTTCCAGTCAGGGGTTTATTTATTTTGTTTCTATCTGCAGTTAAGCCCAATGCTATCACGTTCGCTCCTTAGCTAAAGTGTTTCACCGATGTATTGTCGTGGAGATAAAAGTCACTGTGAATGTCCATTTCGCGTTCTCGACTCTCATTTTCAAGAGGATATAGTATCCGAGGTGGTTTAAAATACAAATCCGTGATCCACAATAGAAAAAGGAGAAAGTGTGGAATCCAATGAACCCTTGTACCTAAGTTACGGTCAGAGCGAAAAAAGATGCACCCTGCATTGCACCGTAGTCCTTCACTCTCACTTTCCTCATCCACAAATCTTTCATCCTCGCTCAAATTAATGGGGTAATCGTCGCTTTCTCGGTCCGAATCTCTCTCGCTGCATTGTAAACCTCTGGTGACGTCACGCTACTTCCGGTACAGGTAAGGCTTTTTTTATCAGCGAGCAAAAGTTGCGAACTTTATCGTCGATGTTCTCTACTAAATCCTATCAGCAAAAATATGGCAATATCGCGAAATGATCAAGTATGACACATAGAATGGATCTGCTATCCCCGTTTAAATAAAAAACATTCATTTCCGTAGGCCTTTAAACTTTCCTATGCACAAAAAGAAGCAGAAATGTTAAAACAGCAAGCGGAAATACAAGCTAATCTGCTCCTGTTAAAATCAGCAAAAGCCGCTGAAGCAGCAGCAGCTGAAGCACATGTTTTAGACATATCAGCTCAAGAAGAAAGTGATATCCAAAGAAGCCAATTTGAATTTAATATGCCAGTACTAAGCCCAGTAGAACGCACTAAAGAGTTTGTGGAGCAACTGTCAGAGGCATCTCATGGCCAACACTCACTCCATTCTTGAAATCAGCCAATACTGACTGACCTCTTCCTCAGCGCGCCAGCAGACAATGGACAACGATGAAGATGCTAAGGTCAACACAACGGCTAATAAACAAGAGATGGATAATGTAAAGTACCATGTGTCCAATTACCTACCTGTCCAGCACCACAAACAACCACATCGGGGAGACGTGGGGACTCCACCGCTTCGTATTACTGCAAGTCCATCAAAAGACACCTTCACAAGGAATGATGCAACTCAAAGGATAGATTCTTCATATCAAAAATCATTCCACCATACCCAGCCTCGTCACTTTTCCGCACAAGGAGCAACTTCCTCCGACAATCGGGGTGCATCAGACCTGGCTAAATACCTAATGCGTAAAGAGATGGTTAGCTCTGGTCTTCTCAAGTTTGATGACCAACCACAAAATTACTGTGCCTGGAAGGCATCATTCATGGGCTCCACAAGGGACCTAGATCTCAGTGCACGCCAGGAATTGGATATGCTGGCTAAATGGCTTGGACCTCAATCAGCAGAACAAGCTAAGAGATTAAGAGTTGTGTACATACATAATGCAGAAGCTGGGTTCGAAATGGTGTGGCAGAGGCTAGAGGAGTCATACGGTGCACCTGAAATAATTGAGCATGCTTTACTTAAAAAACTTGAGAACTTCCCAAATATCTCAAACACAGACAACCAAAGACTGAGAGAGTTCGGGGACCGTCTTCTTGAGTTGGACGCAGCAAAGTCAAATGAACTCTTACCCGGTCTTCTTCATCTTGACACAGCTCATGGCATTAGTCCCATCCTGATCAAGCTACCATATCGTCTCCAAGAAAAATGGGTTAGTGCAGGCTCAGCATACAAAAGGGACAAAAAGGTGGCTTATCCACCATTTCACTTCTTTGTGAACTTAATTATGGAAGAAGCTAGGATCCGCAATGATCCCAGCTTTGCATGTGTCACCAGTGGTAGCGTAACTAATGCTAGACAAGAACGACTTCAACTGAATTACAGGACACCAGTGTCCGTAAAGAAAACTGAAGTGGCGACAGTACTTGAAGCTAAGTACAACTTCCAAGAAAATACATCTGAAGACCCAGATAAAATATGTCCCATCCACAATAAGCCTCACCCTCTACGTAAATGCCGTGGCTTCCGAAACAAACCACTCGAAGAAAGAAAGGCTTATCTGAAAGAGCAACACATCTGTTATCGATGTTGCGCATCTACGAGACACATGGCGAAGGATTGTGAAAAAGCTGTGCAATGTAAAGAGTGTGACAGCACTAGGCACATAACAGCGCTTCACCCTGGTCCACCACCAACAACAGAGAACTCCCCAGTGAAGGAAGATCAAGGCGGGGAGAATAATGAAGATCTCATCCCATCAGTGACATCAAAGTGTACTGAGATCTATGGCAATTCAGTGACTCCAAAATCCTGTTCCAAAATGTGTTTAGTCAGAGCATACCCTGCTGGCCAAAGAGTGAAGGCTGTCAAAATGTTTGCAGTCCTGGATGAGCAAAGTAACCGATCCCTAGCTAAAACAGATTTCTTCAATCTCTTCGGCATCAAATCAGATTCAGCACCATGCACACTGAGGACATGTTCTGGAGTAATGGAGACAGCAGGAAGACGTGCATGCAACTTCATTATAGAGTCATTGGACATGCAAACCACAGTACCTCTCCCCACACTTATAGAATGGGACATGATGCCCGATGACAGATCGGCGATCCCATCACCAGAGATTATTCAGCATCATCATCATCTAGCTCCACTGGCAGGAAAGATACCAGCAGTTGACCCCAATGCAGCAATTTTGCTTTTACTCGGAAGAGATATCATCCAAGTGCATAAAGTAAGGGAGCTGTACAATGGACCTGACGAGGCACCTTATGCACAACGTCTTGACCTAGGGTGGGTCATAGTCGGGGAAGCATGTCTTGGAGGAGCTCATAAGCCAGCAAACATCAACGTCTTCAGGACTAATAGAAACATTTCTAAGTCCATGTTCTCTGTCGGTGAAAAGTTCAGCAGCCCCAATCTGTGCCATGGTCTGCAACCCCCCAAACATCTGGAGCAGATGGACAACCTCGGCAGCCAAGTTTTTGAAAAAGCTAAGAATGATAATAAACCAGGTTTGTCTCCTGATGGTCAAGCATTCCTTGACATTATGAACAGAGAAGTATACAAAGATGAGTCAAAGACTTGGGTGACCCCGTTACCCTTTCGATCACCTCGTCGCCACCTCTCAAACAATCGGGAGCAAGCATCAAAGCGTCGTTCATCCCTTTATCATACGCAGAAGAGAGGCGTCATATCTGCACCGCCAGGAGACTTCAATGTGAAAGACATCCACTCAAGACAATGGTGGCAAGTCCAACTTCTCTCTGATAGATTCTGGAAGCGATGGAAACAAGAATACCTGTCAACCATACAACATAGGAGAAAATGGTATGCAGAAAGGCCTAACCTGCAAGTTGGAGACCTAGTACTACTGAAAGACAGCCAGGTGAGAAGAAATGAATGGCCCACTGGACTCATCGTCAAGTCTATCAACAGCCATGACAACAAATAAAGAAAAGTCGACGTCAAGATCATCCGACAAGGTACTCCAAGAATCTACACTAGACCTGTATCAGAGGTCGTGTTGCTCCTCCGTAAAGAGACTGTATAGTGGTATAAAACATTATACCAGGTGGGGAGTGTTGTGCCCGTTTGATTGAGGACTATTACTGACACCTTGTGGCGATGGGAAATGCTGCGCGTCATTAGTTTTGGCACTTCCGGTTTACGACGTTAGTCCAGTTTATGAGACAATGAGAGTCAGACAAGTTGTGTTAGCTCTTACAAGCCTTGGAAAAGATAAGTCTTTTTACAATAAAAAATAAAAGTCCAGTGCAAGACAAAGCAAGATCAACAACAATAAAGAGCCTAAATGGATTCATCTGCTTTGGAACTTTATTAGAACGTCCTGGATTGGTTGTTAGCTGTCTGCCAAGCTGTACAACCTCAACACATATAGTGAGGGCAGAACAACATACACACAAACATTATTATAGGACATACACACAAACATTATTGTAGGACATACACACAATAAACATGATTACAGGATATACAAACAATAAACATTATTATAAACAAACATTATTTTCTTTCGAGGCAGGGGCTCCAAAGCATCAATGCATATATGTGTATATATATATATATATATATATATATATATATATATATATATATATATATATATATATATATATATATATATATATATATATATATATATATATATATATTAGGGTTGCACATCTCTCTCTGATAAACGATTCAATATGCATCTAGATACACAGGTTACGATTCGATTCAAAAACGATATCCTTTTATTACAGACCGATTCGATTCGATTCCGAACGATACGATTCGATTTGACGGTTAATATTCAAGACTCCAAATCCCCAAGCATTGTGGCTTTATGGCACTGGCAAAAAAAAACCAGAACAACAAAATCACATGTCAATGTATTTATCTTTAGATTTGGACCAAAAAAATTCTGGCTGAATTGTAGGATGGGAACTCCAGAGGTAAAAGTAGCACAGAATAGTAACAACAAAGTGCAATATTTCAGCCTGAGCATAGTTTTGAACACTAGAGGTAGGTAACAAAGATTCAATATTTCAACCTGAGCATATAGTGTTTTGAACACTAGAGGTAGGTAGCAATGAACACTAGAGGTAGGTAACAAAGATTCAATATTTCAACCTGAGCATATAGTGTTTTGAACACTAGAGGTAGGTAACAATGAACACTAGAGGTAGGTAGCAATGAACACTAGAGGTAGGTAACAAAGATTCAATATTTCAACCTGAGCATATAGTGTTTTGAACACTAGAGGTAGGTAGCAATGAACACTAGAGGTAGGTAACAAAGATTCAATATTTCAACCTGAGCATATAGTGTTTTGAACACTAGAGGTAGGTAGCAATGAACACTAGAGGTAGGTAACAAAGATTCAATATTTCAACCTGAGCATATAGTGTTTTGAACACTAGAGGTAGGTAACAATGAACACTAGAGGTAGGTAACAAAGATTCAATATTTCAACCTGAGCATATAGTGTTTTGAACACTAGAGGTAGGTAACAATGAACACTAGAGGTAGGTAACAAAGGTGCAATGTAAACAAGTTACACACCTAGTACACATCTCAAAATGTGGCAACAATTAGGACAGTGACAAGTGCTTTGTGTAAAAGAATAGAGAAAATAAATACATATGTAAAAAGAAAAATCAAACTACTGTGTGAGAGGTAATGTTTCCCAGGTCAAAAAGCAGCAGTTCACTACACTATGCCTGTGCATTTTCATCATCACTGTCCTCTGTTTTTTTGGAGGGCAGAATTTTTTTAAGGAAAATCAACAGATCCACATGCTCATGTTTGAGCAGACTACGTTTTGGGAAACAATGTCTCCCGCAGTACTGAACACACGTTCAGATTCCGTGTGTTTCACTTGATGTACTTTTTGATGCCGAAAGAGGCGATTTCAGCCACTTGAATGACGACGAAATCATTAAAGGCTCACAATTTGTAATCCATCCACAAGTAAAGAAAACTTTGATTATTTCACTTTATGTACTTTTTTATGCCGAAAGAGGCGATTTAAAAGAGGCGATTTCAGCCACTTCGGTCTTTACAGCAGAGTTTAGATATACTTTTCGAGACGAGTGACGTCAGCGCGCTCCCGCGTCAGGGGGTGCATTTTACGGCAGGGGTGAGTTTCCTGGCACAACACCGGGATGCAGCATCTTTTAGCCAGAGATGACAGCAGTGGCAAGTCCTGCTGCTCTTTCCACCACTGTAGTGGGGTTTTTTGAACATCTTTCTCGGTCCATTATCACCTTCGGTCAGACTGACGCTTTCGTTCTCCTCCACATTCATTTTCCGTGTTGTCTCTTGTTTATCACTCGTGCTAATACCAGCTAGGCGGCTACCGCGTTGGCGAGTAGCTTCAGCTCTCGCGTTGTTTTAGAGACGCTGACGCATATTGTAATCTAGCCAACCCATGCAAAGTCTCGCGATAACCGATCCATGACTCTATAACCGATTCAGATAGGAATTCATGGATTATTCGCATTGATTGAGGAGTCTGCTACCGATGCAATCTAATCGCTCACTTGTTGAACCGAATACTCGGTCGCATCAGTTTATCGTTCACAACCGTAATATGTATATATATATATATATATATATATATATATATATATATATATATATATATATATATATATATATATATATATATATGGATGCTGTATCGGGACAGATCCATTAAGAGTTAGAGCAGAAATATGTCATGTCAAACATATAACACCTTTGTGACATGAAAAAAACACAATTAAATCATGGCGTTTACTTTTTGATATTAATATAAAACTCAAAGCAGTTTGGCTAATGAAGATGAAGTCTAATAAACAAGCTTTGTTCTTCTCCAACAACGCCTCCTTGTAGTTCAGTGCAACAGTTTGGCCAACAAAAATAAAGACTAGTGACACCTCTCACTTCGAATACACAATCTTCACAGCCAGCGTTCAATTCAATGAGATGACAAAACATTTTAGCTAGTATTGATGTTAATTGAACACTGATACAGTTTGCAGTTAAATAAAGGGGAAGTGAACATCCCAGTAAAAAAAAACAAAAAACTTTATAAACAAGTTGTGACAACGTTCACGACACATCACCTGCTGCATGTTTCCTCACCTCATTAACTCTCAGTCACAGCAGCTGATGGACAATGTATTGAGAAAATAAAAGCAACATCAAATAGTTTTTTCGTTCGCTGTATACTTTTAGTGTGGGAACAAGTGTCTCCAATATTGTCCACACCTGTCTCCATCTAAACACAGCAGTGCGCTCTTAAACACACGACGGGAAGCGAGGGAAAATTACATTAACCCAAGCGCTTGGCTCCGTTTACTCCGAGGGCAAATCACCGTACCAAAGTCTGTGTAGCTTGTCCGCCATGATTATCAAGCCAAACAACGCTAGTGCACATGTGCCTGACTTTGTGTTGCCTAAAATCTATTAATAAATGACAATTTGCTGTAATTGAAACCATTTACGTACCACTTACCATCGGGAAATTCCCAAAGTCGTGTGGACATATGTGTATATATATATACATATATGTATATATATATACTGTATATTTATGTATATATGTTCAGTTTAACAGTCCAGTTGTGATTGATTGAATGTCCTGAGAATTATACTGGACATTATTTTGTAATTGCCACAAAATAACATGTAGTATTTTGTTAATTTCTTGCCAAAGATATTTTTATTTTATAGATATTTTCAAAGCAGAATATTGTCCTTAGGGCCCTCTGGCACCTCATGGGGGACCCGTAAAATCTGTGCCTCTTAATACCTCACTGTTGGCTTTGTACGCTCATGTTACTTCTCAACTAGTCAAAGTTGATGCTAATCGACCTGTTTCTTCTCCTTTTTACTGAATGTCAAAGCAAAAGTGAGTCCACAAATAACCGAATCGTAAAGCAGAATCGAAAATGAAATCTGAATTGGTAAAATCTTATCTATTTCGATCCCAGCATGTGTTTGTCTTCTTGTGTCCTGCAGACGTCTGTGAAAAATATCGTCCACCTGAGCAGCAGGAGGGGTCCTCCAGTATGGAGCAGAAGAGGTCACAGAACCTCCACGTGAAAGAAGAGGAGCCACAGCCCCCCCACTTTAAAGATGAAGAGGAAGAGTCACAGACTCCTCACATTGAGAATATACAGTCCCTTCACGTAAAAGAGGAACCGGAGGATCCGCAGCCCTCCTACGTCAAAGAGGAAGAAAAACAGCTGCTGTCCCCCCACTTCATAGAGGAAGACAAGAGACACCTCATCAGTGTGAAGAGTGAAGATGATGAGGTCAAAGGTGAGAGTGAGGAGAAGAGAGAGGCGGAGCCTCCAAGCAGCAGCTCAACTCAACACATGACAACAGAAGCTGATGGAGACCACTGTGGAGGATCACAAGCAGACAAGCTCTTAGCTCCACTATCAGATAGTGAGGACACAACGTCACACTCTCCTGACACTGATGATGAACACTCTAAAGATGATAAGACATGTCACACTGACAACACACACTTCACATGTTCTCTCTGTGACAAAACTTTTAAATCTCCTAGTAAATTGAAAATACACATGAGAACACACACTGGAGAAAAACCTTTTTCCTGCTCAGAATGTGGTAAAAGTTTTACAGTAAGTCAAACTTTAAAAGTACACATGAGAACACACACTGGAGAAAAACCTTTTTCCTGCTCAGAATGTGGTAAAAGTTTTGTAAGAAATGGAAATTTGAAATCACACATGAGAACACACACTGGAGAAAAACCTTTTTCCTGCTCAGAATGTGGTAAAAGTTTTGCAGTAAATCAAAGTTTAAAAGAACACATGAGAATACACACTGGTGAAAAACCTTTTTCGTGTTCAGTCTGCGGTAAAAATTTTACTCACAGTTCCAATTTCAAAGCACACATGAGAAAACACACAGGAGAAAAACATTTTTCCTGCTCAGAATGTGGTAAAAGTTTTGCAGTAAATCAAAGTTTAAAAGAACACATGAGAATACACACTGGTGAAAAACCTTTTTCGTGTTCAGTCTGCGGTAAAAATTTTACTCACAGTTCCAATTTCAAAGCACACATGAGAAAACACACTGGAGAAAAACATTTTTCCTGCTCAGAATGTGGTAAAAGTTTTACAGTAAGTAAAAGTTTAAAAGTACACATGAGAACACACACTGGAGAAAAACCTTTTACCTGCTCAGAATGTGGTAAAAGTTTTGCAGTAAATCAAAGTTTAAAAGAACACATGACAACACACACTGGAGAAAAACCTTTTTCGTGTTCAATCTGCGGTAAAGATTTTACTCACAGGCCCAATTTCAAAGCACACATGAGAATACACACAGGAGAAAAACCTTTTTCCTGCTCAGAATGTGGTAAAAGTTTTGCAGTAAATCAAAGTTTAAAAGAACACATGAGAATACACACTGGTGAAAAACCTTTTTCGTGTTCAGTCTGCGGTAAAGATTTTACTCACAGTTCCAATTTCAAAGCACACATGAGAAAACACACAGGAGAAAAACCTTTTTCCTGCTCAGAATGTGGTAAAAGTTTTGCAGTAAATCAAAGTTTAAAAGAACACATGAGAATACACACTGGTGAAAAACCTTTTTCGTGTTCAGTCTGCGGTAAAGATTTTACTCACAGTTCCAGTTTCAACGCACACATGAGAATACACACTGGAGAAAAACCTTTTTCCTGCTCAGAATGTGGTAAAAGTTTTGTAAAAAATGTAAGTTTAAAAGCACACATGAGAACACACACTGGTGAAAAACCATACTCCTGTTCAAGCTGCAACAAAAGCTTCCGTTACCTAAACACTCTTACAGCACACATGAGAACACACACAGGAGAGAAAGTGTTGAGTTGCAGTGTGTGTGGTGAAAGATTCTCTTCTAAGTACCAGTGTAAGAGACACAAGTGTGCTGGTGAGAACAGCAGCAGTAAATGAAGATGCAGGATTTAAAATCAACTTTCTAACAACATCAGCACATATAACATGTGTGACATCATTGTTGTGTGTGTAACACAATCTTGTTAATATGATTCTAACATTTATAGATTAGACACTTCAGATTAGTGCTTTTATTTCAGTCAAGTACATGAGTTAATATACACATTTGTGTACTTTAAAATGAACAGAACAATTTGACTGAAAAGGTGAGAATAAACAGTACATAAAATATGTTACATACAATAAACATTTTAAGTGTAGATATTCATAGTTCACTTTTATACTTATTCATAATAGTGTTTTATTTATGTTTTTTGAAATAATGAAGGGTTACATATTTTATTTTCTAATTGTAGATGATTCCATAGATTAACACCTTTATATGATGTACATATTTGTTTTACATGTGTTCATACCTTTGCTTTTTAGTACACATAAATCCCTCTTAGTTCATATTTACTGGTTCACATCTGAAACATCTTCTGGACCACTTCTGGAAGCATATTATTATTTACTTCATACATCATTTGAACAGTTGTGTTTTACACAAGATCATTTACTTTTAAAATGTGTGACTTTATGAATCATTTGTTGGGTCTCTATAATCCATTCTATTAATTATCTTTATTACTCTCTTGTGTAATATGAATATTGTTTTGTGATTGTTTTATATGTATGTCCCCAGACCTTTATGCAATAAACAATGTATGCTTCAACTAAAGTTGGGTACAATAAATGTAGTTAATATCTGTGGGTATGTATTTTATTCTATTTATTATCATAGTCAATTTTTTAAATGTTTTCTTTATATGACTTACACGTAGTTTCCAGGTTACTTCATCATCTAGACTAACTCAGCCTGGAGGATGTGTGTAATGTTGAGATGTATTGGAGATGACTTGGTTTGTTTGGATGTTGTCAACCTGTCAATTGTCAGATCTCGCAAGAGAAACAAGCAACCAGTTAGGTTGGGTTGATATCAGCATACTTCAGTCATCAACAATTATACCATCTGAAAAAAGGACATTGTAACAGTGTAGGTCTGACTTGGTAGGATATGTACAGCGAGCAGTGAACATTAGTGAGCTCAGAAAGCATAAGAACAAGTATATACATTTGATTATTTACAATTCCGGGGAGGTGGTATGTGGTGGGGGGAGGGTGTTAGGCTAGGGTTTTAGCTGCTTGGAGGTGTTCTTTTAGTGAGGTTTTGAAGGAGGATAGAGATTGACTTTCTTTTACACCTGTTGGGAGTGCATTCCATATTGATGTGGCATAGAAGGAGAATGAGTTAAGACCTTGTTAGATCGGAATCTGGGTTTAACGTGGTTTGTTGAGCTCCCCCTGGTGTTGTGGTTATGGCGGTCATTTACGTTAAGGAAGTAGTTTGACATGTACTTCGGTATCAGGGAGGTGTAGCGGATTTTATAGACTAAGCTCAGTGCAAGTTGTTTTACTCTGTCCTCCACCCTGAGCCAGCCCACTTTGGAGAAGTGGGTAGGAGTGAGGTGTGATCTGGAGTGGAGGTCTAGAAGTAACCTGACTAGCTTGTTCTGGGATGTTTGGAGTCTATATTTGAGTTTTTTGGAGGTGATGGGGTACCAGGAGGTGCATGCGTAGTCGAAAAAGGGTTGAATGAGAGTTCCCGCTAGAATCTTCATGGTGCTTTTGTTGACCAGAGAGGAGATTCTGTAGAGACATCTTGTTCGTTGGTTGACCTTTTTGATTACCTTGGTTGCCATTTTATCACAGGAAAGATTAGCCTCTAGAATGGAACTTAGGTAAGTGACCTCATCTTTCCTGGTGATAACAATGTCACCCACTTTAATAGTGAAGTCACTGACTTTCTTAAGGTTGATTTGGGACCCAAATAGGATGGATTCCGCTTTACCTAAGTGTATGGATAGCTTGTTTTCAGTGAGCCAGGTGCAAATACTAAGGAGTTCAGCACTGAGGATTTTTTCCACCTGTGACTTGTCCTTGCCGGATACCAGCAGGGCCGAGTCATCCGCAAACAGGAACAATTCACAGTCGCATGCTGATGACATGTCATTAACGTATATTAGGAACAGTAAAGGCCCTAATATACTGCCTTGGGGGACTCCACAGTTTACTGAGAGGAGGGGGGGGGGGCAGGGTGCTGTTCACCTCTACCACCTGTTTCCTCCCCTCCAATTAAGATTGCATCCAGCTCGATGAGGTTTTGTCAAATCCGATTGCTCTGAGCTTATCCAACAGTATAGCGTGGTTAACGGTGTCAAAGACCTTCTGAAGGTCCAGCATGACCATGCCGCAGTATTTGCCCGCGTCCACCTCATGTTTGATGTGGTCGCTCAGATAGAGAAGGCATGTGTTAGTGGAGTGCTTTGTTCTGAAGCCGGATTGGAATTTGTACATGAGTTCTTTAGTGGCAAGGTATCTATCGACTTGTTCATAAACTATTCTTTCCATTACTTTCAAAATGGAACTGAGAATAGAAACAGGTCGGTAGTTACCAGGTTCTAATTTGCTTCCTTTTTTAAAAAGGGGAGTTACTCTTGTTATCTTGAAATCTTTTGGTACTTGGCCTTGTTTAAGTGAGAGGTTTATTATGTGTGATGATTGGGGCAATGGTGGTGGCAGAGTCCCTGAGGAATCTGGAGGGGATATTGTCAAGGCCAGTGGCCTTGGTCTTAAGAGTGGGTGGCAGGATAAACAGGTCAACAACGCAAGAGGAATCAAAACATCCTGTCAAAGATCTGCATATCACCTTACTTATCCTTCAATATGTTCCCGAAAAACTTGGACTCAGTGGCAGGAATCATGTCTTGTCAAAGGTACGGCAGAAGTACTAGATATTGAAGTCCCACGCAGCTGTCAGAATAATTCTGTCACAATGTGTAACTTGCAGACGTCAGCACAGAAAACCAGAAAGGCAAACAATGGCAGACCTCCCCAGTCAAAGACTCGAGCCAGATGCGCCTCTGTGGACTATTTTGGTCCATTTGAAATCAAAAGGGGCAGGACCATAGTGAAGAGGTATGGAGTCATTTTTACTTGCTTGACGATAAGAGCCGTACACATGGAAGTGGCTAGTTCTTTGGACACGGACTCATGCAGTCACGCGCTGCAGAGGTTCATAGCAAGAAGAGAGCAAGTCCAGTTGATGCATTCTGATAATGGGAAACACTTTGTGAGTGCTTTGGATAACGCAAAGAACCAAAGTACCGTGTTGGAGAAAGGCATCACATGGATATTTAACCCCCCTGCTGCTTCACATTTTGGAGGCGTATGGGAGAGGCAAATACGGACAATAAAGAAGGTTCTCAGTTTCATTGGGAGACAACAAACGGTTGATGAAGAAGGACGACGTACTTTGTTGTGTGAAGTTAAGGCAATTATCAACAGCCGCCCCATCTCAAGCGTCCCTACTGACCCAAATGACGTGGAAGCCTTAACTCCCAAGCATCTATTGCTGATAAAAGCCAAAACATCATCACCACCTGGATGATTTGACAGTAATGACCTGTACTCCCGACGTAGATGGCGCCGAGTCCAGTATTTGGCAGACTTGTTTTGGCGACGTTGGACCAAAGAACATTTGCCAGACTTACAAAGGAGGGTAAAGTGGTTCCAACCCCAGAGGAATATCAGCAAAGATGATATTGTCCTTATTGTGAATGACTCGTCCCCACGAAATTCATGGAGGATGGGCCGTGTGAGCGACGTGATTAACGACAACCAAGGACGGGTTCGACAGGCCCGGTTGAGGACCAGCATCGGTGTGTTCCTGAGACCTGTGACTAAGCTCTGTTTGTTGGTCGAAGGTGACGTGTAAACCCTTTATTATGTCACTTGAAACAGTGGTAAAGGCTGATCTCCTCCATGTGCTGGTGACCTCTGACTCCATCCCCTTTTCCTTTTGTTGTATCTTCCACACCAGCATACATGCAAAAGAGTTCCAGTTTTGTAAACAGTAAGGAAATGGTGTAAAAACATTTATCTGGTACATGCCTATAACAAAGTACATGTGTGTAACACCAAGGTACATGAAAGTACATGTGTGTAACACCAAGGTACGTGAAAGTACATGTGTGTAACACCAAGGTACATACCTATATCAAAGTACATGTGTGTAACACCAAGGCACATGCCTATTTCAAAGTACATGTGTGTAACACCAAGGTACATGAAAGTACATGTGTGTAACACCAAGGTACATACCTATATCAAAGTACATGTGTGTAACACCAAGGCACATGCCTATTTCAAAGTACATGTGTGTAACACCAAGGTACATGCCTATTTCAAAGTACATGTGTGTAACACCAAGGTACATGCCTATATCAAAGTACATGTGTGTAACACCAAGGTACATGCCTATATCAAAGTACATGTGTGTAACACCAAGGCACATGCCTATATCAAAGTACATGTGTGTAACACCAAGGTACATGCCTATATCAAAGTACATGTGTGTAACACCAAGGTACATGCCTATTTCAAAGTACATGTGTGTAACACCAAGGTACATGCCTATTTCAAAGTATATGTGTGTAACACCAAGGTACATGCCTATATCAAAGTACATGTGTGTAACACCAAGGCACATGCCTATATCAAAGTACATGTGTGTAACACCAAGGTACATGCCTATATCAAAGTACATGTGTGTAACACCAAGGTACATGCCTATATCAAAGTACATGTGTGTAACACCAAGGTACATGCCTATATCAAAGTACATGTGTGTAACACCAAGGTACATGCCTATATCAAAGTGTATGTATCTAACACCAAGGTACATGCCTATTTCAAAGTACATGTTTATCATGCAAGGTACCTTCAGGACCAGTTAACTTTAAAGGCCTACTGAAATGAATTTTTTTTATTTAAACAGGAATAGCAGATCCATTCTATGCGTCATACTTGATCATTTCGCGATATTGCCGTATTTTTGCTGAAAGGATTTAGTATAGAAAAACGACGATAAAGTTTGCAACTTTTGGTCGCTGATTAAAAAAAAGCCTTGCCTATACCGGAAGTAGCGTGACGTCACAAGAGGTAGGACTCCTCACAATTCCCCGTTGTTTACAATGGAGCGAGAGAGATTCGGACCGAGAAAGCGACGACTACCCCATTAATTTGAGCGAGGATGAAAGATTTGTGGATGAGGAACGTGAGAGTGATTGACTAGAGTACAGTGCAGTGTATCTTTTTTCGCTCTGACCGTAACTTAGGTACAAGCTGGCTCATTGGATTCCACACTCTCTCCTTTTTCTATTGTGGATCACGGATTTGTATTTTAAACCACCTCGGATACTATATCCTCTTGAAAATGACAGTCGAGAACGCAAAATGGACATTCACAGTGACTTTTATCTCCATGACAATACATCGTTGAAGCTCTTTAGCTACGGAGCTAACGTGATAGCATCAGGCTCCAATGCAGATAGAAACAAAATAATAAAAAACCCTGACTGGAAGGATAGACAGAAAATCAACAATACTGTTAAACCATGAACATGTAAATACACGGTTAATAATTTCCAGCTTGGCAAAGCTTAACAATGATGTTGCTAACGAGCCATTGAAGCTAACTTAGCTACAGAGCGGCGGCGGGCGTTGTAGCTTTCGACGACACCCCGGCCGCCGTCAGAGTCGGCAAGAAACATATATTTCCCCAAAGTTACGTACGTGACATGCACATAGCGACACGCACGTACGGGCAAGCGATCAAATGCTTGGAAGCCAAAGCTGTACTCACGGTAGCTCGTCTGTTATCCTGCTCAAACACAACACAACCTCCTGGTGTTGGTGTTGCTGTAGTCCGCCGCTAATACACCGATCGCACCTACAACTTTCTTCTTTGCAGTCTCCATTGTCCATTAAACAAATTGCAAAAGATTCACCGACACAGATGTCCAGAATACTGTGGAATTGTTCGATGAAAACAGAGCAGTTTGTATGGTGACACATTGGGTCCTTCGTCGCGCCGTCGATCGCTGAAACGCAGGTGAGCACGGCTGTTGATGAGCAGATGAGGGCTGGCTGGCGTAGGTGGAGCGCTAATGTTTTTATCATAGTTCTGTGAGGTCCGGTTGCTAAGTTGCTAAATTAGCCTTAGCGTCGTTAGCAACAGCATTGTTAAGCCTTACCAGGATGAGAATTTTTAACCGTGTAGTTACATGTACATGGTTTAATAGTATTGTTGATCTTCTGTCTATCCTTCCAGTCAGGGGTTTATTTATTTTGTTTCTATCTTCATTTGAGAACGATGCTAACACGTTAGCTCAGTAGCTAAGTGTGTCACCGATGTATTGTCGTGGAGATAAAAGTCACTTTAAATGTCCATTTCGCGTTCTCGACTGTCATTTTCAAGAGGATATAGTATCCGAGGTGGTTTAAAATACAAATCCGTGATCCACAATAGAAAAAGGAGAGAGTGTGGAATCCAATGAGCCAGCTTGTACCTAAGTTACGGTCAGAGCGAAAAAAGATACGTCCATCACTGCCTCATCTAGTCCTTCACTGTAACGTTCCTCATCTACGAATCTTTCATCCTCGCTCAAATTAATGGGGTAATCGTCACTTTCTCGGTCCGAATCGCTCTCGCTCCATTGTAAACAACGGAAAATTGTGAGGAATACTAGCTCCTGTGATGTCACGCTACTTCCGGTACAGGCAAGGCTTTTTTTTATCAGCGAGCAAAAGTTGCGAACTTTATCGTCGATTTTCTCTACTAAATCCTTTCAGCAAAAATATGGCAATATCGCGAAATGATCAAGTATGACACATAGAATGGATCTGCTATTCCCGTTTAAATAAAAAAAAATTCATTTCAGTAGGCCTTTAAATGTGATTTAGAAAAAGTTGCAATGTTGACTAATAAAACAAAGCTGGGTTTTTTTTTCTTTCAAACTGTCATTGCTCAAAACATAATATTGAATCAAAATCAACGTTATTATGAATTATTGACCTATCCAAGGTTCCCATTACTTCACATCAAATATTACACTAAGAAAAATATTTTTGGTGGAAGATTTTGCAAATTTGGTAAATAAATAACCCCAAAATGTATATTTTGTTGTTTTCTTACTGTACCGAAAATTAACCGAACCGTGACCTCTAAACCGAGGTACGTACCGAACCGAAATTTTTGTGTACCGTTACACCCCTATAAAATACTGAACAGATGTTTACTTTATCCCAATAAACATCTGTTCAGTATTTTAACATAAAATAGTTTGATTGTGAGGCATTAAAAGCCACAAAATGCATCATTCCAATGGTCAAATCAACATCAGAACCCAACATTGATTAAACGTCGTCAAAAAGCATGTTGTTTCAACGTTGTATTTGTGTTGTAGAATATTGGTTGGGAAATGACCACATTTCAATGGTCAAATCAACGTCACAACCTGACATTGAATAAACGTTGTCAAAAAGCATTTTGTTTTAACGTTGTATTTGTGTTGTAGAATAATGATTGGGAAATTACCAAATTTCAATGTTAAATCAACGTCCCAACCCAACATTGTCAAAAAGCATGTTGTTTCAATGTTGTAGAATATTGGTTGGGAAATGACCAAATTTCAACGGTCAAATCAACGTCACAACCTGACATTGAATAAACGTTGTCAAAAAGCATGTTGTTTCAATGTTGTATTTTTGTTGTAGAATATTGGTTTGGAAATGACCAAAATTCAATGCCAAATCAACGTCCCAACCCAACATTGTCAAAAAGCATGTTGTTTCAATGCTGTAGAATATTGGTTGGAAAATGACCAAATTTCAATGTTAAATCAACGTCCCAACCATTGATTCTAATGTGTTGATCAAATCCGCGTCTCTTTGTTAGCAGCTAACAAGCTAAGCTAACTAGCATGCTAAGCTAACTAGCGCGCTAAAACAACTAGCAAGCTAAGCGGGCCTAATAATCTCCAAAGTTGAGTGAGACGAGTGGAGTTTATCCTGACACGGAGGATGAATAAAGTGTAGTTAGTAGCGATGTGAGGAGATGTGCCGAGGCTTAGAAGCGTGTGTGGAGTAAAGGAGGACTTTGCTGCAAAGCGCATATCCTCCACGCATGCGTCACTTAGGGGCGGGGCCACAGAGTCATAGTGATGGGCAAGTCATGAACGAACCGTTCAAAATGTATGTTTTCATGGTGCCCACACAAAAAACATGGCAAAATGATATTTCCAAATATATCAACCTTATTTGACTTTTAATCAGGTATATATGAAAATAATGAAAAACTATTGTTTTTAATGCACTTATTTTTGCTGTTTTTATTTGCCATATGCGTTTCATAGTGTTGTATGCTCATGATTCATTATCTATCCACAAAGATGGACCACTATTTCTAAGAACTGGCTGTTGGCTTGCCTTACACAGTCCTACAGAACATGTGATTTCCTATTCCAGCAGATACTATACTTGAAATTACAAACAACCGAACGCCTGATTGTAGAACATTTTGTCATTTAGTTATCAACAATTTTAGCAGCTTTGGTTCATTATCATCCATTATACAGATGTGCATACAAATGTGAGTTTTGTGGAAGAAATGTAAGTAATATGAAGGAATAAAATAAGCTTGATCTCCTCTGTAAAATGATTTTGTGTATAATCTCTCAAATCTCCTGTTTTCATTTTGGAGTTTACACAAAGATGAGGATGAAAGTAAAAAGTGGGACGTGCTTTTGAAGAAGGAATAAACATTTGCAAGTAATTTCTCAGTGTGGTGGTTTTGATAAGACAGAAAATATTGTTTGACTCGATTTCAGTCCTTCATGTTGACGTTACCAGTTCACCTCCAAGGACTAGATGTGTCATCACAAGTCCTTCAGCAATGATGCATGTAGATATTATCAATCACAGGGAAGGTATTTATTATTATTTTTAGGTACTATGCCTCTTTGTTTTAGCTGGAAAAGGGCAGGAATAGCCTACATCTTCCTCCAGAAGAGAACATGTCTGTGACCTCTCAGATGATCCAGAAACTGGAACCTCCCACTAGGGGTGTTGCTAAGCATAAAGCTCGACTAGGACACAGCCCCCACTATGACTACTTTGGACCCCTCCAAAACACACACACACACACACACACACACACACACACACACACACACACACACACACACACACACACACACACACACACACACACACACACACACACACACACACACACTTTTGTCTCTGCTTCAAGGGAAATAAATATGACATGTAGTCTCTTCTCAAGGTTAGGGCTTCAAGGATAGGGCTATCACTTCTGCATTCCGAAGTCCAAATTAGGGCTTCTTCCCTATGAGGAGTGATCCAGCCCACCTGAGAATGTCAAACTAAGGGGCCTTATCTTATTATGTGCTCAAACTGAAATACTACTATTTACTTAAACTTGGTTCTTCGCTTTCTCCAAGGTGAATATAAACCTTCACCATAAGCAAAACATAATATGAGTTAATTAGTTCACTTCAGTATCTAATGGTGCATCAGAATTGGTGTTTTGTAGGAAGAATGTTGTTCCTCTTTTGCATCGGCCTTGTGTGTCCTCACCCAGCCAGTCTCTGGTAAACAATGTCCCATCATGCTGACATCCACTGAATGTGAGGGCTCATAAAACACCACATAAACATACATAGGCCAGCCCCTGGGGTCGACTTCCCAAGGATGCTGAGTGTCTCCTATCTTGGGGAGTTGTGAAGAAGTTGTAACGGACAGGACACTGACGGCCAAGTGGGGGGGTCAGTATTTTGGTCAGCAACAGGGCCCCAAAATTGTAAACTGACTGACACTGTGTAAGAGAGACATGGCACCATCTGTGTCCTATTTGATACGATGACATTCAGCATTTTTCAAGGTCCAACTTTCAGACAAGGGTCGATGACATCAAATGGAAGTATACATCTGACCTGGCTCCTCACAGGAACTGCAGTCTTGTTCTAGTACTTTGAATAAAGTTCTCCTAGGACTGTGGATTAGTCCGCCCCCTCCTCACAGTTTCCCATTGTTTACAATGCAGCGAGAGAGATTCGGACCGAGAAAGCGACGATTACCCCATTAATTTGAGCGAGGATGAAAGATTTGTGGATGAGGAAAGTGAGAGTGAAGGACTAGAGTGTAGTGCAGGACGTATCTTTTTTCGCTCTGACCGTAACTTAGGTACAAGCTGGCTCATTGGATTCCACACTTTCTCCTTTTTCTATTGTGGATCACAGATTTGTATTTTAAACCACCTCGGATACTATATCCTCTTGAAAATGAGAGTCGAGAGCACGAAATGGACATTCACAGTGACTTTTATCTCCACGACAATACATCGGTGAAGCTGTTTAGCTACTCAGCTAACGTGATAGCATCTGGCCCAAATGCAGATAGAAACAAAATAAATAAACCCCTGACTGGAAGGATAGACAGAAGATCAACAATACTATTAAACCATGGACATGTAACTACACGGTTAATAATTCCCAGCTTGGCGAAGCTTAACAATGCTGTTGCTAACGACGCCATTGAAGTTAACTTAGCAACGGGACCTCACAGAGCTATGATAAAAACATTAGCGCTCCACCTACGCCAACCAGCCCTCATCTGCTCATCAACACCCGTGCTCACCTGCGTTCCAGCGATCGACGATGCGGTCGGCGGCCCGGAGACGTAGGAAGTCAAGGTGAGGTCGCCGGCTAGCGCGTCTGCTTTCCAACAAAGTCCTCCTGGTTGTGTTGCTGTAGTCCGCCGCTAATACACCGATCCCACCTACAACTTTCTTCTTTGCAGTCTCCATTGTTCATTAAACAAATTGCAAAAGATTCACCAACACAGATGTCCAGAATACTGTGGAATTATGAGATGAAAACAGAGCTGTTTTGTGTTGGATTCAATGGGCTCCGAATACTTCCGTTTCACTGGCGACGTCACTCGCATACGTCATCATACAAAGACTTTTTCAACGGGAAGTTTAGCGGGAAATTTAAAATTGCACTTTATAAGTTAACCCGGCCGTATTGGCATGTGTTGCAATGTTAAGATTTCATCATTGATATATAAACTATCAGACTGCGTGGTCGCTAGTAGTGGCTTTCAGTTGGCCTTTAAAGATTCCTCTTCAAGTATTTTTTCTGACATGTTTATGCTGTATTGCTTTGTTTCTTCTGCCTGTCTCACTTTGCTAGATGCATCATATTCAGACTAATGTCTCGCCTTACTTAGAGTGTGTTTACTTTTCCTAACTAAGAGTTTCCCGCTTATCTCCAACCCTTCCCCCATGCATTCCTGAGCTAAGATAAAATGTGTGTGCCTCACCGACACTCTCCTGTAAACGGACAACTTGTGTCTTTTGAAGCCTCCAATAAATACTAAAACAAAAAAGAATTCTCTGAACATTTCTTATTAAATAGATTATTAAATTGTAAAACAACAGACACTTTGCTTGTCATCAAGATGATGTTCCCCGGGAAGTCCTGTGGGGAGGTCTCAGAGAGTATGGGGTATCGGACCGTCTGATTTTGGCGGTCCGCTCCCTGTATGATCAGTGTCAGAGCTTGGTCCACATTGCCGGCAGTAAGTTGGACCTGTATCTAGTGAGGGTTGGACTCTGCCAAAACTGCCCTTTGTCACCGATTCTGTTCATAACTTTTATGGACAGAAGTTCTAGGCGCAGTCAAGGCGTTGAGGGGATCCGGTTTGGTGGCTGCAGGATTAGGTCTCTGCTTTCTGCAGAGGATGTGGTTCTGATGGCTTCATCTGGCCAGGATCTTCAGCTCTCACTGGATCGGTTCGCAGCCGAGTGTGAAGCGACTGGGATGAGAATCAGCACCTCCAAGTTCGAGTCCATGGTTCTCGCCCGGGAAAGGGTGAAGTGCCATCTCCAATTTGGGGAGGAAATCTTGCCCCATTTGGAGGAGTTTAAGTACTTAAGAGTCTTGTTCACGAATGAGAGAAGAGTGGATCGTGAGATCAACAGGTGGATCGGTGCGGCATCTTCAGTAATGTGGACGCTGTATCGATCCGTTGTGGTGAAGAAGGCAAAGATCTCAATTTACCGGTCGATCTTCGTTTCCATCCTCACCTATGGTCATGAGCTTTGGGTTATGACCGAAAGGACAAGATCACGGGTACAAGCGGCCGAAATGAGTGGGGCTCTCCCTTAGAGATAGGGTGAGAAGCTCTGTCATCCGAGAGGAGCTCAAAGTAAAGCCGCTGCTCCTCCACATCGAGGAGACAGATGAGGTGGTTTGGGCATCTGGTCAGGATGCCACCCGAACGCCTCCCTAGGGAGGTGTTTCGGGCACGTCCGACCGGCAGGAGGCCACGGGGAAGACCCAGGACACTTTGGGAAGACTATGTCTCCCGGCTGGCCTGGGAACGCCTCGGGATCCCCCGGGAGGAGCTGGATGAGGTGGCTGGGAGAGGGAAGTCTGGGCTTCTCTGCTTAGGCTGCTGCCCCCGCGACCCGACCTCGGATAAGCAGAAGAAAATGGATGAATGGATGGATGGGCTGCAATGGTTGTGTTCTCTCGAATGCAGAATTGTACACCTTTCCTGATTGTCAGCTCCCAGACAGTGGTCGAGGAGCGCAGGGGAGACATTCCCTCCAGGGCCGATGTATCGTCGGGGGTAACACCCTCCACTTTACCCGGCAGTGGGTCCTACAGTTCCGTTGTTGGGTCGGAATGACGACCCAACAGTTGTCGATTCATTGCAACTCTGTCACTTTATTTATGTTTTCCACAAAGCCAACCGGACATCCACTAAGCTACTAACGCTCCTGCACATTAACTGCTTCCACTCCCTCACCTCACTTGCCCACTCACTTACTCAGTCACTCACCTCACATACTGCCATTCTTAAAGGAGTATACACATTCTGGATGACAAATAAAACATAATTACACTCCAGCATTGTAATAAACATTAACATTTCCATACAGACATACAGTTCCATATACATTCAATATAACTGAAAGGATGCAGCATGACTAGTAGGAGTCAATATAAGGAGAATGCAATAATGTAGCTTGTAGTGCAAATGCAAGAATGTATCAGTCCATGTGTTTAGTGCACACATTACAGTCGAGCCAAACAGCCCTGAAAAATATTAGAATATCCAACACTCAGGCTACAATTTATGAGGAGAAGCAATTAGCATTTTAAAGTATAATGGTAGCTGAGTTCCCTGTAATAACTCCAAACACTCACAGAAAAATACATAAATTGCATTTTACGCCATAGTGCATACAATAACTATTGTCAAGTTGTTGTTTTTTAAGTAAAGAGCAATGCTATTAGCTTGAACAGCTTATACAGTAAATTCAATAAGTGCATTAAAAACAGCACTAGTTAATTATTTTCATACTTTTCTGATTGAAAGTCGAATCCAGTTTATATACTTGAAAGATCATTTGTTGCCATGTTTTGTGTGGGCACATTGAAAACATACATTTAGAATGAATCGTTCATGACTTGCCCATCACTATGACACGTTGGCCCCGCCCCTAAGTGACGCATGCGTGGAGGATATGCGCTTTGCAGCAAAGTCCTCCTTTACTCCACACACGCTTCTAAGCCTCGGCACATCTCCTCACATCGCTACTAACTACACTTTATTCATCCTCCGTGTCAGGATAAACTCCACTCGTCTCACTCAACTTTGGAGATTATTAGGCAAGCTAATTTGGAGATTATTAGGCCAGCTTAGCTTGCTAGTTGTTTTAGCGCGCTAGTTAGCTCAGCATGCTAGTTAGCTTAGCTTGTTAGCTGCTAACAAAGAGACGCGGATTCGATCAACACATCGCTTAGTTAAGATCAAGTGTGAGTGTAAAGTGTTGTGATTGTGTGAAAATGTGCGAAAGAACGATAGCAGAGTACAAAGAGGAACTTTCTCGGACAAAAGAAGAAAACAAGAGACTACGTCAACTACTGGAGGCTGTTTTCAAGAAACCTCAAGTTGTGTTACACAGAACAGGTTTGTTTACTTCTTACTCTCACATGTTTATTAACTTTATATTCCATCGTGAGCATGACGTGTTAGACTAATTTTGATTAATAGGTGTACTCAGACACATGATTGTTATTGTGTTATTAATGTGATAATCAGACAGCAGTCATTTCCATTAGATAATGTTCAAATATAGGTGATTTGGCACACTTATAATTAAAATAACAAAAATAATGTTGTTTTTCATCAGATATGTACTAGTATTGTATATGTGGATGGGGGCCCTGCTTTGGAAATAATGTGTACCCCTTTCAGAGATCACATTTAGTTCCACTTCAAACATTCACATGATCCACAATGAGATGAGATGGTATAACGTGAACAGTTCTGGAACTTTCTAACTCGGGGGGGAAACGGGATCTCGTTGGAAGCGAGATGTATTAGCGGACGCCGTTTGGGTATAACAAAATGGTGTCTGCCAATGTAGTTTACAATGTCACTACGTCAAACTTTTTTCACCAAGTACCACCTCAGAAAATACTTGGATTTCCAAGTACCACCATCATGAACAGCATTAAAATACAGTAGCATAGTAGGCCTTAATTATTCATTAAAAACAAGAAAGACACGTTATACTATACCATACCATACCAATGTTATTTAACAAGCATATTTAATATTTTTAGTTACTGTAACATTACACACAGTTTGAACAGTAACACTGTGTTTGCATGTAGGAAAATAAAACACTGTACTTAAATAATGAAATGATATTTGGCGTACCACTAGGTGATGCCTGCGTACCACTAGTGGTACACGTACCACAGTTTTAGAATCCCTGCACGGTCGGTTCAGGAAGACTTGATCAATGCACGCGTGCACAAAGACAACGTCACTTCCTTTTTACTTGTTTTACGTCAGTTATGTTCCTGCATGTTGTCACTACCATAGTTTTCTTTTTTGTCATCTTTACTTGAATAACAATGTCACATAAAAGATGACATACTGATCTTTTAAAAATAAGTAAGTGGATTGTTAAAAAAAAAAAAATCAACATTTAAAAAATAAATCACATGATGTGAGTCAGTGGCGCCCCCTTACGTCATTCATTGCAATGACAGAAGAGTGAAAGTGATTGAAATGGTGGCCATAATACTCCCTGATTTTTTACATCTACCCCTTGTTCATGTTTATATTTTGTTCCCTTTTACTCCTATGTAAGCTAGTTTTTATACAAAACATTAATAAAATATTCAAATATCACAGAATGTGACGTTTCAAAAGCACCTTTGTAAAAACAATTGTAAGTCCAGGAAGTGACGTAGTCTTCCGGTACCTATGGAGTAGTGACATTGACCACCACCACCGGAATATGTTTTATTTATTTCATGACAGCACGTCCCCTAAACGTTAAAACATCATGGACACGATTGAACACAGCATCCAGCAGTGGAAACGTGGCTTTATTTACTATCAAGTTCCTATTTTTAATTGTTGAAATGAAATCAGCAGTGACGGGCTAGTTGTTTTGATAGCGGCTAAATTAGCATGTCGCGATATTTGTACATGGGATCACGTCTGCGCCGAGTGGATGCGCAGAGGGTTGAAACAGCGCTTGTGTCTTCTTCCTTACGTTTACTTGAACATCATTATCCAGCACCATCTGCTGGTCACATTGTGTACCACAGTCACTTGAACTGCATGTCATGACACCTACTAACTCGTATGTCACTCAAAAGTGCAGATTTTAACCATTGGAATCATTTCTATAGTTTGAAAACATCCAGCAGGCAGCATTTAAATGTTAATTATGTTGTATTATCCCCAGGTAGCAAAGTTCATTTCCTTTTTTGTGCTGTTTTGCAAGACCCGAGTCACGTGACTTTAAACCTGACACCTCATTGGCTGCTTCTGAGACAGGCTCCATGGTTTTAGTCTTTTAACGGAAGTGAGTCTTGCTTTTTGAAGCAGCACATTTTTCAGCGCTGCATTTTTTTAACTGAATTTTTATGTACTGAATTTTCAACTAACTGCATCGTTTCGGATCGAAAAGCATTCTAAAAAAAGATAATTCCTGAATCCAAATACACAAAAACAGGTACCAACAAGAAAGAAAAGTAGGTTTTGTATTATAGAATCCCAACCTAAGAGGGGTTTTGAGACAAGAAAAAAATTAAAAGCCTTGAAAGTAATATAAGAAAAGTCCAATTAAATCTCCAATCTAAAAAAAACAACATTGAAATAAAGTGCGCTGGTTTAAGAGGACACGTTTAAATGTCAGCAGCAACATGAAAATAACTGACCTTTAACTATGGTGTTTTTATAGGTGAACATGATTATAGGACATACACACAATAAACATGATTATAGGACATACACACAATAAACATGATTATAGGACATAGGAGTTAACACAACTCGTCTACTTCTCATTGTTTATGAACTGGACTAACATAGTAAACCGGAAGTGCCCAAACTAGTGACATTAGTTTGGACACTTCCAGTTTACGACGTTAGTCCAGTTTATGAGACAATGAGAGTCAGACAAGTTGTGTTAGCTCTTACAAGCCTTGGAAAAGATAAGTCTTTTTACAATAAAAAATAAAAGTCCAGTGCAAGACAAAGCAAGATCAACAACAATAAAGAGCCTAAATGGATTCATCTGCTTTGGGACTTTATTAGAACGTCCTGGATTGGTTGTTAGTTGTCTGCCAAGCTGTACAACCTCATCACATATAGTGAGGGCAGAGCGGTAAAAAGACTAAAAGCCCAGCGGGCTTCACAGAGACATAACGCAGCATTCTCTTCAACATCCAGTGGTAAACAGCACACCATGGAGCATTCAAAAGAAGACGTAAGCGAACATGAAAGAAGTTCAAGATCGTCACATTCATCTCACTCAAGTCGGATGACGTCAGTGAGCGTTGCTGCTGCAAAAGCACGTGCTAAAGCAGAAAGTGCACGTGTTAAAGGCCTACTGAAAGCCACTACTAGCGACCACGCAGTCTGATAGTTTATATATCAATGATGAAATCTTAACATTGCAACACATGCCAATACGGCCGGGTTAACTTATAAATTGCAGTTTTAAATTTCCCGCTAAACTTCCGGTTGAAAACGTCTATGTATGATGACGTATGCGCGTGACGTGACTAGTTAAACAAAAGTATTCGGAGCCCATTGAATCCAATACAAAACCGCTCTGTTTTCATTTCATAATTCCACAGTATTCTGGACATCTGTGTTGGTGAATCTTTTGCAATTTGTTTAATGAACAATAGAGACTGCAAAGAAGAAAGTTGTAGGTGGGATCGGTGTATTAGCGGCGGACTACAGCAACACAACCAGGAAGACTTTGTTGGATAGCAGACGCGCTAGCCGACGCTAGCAAGTTCGCTCTAGCCGCCGACCGCACGGATGATCGGGTGAAGTCCTTCGTCCTTCCGTCGATCGCTGGAACGCAGGTGAGCACGGGTGTTGATGTGCAGATGAGGGCTGGCTGGTGTAGGTGGAGCGCTAATGTTTTTATCATAGCTCTGTGAGGTCCCGTTGCTAAGTTAGCTTCAATGGCGTCGTTAGCAACAGCATTTTTAAGCTTTGCCAAGCTGGAAAGCATTAACCGTGTATTTACATGTACATGGTTTAATAGTATTGTTGATTTTCTGTCTATCCTTCCAGTCAGGGGTTTATTTATTTTGTTTCTATCTGCAGTTAAGCCCAATGCTATCACGTTCGCTCCTTAGCTAAAGTGTTTCACCGATGTATTGTCGTGGAGATAAAAGTCACTGTGAATGTCCATTTCGCGTTCTCGACTCTCATTTTCAAGAGGATATAGTATCCGAGGTGGTTTAAAATACAAATCCGTGATCCACAATAGAAAAAGGAGAAAGTGTGGAATCCAATGAACCCTTGTACCTAAGTTACGGTCAGAGCGAAAAAAGATACACCCTGCATTGCACTGTAGTCCTTCACTCTCACTTTCCTCATCCACAAATCTTTCATCCTCGCTCAAATTAATGGGGTAATCGTCGCTTTCTCGGTCCGAATCTCTCTCGCTGCATTGTAAACCTCTGGTGACGTCACGCTACTTCCGGTACAGGCAAGGCTTTTTTTTATCAGCGAGCAAAAGTTGCGAACTTTATCGTCGATGTTCTCTACTAAATCCGATCAGCAAAAATATGGCAATATCGCGAAATGATCAAGTATGACACATAGAATGGATCTGCTATCCCCGTTTAAATAAAAAACATTCATTTCAGTAGGCCTTTAAACTTTCCTTTGCACAAAAAGAAGCAGAAATGCTAAAACAGCAAGCGGAAATACAAGCTAATCTGCTCCTGTTAAAATCAGCAAAAGCCGCTGAAGCAGCAGCAGCTGAAGCACATGTTTTAGACATATCAGCTCAAGAAGAAAGTGATATCCAAAGAAGCCAATTTGAATTTAATATGCCAGTACTAAGCCCAGTAGAACGCACTAAAGAGTTTGTGGAGCAACTGTCAGAGGCATCTCATGGCCAACACTCACTCCATTCTTGAAATCAGCCAATACTGACTGACCTCTTCCTCAGCGCGCCAGCAGACAATGGACAACGATGAAGATGTTAAGGTCAACACAACGGCTAATAAACAAGAGATGGATAATGTAAAGTACCATGTGCCCAATTACCTACCTGTCCAGCACCACAAACAACCACATCGGGGAGACGTGGGGACTCCACCGCTTCGTATTACTGCAAGTCCATCAAAAGACACCTTCACAAGGAATGATGCAACTCAAAGGATAGATTCTTCATATCAAAAATCATTCCACCATACCCAGCCTCGTCACTTTTCCGCACAAGGAGCAACTTCCTTCGACAATCGGGGTGCATCAGACCTGGCTAAATACCTAATGCGTAAAGAGATGGTTAGCTCTGGTCTTCTCAAGTTTGATGACCAACCACAAAATTACTGGGCCTGGAAGGCATCATTCATGGGCTCCACAAGGGACCTAGATCTCAGTGCACGCCAGGAATTGGATATGCTGGCTAAATGGCTTGGACCTCAATCAGCAGAACAAGCTAAGAGATTAAGAGTTGTGTACATACATAATGCAGAAGCTGGGTTCGAAATGGTGTGACAGAGGCTAGAGGAGTCATACGGTGCACCTGAAATAATTGAGCATGCTTTACTTAAAAAACTTGAGAACTTCCCAAATATCTCAAACACAGACAACCAAAGACTGAGAGAGTTCGGGGACCTTCTTCTTGAGTTGGACGCAGCAAAGTCAAATGAACTCTTACCCGGTCTTCTTCATCTTGACACAGCTCATGGCATTAGTCCCATCCTGATCAAGCTACCATATCGTCTCCAAGAAAAATGGGTTAGTGCAGGCTCAGCATACAAAAGGGACAAAAAGGTGGCTTATCCACCATATCACTTCTTTGTGAACTTCATTATGGAAGAAGCTAAGATCCGCAATGATCCCAGCTTTGCATGTGTCACCAGTGGTAGCGTAACTAATGCTAGACAAGAACGACTTCAACCGAATTACAGGACACCAGTGTCCGTAAAGAAAACTGAAGTGGCGACAGTACTTGAAGCTAAGTACAACTTCCAAGAAAATACATCTGAAGACCCAGATCAAATATGTCCCATCCACAATAAGCCTCACCCTCTACGTAAATGCCGTGGCTTCCGAAACAAACCACTTGAAGAAAGAAAGGCTTATCTGAAAGAGCAACACATCTGTTATCGATGTTGCGCATCTACGAGACACATGGCGAAGGATTGTGAAAAAGCCGTGCAATGTAAAGAGTGTGACAGCACTAGGCACATAACAGCGCTTCACCCTGGTCCACCACCAACAACAGAGAACTCCCCAGTGAAGGAAGATCAAGGCGGGGAGAATAATGAAGATCTCATCCCATCAGTGACATCAAAGTGTACTGAGATCTATGGCAATTCAGTGACTCCAAAATCCTGTTCCAAAATGTGTTTAGTCTGAGCATACCCTGCTGGCCAAAGAGAGAAGGCTGTCAAAATGTTTGCAGTCCTGGATGAGCAAAGTAACCGATCCCTAGCTAAAACAGATTTCTTCAATCTCTTCGGCATCAAATCAGATTCAGCACCATGCACACTGAGGACATGTTCTGGAGTAATGGAGACAGCAGGAAGACGTGCATGCAACTTCATTATAGAGTCATTGGACATGCAAACCACAGTACCTCTCCCCACACTTATAGAATGCGACATGATGCCCGATGACAGATCGGCGATCCCATCACCAGAGATTATTCAGCATCATCATCATCTAGCTCCACTGGAAGGAAAGATACCAGCAGTTGACCCCAATGCAGCAATTTTGCTTTTACTCGGAAGAGATATCATCCAAGTGCATAAAGTAAGGGAGCAGTACAATGGACCTGACGAGGCACCTTATGCACAACGTCTTGACCTAGGGTCGGTCATAGTCGGGGAAGTATGTCTTGGAGGAGCTCATAAGCCAGCAAACATCAACGTCTTCAGGACTAATAGAAACATTTCTAAGTCCATGTTCTCTGTCAGTGAAAAGTTCAGCAGCCCTAATCCGTGCCATGGTCTGCAACCCCCCAAACATCTGGAGGAGATGGACAACCTCGGCAGCCAAGTTTTTGAAAAAGCTAAGAATGATAATAAACCAGGTTTGTCTCCTGATGGTCAAGCATTCCTTGACATTATGAACAGAGAAGTGTACAAAGATGAGTCAAACACTTGGGTTGCCCCGTTACCCTTTCGATCACCTCGTCGCCACCTCTCAAACAATCGGGAGCAAGCATCAAAGCGTCGTTCATCCCTTTATCATACGCAGAAGAGAGGCGTCATATCTGCACCGCCAGGAGACTTCAATGTGAAAGACATCCACTCAAGACAATGGCGGCAAGTCCAACTTCTCTCTGATAGATTCTGGAAGCGATGGAAACAAGAATACCTGTCAACCATACAACCTAGGAGAAAATGGTAAGCAGAAAGGCCTAACCTGCAAGTTGGAGACCTAGTACTACTGAAAGACGGCCAGGTGAGAAGAAATGAATGGCCCACTGGACTCATGGTCAAGTCTATCAACAGCCATGACAACAAAGTAAGAAAAGTCGACGTCAAGATCATCCGACAAGGTACTCCAAGAATCTACACTAGACCTGTATCAGAGGTCGTGTTGCTCCTTCGTAAAGAGACTGTATAGTGGTATAAAACATTATACCAGGTGGGGAGTGTTGTGCCCGTTTGATTGAGGACTATTACTGACACCTTGTGGCGATAGGAAATGCTGCGTGTCATTAGTTTTGGCACTTCCGGTTTACGACGTTAGTCCAGTTTATGAGACAATGAGAGTCAGACAAGTTGTGTTAGCTCTTACAAGCCTTGGAAAAGATAAGTCTTTTTACAATAAAAAATAAAAGTCCAGTGCAAGACAAAGCAAGATCAACAACAATAAAGAGCCTAAATGGATTCATCTGCTTTGGAACTTTATGAGAACGTCCTGGATTGGTTGTTAGCTGTCTGCCAAGCTGTACAACCTCAACACATATAGTGAGGGCAGAACAACATACACACAAACATTATTATAGGACATACACACAAACATTATTGTAGGACATACACACAATAAACATGATTACAGGATATACAAACAATAAACATTATTATAAACAAACATTATTTTCTTTCGAGGCAGGGGCTCCAAAGCATCCATGCATATATATATATATATATATATATATATATATATATATATATATATATATATATATATATATATACATATACATATATATATATATATATATATATATATATATATATATATATATATATATATATATATATATATATATATATACATATATATATATATATATATATATATATATATATATATATATATATATATATATATATATATATATGGATGCTGTATCGGGACAGATCCATTAAGAGTTAGAGCAGAAATATGTCATGTCAAACATATAACACCTTTGTGACATGAAAAAAACACAATTAAATCATGGCGTTTACTTTTTGATATTAATATAAAACTCAAAGCAGTTTGGCTAATGAAGATGAAGTCTAATAAACAAGCTTTGTTCTTCTCCAACAACGCCTCCTTGTAGTTCAGTGCAACAGTTTGGCCAACAAAAATAAAGACTAGTGACACCTCTCACATCGAATACACAATCTTCACAGCCAGCGTTCAATTCAATGAGATGACAAAACATTTGAGCTAGTATTGATGTTAATTGAACACTGATACAGTTTGCAGTTAAATAAAGGAGAAGTGAACATCCCAGTAAAATAAACAAAAAACTTTATAAACAAGTTGCGACAACGTTCACGACACATCACCTGCTGCATGTTTCCTCACCTCATTAACTCTCAGTCACAGCAGCTGATGGACAATGTATTGAGAAAATAAAAGCAACATCAAATAGTTTTTTCCTTCGCTGTATACTTTTAGTGTGGGAACAAGTGGGTTCGTATGTGGGCTCTGTACCGAGGATGTCGTTGTGGCTTGTACAGCCCTTTGAGACACTTGTGATTTAGGGCTATATAAATAAACATTGATTGATTGATTGAAGTGTCTCCAATATTGTCCACACCTGTCTCCATCTAAACACAGCAGTGCGCTCTTAAACGCACGGCGGGAAGCGAGGGAAAATTACATTAACCCAAGCGCTTGGCTCCGTTTACTCCGAGGGCAAATCACCGTAGCAAAGTCCGTGTAGCTTTTCCGCCATGATTATCAAGCCAAACAACGCTAGTGCACATGTGCCTGACTTTGTGTTGCCTAAAATGTATTCATAAATGACAATTTGCTGTAATTGAAACCATTTACGTACCACTTACCGTCGGGAAATTCCCAAAGTTGTGTGGACAATGCTGAAGAAACAAGTCTATGTCAGAAAACCAACACATTTAGCTGAACTGCACCAATTTTGTCAAGAGGAGTGGTCAAAAATTCAAGCAGAAGCTTGTGGATGGCAACCAAAAGCGCCTTATTGCAGTGAAACTTGCCAAGGGACATGTAAGCAAATATTAACATTGCTGTATGTATACTTTTGACCCAGCACATTTGCTCACATTTTCAGTAGACCCATAATAAATTCATAAAAGAAGCAAACTTCATGAATGTTTTTAGTGACCAACAAGTATGTGCTCCAATCACTCTATCACAAAAAAAATAAGAGTTGTACAAATGATTGGAAACTCAAGACAGCCATGACATCATGTTCTTTACAAGTGTATGTAAACTTTTGATCGCGACTGTATATATGCATGTTTATATATCCATCCATCCATTTTCTACAGCTTATCCCTTTCGGAGTCGCGGGGGGTGCTGGAGCCTATCTCAGCTACAATGGGGTGGAAGGCGGGGTATGTATATATATATATATATATATACTGTATATATGTTCAGTTTAACAGTCCAGTTGTGATTGATTGAATGTCCTGAGAATTATACTGGACATTCTTTTGTAATTGCCACAAAATAACGTGTAGTATTTTGTTAATTTCTTGCCAAAAATATTTTTATTTTATAGATATTTTCAAAGCAGAATATTGTCCTTAGGGCCCCCTGGCACCTCATGGGGGACCCGTAAAATCTGTGCCTCTTAAGACGTCACTGTTGGCTTTGTATGCTCATGTTACTTCTCAACTAGTCAAAGTTGATGCTAATCGACCTGTTTCTTCTCCTGTTTACTGAATGTGAAAGCAAAAGTGAGTCCACAAATAACCGAATCGTAAAGCAGAATCGAAAATGAAATCTGAATTGGTAAAATCTTATCTATGTCGATCCCAGCATGTGTTTGTCTTCTTGTGTCCTGCAGACGTCTGTGAAAAATATCGTCCACCTGAGCAGCAGGAGGGGTCCTCCAGTATGGAGCAGAAGAGGTCACAGAACCTCCACGTGAAAGAAGAGGAGCCACAGCCCCCCCACTTTAAAGATGAAGAGGAAGAGTCACAGACTCCTCACATTGAGAATATACAGTCCCTTCACGTAAAAGAGGAACCGGAGGATCCGCAGCCCTCCTACGTCAAAGAGGAAGAAAAACAGCGGCTGTCCCCCCACTTCATAGAGGAAGACAAGAGACACCTCATCAGTGTGAAGAGTGAAGATGATGAGGTCAAAGGTGAGAGTGAGGAGAAGAGAGAGGCGGAGCCTCCAAGCAGCAGCTCAACTCAACACATGACAACAGAAGCTGATGGAGACCACTGTGGAGGATCACAAGCAGACAAGCTCTTAGCTCCACTATCAGATAGTGAGGACACAACGTCACACTCTCCTGACACTGATGATGAACACTCTAAAGATGATAAGACATGTCACACTGACAACACACACTTCACATGTTCTCACTGTGACAAAACTTTTAATGACCGTTGTCGTCTAAAAACACACATGAGAACACACACTGGAGAAAAATCTTTTTCCTGCTCAGAATGTGGTAAAAGTTTTGCAGTAAGTCAAAGTTTAAAAGTACACATGAGAACACACACTGGAGAAAAAACTTTTTTATGTTCAATCTGCGGTAAAGATTTTACTCATAGTCAACATTTGAAAAGACACATGAGAACACACACTGGAGAAAAACCTTTTTTATGTTCAATCTGCGGTAAAGATTTTACTCATAGGCACAATTTGAAAAGACACATGAGAAAACACACTGGAGAAAAACCTTTTCCTGCTCAGAATGTGGTAAAGATTTTACTCAAAGCAACAATTTGAAAACACACATGAGAATACACACTGGAGAAAAACCTTTTTCATGTTCAATCTGCGGTAAAGATTTTACTCAAAGGCAGGATTTGAAAAGACACATGAGAAAACACACTGGAGAAACACCTTTTTCCTGCTCAGAATGTGGTAAAAGTTTTGCAGTAAATCAAAGTTTAAAAGAACACATGACAACACACACTGGAGAAAAACCTTTTTCCTGCTCAGAATGTGGTAAAGATTTTACTCAAAGCAACAATTTGAAAACACACATGAGAATACACACTGGAGAAAAACCTTTTTCATGTTCAATCTGCGGTAAAGATTTTACTCAAAGGCAGGATTTGAAAAGACACATGAGAAAACACACTGGAGAAACACCTTTTTCCTGCTCAGAATGTGGTAAAAGTTTTGCAGTAAATCAAAGTTTAAAAGAACACATGACAACACACACTGGAGAAAAACCTTTTTCCTGCTCAGAATGTGGTAAAGATTTTACTCAAAGCAGCAATTTGAAAACACACATGAGAATACACACTGGAGAAAAACCTTTTTCATGTTCAATCTGCGGTAAAGATTTTACTCAAAGGCACAATTTGAAAAGACACATGAGAAAACACACTGGAGAAAAACCTTTTTCCTGCTCAGAATGTGGTAAAAGTTTTGCAGTAAATCAAAGTTTAAAAGAACACATGAGAATACACACTGGTGAAAAACCTTTTTCGTGTTCAGTCTGCGGTAAAGATTTTACTCACAGTTCCAGTTTCAACGCACACATGAGAATGCACACTGGAGAAAAACCTTTTCCCTGCTCAGAATGTGGTAAAAGTTTTGTAACAAATGTACGTTTAAAAGTACACATGAGAACACACACTGGTGAAAAACCATACTCCTGTTCAAGCTGCAACAAAACCTTCCGTTACCTAAAAACTCTTACAGCACACATGAGAGCACACACAGGAGAGAAAGTGTTGAGTTGCAGTGTGTGTGGTGAAAGATTCTCTTCTAAGTACCAGTGTAAGAAACACAAGTGTGCTGGTGAGAACAGCAGCAGCAAATGAAGATGCAGGATTTAAAATCAACTTTCTAACAACATCAGCACATATAACATGTGTGACATCATTGTTGTGTGTGTAACACAATCTTGTTAATATGATTCTAACATTTATAGATTAGACACTTCAGATTAGTGCTTTTATTTCAGTCAAGTACATGAGTTAATATACACATTTGTGTACTTTAAAATGAACAGAACAATTTGACTGAAAAGGTGAGAATAAACAGTACATAAAATATGTTACATACAATAAACATTTTAAGTGTAGATATTCATAGTTCACTTTTATACTTATTCATAATAGTGTTTTATATATGTATTTTGAAATAATGAAGGGTTACATATTTTATTTTCTATTTGTGGATAATTCTAAAGATGAACTCCTTTATAAGATATACATATTTGTTTTACATGTGTTCATACCTTTGCTTTTGAGTACTCATAAATCCCTCTTAGTTCATATTTACTGGTTCACATCTGAAACATCTTCTGGACCACGTCTGGAAGCATATTATTTACTTTATACATCATTTGAGCAGTTGTGTTTTATACAAGATAATTTACTTTTAAAATGTGTGACTTTTTGAATAATTTGTTGGGTCTCTATAATCCATTCTATTAATTATCTTTATTACTCTCTTGTGTAATATGAATATTGTTGTGTGATTGTTTTATATGTATGTCCCCAGACCTTTATGCAATAAACAATGTATGCTTCAACTAAAGTTGGGTACAATAAATGTAGTTAATATCTGTGGGTATGTATTTTATTATATTTATTATAATAGTCAATTTTTAAAATGTTTTCTTTATATGACTTACACGTAGTTTCCAGGTTACTTCATCATCTAGACTAACTCAGCCTGGAGGATGTGTGTAATGTTGAGATGTATTGGAGATGACTTGGTTTGTTTGGATGTTGTCAACCTGTCAATTGTCAGATCTCGCAAGAGAAACAAGCAACCAGTTAGGTTGGGTTGATATCAGCATACTTCAGTCATCAACAATTATACCATCTGAAAAAAGGACATTGTAACCGTGTAGGTCTGACTTGGTAGGATATGTACAGCGAGCAGTGAACATTAGTGAGCTCAGAAAGCATAAGAACAAGTATATACATTTGATTATTTACAATTCCGGGGAGGTGGTATGTGGTGGGGGGAGGGTGTTAGGCTAGGGTTTTAGCTGCTTGGAGGTGTTCTTTTAGTGAGGTTTTGAAGGAGGATAGAGATTCACTTTCTTTTACACCTGTTGGGAGTGCATTCCATATTGATGTGGCATAGAAGGAGAATGAGTTAAGACCTTGTTAGATCGGAATCTGGGTTTAACGTGGTTTGTTGAGCTCCCCCTGGTGTTGTGGTTATGGCGGTCATTTACGTTATGGAAGTAGTTTGACATGTACTTCGGTATCAGGGAGGTGTAGCAAATTTTATAGACTAAGCTCAGTGCAAGTTGTTTTACTCTGTACTCCACCCTGAGCCAGCCCACTTTGGAGAAGTGGGTAGGAGTGAGGTGTGATCTGGAGTGGAGGTCTAGAAGTAACCTGACTAGCTTGTTCTGGGATGTTTGGAGTCTATATTTGAGTTTTTTGGAGGTGATGGGGTACCAGGAGGTGCATGCGTAGTCGAAAAAGGGTTGAATGAGAGTTCCCGCTAGAATCTTCATGGTGCTTTTGTTGACCAGAGAGGAGATTCTGTAGAGACATCTTGTTCGTTGGTTGACCTTTTTGATTACCTTGGTTGCCATTTTATCACAGGAAAGATTAGCCTCTAGAATGGAACTTAGGTAAGTGACCTCATCTTTCCTGGTGATAACAATGTCACCCACTTTAATAGTGAAGTCACTGACTTTCTTAAGGTTGATTTGGGACCCAAATAGGATGGATTCCGCTTTACCTAAGTGTATGGATAGCTTGTTGTCAGTGAGCCAGGTGCAAATACTAAGGAGTTCAGCACTGAGGATTTTTTCCGCCTGTGACTTGTCCCTGTCTGATACCAGCAGGGCCGAGTCATCCGCAAACAGGAACAATTCACAGTCGCATGCTGATGACATGTCATTAACGTATATTAGGAACAGTAAAGGCCCTAATATACTGCCTTGGGGGACTCCACAGTTTACTGAGGGGGGGGGGGGGGGGGGGACAGGGTGCTGTTCACCTCTACCACCTGTTTCCTCCCCTCCAAATAAGATTGCATCAAATCCGATTGCTCTGAGCTTATCCAACAGTATAGCGTGCTTAACGGTGTCAAAGACCTTCTGAAGGTCCAGCATGACCATGCCGCAGTATTTGCCCGCGTCCACCTCATGTTTGATGTGGTCGGTCAGATAGAGAAGGCATGTGTTAGTGGAGTGCTTTGTTCTGAAGCCGGATTGGAATTTGTACATGAGTTTTTTAGTGGCAAGGTATCTATCGACTTGTTCATAAACTATTCTTTCCATTACTTTCAAAATGGAACTGAGAATAGAAACAGGTCGGTAGTTACCAGGTTCTAATTTGCTTCCTTTTTTAAAAAGGGGAGTTACTCTTATCTTGAAATCTTTTGGTACTTGGCCTTGTTTAAGTGAGAGGTTTATTATGTGTGATGATTGGGGCAATGGTGGTGGCAGAGTCCCTGAGGAATCTGGAGGGGATATTGTCAAGGCCAGTGGCCTTGGTCTTAAGAGTGGGTGGCAGGATAAACAGGTCAACAACGCAAGAGGAATCAAAACATCCTGTCAAAGATCTGCATATCACCTTACTTATCCTTCAATATGTTCCCGAAAAACTTGGACTCAGTGGCAGGAATCATGTCTTGTCAAAGGTACGGCAGAAGTACTAGATATTGAAGTCCCACGCAGCTGTCAGAATAATTCTGTCACAATGTGTAACTTGCAGACGTCAGCACAGAAAACCAGAAAGGCAAACAATGGCAGACCTCCCCAGTCAAAGACTCGAGCCAGATGCGCCTCTGTGGACTATTTTGGTCCATTTGAAATCAAAAGGGGCAGGACCATAGTGAAGAGGTATGGAGTCATTTTTACTTGCTTGACGATAAGAGCCGTACACATGGAAGTGGCAAGTTCTTTGGACACGGACTCATGCAGTCACGTGCTGCAGAGGTTCATAGCAAGAAGAGGGCAAGTAAAGTGGTTCCAACCCCAGAGGAATATCAGCAAAGATGATATTGTCCTTATTGTGAATGACTCGTCCCCACGAAATTCATGGACGATGGGCCGTGTGAGCGACGTGATTAACGACAACCAAGGACGGGTTCGACAGGCCCGGTTGAGGACCAGCATCGGTGTGTTCCTGAGACCTGTGACTAAGCTCTGTTTGTTGGTCGAAGGTGACGTGTAAACCCTTTATTATGTCACTTGAAACAGTGGTAAAGGCTGATCTCCTCCATGTGCTGGTGACCTCTGACTCCATCCCCTTTTCCTTTTGTTGTATCTTCCACACCAGCATACATGCAAAATAGTTCCAGTTTTGTACACAGTAAGGAAATGGTGTAAAAACACTTATCTGGTACATGCCTATAACAAAGTACATGTGTGTAACACCAAGGTACATGAAAGTACGTGTGTGTAACACCAAGGTACATGAAAGTACATGTGTGTAACACCAAGGTACATACCTATATCAAAGTACATGTGTGTAACACTAAGGTACATGCCTATATCAAAGTACATGTGTGTAACACCAAGGTACATGCCTATTTCAAAGTACATGTGTGTAACACCAAGGCACATGCCTATATCAAAGTACATGTGTGTAACACCAAGATACATGCCTATTTCAAAGTACATGTGTGTAACACCAAGGTACATGCCTATATCAAAGTACATGTGTGTAACACCAAGGTACATGCCTATATCAAAGTACATGTGTGTAACACCAAGGTACATGCCTATATCAAAGTACATGTGTGTAACACCAAGGTACATGCCTATATCAAAGTGTATGTATCTAACACCAAGGTACATGCCTATTTCAAAGTACATGTTTATCATGCAAGGTACCTTCAGGACCAGTTAACTTTAAAGGCCTACTGAAATGAATTTTTCTTATTTAAACGGGAATAGCAGATCCATTCTATGCGTCATACTTGATCATTTCGCGATATTGCCATATTTTTGCTGAAAGGATTTAGTATAGAAAAACGACGATAAAGTTCGCAACTTTTGGTCGCTGATTAAAAAAAAGCCTTGCCTATACCGGAAGTAGCGTGACGTCACAAGAGGTAGGACTCCTCACAATTCCCCGTTGTTTACAATGGAGCGAGAGAGATTCGGACCGAGAAAGCAACGATTACCCCATTAATTTGAGCGAGGATGAAAGATTCGTGGATGAGGAATGTGAGAGTGAATGACTAGAGTACAGTGCAGTGTATCTTTTTTCGCCCTGACCGTAACTTAGGTACAAGGTCTCATTGGATTCCACACTCTCTCCTTTTTCTATTGTGGATCACGGATTTGTATTTTAAACCACCTCGGATACTATATCCTCTTGAAAATGACAGTCGAGAACGCAAAATGGACATTCACAGTGACTTTTATCTCCACGACAATACATCGTTGAAGCTCTTTAGCTACGGAGCTAACGTGATAGCATCAGGCTCCAATGCAGATAGAAACAAAATTTAAAAAAACCCTGACTGGAAGTATAGACAGAAGATCAACAATACTGTTAAACCATGAACATGTAAATACACGGTTAATAATTTCCAGCTTGGCAAAGCTTAACAATGATGTTGCTAACGAGCCATTGAAGCTAACTTAGCTACAGAGCGGCGGCGGGCGTTGTAGCTTTCGACGACACCCCGACCGCCATCAGAGTCGGCAAGAAACATATATTTCCCCAAAGTTACGTACGTGACATGCACATAGCGACACGCACGTACGGGCAAGCGATCAAATGCTTGGAAGCCAAAGCTGTACTCACGGTAGTGCGTCTGTTATCCTGCTCAAACACAACACAACCTCCTGGTGTTGGTGTTGCTGTAGTCCGCCGCTAATACACCGATCGCACCTACAACTTTCTTATTTGCAGTCTCCATTGTCCATTAAACAAATTGCAAAAGATTCACCAACACAGATGTCCAGAATACTGTGGAATTGTTCGATGAAAACAGAGCAGTTTGTATGGTGACACATTGGGTCCTTCGTCGCGCCGTCGATCGCTGAAACGCAGGTGAGCACGGCTGTTGATGAGCAGATGAGGGCTGGCTGGCGTAGGTGGAGCGCTAATGTTTTTATCATAGTTCTGTGAGGTCCGGTTGCTAAGTTGCTAAATTAGCCTTAGCGTCGTTAGCAACAGCATTGTTAAGCCTTACCAGGATGAGAATTTTTAACCGTGTAGTTACATGTACATGGTTTAATAGTATTGTTGATCTTCTGTCTATCCTTCCAGTCAGGGGTTTATTTATTTTGTTTCTATCTTCATTTGAGACAGATGCTATCACGTTAGCTCAGTAGCTAAGTGTGTCACCGATGTATTGTCGTGGAGATAAAAGTCACTTTAAATGTCCATTTCGCGTGCTCGACTCTCATTTTCAAGAGGATATAGTATCCGAGGTGGTTTAAAATACAAATCCGTGATCCACAATAGAAAAAGGAGAGAGTGTGGAATCCAATGAGCCAGCTTGTACCTAAGTTACGGTCAGAGCGAAAAAAGATACGTCCATCACTGCCTCTCAAGTCCTTCACTGTAACGTTCCTCATCTACGAATCTTTCATCCTCGCTCAAATTAATGGGGTAATCGTCACTTTCTCTGTCCGAATCTCTCTCGCTCCATTGTAAACAACGGAAAATTGTGAGGAATACTAGCTCCTGTGACGTCACGCTACTTCCGGTACAGGCAAGGCTTTTTTTTATCAGCGAGCAAAAGTTGCGAACTTTATCGTCGATTTTCTCTACTAAATCCTTTCAGCAAAAATATGGCAATATCGCGAAATGATCAAGTATGACACATAGAATGGATCTGCTATTCCCGTTTAAATTAAAAAAAATTCATTTCAGTAGGCCTTTAAATGTGATTTAGAAAAAGTTGCAATGTTGACTAATAAAACAAAGCTGGGTTTTTTTTTCTTTCAAACTGTCATTGCTCAAAACATAATATTGAATCAAAATCAACGTTATTATGAATTATTGACCTATCCAAGGTTCCCATTACTTCACATCAAATATTACACTAAGAAAAATATTTTTGGTGGAAGATTTTGCAAATTTGGTAAATAAATAACCCCAAAATGTATATTTTGTTGTTTTCTTACTGTACCGAAAATTAACCGAACCGTGACCTCTAAACCGAGGTACGTACCGAACCGAAATTTTTGTGTACCGTTACACCCCTATAAAATACTGAACAGATGTTTACTTTACCCTAATAAACATCTGTTCAGTATTTTAACATAAAATAGTTTGATTGTGAGGCATTAAAAGCCACAAAATGCATCATTCCAATGGTCAAATCAACATCAGAACCCAACATTGATTAAACGTCGTCAAAAAGCATGTTGTTTCAACGTTGTATTTGTGTTGTAGAATAATGATTGGGAAATGACCACATTTCAATGTTAAATCAACGTCCCAACCCAACATTGTCAAAAAGCATGTTGTTTCAATGTTGTAGAATATTGGTTGGGAAATGACCAAATTTCAACGGTCAATTTAACGTCACAACCTGACATTGAATAAACGTTGTCAAAAAGCATGTTGTTTCAACGTTGTATTTTTGTTGTAGAATATTGGTTTGGAAATGACCAAAATTCAATGTTAAATCAACGTCACAACCATTGATTCTAATGTGTTGATCAAATCCGCGTCTCTTTGTTAGCAGCTAACAGGCTAAGCTAACTAGCATGCTAAGCTAACTAGCATGCTAAGCTAACTAGCGCGCTAAAACAACTAGCAAGCTAAGCGGGCCTAATAATCTCCAAAGTTGAGTGAGACGAGTGGAGTTTATCCTGACACGGAGGATGAATAAAGTGTAGTTAGTAGCGATGTGAGGAGATGTGCCGAGGCTTAGAAGCGTGTGTGGAGTAAAGGAGGACTTTGCTGCAAAGCGCATATCCTCCACGCATGCGTCACTTAGGGGCGGGGCCACAGAGTCATAGTGATGGGCAAGTCATGAACGAACCGTTCAAAATGTATGTTTTCATGGTGCCCACACAAAAAACATGGCAACAAATGATATTTCCAAATATATCAACCGTATTTGACTTTTAATCAGGTATATATGAAAATAATGAAAAACTATTGTTTTTAATGCACTTATTTTTGCTGTTTTTATTTGCCATATGCGTTTTATAGTGTTGTATGCTCATGATTCATTATCTATCCACAAAGATGGACCACTATTTCTAAGAACTGGCTGTTGGCTTGCAATTTTAGCAGCTTTGGTTCATTATCATCCATTATACAGATGTGCATACAAATGTGAGTTTTGTGGAAGAAATGTAAGTAATATGAAGGAATAAAATAAGCTTGATCTCCTCTGTAAAATGATTTTGTGTATAATCTCTCAAATCTCCTGTTTTCATTTTGAAGTTTACACAAAGATGAGGATGAAAGTAAAAAGTGGGATGTGCTTTTGAAGAAGGAATAAACATTTGCAAGTAATTTCTCAGTGTGGTGGTTTTGATAAGACAGAAAATATTGTTTGACTCAGAAATGATTTCAGTCCTTCATGTTGACGTTACCAGTTCACCTCCAAGGACTAGATGTGTCATCACAAGTCCTTCAGCAATGATGAATGTAGATATTATCAATCACAGGGAAGGTATTTATTATTATTTTTAGGTACTATGCCTCTTCGTTTTAGCTGGAAAAGGGCAGGAATAGCCTACATCTTCCTCCAGAAGAGAACATGTCTGTGACCTCTCAGATGATCCAGAAACTGGAACCTCCCACTAGGGGTGTTGCTAAGCATAAAGCTCGACTAGGGCACAGCCCCCACTATGACTACTTTGGACCCCTCCAAAACACACACACACACACACACACACACACACACACACACACACACACACACACACACACACGTTTGTCTCTGCTTCAAGGGAAAGAATTATGACATGTAGTCTCTTCTCAAGGTTAGGGCTTCAAGGATAGGGCTATCACTTCTGCATTCCGAAGTCCAAATTAGGGCTTCTTCCCTATGAGGAGTGATCCAGCCCACCTGCGAATGTCAAACTAAGGGGCCTTATCTTATTATGTTTTTAAACTGAAATACTACTATTTACTTAAACTTGGTTCTTAGCTTTCCCCAAGGTGAATATAAACCTTCACCATAAGCAAAACATAATATGAGTTAATTAGTTCACTTCAGTATCTAATGGTGCATCAGAATTGGTGTTTTGTAGGAAGAATGTTGTTCCTCTTTTGCATCGGCCTTGTGTGTCCTCACCCAGCCAGTCTCTGGTAAACAATGTCCCATCATGCTGACATCCACTGAATGTGAGGGCTCATAAAACACCACATAAACATACATAGGCCAGCCCCTGGGGTCGACTTCCCAAGGATGCTGAGTGTCTCCTATCTTGGGGAGTTGTGAAGATGTTGTAACGGACAGGCCACTGACGGCCAAGTGGGGGGGGGGTCAGTATTTTGGTCAGCAACAGGGCCCCAAAATTGTAAACTGACTGACACTGTGTAAGAGAGACATGGCACCATCTGTGTCCTATTTGATACGATGACATTCAGCATTTTTCAAGGTCCAACTTTCAGACAAGGGTCGATGACATCAAATGGAAGTATACATCTGACCTGGCTCCTCACAGGAACTGCAGTCTTGTTCTAGTACTTTGAATAAAGTTCTCCTAGGACTGTCGATTAGTCCGCCCCCTCCTCACAGTTTCCCATTGTTTACAATGCAGCGAGAGAGATTCAGACCGAGAAAGCGACGAGAACACCATTAATTTGAGCGAGGATGAAAGATTTGTGGATGAGGAAAGTGAGAGTGAAGGACTAGAGTGCAGTGCAGGACGTATCTTTTTTCGCTCTGACCGTAACTTAGGTACAAGCTGACTCATTGGATTCCACACTTTCTCATTTTTCTATTGTGGATCACAGATTTGTATTTTAAACCACCTCGGATACTATATCCTCTTGAAAATGAGAGTCGAGAACACGAAATGGACATTCACAGTGACTTTTATCTCCACGACAATACATTGGTGAAGCTCTTTAGCTACTGAGCTAACGTGATAGCATCGGGCTCAAATGCAGATAGAAACAAAATAAATAAACCCCTGACTGGAAGGATAGACAGAAGATCAACAATACTATTAAACCATGGACATGTAACTACACGGTTAATAATTCCCCGCTTGGCAAAGCTTAACAATGCTGTTGCTAACGACGCCATTGAAGCTAACTTAGCAACGGGACCTCACAGAGATATGATAAAAACATTAGCGCTCCACCTACGCCAACCAGCCCTCATCTGCTCATCAACACCCGTGCTCACCTGCGTTCCAGCGATCGACGATGCGGTCGGCGGCCCGGAGACGTAGGAAGTCAAGGTGAGGTCGCCGGCTAGCGCGTCTGCTATCCAACAAAGTCCTCCTGGTTGTGTTGCTGTAGTCCGCCGCTAATACACCGATCCCACCTACAACTTTCTTCTTTGCAGTCTCCATTGTTCATTAAACAAATTGCAAAAGATTCACCAACACAGATGTCCAGAATACTGTGGAATTATGAGATGAAAACAGAGCTGTTTTGTGTTGGATTCAATGGGCTCCGAATACTTCCGTTTAACTAGTGACGTCACTCGCATACGTCATCATACAAAGACTTTTTCAACGGGAAGTTTAGCGGGAAATTTAAAATTGCACTTTATAAGTTAACCCGGCCGTATTGGCATGTGTTGCAATGTTAAGATTTCATCATTGATATATAAACTATCAGACTGCGTGGTCGCTAGTAGTGGCTTTCAGTAGGCCTTTAAAGATTCCTCTTCAAGTATTTTTTCTGACATGTTTATGCTGTATTGCTTTGTTTCTTCTGCCTGTCTCACTTTGCTAGATGCATCATATTCAGACTAATGTCTCGCCTTACTTAGAGTGTGTTTACTTTTCCTAACTAAGAGTTTCCCGCTTATCTCCAACCCTTCCCCCATGCATTCCTGAGCTAAGATAAAATGTGTGTGCCTCACCGACACTCTCCTGTAAACGGACAACTTGTGTCTTTTGAAGCCTCCAATAAATACTAAAAAAAATAATAATTCTCTGAACATTCCTTATTAAATAGATTATTAAATTATAAAACAACAGACACTTTGCTTGTCCTCAAGATGATGTTACATTTTGGATGCATGGCCGACCGTGGAAGTCCTGTGGGGAGTGCTCAGAGAGTATGGGGTATCGGACTGTCTGATTTTGGGGCTCCGCTCCCTGTTCGATCAGTGTCAGAGCTTGGTCCGCATTGCCGGCAGTAAGTCGGACCTGTATCTAGTGAGGGTTGGACTCTGCCAAGGCTGCCTTTTGTCACCGATTCTGTTCATAACTTTTATGGACAGAATTTCTAGGCGCAGTCAAGGCGTTGAGGGGATCCGGTTTGGTGGCTGCAGGATTCAGTCTCTGCTTTCTGCAGAGGATGTGGTCCTGATGGCTTCATCTGGCCAGGATCTTCAGCTCTCACTGGATCGGTTCGCAGCCTAGTGTGAAGCGACTGGGATGAGAATAAGCACCTCCAAGTTCGAGTCCATGGTTCTCGCCCGGGAAAGGGTGGAGTGCCATCTCCAATTTGGGGAGGAGATCTTGCCCCATTTGGAGGAGTTTAAGTATCTCGGAGTCTTGTTCACGAGTGAGGGAAGAGTGGATCGTGAGATCAACAGGTGGATCGGTGCGGCATCTTCAGTAATGCGGACGCTGTATCGATCCGTTGTGGTTAAGAAAGAGCTGAGCCGGAAGGCAAAGCTCTCAATTTACCGGTCGATCTTCGTTTCCATCCTCACCTATGGTCATGAGCTTTGGGTTATGACCGAAAGGACAAGATCACGGGTACAAGCGGCCGAAATGAGTGGGGCTCTCCCTTAGAGATAGGGTGAGAAGCTCTGTCATCCGAGAGGAGCTCAAAGTAAAGCCGCTGCTCCTCCACATCGAGGAGACAGATGAAGTGGTTTGGGCATCTGGTCTGGATGCCACCCGAACACCTCCCTAGGGAGGTGTTTCAGGCACGTCCGACCGGCAGGAGGCCACGGGGAAGACCCAGGACACTTTGGGAAGACTATGTCTCCCGGCTGGCCTGGGAACGCCTCAGGATCCCCCGGGAGGAGCTGGATGAGGTGGCTGGGAGAGGTAAGTCTGGGCTTCTCTGCTTAGGCTGCTGCCCCCGCGACCCGGCCTCGGATAAGCAGAAGAAAATGGATGAATGGATGGTTGGGCTGCAATGGTTGTGTTCTCTCGGATGCAGAATTGTACACCTTTCCTGATTGTCAGCTCCCAGACAGTGGTCGAGGAGCGCAGGGGAGACATTCCCTCCAGGGCCGATGTATCGTCGGGGGTAACACCCTCCACTTTACCCGGCAGTGGGTCCTACAGTTCCGTTGTTGGGTTGGAATGACGACCCAACAGTTGTCGATTCGTTGCAACTCTGTCACTTTATTTATGTTTTCCACAAAGCCAACCGGACATCCACTAAGCTACTAACGCTCCTGCACATTAACTGCTTCCACTCCCTCACCTCACTTGCCCACTCACTTACTCAGTCACTCACCTCACATACTGCCATTCTTAAAGGAGCACACACACTCTGGATGACAAATAAAACACAATTACACTCCAGCATAGTAATAAACATTAACATTTCCATACAGACATACAGTTCCATATACATTCAATATAACTGAAAGGATGCAGCATGACTAGTAGGAGTCAATATAAGGGGAATGCAATAATGTAGCTTGTAGTGTGATGGAAGCAGATCAGAATCATATCCATATTTAAGTGTTACTTCTTTCTAAAACTCCTATAGTCATATTTACATCAGCTAATGTCTCGTGTGGTACAAAGTGCTTGGATTCGAGTGTCCTTGAGTAGACAGGCAGAGCGCTGTTGAGACTGCCATAACATTCCTAAGATAACGAGCACAGGGCAGTGCTGAGCTTGGGGGGACAGGGGGGGGGGAGACCGAGCTAGACCGATCTGGACCGGGCTGGGGAACGCTGGTATGCTGGATTGGTCTCAGTTTGTCCTCTAAGCTTGGAGAATAAACCACAAAATACCAATTACTGCCTGTTGATTGAATATAAACATATTAGCGTATTGCCATAAAAAGAATCTGGGAGAGACTAGCAATTTGAATTCCCCATTGGAGGAATGCTGGTCAACGCAACAAGTGCAAATGCAAGAATGTATCAGTCCATGTGTTTAGTGCACACATTACAGTCGAGCCAAACAGCCCTAAAAAAATATTACAATTTCCAACACTCAGGCTACAATTTATGAGGAGAAGCAATTAGCATTTTAAAGTATAATGGTAGCTGAGTTCCCTGTAATAACTCCAAACACTCACAGAAAAATACACTCAGTGCATTTTACGCCAAAGTGCAAACAATAACTATTGTCAAGTTGTTGTTTTTTAAGTAAAGAACAATGCTATTAGCTTGAACAGCTTATACAGTAAATTCGGTAAGTGTATTAAAAACAGTACTCGTTAATTATTTTCATATTTATCTGATTGAAAGTCAAATACGGTTGATATATTTGAAATATCATTCATTAGTTGCCATGTTTTTTGTGTGGGCACCATGAAAATATACATTTTGAACGGTTCGTTCATGACTTGCCCATCACTATGACTCTTTGGCCCCGCCCCTAAGTGACGCATGCGTGGAGGATATGCGCTTTGCAGCAAAGTAGTGATGGGATCGGCAGTTCTTTTGACTGTACTGAATCACTAGAATCAGTTCCTAAAATTCGTTCAAAAAATTCGTTCACCGAATCACCCCCCCCCCCCCCCCAAAAAAAAAAAAAAAAAAATTGGGGGGGGGGGGGGGCGTGCGTAGTACAGACAGTACAGTGCAGACATTCGCGCACTGCGTAGGGACTCGCGTTAATCTAACAACAACAACAGTTGCAGTAGAAGTTATAATAATAATAATAATAATAATATGAATCAGAATTGATCCCCAAGGAGAAATTTATTTTTGTTACAATAACTGTGTAAATAATAGCCTATGTATGTGTACATACATTAGTTATTATTTTTATTTTAAATCTTCTCAAAATAGCCTGCTTACACTTTACCCCCCGCCCCTTCTTTCTGTCTCCTCTACTAGTCTACTCTCATTTTGTTTTCATCTGGCTTGTTTTCATGGGATCGGCAGTTCTTTTGACAGTACGGATCACTAGAATCAGTGACTGACAGCGCCACACGGTGGCCAGTTCAGTACGTGTACCGAATCTCTTCTGCAGCAGCAGTACAGTTTAATTGCAAATCAGCATTATTATAATGATGATGATAGCTACTAAACAACATCAACAACAGTTGCAGTAGAATGGATAATAATAATAATAATAATAATATGAATCAGAATCCCCAAGGAGAAATGTATTTTTGTTACAATAACTGTGTAAATAATAGCCTATGTATGTGTACATACATTAGTTATTATTTTTATTTTAAATTTTCTCAAAACAGCCTGCCCTACACGTTACCCCCCCCCCCCCCCCCCCCCCCCCCCTCGCGTCGCTGCTGCTCAGCCTGCACGGATTTTCTTTAACTTTATGTGTTGAGATAATGGGGACGTGTGTTTGTTTTCATGTGGCTTGAGTCAACATTAGCCGTTAGCTTGGAGAATGAATGGAGAACGGATGCCAATGGCATGAAACATATTCCCGCGACGGGGGGAGAATCACTCGCGGCATTGGGGCAAGCTGAGTTTAACGAAATGAATCACTGAGTGATTCATGTCGTTAATCCGCGGTGAACGAATCGTTCGCTCAGTCCCTCCCCCCGCCCTTGGCTGCGTCGTTCGCCGACGTCGAGGGTTCAGTGAGTCACAGAATGCGCCAGTTCCACTCATACCGGCATGGTCGCGGCGGAGCTCAACTGAACTGAGAAAGGAACGAATCAGTTCATGAAGTGATTCGGTTCAGTACGTTCACTCAAAAGATTCGTTCTTTCGAACGAATCGTTCGCGAACGACACAACACTACAGCAAAGTCCTCCTTTACTCCAAAAACGCTTCTAAGCCTCGGCACATCTCCTCACATCGCTACTAACTACACTTTATTCATCCTCCGTGTCAGGATAAACTCCACTCGTCTCAGTAAACTTTGGAGATTATTAGGCCCGCTTAGCTTGCTAGTTGTTTTAGCGCGCTAGTTAGCTTAGCATGCTAGTTAGCTTAGCTTGTTAGCTGCTAACAAAGAGACGCGGATTTGATCAACACATCGCTTAGTTAAGATCAAGTGTGAGTGTAAAGTGTTGTGATTGTGTGAAAATGTGCGAAAGAACGATAGCAGAGTACAAAGAGGAACTTTCTCGAACAAAAGAAGAGAACAAAAGACTACGTCAACTACTGGAGGCTGTTTTCAAGAAACCTCAAGTTGTGTTACACAGAACAGGTTTGTTTACTTCTTACTCTCACATGTTTACTAAATTTATATTCCATCATTAACATGAACATGACGTGTTAGACTAATTTTGATTAATAGGTGTACTCAGACACATGATTGTTATTGTGTTATTAATGTGATTATCAGACAGCAGTCCTTTCCATTAGATAATGTTCAAATATAGGTGATTTGGCACACTTATAATTAAAATAACAAAAATAATGTTGTTTTTCATCAGATATATGCCAGTATTATATATGTGGATGGGGGCCCTGCTTTGGAAATAATGTGTACCCCTTTCAGAGATCACATTTAGTTCCACTTCAAACATTCACATGATCCACAATGAGATGAGATGGTATAACGTGAACAGTTCTGGAACTTTCTAACTCGGGGGGGAACAAACATGATCTTGTTGGAAGCGCGATGTATGAGCAGACGCCGTTTGGGTATAACAAAATGGTGTCTGCCAATGTAGTTTACAATGTCACTACGTCAGTAGATGTCAAACTTTTTTATTCAAGTAAAGATTGCAATAAGATTATGTGTATTTACATGTCCATGGTTTAATAGTATTGTTGATTTTATGTATATCCTTCCAGTCAGTGGTTTATTTATTTTGTTTCTATCTGCAGTTAAGCCCTATGCTATCACGTTAGCGCCGTAGCTAAAGTGTTTCACCGATGTATTGTCGTCAAGATAAAAGTCACTGTGAATGTCCATTTCGCGTTCTCGACTCTCATTTTCAAGAGGATATAGTATCCGAGGTGGTTTAAAATACAAATCCTTGATCCACAATAGAAAAAGGAGAAAGTGTGGAATCCAATGAACCCTTGTACCTAAATTACGGTCAGAGCAAAAAAAAGATACACCCTGCACTGCACTGTAGTCCTTCACTCTCAATTTCCTCATCCACAAATCTTTCATCCTCGCTCAAATTAATGGGGTAATCGTCGCTTTCTCGGTCCGAATCTCTCTCGCTGCATTGTAAACAATGGGGAATTGTGAGGAGTCCTTCCTCTGGTGACGTCACGCTACTTCCGGTACAGGCAAGGCTTTTTTTATCAGCGAGCAAAAGTTGCGAACTTTATCGTCTATGTTCTCTACTAAATCCTTTCAGCAAAAATATGGCAATATCGCGAAATGATCAAGTATGACACATAGAATGAATCTGCTATCCCCGTTTAAATAAAAAACATTCATTTCAGTAGGCCTTTAAACTTTCCTTTGCACAAAAAGAAGCAGAAATGCTAAAACAGCAAGCGGAAATACAAGCTAATCTGCTCCTGTTAAAATCAGCAAAAGCCGCTGAAGCAGCAGCAGCTGAAGCACATGTTTTAGACATATCAGCTCAAGAAGAAAGTGATATCCAAAGAAGCCAATTTGAATTTAATATGCCAGTACTAAGCCCAGTAGAACGCACTAAAGAGTTTGTGGAGCAACTGTCAGAGGCATCTCATGGCCAACACTCACTCCATTCTTGAAATCAGCCAATACTGACTGACCTCTTCCTCAGCGCGCCAGCAGACAATGGACAACGATGAAGATGTTAAGGTCAACACAACGGCTAATAAACAAGAGATGGATAATGTAAAGTACCTTCACAAGGAATGATGCAACTCAAAGGATAGATTCTTCATATCCAAAATCATTCCACCATACCCAGCCTCATCACTTTTCCGCACAAGGAGCAACTTCCTTCGACAATCGTGGTGCATCAGACCTGGCTAAATATCTACTACATAAAGAGATGGTTAGCTCTGGTCTTCTCAAGTTTGATGACCAACCACAAAATTACTGTGCCTGGAAGGCATCATTCATCGGCTCCACAAGGGACCTAGATCTCAGTGCACGCGAGGAATTGGATATGCTGGCTAAATGGCTTGGACCTCAATCAGCAGAACAAGCTAAGAGATTAAGAGTTGTGTACATACATAATGCAGAAGCTGGGGTCGAAATGGTGTGGCAGAGGCTAGAGGAGTCATACGGTGCACCTGAAATAATTGAGCATGCTTTACTTAAAAAACTTGAGAACTTCCCAAATATCTCAAACACAGACAACCAAAGACTGAGAGAGTTCGGGGACCTTCTTCTTGAGTTGGACGCAGCAAAGTCAAATGAACTCTTACCCGGTCTTCTTCATCTTGACACAGCTCATGGCATTAGTCCCATCCTGATCAAGCTACCATATCGTCTCCAAGAAAAATGGGTTAGTGCAGGCTCAGCATACAAAAGGGACAAAAAGGTGGCTTATCCACCATTTCACTTCTTTGTGAACTTCATTATGGAAGAAGCTAGGATCCGCAATGATCCCAGCTTTGCATGTGTCACCAGTGGTAGCGTAACTAATGCTAGACAAGAACGACTTCAACCGAATTACAGGACACCAGTGTCCGTAAAGAAAACTGAAGTGGCGACAGTACTTGAAGCTAAGTACAACTTCCAAGAAAATAAATCTGAAGACCCAGATAAAATATGTCCTATCCACAATAAGCCTCACCCTCTACGTAAATGCCGTGGCTTCCGAAACAAACCACTCGAAGAAAGAAAGGCTTATCTGAAAGAGTGAAGTGAAGTGAATTACATTCATATAGCGCTTTTTCTCAAGTGACTCAAAGCGCTTTACATAGTGAAACCCAATATCTAAGTTACATTTAAATCAGTGTGGGTGGCACTGGGAGCAGGTGGGTAAAGTGTCTTGCCCAAGGACACAACGGCAGTGACTAGGATGGCGGAAGCGGGGATCGAACCTGCAACCCTCAAGTTGCTGGCACAGCCGCTCTACCAATCAAGCTGTACCGCAACACAACTGTTATCGATGTTGCACAGCTACGAGACACATGGCGAAGGATTGTGAAAAAGCCTTGCAATGTAAAGAGTGTGACAGCACTAGGCACATAACAGCGCTTCACCCTGGTCCACCACCAACAACAGAGAACTCCCCAGTGAAGGAAGATCAAGGCGGGGAGAATAATGTAATATTAATAAAATAATAGTAATAGAATAATCTCATCCCATCAGTGACATCAAAGTGTACTGAGATCTATGGCAATTCAGTGACTCCAAAATCCTGTTCCAAAATGTGTTTAGTCAGAGCATACCCTGCTGGCCAAAGAGAGAAGGCTGTCAAAATGTTTGCAGTCCTGGATGAGCAAAGTAACCGATCCCTAGCTAAAACAGATTTCTTCAATCTCTTCGGCATCAAATCAGATTCAGCACCATACACACTGAGGACATGTTCTGGAGTAATGGAGACAGCAGGAAGACGTGCATGCAACTTCATTATAGAGTCATTGGACATGCAAACCACAGTACCTCTCCCCACACTTATAGAATGCGACATGATGCCCGATGACAGATCGGCGATCCCATCACCAGAGATTATTCAGCATCATCCTCATCTAGCTCCACTGGCAGGAAAGATACCAACAGTTGACCCCAATGCAGCAATTTTGCTTTTACTCGGAAGAGATATCATCCAAGTGCATAAAGTAAGGGAGCAGTACAATGGACCTGACGAGGCACCTTATGCACAACGTCTTGACCTAGGGTGGGTCATAGTCGGGGAAGTATGTCTTAGAGGAGCTCATAAGCCAGCAAACATCAACGTCTTCAGGACGAATAGAAACATTTCTAAGTCCATGTTCTCTGTCGGTGAAAAGTTCAGCAGCCCTAATCCGTGCCATGGTCTGCAACCCCCCAAACATCTGGAGGAGATGGACAACCTCGGCAGCCAAGTTTTTGAAAAAGCTAAGAATGATAATAAACCAGGTTTGTCTCCTGATGGTCAAGCATTCCTTGACATTATGAACAGAGAAGTATACAAAGATGAGTCAAAGACTTGGGTTGCCCCGTTACCCTTTCGATCACCCCGTCGCCACCTCTCAAACAATCGGGAGCAAGCATCAAAGCGTCGTTCATCCCTTTATCATACGCAGAAGAGAGGCGTCATATCTGCACCGCCAGGAGACTTCAATGTGAAAGACATCCACTCAAGACAATGGCGGAAAGTCCAACTTCTCTCTGATAGATTCTGGAAGCGATGGAAACAAGAATACCTGTCAACCATACAACCTAGGAGAAAATGGTATGCAGAAAGGCCTAACCTGCAAGTTGGAGACCTAGTACTACTGAAAGACGGCCAGGTGAGAAGAAATGAATGGCCCACTGGACTCATGGTCAAGTCTATCAACAGCCATGACAACAAATAAAGAAAAGTATCAATCAATCAATCAATGTTTATTTATATAACCCTAAATCACAAGTGTCTCAAAGGGCTGTACAAGCCACAACGACATCCTCGGTACAGAGCCCACATACGGGCAAGGAAAAACTCACCCCAGTGGGACGTCGGTGAATGACTATGAGAAACCTTGGAGAGGACCGCATATGTGGGTAACCCCCCCCCCCCCCCCTCTAGGGGAGACCGAAAGCAACGGATGTCGAGTGGGTCCGACATAACATTGTGAAAGTCCAGTCCACAGTGGATCCAACACATCAGCGGGAGTCCAGTCCACAGCGGGGCCAACAGGAAACCATCCCGAGCGGAGACGGGTCAGCAGCGCAGAGATGTCCCCAACCGATGCACAGGCTAGTGGTCCACCCGGGGTCCCGACTCTGGACAGCCAGCACTTCATCCATGGCCACCGGACCTATGCAACTCCCCCTCGCAAGGGACAGGGGAGAAGAGGAGAGAAGAAAAGAAACGGCAGATCAACTGGTCTAAAAAAGGGGGGTCTATTTAAAGGCTAGATTATACAAATGAGTTTTAAGATGGGACTTAAATGCTTCTACTGAGGTAGCATCTCTAACTGTTACCGGGAGGGCATTCCAGAGTACTGGAGCCCGAATAGAAAACGCTCTATAGCCCGCAGACTTTTTTTTGGCTCTGGGAATCACTAATAAGCCGGAGTTCTTTGAACGCAGATTTCTTGTCGGGACATATGGTACAATACAATCGGCGAGATAGGCTGGAGCTAAACCGTGTAGTATTTTATACGTAAGTAGTAAAACCTTAAAGTCACATCTTAAGTGCACAGGAAGCCAGTGCAAGTGAGCCAGTATAGGCGTAATATGATCAAACTTTCTTGTTTTTGTCAAAAGCCTTGCAGCCGCATTTTGTACCAACTGTAATCTTTTAATGCTAGACATAGGGAGACCCGAAAATAATACGTTACAGTAATCGAGACGAGACGTAACGAACGCATGAATAATGATCTCAGCGTCGCTAGTGGACAAGATGGAACGAATTTTAGCGATATTACGGAGATGAAAGAAGGCCGTTTTAGTAACACTCTTAATGTGTGACTCAAACGAGAGTGTTGGGTCGAAGATAATACCCAGATTCTTTACCGAGTCGCCTTGTTTAATTGTTTGGTTGTCAAATGTTAAAGGCCTACTGAAATGAATTTTTTTTATTCAAACGGGGATAGCAGATCTATTCTATGTGTCATACTTGATCATTTCGCGATATTGCCATATTTTTGCTGAAAGGATTTAGTATAGAACAACGACGATAAAGATTGCAACTTTTGGTATCTGATAAAAAAAAGGCTTGCCCCTACCGGAAGTAGCGTGACGTAGTCAGTTGAACATATACGCAAAGTTCCCTATTGTTTACAATGATGGCCGCATGAAGTGAGAGAGATTCGGACCGAGAAAGCGACAATTTCCCCATTAATTTGAGCGAGGATGAAAGATTTGTGGATGAGTAAAGTGCAAGTGAAGGACTAGTGGGGAGTTGAAGCTATTCAGATAGGGAAGATGCTGTGAGAGCCGGGGGTGACCTGATATTCAGCTGGGAATGACTACAACAGTAAATAAACACAAGACATATATATACTCTATTAGCCACAACACAACCAGGCTTATATTTAATATGCCACAAATTAATCCTGCATAAAAACACCTGCGTGTTTGTTACGCTAGCTCCTAGCTCCTCTGCTAGCTCCTAGCTCCATAGAACACGCCAATACAATTCAAACACCTGATCAACACACACAATCACTCAGCCCAAAAGACCGTTCACCTAACCCAAGGTTCATAAAGCTTATATATTTTTAAAAAGTTACGTACGTGACGCGCACATACGGTCAAGCTATCAAATGTTTAGCAGCCAAGGCTGCATACTCACGGTACCTGATATTCAGCTGGGAATGACTACAACAGTAAATAAACACAAGACATATATATACTCTATTAGCCACAACACAACCAGGCTTATATTTAATATGCCACAAATTAATCCTGCATAATAACACCTGCGTGTTTGTTATGCTAGCTCCTAGCTCCTATGCTAGCTCCTAGCTCCATAGAACACGCCAATACAATTCAAACACCTGATCAACACACACAATCACTCAGCCCAAAAGACCGTTCACCTAACCCAAGGTTCATAAAGCTTATATATTTTAAAAAAGTTACGTACATACGCAAAAAAAAGTTGCGCACATACGGTCAAGCGATCAAATGTTTAGAAGCCAAAGCTGCATACTCACAGTAGCACGTCTGCGTCTTTGTCATCCAAATCAAAGTAATCCTGGTAAGAGTCTGTGTTGTCCCAGTTCTCTACAGGCGTCTGTGTATCGAAGTCAAAAGTCCTCCTGGTTAGAGTCTCTGTTATCCGAGTTCTTCCATCTTGACTGCATCTTCCGGGAATGTAAACAAAGAAGCGCCGGCTGTGTACTGTTGTTGCTGACTACGTTCGAAAAATACGTCCATTTCGCACCGACAACTTTCTTCTTTGCTTGCTCAGCTTCCTTCTCCATAATGCAATGAACATGATTGCAACAGATTCACGAACACAGATGTCCAGAATACTGTGGAATTATGAAATGAAAACAGAGCTTTTTCGTATTGGCTTCAATGTGGAAGGCATATCCGTGTTCCCCGGGTTACGTCACGCGCATACGGCATCCTCAGAGGCGTTTCGAACCGGAAGTTTAGCGGCAAATTTAAAATGTCACTTTATAAGTTAACCCGGCCGTATTGGCATGTGTTATAATGTTAAGATTTCATCATTGATATATAAACTATCAGACTGCGTGGTCGGTAGTAGTGGGTTTCAGTAGGCCTTTAAGGTGGTATTATTAAATAGATGTTGGTGTCTAGCAGGACCGATAATCAGCATTTCCGTTTTCTTAGCGTTGAGTTGCAAAAAGTTAGCGGACATCCATTGTTTAATTTCATTAAGACACGCCTCCAGCTGACTACAGTCCGGCGTGTTGGTCAGCTTTAGGGGCATGTACAGTTGAGTGTCATCAGCATAACAGTGAAAGCTAACACCGTACTTGCGTATGATGTCACCTAGCGGCAGCATGTAAATACTAAAGAGTGCAGGGCCAAGAACCGAACCCTGGGGAACTCCGCACGTTACCTTGACATAGTCCGAGGTCACATTGTTATGGGAGACGCACTGCATCCTGTCAGTAAGATAAGAGTTAAACCAAGACAAGGCTAAGTCTGACATACCAATACGTGTTTTGATACGCTCTAATAAAATATTATGATCGACGGTATCGAAAGCGGCGCTAAGATCAAGAAGCAGCAACATAGATGACGCATCAGAATCCATCGTTAGCAATAGATCATTAGTCATTTTTGCGAGGGCTGTCTCCGTAGAGTGATTTGCCCTGAAACCGGATTGAAAAGGTTCACAGAGATTGTTAGTCACTAAGTGTTCATTTAGCTGCTGTGCAACAATTTTTTCGAGAATTTTGGAAATAAACGGAAGGTGGGAGACCGGTCGGTAGTTTACCATGAGGTCAGGATCGAGGTTAGGTCTTTTGAGCAGAGGATGAATAACCGCTTTTTTGAATACTAGGGGAACAGTGCCGGAGGAAAGTGATAAGTTTATAATATTTAACACTGATGGACCTAATAATACAAACAGTTCCTTGATAAGTTTCCCAGGAAGTGGGTCAGGTAAACATGTTGTTTGTTTTATCCCACTTACACGCTGTAATAATTCCTCTAATGTTATTTCATCAAAAATAGAGAGACTATTTTGGAGGGCAGTGTCCGTCGTATATACAGTCGTATTTGTGTTAATAGAACCCAGTTGTAGCTGGGATGCGTTGTCTTTAATCTCCTTTCTAATGAGTTCAATTTTCTTATTAAAGAAATTCATAAAGTCATCTGCCGAGTGGGTGGAGCTACTGGGAGGAGTCCCTTGTTGGGTTAGCGATGCTACTGTACTAAACAGAAATTTAGGATCGTTTTTGTTGAGGCGGATGAGATTTGAGTAGTATTTAGCTTTAGCTAAGGTAAGCATGCGTTTATAGGTTATTAAACTATCACTCCATGCTTGATGGAAAACCTCAAGTTTAGTCACGCGCCATTTGCGTTCCAGTTTTCTACATGATAATTTATGAGCTCTAATTTCTTCTGTAAACCATGGGGTGCGCCTTTTAGGGGCCCTTTTTTGCTTTAGCGGTGCTATACTATCAATAATTTCGCGCAAGGCATCGTCAAAGTTGTTAGTGAGGTTATCAATAGAGCCGACATAATTTGGGAATGGTGCCATTACCGAAGGCAGTAGGTCAGCAAGAGTCATCGTTGTGGCAGCATTAATGTTGCGGCCGCTATAGCAGTTATTATTATTATTAGCTTGTTGACAAAGAGTCAAAACTTCAAATTTTATAAGGTAATGATCGGACATTACTTTAGTATATGGAAGTATCATAACTTTGGAGGTGGTGACACCCCTGACAAGCACTAGATCTATTGTATTACCGTTGCGATGCGTGGGTTCATGTATTATTTGTGTAAGACCACAGCTATCAATTATGGTTTGGAGCGCCACGCACTGAGGGTCCGATGGGGTATTCATATGGATATTAAAGTCCCCCATTATCATTATATTGTCGGCGTGCGTCACTAGATCAGCAACGAACTCTGATAATTCACTGATAAAGTCCGAATAGGGCCCAGGGGGGCGGTAGATAACAGCCAGGTCGAGAGGTAGCGGTGTGACAGACCTCATAGTAAGCACCTCAAACGATTTATATTTATTATTTAGGTTAGGGGTAAGGTTGAAATTTTCATTGTATATTAGTGCGACACCCCCTCCCCTTTTAAGAGGACGGGCAACATGCGCATTCGTATAGTTAGGAGGAGATGCCTCATTGAGCGCAAAAAATTCGTCCGGTTTGAGCCAGGTTTCGCTAAGACCAATGACGTTAAGATTGTTGTCTCTAATGACCTCATTAACCAATAACGCCTTGGGAGACAATGATCTTATGTTTAAAAAGCCCATATTATAGGTATTGGGCTGTTTTGACGAGTTTTTGTTAAGATTATCCGTAGTGGCAATATTAACAATGTTGCGTTTATTATGCGTAGTGCACTTTAAATAGTTTCGACCATATCTAGGAATTGATATGACGGGAATTTTCCGATTGTTTGCTTGGTGCTGCAATAGACTGGACATATCATAATTTGCCACCTCAGTAGAATGCATGTCCACCTCTGACACAAACACAACAGAAAAAACATTATGTGAATTGTGTATTATTCTAAGAGAATTGCTATGCGTACATGGATTATCCAGCCTGGCGTTGGCTAGTTCTAGCTTAACTGACTCCTCACCCGGACTAACAGACATTGTAATTGCCTGTGACCGGGCTTGCTCTAGTGTAGTCAGTCAAGTGAGACTTAAATAGTAGTCTATGTTTCTAGACAGGATGATGGCGCCTTCCTGGTTAGGGTGAAGGCCGTCTCTCATCAGCAAGCCTGGTTTGCCCCAGAAAGAGGGCCAGTTATCAATAAACGTTAGTCCCTGCTCCCTACAGTAGTTAGCCAGCCACTTGTTAAGCGAGACTAATCTGCTATATCTCTCATCATTGCCTCTCGCAGGCAGGGGGCCAGAGACAATTACTCGATGCCTGGACATCTTTCTGGCGAGATCACAAGTCCTGGCTATGTTTCTCTTTGTAATCTCTGACTGTCTCATTCTAGTGTCATTGGAGCCAACGTGTACAACTATATTCGCATAATTAGTGGTGCGATTAGCCTGTCGTACGTGTTTACTAGGCCTGTTGCGAGTTAGCTCCCTAAGATTAGCTTCAATGTCAGGTGCTCTGGCCCCGGGGATACACTTTATTGTGGCTGGTTTGCTAAGCTTTATGTTTCGGGTGATGGAGTCCCCTATGACTAAGGTGTGGTGCCCGGTAGACTGGGGTGTAGGACTAGCTAAAGAGCTAAATCTATTATGCGTCTCAACCGGTACACCGTAGCTTGTAGGCCGCTTAGGACTGCTACAAGCTGGGCTAGTTAGCTCGCTACAGCTAACGCTAGCAGATGTGTCCGCAACATCTAAAGTTACGACATTACTCTGCTCTAACTGGCGGACACGGCCCTCTAGCAGAGCCAACCTCTCCGTGAGTATGGTGCAAGACGCGCAGGAAGCCATTACTCACAGTGTTTTCTGTCACCGAGTGAAGTTCCTGCTGTCCTCAGGGAAGTGGTCGCGGTCTGCGGGAGTAGCTTCCTACTGACCGGCGCTGCCTTTCTCCGCGCTAGCTTAGCAGCTAGCTAGCTGAGGAAAGGGTGGTGGGACAGAGATCGGGTGATTTGCAAGTTAAATAGTGCCACTAAATATGTTTGAGAAGTGATAAAGAAAGCTGTAGAACAGTTAAAAGCACACAGATAGAGCGATACTTAGCTTTTTCGCAACAGCGCACGGTGAACCGGAAGCTGTATAAGCTGTAAAAAGACTAAAAGCACAGCGGGCTTCACAGAGACATAATGCAGCATTCTCTTCAACATCCAGTGGTAAACAGCACACCATGGAGCATTCAAAAGAAGACGTAAGCGAACATGAAAGAAGTTCAAGATCGTCACATTCATCTCACTCAAGTCGGATGACGTCAGTGAGCGTTGCTGCTGCAAAAGCACGTGCTAAAGCAGAACGTGCACGTGTTAAAGGCCTACTGAAAGCCACTACTACCGACCACGCAGTCTGATAGTTTATATATCAATGATGAAATTTTAACATTGCAACACATGCCAATACGACCGGGTTAACTTATAAAGTGCAGTTTTAAATTTCCCGCTAAACTTCCGGTTGAAAACGTCTATGTATGATGACGTATGCGCGTGACGTGACTAGTTAAACAAAAGTATTCGGAGCCCATTGAATCCAATACAAAACCGCTCTGTTTTCATTTCATAATTCCACAGTATTCTGGACATCTGTGTTGGTGAATCTTTTGCAATTTGTTTAATGAACAATAGAGACTGCAAAGAAGAAAGTTGTAGGTGGGATCGGTGTATTAGCGGCGGACTACAGCAACACAACCAGGAAGACTTTGTTGGATAGCAGACGCGCTAGCCGACGCTAGCAAGTTCGCTCTAGCCGCTGACCGCACGGATGATCGGGTGAAGTCCTTCGTCCTTCCGTCGATCGCTGGAACGCAGGTGAGCACGGGTGTTGATGTGCAGATGAGGGCTGGCTGGTGTAGGTGGAGCGCTAATGTTTTTATCATAGCTCTGTGAGGTCCCGTTGCTAAGTTAGCTTCAATGGCGTCGTTAGCAACAGCATTTTTAAGCTTCGCCAAGCTGGAAAGCATTAACCGTGTATTTACATGTACATGGTTTAATAGTATTGTTGATTTTCTGTCTATCCTTCCAGTCAGTGATTTATTTATTTTGTTTCTATCTGCAGTTAAGCCCAATGCTATCACGTTCGCTCTGTAGCTAAAATGTTTCACCGATGTATTGTCGTGGAGATAAAAGTCACTGTGAATGTCCATTTCGCGTTCTCGACTCTCATTTTCAAGAGGATATAGTATCCGAGGTGGTTTAAAATACAAATCCGTGATCCACAATAGAAAAAGGAGAAAGTGTGGAATCCAATGAACCCTTGAACCTAAGTTACGGTCAGAGCGAAAAAAGATACACCCTGCATTGCACTGTAGTCCTTCACTCTCACTTTCCTCATCCACAAATCTTTCATCCTCGCTCAAATTAATGGGGTAATCGTCGCTTTCTCAGTCCGAATCTCTCTCGCTGCATTGTAAACCTCTGGTGACGTCACGCTACTTCCGGTACAGGCAAGGCTTTTTTTATCAGCGAGCAAAAGTTGCGAACTTTATCGTCGATGTTCTCTACTAAATCCTTTCAGCAAAAATATGGCAATATCGCGAAATGATCAAGTATGACACATAGAATGGATCTGCTATCCCCGTTTAAATAAAAAACATTCATTTCAGTAGGCCTTTAAACTTTCCTTTGCACAAAAAGAAGCAGAAATGCTAAAACAGCAAGCGGAAATACAAGCTAATCTGCTCCTGTTAAAATCAGCAAAAGCCGCTGAAGCAGCAGCAGCTGAAGCACATGTTTTAGACATATCAGCTCAAGAAGAAAGTGATATCCAAAGAAGCCAATTTGAATTTAATATGCCAGTACTAAGCCCAGTAGAAGCACTAAAGAGTTTGTGGAGCAACTGTCAGAGGCATCTCATGGCCAACACTCACTCCATTCTTGAAATCAGCCAATACTGACTGACCTCTTCCTCAGCGCGCCAGCAGACAATGGACAACCATGAAGATGTTAAGGTCAACACAACGGCTAATAAACAAGAGATGGATAATGTAAAGTACCATGTGCCCAATTACCTACCTGTCCAGCACCACAAACAACCACATCGGGGAGACGTGGGGACTCCACCGCTTCGTATTACTGCAAGTCCATCAAAAGACACCTTCACAAGGAATGATGCAACTCAAAGGATAGATTCTTCATATCAAAAATCATTCCACCATACCCAGCCTCGTCACTTTTCCGCACAAGGAGCAACTTCCTTCGACAATCGGGGTGCATCAGACCTGGCTAAATACCTAATGCGTAAAGAGATGGTTAGCTCTGGTCTTCTCAAGTTTGATGACCAACCACAAAATTACTGTGCCTGGAAGGCATCATTCATGGGCTCCACAAGGGACCTAGATCTCAGTGCACGCCAGGAATTGGATATGCTGGCTAAATGGCTTGGACCTCAATCAGCAGAACAAGTTAAGAGATTAAGAGTTGTGTACATACATAATGCAGAAGCTGGGTTCGAAATGGTGTGGCAGAGGCTAGAGGAGTCATACGGTGCACCTGAAATAATTGAACATGCTTTACTTAAAAAACTTGAGAACTTCCCAAATATCTCAAACACAGACAACCAAAGACTGAGAGAGTTCGGGGACCTTCTTCTTGAGTTGGACGCAGCAAAGTCAAATGAACTCTTACCCGGTCTTCTTCATCTTGACACAGCTCATGGCATTAGTCCCATCCTGATCAAGCTACCATATCGTCTCCAAGAAAAATGGGTTAGTGCAGGCTCAGCATACAAAAGGGACAAAAAGGTGGCTTATCCACCATTTCACTTCTTTGTGAACTTCATTATGGAAGAAGCTAGGATCCGCAATGATCCCAGCTTTGCATGTGTCACCAGTGGTAGCGTAACTAATGCTAGACAAGAACGACTTCAACCGAATTACAGGACACCAGTGTCCGTAAAGAAAACTGAAGTGGCGACAGTACTTGAAGCTAAGTACAACTTCCAAGAAAATAAATCTGAAGACCCAGATAAAATATGTCCCATCCACAATAAGCCTCACCCTCTACGTAAATGCCGTGGCTTCCGAAACAAACCACTCGAAGAAAGAAAGGCTTATCTGAAAGAGCAACACAACTGTTATCGATTTTGCGCATCTACGAGACACATGGCGAAGGATTGTGAAAAAGCCGTGCAATGTAAAGAGCGTGACAGCACTAGGCACATAACAGCGCTTCACCCTGGTCCACCACCAACAACAGAGAACTCCCCAGTGAAGGAAGATCAAGGCGGGGAGAATAATGAAGATCTCATCCCATCAGTGACATCAAAGTGTACTGAGATCTATGGCAATTCAGTGACTCCAAAATCCTGTTCCAAAATGTGTTTAGTCAGAGCATACCCTGCTGGCCAAAGAGAGAAGGCTGTCAAAATGTTTGCAGTCCTTGATGAGCAAAGTAACCGATCCCTAGCTAAAACAGATTTCTTCTATCTCTTCGGCATCAAATCAGATTCAGCACCATACACACTGAGGACATGTTCTGGAGTAATGGAGACAGCAGGAAGACGTGCATGCAACTTCATTATAGAGTCATTGGACATGCAAACCACAGTACCTCTCCCCACACTTATAGAATGCGACATGATGCCCGATGACAGATCGGCGATCCCATCACCAGAGATTATTCAGCATCATCCTCATCTAGCTCCACTGGCAGGAAAGATACCAGCAGTTGACCCCAATGCAGCAATTTTGCTTTTACTCGGAAGAGAAATCATCCAAGTGCATAAAGTAAGGGAGCAGTACAATGGACCTGACGAGGCACCTTATGCACAACGTCTTGACCTAGGGTGGGTCATAGTCGGGGAAGTATGTCTTGGAGGAGCTCATAAGCCAGCAAACATCAACGTCTTCAGGACTAATAGAAACATTTCTAAGTCCATGTTCTCTGTCGGTGAAAAGTTCAGCAGCCCTAATCCGTGCCATGGTCTGCAACCCCCCAAACATCTGGAGGAGATGGACAACCTCGGCAGCCAAGTTTTTGAAAAAGCTAAGAATGATAATAAACCAGGTTTGTCTCCTGATGGTCAAGCATTCCTTGACATTATGAACAGAGAAGTATACAAAGATGAGTCAAAGACTTGGGTTGCCCCGTTACCCTTTCGATCACCTCGTCGCCACCTCTCAAACAATCGGGAGCAAGCATCAAAGCGTCGTTCATCCCTTTATCATACGCAGAAGAGAGGCGTCATATCTGCACCGCCAGGAGACTTCAATGTGAAAGACATCCACTCAAGACAATGGCGGAAAGTCCAACTTCTCTCTGATAGATTCTGGAAGCGATGGAAACAAGAATACCTGTCAACCATACAACCTAGGAGAAAATGGTATGCAGAAAGGCCTAACCTGCAAGTTGGAGACCTAGTACTACTGAAAGACGGCCAGGTGAGAAGAAATGAATGGCCCACTGGACTCATGGTCAAGTCTATCAACAGCCATGACAACAAATAAAGAAAAGTAGACGTCAAGATCATCCGACAAGGTACTCCAAGAATCTACACTAGACCTGTATCAGAGGTCGTGTTGCTCCTCCGTAAAGAGACTGTATAGTGGTATAAAACATTATACCAGGTGGGGAGTGTTGTGCCCGTTTGATTGAGGACTATTACTGACACCTTGTGGCGATGGGAAATGCTGCGCGTCATTAGTTTTGGCACTTCCGGTTTACGACGTTAGTCCAGTTTATGAGACAATGAGAGTCAGACAAGTTGTGTTAGCTCTTACAAGCCTTGGAAAAGATAAGTCTTTTTACAATAAAAAATAAAAGTCCAGTGCAAGACAAAGCAAGATCAACAACAATAAAGAGCCTAAATGGATTCATCTGCTTTGGAACTTTATGAGAACGTCCTGGATTGGTTGTTAGCTGTCTGCCAAGCTGTACAACCTCAACACATATAGTGAGGGCAGAACAACATACACACAAACATTATTATAGGACATACACACAAACATTATTGTAGGACATACACACAATAAACATGATTACAGGATATACAAACAATCAATCAATCAATGTTTATTTATATAGCCCTAAATCACAAGTGTCTCAAAGGGCTGTACAAGCCACAACGACATCCTCGGTACAGAGCCCACATACGGGCAAGGAAAAACTCACCCCAGTGGGACAGTGAAACAATAAACATTATTATAAACAAACATTATTTTCTTTCGAGGCAGGGGCTCCAAAGCATCCATGCATATATATATATATATATATATATATATATATATATATATATATATATATATATATATATATATATATATATATATATATATATATATATATATACATATACATATATATATATATATATATATATATATATATATATATATATATATATATATATACATATATATATATATGGATGCTGTATCGGGACAGATCCATTAAGAGTTAGAGCAGAAATATGTCATGTCAAACATATAACACCTTTGTGACATGAAAAAAACACAATTAAATCATGGCGTTTACTTTTTGATATTAATATAAAACTCAAAGCAGTTTGGCTAATGAAGATGAAGTCTAATAAACAAGCTTTGTTCTTCTCCAACAACGCCTCCTTGTAGTTCAGTGCAACAGTTTGGCCAACAAAAATAAAGACTAGTGACACCTCTCACATCGAATACACAATCTTCACAGCCAGCGTTCAATTCAATGAGATGACAAAACATTTGAGCTAGTATTGATGTTAATTGAACACTGATACAGTTTGCAGTTAAATAAAGGAGAAGTGAACATCCCAGTAAAATAAACAAAAAACTTTATAAACAAGTTGCGACAACGTTCACGACACATCACCTGCTGCATGTTTCCTCACCTCATTAACTCTCAGTCACAGCAGCTGATGGACAATGTATTGAGAAAATAAAAGCAACATCAAATAGTTTTTTCCTTCGCTGTATACTTTTAGTGTGGGAACAAGTGGGCTCGTATGTGGGCTCTGTACCGAGGATGTCGTTGTGGCTTGTACAGCCCTTTGAGACACTTGTGATTTAGGGCTATATAAATAAACATTGATTGATTGATTGATTGATTGAAGTGTCTCCAATATTGTCCACACCTGTCTCCATCTAAACACAGCAGTGCGCTCTTAAATGCACGGCGGGAAGCGAGGGAAAATTACATTAACCCAAGCGCTTGGCTCCGTTTACTCCGAGGGCAAATCACCGTAGCAAAGTCCGTGTAGCTTTTCCGCCATGATTATCAAGCCAAACAACGCTAGTGCACATGTGCCTGACTTTGTGTTGCCTAAAATGTATTCATAAATGACAATTTGCTGTAATTGAAACCATTTACGTACCACTTACCGTCGGGAAATTCCCAAAGTTGTGTGGACAATGCTGAAGAAACAAGTCTATGTCAGAAAACCAACACATTTAGCTGAACTGCACCAATTTTGTCAAGAGGAGTGGTCAAAAATTCAAGCAGAAGCTTGTGGATGGCAACCAAAAGCGCCTTATTGCAGTGAAACTTGCCAAGGGACATGTAAGCAAATATTAACATTGCTGTATGTATACTTTTGACCCAGCACATTTGCTCACATTTTCAGTAGGCCCATAATAAATTCATAAAAGAAGCAAACTTCATGAATGTTTTTAGTGACCAACAAGTATGTGCTCCAATCACTCTATCACAAAAAAAATAAGAGTTGTACAAATGATTGGAAACTCAAGACAGCCATGACATGATGTTCTTTACAAGTGTATGTAAACTTTTGATCGCGACTGTATATATGCATGTTTATATATCCATCCATCCATTTTCTACCGCTTATCCCTTTCGGAGTCGCGGGGGGTGCTGGAGCCTATCTCAGCTACAATGGGGTGGAAGGCGGGGTATGTATATATATATATATATATATATATACTGTATATATGTTCAGTTTAACAGTCCAGTTGTGATTGATTGAATGTCCTGATAATTATACTGGACATTCTTTTGTAATTGCCACAAAATAACGTGTAGTATTTTGTTAATTTCTTGCCAAAAATATTTTTATTTTATAGATATTTTCAAAGCAGAATATTGTCCTTAGGGCCCCCTGGCACCTCATGGGGGACCCGTAAAATCTGTGCCTCTTAAGACGTCACTGTTGGCTTTGTACGCTCATGTTACTTCTCAACTAGTCAAAGTTGATGCTAATCGACCTGTTTCTTCTCCTGTTTACTGAATGTGAAAGCAAAAGTGAGTCCACAAATAACCGAATCGTAAAGCAGAATCGAAAATGAAATCTGAATTGGTAAAATCTTATCTATGTCGATCCCAGCATGTGTTTGTCTTCTTGTGTCCTGCAGACGTCTGTGAAAAATATCGTCCACCTGAGCAGCAGGAGGGGTCCTCCAGTATGGAGCAGAAGAGGTCACAGAACCTCCACGTGAAAGAAGAGGAGCCACAGCCCCCCCACTTTAAAGATGAAGAGGAAGAGTCACAGACTCCTCACATTGAGAATATACAGTCCCTTCACGTAAAAGAGGAACCGGAGGATCCGCAGCCCTCCTACGTCAAAGAGGAAGAAAAACAGCGGCTGTCCCCCCACTTCATAGAGGAAGACAAGAGACACCTCATCAGTGTGAAGAGTGAAGATGATGAGGTCAAAGGTGAGAGTGAGGAGAAGAGAGAGGCGGAGCTTCCAAGCAGCAGCTCAACTCAACACATGACAACAGAAGCTGATGGAGACCACTGTGGAGGATCACAAGCAGACAAGCTCTTAGCTCCACTATCAGATAGTGAGGACACAACGTCACACTCTCCTGACACTGATGATGAAGACTCTAAAGATGATAAGACATGTCACACTGACAACACACACTTCACATGTTCTCACTGTGACAAAACTTTTAAATACCCTAGTCACCTGAAATTACACATGAGAACACACACTGGAGAAAAACCTTATCTCTGCTCAGAATGTGGTAATAGTTTTGCAGTAAGTCACACTTTAAAAGTACACATGAGAACACACACTGGAGAAAAACCTATTTCATGTTCAATCTGCGGTAAAGATTTTACTCATAGGCACGATTTGAAAATACACATGAGAAAACACACTGGAGAAAAACCTTTTTCATGTTCAATCTGCGGTAAAGATTTTAGTCATAGGCACGATTTGAAAACACACATGAGAACACACACTGGAGAAAAACCTTTTTCCTGCTCAGAATGTGGTAAAAGTTTTGCAGTAAGTCACACTTTAAAAGTACACATGAGAACACACACTGGAGACAAACCTTTTTCATGTTCAATCTGCTGTAAAGATTTTACTCATAGTCAACATTTGAAAAGACACATGAGAACACACACTGGAGAAAAACCTTTTTTATGTTCAATCTGCGGTAAAGATTTTACTCATAGGTACGATTTCAAAAGACACATGAGAAAACACACTGGAGAAAAACCTTTTTCATGTTCAATCTGCGGTAAAGATTTTAGTCATAGGCACGATTTGAAAATACACATGAGAATACACACTGGAGAAAAACCTTTTTCCTGCTCAGAATGTGGTAAAGATTTTACTCAAAGGCACAATTTGAAAAGACACATGAGAAAACACACTGGAGAAAAACCTTTTTCCTGCTCAGAATGTGGTAAAAGTTTTGCAGTAAATGAAAGTTTAAAAAAACACATGAGAATACACACCGGTGAAAAACCTTTTTCGTGTTCAGTCTGCGGTAAAGATTTTACTCACAGTTCCAGTTTCAACGCACACATGAGAATACACACTGGAGGAAAACCTTTTTCCTGCTCAGAATGTGGTAAAAGTTTTGTAACAAATGTAAGTTTAAAAGTACACATGAGAACACACACTGGTGAAAAACCATACGCCTGTTCAAGCTGCAACAAAAGCTTCCGTTACCTAAACACTCTTAGAGCACACATGAGAACACACACAGGAGAGAAAGTGTTGAGTTGCAGTGTGTGTGGTGAAAGATTCTCTTCTAAGTACCAGTGTAAGAAACACAAGTGTGCTGGTGAGAACAGCAGCAGCAAATGAAGATGCAGGATTTAAAATCAACTTTCTAACAACATCAGCACATATAACATGTGTGACATCATTGTTGTGTGTGTAACACAATCTTGTTAATATGATTCTAACATTTATAGATTAGACACTTCAGATTAGTGCTTTTATTTCAGTCAAGTACATGAGTTAATATACACATTTGTGTACTTTAAAATAACAGAACAATTTGACTGAAATTGTGAGAATAAACAGTACATAAAATATGTTACATACAATAAACATTTTATGTGTAGATATTCATAGTTCACTTTTATACTTATTCATAATAGTGTTTTATATATGTTTTTTGAAATAATGAAGGGTTACATATTTTATTTTCTAATTGTAGATGATTCCATAGATGAACTCCTTTATAAGATATACATATTTGTTTTACATGTGTTCATACCTTTGCTTTTGAGTACACATAAATCCCTCTTAGTTCATATTTACTGGTTCACATCTGAAACATCTTCTGGACCACTTCTGGAAGCATATTAATATTTACTTTATACATCATTTGAGCAGTTGTGTTTTATACAAGATCATTTACTTTTAATATGTGTGACTTTTTGAATAATTTGTTGGGTCTCTATAATCCATTCTATTAATTATCTTTATTACTCTCTTGTGTAATATGAATATTGTTGTGTGATTGTTTTATATGTATGTCCCCAGACCTTTATGCAATAAACAATGTATGCTTCAACTAAAGTTGGGTACAATAAATGTAGTTAATATCTGTGGGTATGTATTTTATTCTATTTATTATAATAGTCAATTTTTTAAATGTTTTCTTTATATGACTTACATGTAGTTTCCAGCTTACTTCATCATCTAGACTAACTCAGCCTGGAGGATGTGTGTAATGTTGAGATGTATTGGAGATGACTTGGTTTGTTTGGATGTTGTCAACCTATCAATTGTCAGATCTCGCGAGAGAAACAAGCAACCAGTTAGGTTGGGTTGATATCAACATCATCAACAATTATACCATCTGAAAAAAGGACATTGTAACAGTGTAGGTCTGACTTGGTAGGATATGTACAGCGAGCAGTGAACATTAGTGAGCTCAGAAAGCATAAGAACAAGTATATACATTTGATTATTTACTATTCCGGGGAGGTGGTATGTGGTGGGGGGAGGGTGTTAGGCTAGGGTTTTAGCTGCTTGGAGGTGTTCTTTTAGTGAGGTTTTGAAGGAGGATAGAGATTCACTTTCTTTTACACCTGTTGGGAGTGCATTCCATATTGATGTGGCATAGAAGATGAGTTAAGACCTTGTTAGATCGGAATCTGGGTTTAACGTGGTTTGTTGAGCTCCCCCTGGTGTTGTGGTTATGGCGGTCATTTACGTTAAGGAAGTAGTTTGACATGTACTTCGGTATCAGGGAGGTGTAGCGGATTTTATAGACTAGGCTCAGTGCAAGTTGTTTTACTCTGTCCTCCACCCTGAGCCAGCCCACTTTGGAGAAGTGGGTAGGAGTGAGGTGTGATCTGGAGTGGAGGTCTAGAAGTAACCTGACTAGCTTGTTCTGGGATGTTTGGAGTCTATATTTGAGTTTTTTGGAGGTGATGGGGTACCAGGAGGTGCATGCGTAGTCGAAAAAGGGTTGAATGAGAGTTCCCGCTAGAATCTTCATGGTGCTTTTGTTGACCAGAGAGGAGATTCTGTAGAGACATCTTGTTCGTTGGTTGACCTTTTTGATTACCTTGGTTGCCATTTTATCACAGGAAAGATTAGCCTCTAGAATGGAACTTAGGTAAGTGACCTCATCTTTCCTGGTGATAACAATGTCACCCACTTTAATAGTGAAGTCACTGACTTTCTTAAGGTTGATTTGGGACCCAAATAGGATGGATTCCGCTTTACCTAAGTGTATGGATAGCTTGTTGTCAGTGAGCCAGGTGCAAATACTAAGGAGTTCAGCACTGAGGATTTTTTCCACCTGTGACTTGTCCCTGTCTGATACCAGCAGGGCCGAGTCATCCGCAAACAGGAACAATTCACAGTCGCATGCTGATGACATGTCATTAACGTATATTAGGAACAGTAAAGGCCCTAATATACTGCCTTGGGGGACTCCACAGTTTACTGAGAGGGGGGCAGGGTGCTGTTCACCTCTACCACCTGTTTCCTCCCCTCCAAATAAGATTGCATCCAGCTCGATGAGGTTTTATCAAATCCGATTGCTCTGAGCTTATCCAACAGTATAGCGTGGTTAACGGTGTCAAAGACCTTCTGAAGGTCCAGCATGACCATGCCGCAGTATTTGCCCGCGTCCACCTCATGTTTGATGTGGTCGCTCAGATAGAGAAGGCATGTGTTAGTGGAGTGCTTTGTTCTGAAGCCGGATTGGAATTTGTACATGAGTTCTTTAGTGGCAAGGTATCTATCGACTTGTTCATAACTATTCTTTCCATTACTTTCAAAATGGAACTGAGAATGGAAACAGGTCGGTAGTTACCAGGTTCTAATTTGCTTCCTTTTTTTAAAAAGGGGAGTTACTCTTGTTATCTTGAAATCTTTTGGTACTTGGCTTTGTTTAAAGGCCTACTGAAAGCCACTACTACCGACCACGCAGTCTGATAGTTTATATATCAATGATGAAATCTTAACATTATAACACATGCCAATACGGCCGGGTTAACTTATAAAGTGACATATTAAATTTGCCGCTAAACTTCCGGTTCGAAACGCCTCTGAGGATGACGTATGCGCGTGACGTAGACCGGGGAACACGGGTATGCCTTCCACATTGAAGCCAATACGAAAAAGCTCTGTTTTCATTTCATAATTCCACAGTATTCTGGACATCTGTGTTCGTGAATCTGTTGCAATCATGTTCATTGCATTATGGAGAAGGAAGCTGATCAAGCAAAGAAGAAAGTTGTCGGTGCGAAATGGACGTATTTTTCGAACGTAGTCAGCAACAACACGTACACAGCCGGCGCTTCTTTGTTTACATTCCCGAAAGATGCAGTCAAGATGGAAGAACTCGGATAACAGAGACTCTAACCAGGAGGACTTTTGACTTCGATACACAGACGCCTGTAGAGAACTGGGACAACACAGACTCTTACCAGGATTACTTTGATTTGGATGACAAAGACGCAGACGTGCTACTGTGAGTATGCAGCTTTGGCTTCTAAACATTTGATCGCTTGACCGTATGTGCGCAACTTTTTTTTGCGTATGTACGTAACTTTTTAAAAATATATAAGCTTTATGAACCTTGGGTTAGGTGAACGGTCTTTTGGGCTGAGTGATTGTGTGTGTTGATCAGGTGTTTGAATTGTATTGGCGTGTTCTATGGAGCTAGGAGCTAGCAGAGGAGCTAGGAGCTAGCGTAACAAACACGCAGGTGTTTTTATGCAGGATTAATTTGTGGCATATCAAATATAAGCCTGGTTGTGTTGTGGCTAATAGAGTATATATATGTCTTGTGTTTATTTACTGTTGTAGTCATTCCCAGCTGAATATCAGGTCACCCCCGGCTCTCACAGCATCTTCCCTATCTGAATAGCTTCAACTCCCCACTAGTCCTTCACTTGCACTTTACTCATCCACAAATCTTTCATCCTCGCTCAAATTAATGGGGAAATTGTCGCTTTCTCGGTCCGAATCTCTCTCACTTCATGCGGCCATCATTGTAAACAATAGGGAACTTTGCGTATATGTTCAACTGACTACGTCACGCTACTTCCGGTAGGGGCAAGCCTTTTTTTTTATCAGATACCAAAAGTCGTTGTTCTATACTAAATCCTTTCAGCAAAAATATGGCAATATCGCGAAATGATCAAGTATGACACATAGAATAGATCTGCTATCCCCGTTTGAATAAAAAAAAATCATTTCAGTAGGCTTTTAAGTGAGAGGTTTATTATGTGTGATGATTGGGGCAATGGTGGTGGCAGAGTCCCTGAGGAATCTGGAGGGGATATTGTCACGGCCAGTGGCCTTGGTCTTAAGAGTGGGTGGCAGGATAAACAGGTCAACAACGCAAGAGGAATCAAAACATCCTGTCAAAGATCTGCATATCACCTTACTTATCCTTCAATATGTTCCCGAAAAACTTGGACTCAGTGGCAGGAATCATGTCTTGTCAAAGGTACGGCAGAAGTACTAGATATTGAAGTCCCACGCAGCTGTCAGAATAATTCTGTCACAATTTGTAACTTGCAGACGTCAGCACAGAAAACCAGAAAGGCAAACAATGGCAGACCTCCCCAGTCAAAGACTCGAGCCAGATGCGCCTCTGTGGACTATTTTGGTCCATTTGAAATCAAAAGGGGCAGGACCATAGTGAAGAGGTATGGAGTCATTTTTACTTGCTTGACGATAAGAGCCGTACACATGGAAGTGGCAAGTTCTTTGGACACGGACTCATGCAGTCACGCGCTGCAGAGGTTCATAGCAAGAAGAGGGCAAGTCCAGTTGATGCATTCTGATAATGGGAAACACTTTGTGAGTGCTTTGGATAACGCAAAGAACCAAAGTACCGTGTTGGAGAAAGGCATCACATGGATATTTAACCCCCCTGCTGCTTCACATTTTGGAGGCGTATGGGAGAGGCAAATACGGACAATAAAGAAGGTTCTCAGTTTCATTGGGAGACAACAAACGGTTGATGAAGAAGGACGACGTACTTTGTTGTGTGAAGTTAAGGCAATTATCAACAGCCGCCCCATCTCAAGCGTCCCTACTGACCCAAATGACGTGGAAGCCTTAACTCCCAAGCATCTATTGCTGATAAAAGCCAAAACATCATCACCACCTGGATGATTTGACAGTAATGACCTGTACTCCCGACGTAGATGGCGCAGAGTCCAGTATTTGGCAGACTTGTTTTGGCGACGCTGGACCAAAGAACATTTGCCAGACTTACAAAGGAGGGTAAAGTGGTTCCAACCCCAGAGGAATATCAGCAAAGATGATATTGTCCTTATTGTGAATGACTCGTCCCCACGAAATTCATGGACGATGGGCCGTGTGAGCGACGTGATTAACGACAACCAAGGACGGGTTCGACAGGCCCGGTTGAGGACCAGCATCGGTGTGTTCCTGAGACCTGTGACTAAGCTCTGTTTGTTGGTCGAAGGTGACGTGTAAACCCTTTATTATGTCACTTGAAACAGTGGTAAAGGCTGATCTCCTCCATGTGCTGGTGACCTCTGACTCCATCCCCTTTTCCTTTTGTTGTATCTTCCACACCAGCATACATGCAAAATAGTTCCAGTTTTGTACACAGTAAGGAAATGGTGTAAAAACATGTATCTGGTACATGCCTATAACAAAGTACATGTGTGTAACACCAAGGTACATGAAAGTACATGTGTGTAACACCAAGGTACATGAAAGTACATGTGTGTAACACCAAGGTACATGAAAGTACATGTGTGTAACACCAAGGTACATGAAAGTACATGTGTGTAACACCAAGGTACATACCTATATCAAAGTATATGTGTGTAACACCAAGGTACATACCTATATCAAAGTACATGTGTGTAACACCAAGGTACATGAAAGTACATGTGTGTAACACCAAGGTACATGCCTATATCAAAGTACATGTGTGTAACACCAAGGTACATGCCTATATCAAAGTACATGTGTGTAACACCAAGGTACATCCCTATTTCAAAGTACATGTGTGTAACACCAAGGTACATTCCTCTATCAAAGTACATGTGTGTAACACCAAGGTACATACCTATATCAAAGTACATGTGTGTAACACCAAGGTACATACCTATATCAAAGTACATGTGTGTAACACCAAGGTACATACCTATATCAAAGTACATGTGTGTAACACCAAGGTACATCCCTATTTCAAAGTACATGTGTGTAACACCAAGGTACATTCCTCTATCAAAGTACATGTGTGTAACACCAAGGTACATGCCTATTTCAAAGTACATGTGTGTAACACCAAGGTACATGCCTCTATCAAAGTACATGTGTGTAACACCAAGGTACATACCTTTATCAAAGTACATGTGTGTAACACCAAGGTACATGCCTATTTCAAAGTACATGTGTGGAACACCACGGTACATGCCTATATCAAAGTACATGTGTGTAACACCAAGGCACATGCCTATATCAAAGTACATGTGTGTAACACCAAGGTACATGCCTATATCAAAGTACATGTGTGTAACACCAAGGTACATGCCTATATCAAAGTACATGTGTGTAACACCAAGGCACATGCCTATATCAAAGTACATGTGTGTAACACCAAGGTACATGCCTATATCAAAGTACATGTGTGTAACACCAAGGTACATGCCTATTTCAAAGTACATTTGTGTAACACCAAGGTACATGCCTATATCAAAGTACATGTGTGTAACACCAAGGCACATGCCTATATCAAAGTACATGTGTGTAACACCAAGGTACATGCCTATATCAAAGTACATGTGTGTAACACCAAGGTACATGCCTATTTCAAAGTACATTTGTGTAACACCAAGGTACATGCCTATATCAAAGTACATGTGTGTAACACCAAGGCACATGCCTATATCAAAGTGTATGTATCTAACACCAAGGTACATGCCTATATCAAAGTACATGTTTATCATGCAAGGTACCTTCAGGACCAGTTAACTTTAAAGGCCTACTGAAATGAATTGTTTTTATTTAAACGGGAATAGCAGATCCATTCTATGCGTCATACTTGATCATTTCGCGATATTGCCATATTTTTGCTGAAAGGATTTAGTATAGAAAAACGACGATAAAGTTCGCAACTTTTGGTCGCTGATTAAAAAAAAAGCCTTGCCTGTACCGGAAGTAGCGTGACGTCACAAGAGGTAGGACTCCTCACAGTTCCCCGTTGTTTACAATGGAGCGAGATTATTCGGACCGGGAAAGCGACGATTACCCCATTAATTTGAGCGAGGATGAAAGATTTGTGGATGAGGAATGTGAGAGTGAATGACTAGAGTACAGTGCAGTGTATCTTTTTTCGCTCTGACCGTAACTTAGGTACAAGGTCTCATTGGATTCCACACTCTCTCCTTTTTCTATTGTGGATCACGGATTTGTATTTCAAACCACCTCGGATACTATATCCTCTTGAAAATGACAGTCGAGAACGCAAAATGGACATTCACAGTGACTTTTATCTCCACGACAATACATCGTTGAAGCTCTTTAGCTACGGAGCTAACGTGATAGCATCAGGCTCCAATGTAGATAGAAACAAAATAATAAAAAACCCTGACTGGAAGGATAGACAGAAGATCAACAATACTGTTAAACCATGAACATGTAAATACACGGTTAATAATTTCCAGCTTGGCAAAGCTTAACAATGATGTTGCTAACGAGCCATTGAAGCTAACTTAGCTACAGAGCGGCGGCGGGCGTTGTAGCTTTCGACGACACCCCGGCCGCCATCAGAGTCGGCAAGAAACATATATTTCCCCAAAGTTACGTACGTGACGTGCACATAGCGACACGCACGTACGGGCAAGCGATCAAATGCTTGGAAGCCAAAGCTGTACTCACGGTAGTGCGTCTGCTATCCTGCTCAAACACAACACAACCTCCTGGTGTTGGTGTTGCTGTAGTCCGCCGCTAATACACCGATCGCACCTACAACTTTCTTATTTGCAGTCTCCATTGTCCATTAAACAAATTGCAAAAGATTCACCAACACAGATGTCCAGAATACTGTGGAATTGTTCGATGAAAACAGAGCAGTTTGTATGGTGACACATTGGGTCCGAATACTTCCTTTGACCTTGTGACGTCACGCGCAAAAGTCATCATACATAGACGTTTTCAACCGGATATTTCCCGGGAAATTTAAAATTGCACTTTATAAGTTAACCCGGCCGTATTGGCATGTGTTGCAATGTTAAGATTTCATCATTGATTTCATCAGGCCTTTAAAGGCCTACTGAAAGCCACTACTAGCGACCACGCAGTCTGATAGTTTATAAATCAATGATGAAATCTTAACATTGCAACACATGCCAATACGCCGACCGCACGGATGATCGGGTGAAGTCCTTCGTCCTTCCGTCGATCGCTGGAACGCAGGTGAGCACGGGTGTTGATGAGCAGATGAGGGCTGGCTGGTGTAGGTGCAGAGCTAATGTTTTTAGTATAGCTCTGTTGAGGTTCCGTAGCTAAGTTAGCTTCAATGGTGTCGTTAGCAACAGCATTGCTAAGCTTCGCCAAGCTGGAAAGCATTAACCGGGTAGTTACATGTCCAGAGTTTGGTAGTATTGTTGATCTTCTGTCTATCCTTCCAGTCAGGGATTTATTTATTTTGTTTCTATCTGCATTTGAGCCCGATGCTATCACGTTAGCTCAGTAGCTAAAGAGCTTCGCCGATGTATTGTCGTGGAGATAAAAGTCACTGTGAATGTCCATTTCGCGTTCTCGACTCTCATTTTCAAGAGGATATGGTATCTGAGGTGGTTTAAAATACAAATCCGTGATCCACAATAGAAAAAGGAGAAAGTGTGGAATCCAATGAACCCTTGTACCTAAGTTACGGTCAGAGCGAAAAAAGATACGTCCTGCACTGCACTGTAGTCCTTCACTCTCACTTTCCTCATCCACAAATCTTTCATCCTCGCTCAAATTAATCGGGTAATCGTCGCTTTCTCGGTCCGAATCTCTCTCGCTGCATTGTAAACAATGGGAAAATGTGAGGAGTCCTTCCTCCTGTGACGTCACGCTACTTCCGGTATAGGCAAGGCTTTTTTTATCAGCGACCAAAAGTTGCGACCTTTATTGTCGATGTTCTCTACTAAATCCTTTCAGCAAAAATATGGCAATATCGCGAAATGATCAAGTATGACACATAGAATGGATCTGCTATCCCCGTTTAAATAAGAAAAATTCATTTCAGTAGGCCTTTAAAGACAATCCCAGTTTTATACAGGATATATAAGTAGAGGTCCATCTCTCCCCAACTAGTAGGATCAGTGTTGCCAACTCCTCAGTAAGGAACACAGCTATTGGCTGTCCTAGAAGACGACATCGCCTCGTTTACATAATCCATTGCAATGGACGTTGTAGGAGAGAAGAATAATGTCACGGGAGAGATCAAAAGTGACTTAAAAATAAGTTTGATTAAAACTGGAAATAAACTATCTTCTGTTGATTCGTAGTTCTTAAATGTTGATAGAATTATCAAGAAAGTCAGAAAAGAGACAACACTGTCGTGGTTGTGGGATATATTCCCTCACTTTGTAATTCACATTCACAGCTCAACAGCCATTGTTTTATCAAACACATACAATCATTTAATAAATGTTTTCACTCCTCTATTAGTCTGAAGTCTTTTATGTTCACACCTTTACTCTTTTTTTCACTTCATTGACATTTCTAGAAGTACATTTGAAATGTTTCCTCTTAATGCTGCTGCTCCTGGTACATGTGCTTTCATCTTTCCTCCATCAAGATAGCTCAGATTCACAATGTTGGAATATTGACCGCTGATGTTAATTTTCTTCTATTGTTTAGCAGATTTTACTTTACTCTTTTTCTTTGCTCAAATGAACAGGATGAAAGTGTCATTGTCGCTACTGAGTGTAATTATATATAATTATGTATATAATAACCTTCCATTCTTCACTGCCTGAATTAACTCTCATCTTGTTTTATCCAGAGAGAATATGACCACAAAAAGATGGCTGCACATCAATAAACTGTCACTAAACTTCAATAAAACTAAATATATCATTTTTGGATATTATACAAATGTAAAACACAAATTATGATGGATAATATTGAAATAAATGGAGTAAAGGTAATCACATTTTTGGAATATAACTTAAAAACTAAGCTGGAAAATACATATAAATCATATAAAGAAAACATTTAAAAAATTGAATGCAATACTAAATAGAATAAAATACATAATTACAAATATTAACTAAATTTATTGTACCCAACTTTAGTTGAAGCATACATTGTTTATTGCATAAAGGTCTGGGGACATACATATAAAACAATCACACAACAATATTCATATAACAAAAGAGTAATAAAGATAATTAATAGAATGGATTATAGAGACCCAACAAATGATTCATAAAGTAACACATTTTAAAATTGTATAAAAGACAACTTTTCAAATGATGTATAAAGTAAATAATAATATGCTTCCAGAAGTGGTCCAGAAGATGTTTCAGATGTGAACCAGTAAATATGAACTAAGAGGGATTTATGTGTACTCAAAAGCAAAGGTATGAACACATGTAAAACAAATATGTATATCATATAAAAGAGTACATCAATGGAATTATCCACAAATAGAAAATAAAATATGTAACACTTCATTATTTCGAAAAACGTATACAAAAAACTATTATGAGTAAGTATAAAAGTGAATTATGAATATCTACACATAAAATGTTTATTGTATGTAACATATTTTATGTACTGTTTATTCTCACAATTTCAGTCAAATTGTTCTGTTCATTTTAAAGTACACAAATGTGTATATTAACTCATGTACTTGACTGAAATAAAAGCACTAATCTGAAGTGTCTAATCTATAAATGTTAGAATCATATTAACAAGATTGTGTTACACACACAACAATGATGTCACACATGTTATATGTGCTGATGTTGTTAGAAAGTCAAAGTTAAAGTTTTGACAGTTTATTTCAAATCCTGCATCTTCATTTGCTGCTGCTGTTCTCACCAGCACACTTGTGTTTCTTACACTGGTACTTAGAAGAGAATCTTTCACCACACACACTGCAACTCAACACTTTCTCACCTGTGTGTGTTCTCATGTGTGCTGAAAGATTTCCTCGCTGACAAAAGCGTTTGTTGCAGCTTGAACAGGAGTATGGTTTTTCACCAGTGTGTGTTCTAATGTGTTGCATAAGATGATATTTTCGTATAAAACTTTTACCGCATACTGAACATATAAGAGGTTTTTCACCAGTGTGTGTTTTTGTGTGGTTTATCAAATGTCCTTTCTGGGAGAATACTTTACTACAAATTGAGCACTTAAATGGTTTTTCTCCAGTGTGTATTCTCATGTGTGATTTTGACTGTTGATTTGTTAGAAAACTTTTACCACATTCTGAACAGGAAAAACGTTTTACCCCAGTGTGTATTCTCATGTGTTTTTTTAAGTCTTCTTTTCGTGTAAATCTTTTATCGCATTTTGAGCAGGTAAAAGGTTTTTCTCCCGTGTGTGTTCTCATGTGCGCTTTGAAATAATGCTTTTGAGTAAAATCTTTACCGCAGATTGAACATGAAAAAGGTTTTTCTCCAGTGTGTATTCTCATGTGTACTTTGAAATGGTGCTTTTGAGTAAAATCTTTACCGCAGATAGAACATGAAAAAGGTTTTTCTCCAGTGTGTATTCTCATGTGTACTTTTAATTTTTGATTTATTATAAAACTTTTACCACATTCTGAACATGAAAAAGGTTTTTCTCCTGTGTGTATTCTCATATGTTCTTTCAGCATGCCTTTCAGTCTAAAATCTCTACCACATTCTGAGCAGGAATGAGGTTTCTCTCCGGTGTGTGTACCAATGTGTCTTTTCAGATTACGATAGTGATTAAAAGTTTTGTCACAGTGAGAACATGTGAAGTGTGTGTTGTCAGTGTGACATGTCTTATCATCTTTAGAGTCTTCATCATCAGTGTCAGGAGAGTGTGACGTTGTGTCCTCACTATCTGATAGTGGAGCTAAGAGCTTGTCTGCTTGTGATCCTCCACAGTGGTCTCCATCAGCTTCTGTTGTCATGTGTTGAGTTGAGCTGCTGCTTGGAGGCTCCGCCTCTCTCTTCTCCTCACTTTCACCTTTGACCTCATCATCTTCACTCTTCACAGGGACACCAGTCACTGGCATCTTGGTGACATCAACCTCCTCCAACCATTTGAGATTCTCTCCCTCTTGACTGATGCTGTGTTCCTCCTCTTCCTCTTTAATGTGAGGGGTCTGTGACTCCTCCTCTTCCTCTTTAATGTGAGGGCTCAGTGGGTCCTCCTCTTCCTTTTTAAAATGGGGGATCAGTGTGTCCTCCTCTTCCTCTTTGATGTGAGTGGTCAGTGGGTCATCCTCTTCCTCTTTAAAATAGGGGATCAGTGGGTGTTCCTCTATCTTTTTAATGTGGGAGGGCTGTGGCTCCATCCTGAAGCTCCACTTCTGTTGCTCAGGGAGAAGATGTTCTTCACAGACGTCTGCAGGACACAAGAAGACAAACACGTTTTAGAAACATCCATCTCTGTTCAGTCACACAATGCATTCAGTACTTTTACATGCACTTAGGAAAAACAAGTTATCGTATGAACTGTCTTGAAATCTCAGTGATGCACAAACACGCTGCTTTTTACAACATTAATTACAAGAAAAGAAAAACAAACAAGGACAACAGGACTTTTTACTATGGATGAACGATATGATTTAAATATGATTTTGCGATATATTATTTCATATACAATTACTAATAGAACCATTTTAAAACAGGCTACACAGGCTCCTAATTTAGTTGCTGATATATGCAGTAAAATATTACATCATTTCCAGTATTATTTTCCCAAAGAAAGTAACCAGATATTAACAGTGAATAAACAAGTAATGATAAATGATAAATGGGTTATACTTGTATAGCGATTTTCTAACTTCAAGGTACTCAAAGCGCTTTGACAGTATTTCCACATTCACACACACATTCACACACTGATGGCGGGAGCTGCCATGCAAGGCGCTAACCAGCAGCCATCAGGAGCAAGGGTGAAGTGTCTTGCCCAAGGACACAACGGACGTGACTAGGATGGTAGAAGGTCGGGATTGAACCCCAGTAACCAGCAACACTCCGATTGCTGGCACAGCCACTCTACCAACTTTGCCACGCCGTCCCTACATTAATAATAATTGTTTTGACAAAATAGTACAATTATAAATGACACAATATGTTACTGCATATGTCAGCAGTCAAATTAGGAGCCTTGGTAACCCATTTTGAAATTATTCTATTATCATTCATATACGGCGGAGTCCACGAAAACTGAAAATTCTGTAAAACGAGTGTGAGTCTGAAGGACGGCAGAGTCCGCGAAAACTGAAAATTCCGTAAAACGAGTGTGAGTTTGAAGGACGGCAGGGTCCGCGAAAACTGAAAATTCCGTAAAACGAGTGTGAAAGGTGTGAACGTGGTAGTGTGTGGGAGTGATATCCATTAGGCGATCACTCCGTACTAAAAGTTGTGAGAAACAAATAGTGGGTTATTGTGGACGCTCTCGGCAAGAAACCTCTACTGGTGCGCAACCTCCAGTAGAAGCGACGTGTACCACAATAATAAATTCAACCACTATCTTACAACAAAGACAAAAGTAATCCTTATAAATTTGGCTCTGTAGGGGACGACGGATTACTTTACATTCTCAAAATGGGAAAAGGGACAAGTAAACCAAAGGTTAGTCCAAAAGATGAGTTAAAATGTAAAGACTGGAAAGCAGTAGAAAAAGCTAACCTAGACTTACTGAAATTTCTCGATGACTGGATCTCAAAACATGAATTTACCGGATGCCTCAAAGTAGGTGATACACTAAAACTGCGGGAATCAATTGTACAAAAATGTGGGAACAACAGAAAGAAACTGGCCAGAATGGGCTGGGATCACACGGAGTGCTGGATGAGGATGGCTCAAAGTAGAGAAGACGGAGAAAGAACGAACAGGAAGAAAGGGAAAGAAAAGAAAGACGAGAGGAAAAAGAAAGGGCTAAGAGACGAAAAGCTTATTTTTCATAGAGCAGAAGATGATGAGACAGGCCCAGTTAGGAGAAGAAGTAGGCAAGTTGTAAGGGAAGACAGTGAGGAAGAGTCAAGTGAGGAAGAAGTACAGACAGAAGCCGCCACACCCAGCGCTCCAACAACAACAAAACGTAGATCACCGTTATATCCAGACCTAAACAAATTACAAACTCCACCGCCATACAATGAAAGTGTATCGGAACAACCAACAGTAAGATCAAAAAGGGACCCAAAAAACTCAGACAGGAAATGGTCCAGAAAGCAAGGGGTAGTGTTTTCGCCCAAACCTAAAACACCAACTAGAGACTATAATCCTGACAATGGACAATTATATCCATTAATCGAAGTGGCTAATCCACGTGCAGGAGAACAAGGACAAGACCCAACACTGTTAGTACACAGGACATAGACGTTGGTAGATGTTAAAGAAGCATTAGAAGAGATAACACCATACACCGAGGATGTAACACAGTTCCTCGAGGGAATGGAAAACCTCCGCAGATCCTATCACCTTAACGGGATAGAGACACAGACTACCTGTTTGACTGCATTGGGGCCGAAATGGCAAGAAGTAAGAGGCAATTGGGACCCCATAGGACTAGACATGCAAGACGGAAGAAGAATACCATTAGAGCATGACCATGACGAACTAAGAAATAGAGTGCTAGACCCAATGGCACGAGTTGAACAAAGGTTCCAAAAGAGAGCGAATTACACTGAATTGGGAAGAACAATACAAAAAGATGAAGAAACATTTGAAGATTATAAACTAAGACTGGAAAAAACATTTAAACAACACAGTGGACTAAATGAAAGTGCTGATCCACAAGGACCCTACCAACAACAACTAAAACATATTCTGCATGCAAACTCCAGACAAGCCATACATGAGTAGGTGAACAAACATTACATTGGATTCCCCACAGGAACATTGGATGAATACATAAATCATGCAGAAAAAGATACAAACAGAAAGAAAGCCAAAGCAGGCACTGACACATTCTACCACAAGGAGGAAAATAGTGAAATATATTACAACCAAAATAAAGGACGTGGTAGAGGACAGTTTAGAGGACGAGGAGGACCAGGTCGAGGTGGAAGAAACTTAGGTAGAGGACAACAACAACAGCAGCAGTTACACCCTACTGCATGTTGGTGCTGCAGCAAAGAAGGACATTTCGCACGAGACTGTCCTGACATGAAAGACAACAACCAGGGTTACTCAGCATGACTAGGTCAGGTGAAGCCCACACCTCCAAAGGCCGAGACAAAAGACAAAGGAAATTACCAGTGCAATCATGAGGACATACTAAGTTATGAAAACCTAGATAAGCAAACAGGAAGAAAACCGGAAATAATAATCAAAGTAAATGGCAGAGAAATCTAATTTCTGTGTGACACCGGAGCATGTAGAACTACATGTAGAGAACATTTTCCAGGAATAAAACTAAGTGGAAACAACATTTCTGCAAGAGCAGCAAGTGATGAAATTGTGACAGTAGCAGAAACAGAAAAAGTATGGTTGCGAGACCCGTTAGGGAACTCGTGTAACATGCCAATCGTAAGTTTCCCAGACTGTCCAGTAAACCTACTAGGACGAGACGTGATGACTGTGCTAGGATTAGCGATAGTATCAGATTATGAAGGAGGAATGACTGTTAAAAGACGACACCAATTAGAGAGACGAGACATATGCGTACTGGAAGGAGTAGGAGGACCCAAATATTGTACTCCCTAGATCTGAAAAATACACCTCCATTAAACACAGCAACAGCTTTGCTAAATGAGGGAAAGAAACATGTGACGATAGAAGACAGCATCAACGTTGATGAATTACATGTGACCATGTGGTACAGAGACGGACCAGATTTTGGCTATCAAAAGAAATTAGAGAAAGAGACTCCAACAAAAGTAACACTGACACATCTGTACACTGACGGGGAAGCAGCAGCTGCAGTGGCTGTAAATCTACCTGCACCCATGTTCAGAATGTATACTGCACCACATATATCACTGTACAAAGATTATGACATGCAATGGAAAGATCCAGGAGCATTAGTAACGAAAGGAGAATATCTGACTAATTGGGAAAAGACCTCAGACAAAACATGGGTAAATAGAGAAACTGGAATGACAAAAACAAGTCTGTTCTGGACTGTAACTCTACAAAGTGGAGTACATCTGGAACCCGACGCAAAACACTGACATCTGCTGCTGACTGAAGCTGAAGAAGTATTTTTAGACCAAATACCAAAAGGATTATGGTCAAAAGGACCTACCGACGTGGGCAACATTTAAAATATACAACCAGTACAAATCAGACCAAAAAAAGAATATAGACCATGCATAAAACAATATCCACTAAAACCGGATGCATTAGAAGGAATAAAACCTGTAATAGAAGATCTAATCAAAGCAGGAGTTATAATAGAATGAGAGGACTCACCATGGAATACCCCAATATTCCTGTTAAAAAGCAACCACCCTCAGGGGGATGGCGAATGGTACAAGACTTCCAAGCGATAAATAATGCAGTAATACAACGTGCACCATGTGTACCAGATCCATACACATTGTTGAACAGTCTAAGAACGGATGCGACACATTTCACAGTGATTGATAACAGTAATGCATTTTTCTCGATAAAAATACATAAAGAGAGTAAATTTTGGTTTGCGTTTACTTATAAAGGGAAAAGATACACCTATACAAGACTACCTCAAGGGTATGCGGAAAGTCCGACAATCTATTCACAAGCAATGCATGCAAGCATGTCCAAATTCGACCCTCCAGGAGGAAGTCAAACGTAGATGACGTTTTATTAGCATCACAGGATAAGGAAACCTGTAGATAAGATACATTAGCATTACTAAATCATCTACACAGTGAAGGACACAAAGTAAATAAAACAAAATTCCAGTTAAGCAAAACAGAAGTAAAATATCTAGGACATTCTCTAAACAAAGATGGACGCACTATTGTGGGAAGCAGAAAAACAGCAGTACTACAAGCACCAAAACCACAAACAACGAAGCAAATGATGTCATTTCTAGGATTAACTAATTATTGTAGAAGTTGGATACCAAATTACGCTGAAATAGTAGCTCCATTAAGTAAATTAATGTATGAAAAAGATCTAAAAATGTCATCACTTGTACAGTGGAATCCAAAAGCTGAAGCGGCATTCTGTGAAATAAAAAGAACATTAGTGTCTAGCACAACGTTAGCCTTACCAGACTATAGCAAACCCTTCATACAAATGGTAGACTGCAGAGGCCATTTTATGACATCTGTGTTGCTACAACAACATGGCGCTAAACTAAGGCCTGTGGCCTACTTCTCATCTAAATTAGACAATGTAGCATGCGCACTTCCTCAGTGTGTGCGAGCTGTGGTGGCAGCATCCATGGCAGTTGATAGCAGTAGTCAAATTGTACTGTTCCACCCATTGACCCTAAAAGTGCCTCATGCTGTGTCAGCACTATTACTACAAACTAATCTAACGTTCTTATCACCAGCTAGATACTTATCCTGTATGGCAACGTTACTATCGCAACCACGTGTGACAATAGAGAGATGCACAACACTTAATCCAGCAACATTAATTCCTGACCCCAGTGACGGAGAACCACATGACTGTCAACAGTTGGCAGAACAAACATCTAAACCCAGACCTGACTTACAAGACCAACCTCTCACGGAGGGAGAAGTCTTGTTTGTAGACGGGTCTGCATGAAAAGGGGAAGATGGAAAAAAAATAGAACAAGATGTGCGGTTGTCACAGCAACTAAAGTGTTGAAAGCTCTCAAATGACCATGAAATTACTCAGCGCAAGCTGCAGAACTAGTAGCACTAATAGAAGCGTGTCAATTAATGAAAGATCAAAAGGTTACAATACACACAGATAGCCAATATACATTCTCAACAGTGCACACATTTGCACAACACTGGCAAAATAGAGGAATGATAATGTCAACAGGAAAACCTGTAAAACATGGAGAACTATTAAAAAACATATTAAAAGCAGTACAGCTACCAGCTAAAATAGCAATATGCAAATGTACAGCACACACCAACGGAACAGACACCGTATCACTAGGAAATGCGTTTGCGGACAAAACAGCAAAACAGCAAAAGAAGAAATACAAGTTTTCCAACTATAAACTAGCGACATGAATAATGATATACTAAAAGACATGCAGCAACAAAGTCCTCCAAAGAAAAATATCAATGGATAAAAAATGTGAGCCACATTGAACAAAGAAGACATCTAAGTATGTCCAGACAATAAACAAATCCTACCAAAAAATCTGTATAAGTGGGTAGCAGTATTGAGTCATGGTTGTACTCATGTCTCAACAGGAGGGATGGTGACCCTTATACAGAAGCATTATACTACCTATGCTTTTAAAGGCCTACTGAAAGCCACTACTAGCGACCACGCAGTCTGATAGTTTATATATCAATGATGAAATCTTAACATTGCAACACATGCCAATACGGCCGGGTTAACTTATAAAGTGACATTTTAAATTTCCCGGGAAACTTCCGGCTGAAAACGTCTCGGTATGATGACGTTTGCGCGTGACGTCAAGGGTTGAAGCAGACATTTTGGAATAGCACGGTGGCCAGCTTAAGTCGTCTGTTTTCACCACATAATTCCACAGTATTCTGGACATCTGTGTTGGTGAATCTTTTGCAATTTGTTCAATTAACAATGGAGACTGCAAAGAAGAAAGCTGTAGGTGGGATCGGTGTATTAGCGGTTGGCTGCAGCAACACAACCAGGAGGACTTTGAGTTGGATAGCAGACGCGCTACCGTGAGTACAGCTTTGGCTTCCAAACATTTGATCGCTTGCCCGTACGTGCGTGTCGCTATGTGCATGTCACGTACGTAACTTTGGGGAAATATTTGTTTCTTGCCGACTCTGATGGCGGCCGGGGTGACGTCGAAAGCTACAACGCCGTCCGCCACCACGCCGCTGTCCTCACCTGTCTGGGTTGACTTCCTCCGTCTCCGGGCCGCCGACCGCACCGATCATCGTGGTGAAGTCCTTCGTCGCGCCGTCGATCGCTGGAACGCAGGTGAGCACGGGTGTTGATGAGCAGATGAGGGAGCTAATGTTTTTAGCATAGCTCTGTCGAGGTCCCGTAGCTAAGTTAGCTTCAATGGCGTCGTTAGCAACAGCATTGCGAGGCTTCGCCAGGCTGGAAAGCATTAACCGTGTAGTTACAGGTCCAGGGTTTGGTAGTATTGTTGATCTTCTGTCTATCCTTCCACTCAGGGGCTTATTTCTTCTGTTTCTATCTGCAGTTAAGCACGATGCTATCACGTTAGCTCTGTAGCTAAAGTGCTTCGCCGATGTATTGTCGTGGAGATAAAAGTCACTGTGAATGTCCATTTCGCGTTCTCGACTCTCATTTTCAAGAGGATATAGTATCCGAGGTGGTTTAAAATACAAATCCGTGATCTACAATAGAAAAAGGAGAGAGTGTGGAATCCAATGAGCCAGCTTGTACCTAAGTTACGGTCAGAGCGAAAAAAGATACGTCCTGCACTGCACTCTAATCCTTCACTCTCACGTTCCTCATCCACGAATCTTTCATCCTGGCTCAAATTAATGGGGTAATCGTCGCTTTCTCGGTCCGAATCGCTCTCGCTGCTGGTGTAAACAATGTGCAGATGTGAGGAGCCCGTCACGCTACTTCCGGTACAGGCAAGGCTTTTTTGTAATCGACCAATAGTTGCAAACTTTATCGTCGATGTTCTCTACTAAATCCTTTCAGCAAAAATATGGCAATATCGCGAAATGATCAAGTATGACATAGAATGGATCTGCTATCCCCGTTTGAATAAGAAAATTTCATTTCAGTAGGCCTTTAATTCTTATTCGAAAAAATGTTTTGTAGGTCATGCATGACCTGTACGAGGCACAATCCACAAGGGAATATGCGCCCACAACGAGGCCAATTCCCCAAACCACAACACCCGTTCCAATATGTATGCATGGACTTTATTGAACTAAATGAGAGTGAAGGAAAACAGTATTGTCTGGTCATAGTAGATGCATTCTCAAAATGGGTAGAAATATTTCCTACAGGAAAAGCAGATGCGCTAACAGTAGCAAAAGCATTATGCAAAGATATAATACCAAGATATGGTATACCTAAAAAACTATACAGTGACAATGGACCTCATTTTGTAAATCCATTAATCAAGAATATAGGATCATTATTCCACATTGATCTGAAAAACCACTGTGCTTATCATCCACAAAGTGCAGGACTAGTGGAAAGGACAAACGTAACAATTAAAAACAGACTAAAGAAATGTATGGAAGAAACAAAACGTCCATGGACACAATGTATAGATTTAGTAAACATGTACATGAACATTACAAGTACAACAGGCTTCACATCATATGAAATAATATTTGGAAGACCTTATCAGCTACCAAATGTCAAAAATCAATGGGAACCTAATGATGAACCAAACTTAGCAGATTATATGCGCAAGATGCTGGAGAAGCTAAAAGAAACAGAAACTAACAGTAAACCTGTTGTGTCTCCACAGATAACAGACCTAGTGGAAGCAGGAGAGTGGGTTCTGATAAGAAGTGTTAAAAGACAACAGTGGCATTCTCCAAGGTGGGAGGGACCGTACCAGGTACTGTTAACAACCCCGACAGCAGTAAAAATAGCGGAAAGACCAACCTGGGTGCACATAGCACATTGTAAAAAGGTCATATCTGTTCAATCATCCAATAAGGAAAGTGAAGCAAAGTCTGGTAATATTGTGGACTCACACGACTACTAGAGTTGGGTAGACACGAAGGCCAGTGAAGACAACATATATACTTACATCATGTATATATTACATGTTATTATGAATGTTACTACATGACATATATACTTACATCATGTATATATTACATGTTATAAGAATGTTACTACATGACATATATACTTACATCATGTATATATTACATGTTATAAGAATGTTACTACATGACATATATACTTACATCATGTATATATTACATGTTATAAGAATGTTACTACATGACATATATATGTTAGATCCACTATGGACTGGACTCTCACACTATTATGCTAGATCCACTATGGACTGGACGCTCACACTATTATGTTAGATCCACTATGGACTGGACTCTCACACTATTATGTTAGATCCACTATGGACTGGACTCTCACACTATTATGCTAGATCCACTATGGACTGGACTCTCACACTATTATGTTAGATCCACTATGGACTGGACTCTCACACTATTATGCTAGATCCACTATGGACTGGACTCTCACACTATTATGCTAGATCCACTATGGACTGGACTCTCACACTATTATGTTAGATCCACTACGGACTGGACTCTCACACTATTATGCTAGATCCACTATGGACTGGACTCTCACACTATTATGCTAGATCCACTATGGACTGGACTCTCACACTATTATGTTAGATCCACTATGGACTGGACTCTCACACTATTATGCTAGATCCACCATGGACTGGACTCTCACACTATTATGCTAGATCCACTATGGACTGGACTCTCACACTATTATGTTAGATCCACTATGGACTGGACTCTCACACTATTATGTTAGATCCACTATGGACTGGACTCTCACACTATTATGCTAGATCCACCATGGACTGGACTCTCACACTATTATGCTAGATCCACTATGGACTGGACTCTCACACTATTATGTTAGATCCACTATGGACTGGACTCTCACACTATTATGCTAGATCCACTATGGACTGGACTCTCACACTATTATGTTAGATCCACTATGGACTGGACTATCACACTATTATGCTAGATCCACTATGGACTGGACTCTCACACTATTATGTTAGATCCACTATGGACTGGACTCTCACACTATTATGCTAGATCCACTTTGGACTGGACTCTCACACTATTATGCTAGATCCACTATGGACTGGACTCTCACACTATTATGTTAGATCCACTATGGACTGGACTCTCACACTATTATGCTAGATCCACCATGGACTGGACTCTCACACTATTATGCTAGATCCACTATGGACTGGACTCTCACACTATTATGTTAGATCCACTATGGACTGGACTCTCACACTATTATGTTAGATCCACTATGGACTGGACTCTCACACTATTATGCTAGATCCACCATGGACTGGACTCTCACACTATTATGCTAGATCCACTATGGACTGGACTCTCACACTATTATGTTAGATCCACTATGGACTGGACTCTCACACTATTATGCTAGATCCACTATGGACTGGACTCTCACACTATTATGTTAGATCCACTATGGACTGGACTATCACACTATTATGCTAGATCCACTATGGACTGGACTCTCACACTATTATGTTAGATCCACTATGGACTGGACTCTCACACTATTATGCTAGATCCACTATGGACTGGACTCTCACACTATTATGCTAGATCCACTATGGACTGGACATCTGTGGTCCCCTCCAAGGTTTCTCATTGTCATCCCACTGGGTTGAGTTTTCTTGCCCTGATGTGGTATCTGAGCAGAGTATGTCGTTGTGGCTTGTGCAGCCCTTTGAGACAATCGTGATTTAGGGCTATATAAGTAAACACTGATTGATTGATTGATTGATTGATTGATAAGTAACTAATTTTTACAGGTAGCTAAGCAACCACGTGGTTGCAAGTACCAGACTTACGTGCATCAACAACACCCATATTCTTACATACGACATATTTAAAAATGGCGGTAATAAATACATATAAAGTTAGTAAACATGTGAGAGTAAGAAGTAAACAAACCTGTTCTGTGTAACACAACTTGATGTTTCTTGAAAACAGCGTCCAGTAGTTGATGTTGTCGCTCCTTCTCCTCTTTTGTTGGACAAAGTTCCTCCTCGTACTCTGTTATCGTTCTTTCGCACATTTTCACACAATCACAACACTTTACACTCACACTTGATCTTAACTAAGCGATGTGTTTTGATCACTAATTCTGTCTTCTTAATCCGCGCGTAGTTGTACGAATATGTCACGTCTTTGTTAGCAGCTAACAAGCTAAGCTAGCTAACAAGCGAAGAAGCGTCAAAATGCGCTCAGACTAATGTTTACGGATACAAACAATCATTGACGATGTTTACTCTATTAAACGACATATATGTGCACATGTATGCACTGATTAAAAATACAGAACTATAATGCCCACGTTTAGACTTTCTCCATCAAACGCCATCTTGCTTTTTCCTCCTTCTTCTTCTTCTTTCTATTTCCAGCAGACTAGTAGAACATCTTAGGTGTATTGCTGCCCTCCACAGGTTCTTAACGGGATTTCCTGCTTCTGTCCTATGGCCCACACTACATTCTACAGTCCAGTAGGTGGCAGTATGAACCTTTCAAGTCATGGCTGCAAACTGCCAGTAAGAAGAAGAAGTAATAGAGCTGGTTGCTTGTTTCTCTCGCGAGATCTCAGAATCAGAATAGTTTTATTGCCATTGTTTGAGAACGGGTTCACAATCTAGGAATTTTTCTTGGTGCAATGGTGCAACATAAAACACATATAACACATATTTGGTGATAAAAAGAGCTGTAACTGAGCTATCAGATCTTGTTATAGACTTAGAAGGAATTCAAGGAGCTACTGTTAGGAGTTATTGTTCATGTGCCTGATGGCCGAGGGGAAAAAACTGTTCAGGTGGCGCGAGGTGTGGGTCTGGATGGACCGTAGTCTCCTGCCTGAGGGGAGAATAGTTTGTGTCCAGGGTGAGAAGAGTCAGCTGTGATCCGACCCACACGCCTCCTGGTCCTGGAGGAGAACAAGTCCTGGAGGGATGGGAGCTTGCAGCCAATCACCTTCTCAGCAGCACGTACGATGCGCTGCAGTCTATGCTTATCCTGGACTGTGGCGCTGGGGAACCACACTGTGATGGAGGAGGTCAGGATGGACTCTATGATGGCTGAGTAAAACTGCACCAGCATCTCGGTCGGCACCTTAAGTTTCCTCAGCTGCCGCAGGAAGTACATCTGACAACATGTTTAAATAGAACAATTGACAGGATGACAACATCCAAACAAACCAAGTCATCTCCAATACATCTCAACATTACACACATCCTCCAGGCTGAGTTAGTCTAGATGATGAAGTAAGCTGGAAACTACATGTAAGTCATATAAAGAAAACATTTTAAAAAATGACTGCGATAATAAATAGAATAAAATACATACCCACAAATATTAACTACATTTATTGTACCCAACTTCAGTTGAAGCATACATTGTTTATTGCATAAATGTCTGGGGACATACATATAAAACAATCACACAACAATATTCATATTACACAAGAGAGTAATAAAGACAATTAATAGAATGGATTATAGAGACCCAACAAATGATTCATAAAGTCACACATTTTAAAATTGTATAAAAGACAACTGCTCTAATGATTTACAAATTAAATAATAATATGCTTCCAGAAGTGGTCCAGAAGATGTTTCAGATGTGAACCAGTAAATATGAACTAAGAGGGATTTATGAGTACTCAAAAGCAAAGGTATGAACACATGTAAAACAAATATGTATATCATATAAAGGAGTTCATCTATGGAATCTTCTACAATTAGAAAATAATATATGTAACCCTTCATTATTTCAAAAAAACATATATAAAACACTATTATGAATAAGTATAAAAGTGAATTATGAATTTCTACACATAAAATGTTTATTTTATGCAACATATTTTATGTACTGTTTATTCTCACCTTTTCAGTCAAATTGTTCTGTTCATTTTAAAGTACACAAATGTGTATATTAACTCATGTACTTGACTGAAATAAAAGCACTAATCTGAAGTATTTACTCTATGTATGTTATAAGCATAATAACAAGATTGTGTTACACACACAACAATGATGTCACACATGTTATATGTGCTGATGTTGTTAGTGAGTCAAAGTTAAAGTTTTCTTTTAACTTTGCTGCTGCTGTTCTCACCAGCACACTTGTGTTTCTTACACTGGTACTTATAAGAGAATCTTTCACCACACACACTGCAACTCAACACTTTCTCACCTGTGTGTGTTCTCATGTGTACTTCCAAAGATTTTAGGTGACATAAGCTTTTGTTGCAGCTTGAACAGAGGTATGGTTTTTCACCAGTGTGTGTTCTCATGTGTACTTTTAAGTTTTCATTTGTTACAAAACTTTTACCACATTCTGAGCAGGAAAAAGGCTTTTCTCCAGTGTGTTTTCTCATGTGCAATTGGAAATGTTGCCTTTGAGTAAAATCTTTACCGCAGATTGAACATGAAAACGGTTTTTCTCCAGTGTGTATTCTCATGTGTGCTTGGAAATTTTGCCTTTCAGTAAAATCTTTACCGCAGATTGAACATGAAAAAGGTTTTTCTCCAGTGTGTGTTCTCATGTGTCTTTTCAAATGTTGCCTTTGAGTAAAATCTTTACCACATTCTGAGCAGGAAAAAGGTTTTTCTCCAGTGTGTATTCTCATGTGTATTTTCAAACTGTGCCTATGACTAAAATCTTTACCGCAGATTGAACATGAAAACGTTTTTTCTCCAGTGTGTGTTCTCATGTGTGTTTTTAGACGACAACGGTCATTAAAAGTTTTGTCGCAGTGAGAACATGTGAAGTGTGTGTTGTCAGTGTGACATGTCTTATCATCTTTAGAGTCTTCATCATCAGTGTCAGGAGAGTGTGACGTTGTGTCCTCACTATCTGATAGTGGAGCTAAGAGCTTGTCTGCTTGTGATCCTCCACAGTGGTCTCCATCAGCTTCTGTTGTCATGTGTTGAGTTGAGCTGCTGCTTGGAGGCTCCGCCTCTCTCTTCTCCTCACTTTCACCTTTGACCTCATCATCTTCACTCTTCACAGGGACACCAGTCACTGGGAACTCCTCCAACCATTCAAGATGCTCTCCCTCCTGACTGATGCTGTGTTCCTCCTCTTCCTCTTTAAAATGGGAGGTCAGTGGGTTATTTTCTTCCCTTTGCATTTGTAATGTATGTGGCGCCTCTTCTTCCTCCTTAATGTGGAAGGGCTGTGGCTCCTCCTTGTCCATCCTGAAGCTCCACTTCTGTTGCTCAGAGAGAAGATGTTCTTCACAGACTTCTGCAGGACACAAGAAGACAAACATGCTCTAGAGGAGTCCATCTTTGTTCAGTCACATGTCAGGAACGATATTGATAGGATTTTACCAATTCAGATTTCATGTTCGAGTCTGCTTTACGATTCGGTTATTTGTGGTTCTTTTATGAATTTATTATGGGTCTACTGAAAATGTGAGCAAATGTGCTGGGTCAAAAGTATACATACAGCAATGTTAATATTTGCTTACATGTCCCTTGGCAAGTTTCACTGCAATAAGGCGCTTTTGGTAGCCATCCACAAGCTTCTGCTTGAATTTTTGACCACTCCTCTTGACAAAATTGGTGCTAAATGTGTTGTTTTTCTGACATAGACTTGTTTCTTCAGCATTGTCCACACGACTTTGGGAAGGCCATTCTAAAACCTTAATTCTAGCCTGATTTAGACATTCCTTGACCACTTTTGACGTGTGTTTGGGGTCACTGTCCTGTTGGAACACCCAACTGCGCCCAAGACCCAACCTCCGGGCTGATGATTTTAGGTTGTCCTGAAGAATTTGGAGATAATCCTCATTTTTCATTGTGCCATTTAAAGCACCAGTTCCATTGGCAGCAAAACAGGCCCAGAGCAACTTGACGGTAGGGATTGGTGTTCCTGGGATTAAAAGTCTCACTTTTTCTCCTCCAAACATATTGCTGGGTATTGTGGCCAAACAGCTACATATTTATTTTATCTGACCACAGAACTTTCCTCCAGAAGGTCTTATCTTAGTCCATGTGATGTCAGATGAAACAAAAATTGAGCTGTTTGGCCACAATACATTACATTATATACATTACAATCAATTGAAATCGGTACGATACCACCTTTGAAAAGTATCGCTTCCGCTCTTTCATCTGAGTGACTACAGGGTCGAGGCGCACACACAAAGTGCATACAAGCAATAACATCTTGAAGAGGAAGAAAGGCAAACAACTACAATTCTACTGGTTAATAATGAGGGTGTGAAGTACAACATGGAGGAATTTGGGCTTCAAAACTAACAATAAAGGTGACGCTTTAAACAGGGAGGCACCGCGTTGCAAGTACTGTTTTACACCTTTCCTGCTTGTCGGCTTCCAGACCGTGGTCGAGGAGAGCAGGGGAGACCTTTCTCTTTGGTCGGAATGACGAGGCCATCGATTATTTACAACTTGGTCACTTTATTTATAATGTCCGCAGGGCACAAGCGGACATCCACCATGCTATTGACACTCCTGCACATGCTAGCGCTACCTCTCCTAACTTGCCCACTCACTTACTCGTCACGCACCCCACATACTGCCATTCTTAAAGGAGCACACACACACACATATGCTACTCTCACAACAGCTGCATAAAGGCCTACTGAAATGAATTATTTTTATTTAAACGGGAATAGCAGATCAATTCTATGTGTCATACTTGATCATTTCGCGATATTGCCATATTTTTGCTGAAAGGATTTAGTATAGAACAGGGGTCGGCAACCCGCGGCTCCGGAGCCGCATGCAGCTCTTTGACCACTCTGATGCGGCTCAGCTGCATACTTGCCGACCCTCCCGGTTTTCCCTGAAGTTTTACGGACGTCAGTGCCTCTCCTAATAATCTCCCGGGGCTAATATTCTCCGATTTTCACCCTAACAATTGAATTAAGAGTGTACCTTAGCGGTACTGCAATAATTGTCCTCTATTGCCTGTACAAATCACATGCCAGCCCAGCCACATGTTGTATGCAGCTTCTGCTTGCTAACGTAGGAGACAGCAAGGCATACTTGGTTAACAGCCACACAGCTTACACTGACGGTGGGCAATTAAAACAACTTTAAAACTGTTATGTTACAAATATGCGCCACACTGTGAACCCACTCCAAAAAAGAATGACAAACACATTTCTGGAGAACCTCTGCACAGTAACATGACATAAACACAACACAGCAAATACCCAGAATCCCATGCAGCCAGTCTACATTATACACCCCCGCTACCACCAAACCCCCCCACACATCAACCCGCGCCCCCTACGTGCGTCGGTTGAGGTGGGCGTGGTATGGTGGTAGGTGGGGAGGGGGGGGGGGGGGGGGTTTAGACCGGAAGAGTTAGGGCTGCATGGGTTTCTGGGTGTTTGTTTTGTTGTGTTTATGTTGTGTTACAGCGCGGATGTTCTCCAGAAATGTGTTTGTCATTCTTTTTTGGTGTGGGTTCACAGAGTGGCGCATATTTGTAACGTAACAGTGTTAAAGTTGTTATATACGACCACCGTCAGTGTAAGCTGTGTGTCTGTTGAACAAGTATGCCTTGCTGTCACTTAATTGTGCACTGTGCATGCGGAAGCTGCATTCAACATGTGGCCGAGCAGGTTCGCTGTTGGAGCAGGCTGTAGAGGGCGCTAAAGGCAGTACCATCACTACCTGGAACTCGGGAATCTCCCGGATAAATTGAGAGGGTTGGCAAGTATAACGCAATCAGGCGCAATCGCGGGTCGCACTATCATTACATTTTTATATTAAGGTGCGGGCCGGGGCGTGGGTCTGAGACCCCTGGTTTAAACATAGCACAAAGCAAAAAAAGCTTTGTATGCAGTGTTATTTCATTTTAAATTTTCAAAAGAGTTTTGTGGCTCCCATTGTTTTCTTTAATTTGTGAAACTTGTCAAAATGGCTCTTTGAGTGGTAAAGGTTGCCGACCCCTGGTATAGAACAACGACGATAAAGTTCGCAACTTTTGGTCGCTGATAAAAAAAAGCCTTGCCCATACCGGAAGTAGCGTGACGTCACAGGAGGAAGGATTCCTCACATTTCCCCATTGTTTACAATGGAGCGAGAGAGATTCGAACCGAGAAAGCGACGATTACCCCATTAATTTGAGCGAGGATAAAAGATTTGTGGATGAGGAACGTTAAAGTGAAGGATTAGAGAGGCAGTGCAGGGTGTATCTTTTTTCACTCTGACCGTAATTTAGGTACAAGCTGTCTCATTGGATTCCACACTTTCTCCTTTTTCTATTGTGGATCACGGATTTGTATTTTAAACCACCTCGGATACTATATCCTCTTGAAAATGAGAGTCGAGAACGCGAAATGGACATTCACAGTGACTTTTATCTCCACGACAATACATCGGTGAAGCACTTTAGCTACGGAGCTAACGTGATAGCATCGTGCTTAAATGCAGATAGAAACAAAAGAAATACACACCTGACTGGAAGGATAGACAGAAAATCAACAATACTATTAAACCATGGACCTGTAAATACACGGTTAATGCTTTCCAGCTTGGCGAAGCTTAAAGGCCTACTGAAAGCCACTACTACCGACCACGCAGTCTGATAGTTTATATATCAATGATGAAATCTTAACATTGCAACACATGCCAATACGGCCGGGTTAACTTATAAAGTGCAATTTTAAATTTCCCGCTAATCTTCCGGTTCGAAACGCCTCTGAGGGTTGACGTATGCGCGTGACGTCAATCATTGAAACGGAAGTATTCGGACACCATTGAAGTCAATATGAAATAGCTCTGTTTTCATCTCATTATTCCACAATATTCTGGACATCTGTGTTGGTGAATCTGTTGCAATTTGTTCATTGCATTATGGAGAAAGAAGCTGAGCAAGCAAAGAAGAAAGTTTTCGGTGCGAAGTGTCTATTTTGCGAGGGAAGTCAGCAACAACACGTACACGCTTCTTTGTTTACATTCCCGAAAGATGCAGTCAAGATGGAAGAACTCGGACAACAGAGACTCTTACCAGGAGGACTTTGATTTGGATACACAGTTGCGATAACGTGAGTACACAGCTGCGCTTCCAAACATTTGATCGCTTGCTATAACTAGCTCGAGCTAGTAGCTAGGAGCTAGGAGCTAGCATTAGCATTAATTTGTGGCATATTAAATATAAGCCTGGTTGTGTTGTGGCTAATAGAGTATATATATGTCTTGTGTTTATTTATTGTTGTAGTCATTCCCAGCTGAATATCAGGTCCCACCCGCGCGCTTCCAAACATTTGATTGCTTGCCCGTACGTGCGTGTCATGTACGTAACTTTGATTAAATATATATGCTTTATGAACCTTGGGTTAGGTGAACGGTTGTTTGGGCTGAGTGAGTGTGTGTGTTATGCAGGTGTTTGAATTGTATTGGCGGGTTATATATACGGGATCCCGTCCATATTACCCGCTCGAGCTATAACTAGCTCGAGCTAGTAGCTAGGAGCTAGCATAACAAACACCTAGATGTTTTTATGCGGGATTAATTTGTGGCATATTAAATATAAGCCTGGTTGTGTTGTGGCTAATAGAGTATATATATGTCTTGTGTTTATTTACTGTTGTAGTCATTCCCAGCTGAATATCAGGTCACCCCCGGCTCTCACAGCATCTTCCACTCCCCACTAGTCCTTCACTTGCACTTTCCTCATTTAAAAATATTTCATCCTCGCTCAAATTAATGGGGAAATCGTCGCTTTCTCGGTCCGAATCTCACTTCTCCTGGTTGTGTTGCTGTAGTCCGCCGCTAATAAAACGATCCCACCTACAGCTTTCTTCTTTGCAGTCTTCATTGTTCATTAAACAAATTGCAAAAGATTCACCAACACAGATGTCCAGAATACTGTGGAATTTTGGGATGAAAACAGAGCTTTTTGTATTGGATTCAATGGGGTCCGAATACTTCCGTTTCAACCATTGACGTCACGCGCATACGTCATCATACATAGACGTTCTCAACCGGAAGTGTCGCGGGAAATTTAAAATTGCACTTTATAAGTTAACCCGGCCGTATTGGCATGTGTTGCAATGTTAAGATTTCATCATTGATATATAAACTATCAGACTGCGTGGTCGGTAGTAGTGGCTTTCAGTAGGCCTTTAATAACTGTTTAATAAATAAACTTTTGCTAAATTGACTTGCATGAAAGTTTAAAAGTAGCATATATTAATGCAGTATGAAGAAGAATGTTTTAATGTAGACACATAGAATCATCATACTGCTGTGATTATATGCATCAAGTGTTCATTCAAGGCTAAGGCAAAATATCGAGATATATATGGTGTATCGGGATATGGCCTAAAAATATCGAGATATTAAAAAAAGGCCATATCGCCCAGCCCTAATATACAGTACATATATACATATAGTTTCATAAATACACCTTACGGTGCAACCTGGACACATCATCAGTGATTCTCCCGGGGTCATAGGGTGTTTCGGGTCTTAATCAAACACCCTTTCCCGGGCGACCCAGCCGAGGGTGATCAGTCCCTCGACTTGTGTCCAGGTAGCGCTCCACGCCACGCGTCCCCCCTCCGACGGTCTGCCCCGGGGTTGCGCCGGTGGTGCTTGGAGGTTCCAGGCACTGTGGGGGGTGTCCGGGCCTGGGTCCTCCTCCGTCTCATCAGGGCCGTACAAGGTACTGGCCCTGTGCGTTGCACCACGGGTTACCTCAGGCAGCCTATCTTGATCTTATGTGTCTTCAGGGTTTTTCGCAGCGTTATATGGGTGCTCCCTTGCGGGAGCTGCAGCTTGGGATGCTACCCGTCCCTGCCCCGGTTGCCGTCTTTCCGAGCTGTCAACTGTCTCTCCAGTTGTCACCACTCTTTCGGGGTTGTCATCCAGCCTCTTCCTGGAAGTCAATGGCGATGCCATACTGGATCGGTTTCATAAATACACCTTACGGTGCAACCTGGACACATCATCAGTGATTCTCCCGGGGTCATAGGGTGTTTCGGGTCTTAATCAAACACCCTTTCCCGGGCGACCCAGCCGAGGGTGATCAGTCCCTCGACTTGTGTCCAGGTAGCGCTCCACGCCACGCGTCCCCCCTCCGACGGTCTGCCCCGGGGTTGCGCCGGTGGTGCTTGGAGGTTCCAGGCACTGTGGGGGGTGTCCGGGCCTGGGTCCTCCTCCGTCTCATCAGGGCCGTACAAGGTACTGGCCCTGTGCGTTGCACCACGGGTTACCTATACATATATATATATATATATATATATATATATATATATATATATATATATATATATATATATATTAGGGCTGCAACTAACAACCAATTTGATAATCGAGGCCCAAACCAAGGCCCAAATAAAAAAGGACGCGTGGAACTCCCTCGTCAGAGCGTGGTGGGAAACTGTTCAAAGTTGCAGCCCAGATGTTTCTCCTCATAAGCTAAATTAAATCCTGTCTCTGTTTGATTTCTTTGCTTCTTGTCTTGTCTAATAGATGTCATCAATGTTTGAACCTGACAAAAATGTCAAAGCATTTCTCTAAAAGACAATATTATACATTCTGAAAATGTAAACGATAGCAAGAATATAACTACAAATTTCAGAAAATTTCACTCGCAAACACTTTTTTAAAAAGGTTTTTACTGTACCAAAATTCTAAATAACTAAAGAAAAATCACTGATAAACACTGGAAAACTGTCACTGAATGTCTTAGTGTGATGTCATTGTGTGACAGACAAATGGTACACAGTTTCCACATGGTGAGGACATTGATGGTCTGACTCACTGTCTTACGGATTACCTCAACTTCTGCGTAGACGTGACCTGCCCTGCTAAGACTGTTCGGTGCTACCCTAATAACAAACCCTGGGTAACACAGGAGGTTAAAGGCCTACTGAAATGATTTTTTTTATTTAAACAGGAATAGCAGATCCATTCTATGTGTCATACTTGATCATTTCGCGATATTGCCATATTTTTGCTGAAAGGATTTAGTAGAGAAAATCGACGATAAAGTTCGCAACTTTTGCTCGCTGATAAAAAAAAGCCTTGCCTGTACCGGAAGTAGCGTGACGTCACAGGAGCTAGTATTCCTCACAATTCCCCGTTGTTTACAATGGAGCGAGAGAGATTCGGACCGAGAAAGTGATGATTACCCCATTAATTAGAGCGAGGATGAAAGATTCGTAGATGAGGAACGTTACAGTGAATGACTTGAGAGGCAGCGATGGACGTATCTTTTTTCGCTCTGACCGTAACTTAGGTACAAGCTGGCTCATTGGATTCCACACTTTCTCCTTTTTCTATTGTAGATCACAGATTTGTATTTTAAACCACCTCGGATACTATATCCTCTTGAAAATGAGAGACGAGAACGCGAAATGGACATTCAGTGCCTTTTACATCGGCGAAATGCTTTAGCTACGAGCTAACGTGATAGCATCTTGCTTTACCTGCATATAGAAACAAAAGAAATAAACCCCTGACTGGAAGTATAGATAGAAAATCAACAATACTATTAAACCGTGGACATGTAAACACACGGTTAATGCTTTCCAGGCTGTGCTAAGGACGCCATTGAAGCTAACTTAGGAACCGGACTGTACAGAGCTATGCTAAAAACATTAGCTTTCCACCTACGCCAGCCAGCCCTCATTTGCTCATCAACACCCGTGCTCACCTGCGTTCCAGCGATCGGCAGAAGGACGAAGGACTTCACCCGATGCGTTTGGCGGCCCGGAGACGTAGGAAGTCAAGGTGAAGTCGGCGGCTAGCGCTCCAACAAAGTCCTCCTGGTTGTGTTGCTGTAGTCCGCTGCTAATACACTGATCCCACCTACAACTGTCTTCTTTGCAGCCTTCATTGTTCATTAAAAAAATTGCAAAAGATGTCCAGAATACTGTGGAATTATGAAATGAAAACAAAGCTTTTTGTATAGGATTCTACGGGGTACCATAACTTCCGTTACTCGGACTTCGTCACGCGCATACGTCATCATACCGCGATGTTTCAGCCGGATATTTCCCGGGAATTTTAAAATGTCACTTTATAAGTTAACCCGGCCGTATTGGCATGTGTTGCAATGTTAAGATTTCATCATTGATATATAAACTATCAGACTGCGTGGTCGCTAGTAGTGGCTTTCAGTAGGCCTTTAAAGCTGTCCTCAACAAGAAGAAAGCTGCCTTCAGGAGTGGAGACAGGGAGGCAATGAGAGCAGCACAGCGGGAGGTGAGGAAGGCTAAGGACAGCTACAGGAAGAAGCTGCAGCAGAACAACATGAGGGAGGTCTGGGAAGGTGTGAAAACCATCACAGGCCACAAGACAAAGACCAGAGCAGTAGGGGGGACAATAGAGAGGGCCAATGAGTTGAAGAACTTCTTCAACCAGCACGTGTCCTCCCCAACTCCCACTCCTCATCGCAGCCACCCCCTCTTCTTCTCCCCTCAACACGCCTCCCCCCCAGCCATGGCTGCACCCCCCTCTTGCTCCTCCTCCACCACCTCTAGCAGACATTAGTCATCTCTGTGGACCAGGTCAGAGGTCAACTGAGGAAGCTGCATCCTAAAAACTAACTAGTGCGCACCAGAAACTATCTGGTGCACACCAGATAGTTTCTGGTGCGCACGAGATACATATTTAAGAAAAAATTGTACCCATGTCCCTTTAGGGGCTCCGTAATTTGTAAATGATCAGCATGTCACCTTTTATGTGACATTGTTATTCAAATAAAGATGACAAAATGCACGAACATAACTGACGTAAAACAAGTAAAAAGGAAGTGACGTTGTCTTGGCGCACGCGTGCATTGATCAAGTCTTCCTGAACCGACCGTGCAGGGATTCTAAAACTGTGGTACGTGTACCACTAGTGGTACGCGGGCATCACCCAGTGGTACGCCAAATATCATTTAATTATTTAAGTGCAGTGTTTTATTTTCCTACATGCAAACACAGTGTTACTGTTCAAACTGTGTGTAATGTTACAGTAACTAAAAATATTAAATATACTTGTTAAATAACGTGTCTTCCTTGTTTTTTATGAATAATTATGGCCTGCTATGCTGAGGTGGTACTTGGTGATAAAAGTTTGACAACTAGTGACGTAGTGACATTGTAAACTACATTGGCAGACACCATTTTGTTATACCCAAACGGCGTCTGCTCATACATCGCGCTTCCAACGAGATCCCGTTTTCCCCCCCGAGTTAGAAAGTTCCAGAACTGTTCACGTTATACCATCTCATCTCATTGTGGATCATGTGAATGTTTGAAGTGGAACTAAATGTGATCTCTGAAAGGGGTACACATTATTTCCAAAGCAGGGCCCACATCCACATATACAATACTAGTACATATCTGTTGAAAAACAACATTATTTTTGTTTTTTTAATTATAAGTGTGCCAAATCACCTATATTTGAACATTATCTAATGGAAATGACTGCTGTCTGATAATCCCATTAATAACACAATAAAAATCATGTGTCTGAGTACACCTATTAATCAAAATTAATCTAACACGTCATGTTCATGTTAACGATGGAATATAAAGTTAGTAAACATGTGAGAGTAAGAAGTAAACAAACCTGTTCTGTGTAACACAACTTGAGGTTTCTTGAAAACAGCCTCCAGTAGTTGACGTAGTCTTTTGTTCTCTTCTTTTGTTCGAGAAAGTTCCTCTTTGTACTCTGCTATCGTACACGCTAAGCTAACTAGCACGCTAAGCTAACTAGTGCGCTAAAACAACTAACAAGCTAAGCTAACTAGCATGCTAAGCTAACTAGCGCGCTAAAACAACTAGCAAGCTAAGCGGGCCTAATAATCCCCAAAGTTGACTGAGACGAGTGGAGTTTATCCTGACACGGAGGATGAATAAAGTGTAGTTAGTAGCGATGTGAGGAGATGTGCCGAGGCTTAGAAGCGTGTGTGGAGTAAAGGAGGACTTTGCTGCAAAGCGCATATCCTCCACGCATGCGTCACTTAGGGGCGGGTCCAAAGGGTCATAGTGATGGGCAAGTCATGAACGATTCATTCTAAATGTATGTTTGCATGGTGTCTACAAAAAAAAGCACGGCAACAAATGATCCATCCATCCATTTAGCTACCGCGTGTCCCTTTCGGGGTCGCAGTGGGTGCTGGAGCCTATCTCAGCTGCATTCGGGCGGAAGGCGGGGTACACCCTGGACAAGTCGCCACCTCATCACAGGGCCAACACAGATAGACAGACAAATATATAAACTGTATTTGACTTTAAATCAGATAAATATCATTCAACAACAACACAATTTGCAGACTATAATTACTGCTTTGCTGGTTTTACTGGTGTAAAATTCTGCATCCGAGAGATCACAACCATAAGGACATAAGGACAAGCAAAAGTAAAGTGTCTGTTGTGTTACAATGTAATAATCTATTTAATAAGAAATGTTCAGAGAATACCTTTTTTTTGGAGTATTTATTGGAAGCCTCAAAAGATAAAGGTCGTCTGTTTACAGGAGAGTGTCGGTGAGGCACACACCTTTTGTCTTAGCTCAGGAATGCATGGGGGAAGGAAGGGTTGGAGACAAGCGGGAAACTCTTAGTTAGGAAAAGTGTAGCTGCTGACAGAAGCACATTGTATATATGTTATATAATTCATAGTTGGTTAGAGTAAATAAATACAATGTATAAATATAAGTTCATATTTACATATAATGTGATTAAAAATGTATTTCCTTTGGTTAATTCATGCAAGTATATGTTAACTTTATTTTTGTTACAAAACCCATGTCAATTGGAGGGGGACATATTTTTTGTTCCGGTTTGGTCACATTGTTGGGGGGACAATTAATATGTGACAGAATAAGGGAAGCAGCATGAGACAGCAAGCATTCGATGTAAGAGGTTAATGGAGTCTCGGCTTGAAAATAAACTTTATTCCCTCGGAGTTTGTGAGGCCAATGAGGTATGATTCTTTCTGATAATGTATGTGAAATCAATGTGTTTTCTTTTATGGGATGTCGGACTAATTGTAAGTTCTGTTTGTCTTATTTATTAGTTCTGACGGCATTCTTTTGGCATCGTTGTTAACGAGAAGAAGGCGTGGCTGAAATAAAAGTTGGACCTTGAAAATTGCTGAATGTCATCGTATCAAATAGGACACAGATGGTGCCATGTCTCTCTTACACAGTGTCAGTCAGTTTACAATTTTGGGGCCCTGTTGCTCACCAAAATACTGACTTAATGGACCTCAATGGAAACAAGCCTTTTGGCTTTTTGTGCCATCCATTTGCCTTTTTAAAACATTACATGGATTCAATTCTTTAAGATGTCAATAAACTTCTCAATCAATCAATCAATCAAACCCCCCACTTGGCCGTCAGTGTCCTGTCCGTTACAACTTCTTCACAACTCCCCAAGATAGGAGACACTCAGCATCCTTGGGAAGTCGACCCCAGGGGCTGGCCTATGTATGTTTATGTGGTGTTTTATGAGCCCTCACATTCAGTGGATGTCAGCATGATGGGACATTGTTTACCAGAGACTGGCTGGGTGAGGACACACAAGGCCCACACAAAACAGGAACAACATTCTTCCTACAAAACACCAATTCTGATGCACCATTAGATACTGAAGTGAACTAATTAACTCATATTATGTTTTGCTTATGGTGAAGGTTTATATTCACCTTGGAGAAAGCGAACGACCAAGTTTAAGTAAATAGTAGTATTTCAGTTTGAGCACATAATAAGATAAGGCCCCTTAGTTTGACATTCGCAGGTGGGCTGGATCACTCCTCGTAGGGAAGAGGCCCTAATTTGGACTACGGAATACAAATTACCAGAGGTGTGGACTCGAGTCACATGACTTGGACTCGAGTCAGACTCGAGTCATGAATTTGATGACTTTAGACTCGACTTGACAAAATGTAAAGAGACTTGTAACTCGACTTAGACTTTAACATCAATGACTTGTGACTTCACTTGGACTTGAGCCTTTTGACTTGACAGGACTTGCTACTTTCCCCAAAACCCAAAGATTAAAAAGTTATTCAGGAGCGCTCCGTATCTTTAATTGTGTATGTGTCTGTCTGTCAGCGTGTTTTTCCTGTCAGTACAACATCCAATCAAATTAGATCCACGTTATTTTCGTCCCACAGCATTCATCCAATCAAATTGCAGGATAACCAACGAAGAAGAGCTCTCAAACAACGCGCCAGTGAGGAAAAATGATGCCAAAAATAGTTTCGTTCGGGTATTAAAACTACGACTTGGTCAACAAAAAACGAATTCCAGTATGCAAAGCATGCGGTTCGAAGATTACAGACGGAGACGCAACAACTTCCAACTTCGTTCGACATTTGAAGTTGCACAAAGAACGGTAAGTTTTGAATGTAAGCTAACGTTTATTGGCTAAGTAACGTAACTTTTATTTGCTGTGTAGTTAAATCAGTGAGGCTGTAAACTCACTGCTAACGTTATAACCATAGACATGTTATAATGGTAGGCAGCATCGAGCGCTACTGCCTACTGGCGCTGACGAGACGCGGGGCCGCCATCTTGGAGTGGTGATCCGCTCCACTCAGTGCAATTCATTTGGCAGGAGCAATGAACTGTCAGCGCATTTAATTCATCTTACCTCACTGAATACCAGAGGTGGGACCAAGTCATTGCTTTGCAAGTCACAAGTAAGTCTCAAGTCTTTGCCCTCAAGTCTCGAGTCAAGTCCCGAGTCAAGACAGGCAAGTCCCGAGTCAAGTCCAAAGTCAAGACTGGAAAGTCTCAAGTCAAGTCACAAGTCCTGCATTTTGAGTTTCGAGTCCTTTCAAGTCCTTTTGACCACAGACTAATATTTTTACACAGATTGTGTATGCTTTTAAACCGCTGTATTTATTTATTAAAACAAGTGCATTTGAAATAGCAGGAAAGAAAATAGTACTGACATTGCAATTCATAATAGCACTATTAACCAGTCATTTTAATAGTTTAAACAATTTTAAACATTTAACTAATTCCTTTACAGAATAAACACATTTGCAAAAACAAGTGCAACTGTACTTATTTGTACAAAAGTGTTAACGGCGTGGCGAAGTTGGTAGAGTGGCTGTGCCAGCAATCGGAGTGTTGCTGGTTACTGGGGTTCAATCCCCACCTTCTACCTTCCTAGTCACGTCCGTTGTGTCCTTGGGCAAGACACTTCACCCTTTGCCTCTGATGGCTGCTGGTTAGCGCCTTGCATGGCAGCTCCCGCCATCAGTGTGTGAATGTGTGTGTGAATGGGTGAATGTGGAAATACTGTCAAAGCGCTTTGAGTACCTTGAAGGTAGAAAAGCGCTATACAAGTATAACCCATTTATCATTTATTTATAACATTGTATTTCCATGGCATATTGCATTGTAACTAGTTCCACAGCAGTTTCTATTCTGTTCTTACCTTATCTCATTGATCTAATCTCATACTGTATGTGTGTTGATGTGTGCGTACACATGAACAACATAACAAATACATGAACATAACAATGAACAGAGTTGTACTTTTTAGATGTCAGGGCCCTATGCAATATGTACACATATTCTTAATATAGTATATATTTTAACTGACCTTTATTTGACTATGTTTGTCTTTTTGTAGGTGGCTAAAATATGCGGTGCTGCTGACCGCCGTCTAACGTTATGTTACTGTGTGTGATACATTGACTAACGTAACGTTAAGTGTAGGTACCTCATGCAACCCTGCTTAAAAAATCACTTGACAAAAAGTATGAATAAGGTAGAAAACTGCAGTGGACGCAACATATTGCCGTGTTTGAAATGATGTTATAACCATAAACATCTTATAAGTAGACGCAATATTGGTTGCTGTGACGCGAGCAATTTGCATCTTGAAGTGGTGATGAGGAGCCGGCGAGCAGCCTAAACTGACAGTTGACAGGTAGAAAACAAAGATGCCGGGCTGGTGTTCTGCGTTTTCCTGCTCAAATGAGCGGACTGTTGAAAATAGGAATCGGGGGATTACTTTTCACAAGTAAGATTTAACATTAATGTACTATTGGTTGTATTTTATGAAAATAACATTACCACAGAGTTGAGAAGGAGCAAAGATCTTCAATATTTGTATGTGAAAACCACAAATAAATCTTCTGGGGGAGGATGACGCCCCTACAGGGGTTTGGTTTACAAACTTTCTGCCCCACCTAAAACAAAATTCACCAGCCGCCATTGATTATAATGCATTCTCATTTTAGGCAAAATATAAGACAATACTTTCTTAACAGTATAATTGTAACCAGGAATAAGTCTTCAAGTAACAATATTCAAATACTAACATTGTTGGGTAAAACAGAATTTGGTTTTATTCTGAATCCAGTGAAACAGATGGGTGGTTTTAGCTGATATAAAGACTTCCAGGTGTTTATATATGTTTAAGTATTTGGCAGACGCTTTTATCCAAAGCGACATACATAAAAAATACATATATAACAATCACTGTAAACATGATCATTTAAGGGAAGAATGTAATACAAAATATCAATACAAAGTGTCACGACAGAATAAACTCTCTGCTGCTGCAGCAACAGAGATACGGTCTATAAGATATATAGATATCTAATGTATTCATACATTGTTTATGTAGCATGTATATATAACGTAATCATATTGTTTCTTCAATTTAAAAATAGCTGACCGTTTTTTCCCCCCTTCTCTGGGATTATATTCCCAGTTTTAATCTCGGACGTCTGGTCACTTATAGCGTATAAGAATATTCTATTACTGTTAAGCAAACTATGAATAATAAAACATGTGTCCGTTATCATAGCTACACGTATGACAAAAAAGCGCGTGAAAATGAGTGGTATTCAGTGAGGTAAAATGAATTAAATGCGTTGACAGTTCATTGCTCCTGCCAAATGAATTGCACTGAGTGGAGCGGATCACCACTCCAAGATGGCGGCCCCGCGTCTCGTCTGCGCCAGTAGGCAGTAGCGCTCGATGCTGTGTACCCTTATAAGATGTCTATGGTTATGACGTTAGCAGTGACTTTACAGCCTCACTGATTTAACTACACAGCAAATAAAAGTCATGTTACTTAGCCAATAAACGTTATCTTACATTCAAAACTTACCCTTCTTTGTGCAACTTCAAATGTCCAACGAAGTTGGAAGTTGTTGCGTCTCCGTCTGTAATATTCGAACTGCGTGATTTGCATACGGCAATTCGTTGACCAAGTCGTAGTTTTTATACCCGAACGAAACCAACTTTGGTATAAATCTTTCTCACTGGTGCGTTGTTTGACAACTCTTGTTCATTAGTTGTCCTGCAATTTGATTGGATCAATGCTGTGCAATTTGATTGGCTGTTGTACTGAGAGCACACACGCTGACACGCAGCACACACGCTGATAGACAGACACGTACAAAATGAAAGCTACGGAGCACTCCCAAATAACTTTTTGAGCTTCAGGTTTTGGGGAAAGTAGCAAGTCATGTCAAGTCAAAAGGCTCAAGTCCAATTGAAGTCACAAGTCATTGATGTTAAAGTCTAAGTCGAGTTGCAAGTCTCTTTACATTTTGTCAAGTCGAGTCTAAAGTCATCAAATTCATGACTCGAGTCTGACTCGAGTCCAAGTCATGTGACTCGAGTCCACACCTCTGCTGAATACCACTGATTTTTACGTGTTTTTTTGTCATACGTGTAGCTATGATAAAGGACACATGTTTTGCCGTGTTTTATTATTCATAGTTTGCTTAACAGTAATAGAATATTCTTATATGCTATAAGTGACCAGACGTCCGGGATCAAAACTGGGAATATAATCCCAGAGAAGGGGAAAACAACGATCAACTAATTTTAAATTGAAGAAATAAAATGATTAGGTTATATACATACATGCATACTGTATATCCTACATAAACAATGTATAGATACATTAGATATCTATATATCTATAGACTGTATTTCTGTTGCTGCAGCAGCAGAGAGTTTATTCTGTCTTGACACTTTGTATTGATATTTTGTATTACACACACAAAATCTCGTTGACATGTATGACTTGAGTGTTATTAGGACAATGACAACAAAGGAATTGATTGATTGACATTCTTACCTTAAATGATAATGTTTACAGTGATTGTTTTTTATGTATTTTTTATGTATGTCGCTTTGGATAAAAGCCAAATACTTAAACATAAACATATATAAACACCTGACAGTCTTTATATCAGCTAAAACCACCAATTTGTTTCACTGGATTCAGAATAAAACCAAATTCTGTCTTACCCAACAATTTTAGTATTTGAATATTGTTACGTGAAGATTTATTCCTGGTTACAATTATACTGTTAAGAAAGTATTATTATTTGCCTAAAATGAGAACACATCATAGTTAGTGGCGGCCGGTGAGTTTTGTTTTAGGTGGGGCTGAAAGTTTGTAAACCAAACCCCTGTAGGGGCGTCATCCTCCCCCAGAAGATTTCTTTGTGATTTTCACATACAAATATTGAAGATCTTTGCTCTTTCTCAACTTTGTGGTAATATTCTTTTCACAAAATAATAATAAAAATAATACGTTAATGTTAAATCTTACTTGTGAAAAGTAGTCCCCCGATTCCTATTTTCAACAGTCCGCTCATTTGAGCTGAACACCATCTTTGTTTTCTACCTGTCAACTGTCAGTTTAGGCTGCTCGCCGGCTCCTCATCACCACTTCAAGATGGCGGCCCAATTTCACGCGTCACAGCAGCCAATGCTGCGTCTGCTTAAAACATGTTGATGGGGGAGAGAGCTGGTTTTAGTTGTTTCTCTCGCGAGATCTGACAACACTGCGCGCGAACCAAACACGGCGAGGATAAGGCAAGATGGCGTCTGACGGTGAAGACGTCATTGCAGTCGTCACAGTTCAGTGTTCTTAATCTGTGCGTCCATGTACACATATATGTCCTTTATTACACTCTATTAAATAGAGTAAACATCGTTAATAACTGTTTGCATCCGGTTATATTAGTCTGAGCGCACTTTGACGCTTCTCCAGCTAGCTTAGCCTGCTAGTTAGCTTAGCTTGTTAGCTGCTAACAAAGAGAAGCGGAATTGATCAAAACACATCGCTAAGCAGAGATCAAGTGTGAGTGTAAAGTGTTGTGATTGTGTGAAAATGTGCGAAAGAACGATAGCAGAGTACGAGGAGGAACTTTGTCCAACAAAAGAGGAGAAGGAGCGACAACATCAAAAACGTCAAGTTGTGTTACACAGAACAGGTTTGTTTACTTCTTACTCTCACATGCTTACTAACTTTATATTTATTATTAACACTATTCTTGAACAGATTGTCTATAGGAAGATGAATTGTCATGTGAGGATGATGCACTGATTGTTTTACATTGTTCATAAAAACGAGACAGTTTCAGACACACAATATTTATGAGAGGTTGATGTTCCTCTCAGTTTGTAACAATGTGTATCAACATGTTTACACAAAACTCACACAGTCACCGGGGGAATATTCCAGAGAGCAGGTTAAGTGCAAACTCCTGAGTATGTAAAGCTCAAATGTTGTACCTCCAAAAATAGAGAGGTAAGACAAAGTCGGAGTCAGTTACCATGGTAACTGACGCTGTAAACTTAGCCTGCTAGCTGGCAGGTTTGACAAGTTATGTATGTGTGTAAAAGCTATACTGACCTGTTATTTCCTTCATATTGGTGCAGCCATTAACCTACTACAACACCTACTACATCCACCTACTCAGTGGCCTAGTGGTTAGAGTGTCCGCCCTGAGATCGGTAGGTTGTGAAATGGGACCCATTACTTCCCTGCTTGGCACTCAGCATCAAGGGTTGGAATTGGGGGTTAAATCACCATAAAAATGATTCCCGGGCGCGGCCACCGCTGCTGCTCACTGCTCCCCTCACCTCCCAGGGGGTGATCAAGGGTGATGGGTCAAATGCAGAGAATAATCTCGCCACACCTAGTGTGTGTGTGACAATCATTTGTACTTTAACTTTTTAACTTGGCAGTGATTGTCGAAAAAACAAAGCCTGATCTGAAGATGACATCTTGATCTCATATCATGTCAAACCAATTGGCCGTTCAGTATTAAGTGAAATGTCTTAAAGTCGCTTAAATTTGTCTTTAACCAAGCAACACTATGTTTTATCCAGTTACTCAATTAATCGAAAACTTTTCCAGTAGAACACTTGATTAATACAATTTTAAATAGCTACAGCCCTATATTTCATGTACGATTTAATATTTAGCATGTAGGAGTTAAAATGTGTTTTGTTTGTGTCCTGTAGACATCGATCAGCTGATTGGACACCAAGAAGAATGTCTCCCTCATCTGCAGGGGGACAGTTTCACTTTAGAGGATCCACAGCCCTCACATTTTAAAGGGGACGAGGAGGATCCACAGCCCCCTTATTTTAAAGAGGAAGAGGAGGGAGAGTGTCCTGTAGGGCAGGAGGAGGCTGATCTCACCAAGTTTCCACTGACTGTTGTCTCTGTGAAGACTGAAGAGCATGAAGACAAACCACCTGAGTCCTCACAGCTTCATCACAGTCCAAGTAAGCACAACATCCACATATCATCTAATACAATGTTTGTGACACATGTTCATCCGGGGGCCACATTTATGACTAAAGATGGAGATGTACTTGCTGTTTAACACCACCATTTAAAAATGAATGCTCATCAATCGTGTGAATTAGTGAAGTGAATTATATTTACCGTATTTTCCGCACTATAAGGCGCACCTAAAAACCTCCAATTTCCTCAAAAGCGGACAGTGCGCCTTATATATGGACCAATATTGAGCCACAACAGGTCTCGCAACTACAGTAACTACGCCGACTTCATTTTCCCCCTTCTGCGGCTGCTTATCGTGGAAGAACTTCTTCTACGGGGGAAAATGAAGTCGGCGGCTGCTTACGTAGTTGCGAGTAGGGATGATGCTCGAACCCGGTTTTCCCGGTTGTTCGATAAGAAAAGCACAGAGTCCTCGGACTCGAATCCCTTTTAGAGAACCGGTACCCGTTATCGAGACCACTATAGTAAAGAAAAAGAGTTGGTTCTTTATTCGAATCGCTGGGAACGACTCCCGTCCCGACCAGAAATGCCCCGTGTGACATCACAAGAAATGACGTCACGTAGCTCAGTCATTAGGCGCAGATAGCGAAAGCAGGAAAAAAATGGACCGGAAAAAGTGCTCCAAGGTGTAATAAAGTTCCAAACAAAAGGTACAATCCAATGAATAACTTTACTGACAGATTTGAGCAGGGTACAAACTCATGACCAACACTTTTACCACCAACCGGAAACATAGCAACCAGGCTAGCAACGCACCTCCTTTACGGCAGCTGTCGCAACGTTCTTAAAGGCCTACTGAAAGCCACTACTACCGACCACGCAGTCTGATAGTTTATATATTAATGATGAAATCTTAACATTGCAACACATGCCAATACGGCCGGGTTAACTTATAAACTGCAATTTTTAATTTCCCGCCACACTTCCGCTTAAAAACGTCTCGGTATGATGACGTATGCGCGTGACGTAGCCAGAAGAACACAGGTATGGCTTCCCCATTGAAGTCAATACGAAATAGCTCTGTTTTCATCTCATTATTCCACAGTATTCTGGACATCTGTGTTGGTGAATCTGTTGCAATCATGTTCATTGCATTATGGAGAAAGAAGCTGAGCAAGCAAAGAAGAAAGTTGTCGGTGCGAAGCGGATATTTTGCGAGGGAAGTCAGCAGCAACACGTACACAGCCGGCGCTTCTTTGTTTACATTCCCGAAAGATGCAGTGAAGATCGAAGAACTCGGACAACAGAGACTCTTACCAGGAGGACTTTGATTTGGATACACAGACACAGACGCGATACCGTGAGTACACAGCTGCGGTTCCAAACATTTGATCGCTTGCTATAACTAGCTCGAGCTAGTAGCTAGAAGCTAGCATAACAAACACCTAGGTGTTTGTTATGCGGGATTAATTTGTGGCATATTAAATATAAGCCTGGTTGTGTTGTGGCTAATAGAGTATATATATGTCTTGTGTTTATTTACTGTTGTAGTCATTCACAGCTGAATATCAGGTCCCACCCACGCGCTTCCAAACATTTGATCGCTTGCCCGTACGGCAGCCCATCTCAACTAAATCAGTGCAAATGAGGAGTATTGAGGCGGGCGTAGCCTTACAAGACTGCTTTGAGACTACAGACTGGGAAGTACTCTGTAAGCCTCATGGGACAGATATTGACAACATCACAGACTGCATCACTGACTACATCAATTTCTGTGAGGACTCCATCATCCCTACAAAAACTGTCCACTGTTACCCAAATAACAAGCCCTGGATCACCAGCCAGCTAAAGGTGCTGCTAAATAAAAAAAAGTGAGCCTTCAGATCCGGTGATTGGGACGAGTTGAAGAGGATTCAGTGGCAGCTCAAAGTTCAGCTTCAAGAGGGGAAAGATGCCTATAGAAGGAAACTTGAAGCTAAACTCCAACAGAACAACACTTGTGAGGTTTGGAAGGGTATGAAGGCCATCACAGGCTTCAACAATAAAGCCAAACTGCTGGATGGGGGTGTAGATAGAGCCAACGAGCTGAATTTGTTTTTCAATAGATTTAGCAATACACCCCTTACTGGCCCTCCCCCCACTACTCCTGTTCTCACACCTCCCCTGAACTTCAACACACTAACTCCTTCTCTTTTACCTGCCACAGCCGTTTCTCTCCCCCTCCCCCACTTCCACCCCCAATGAGAAAGCCAGCCCGGTGTGTCTGACACCTGGACTTGTAAGACGGCAGCTGGAGAGAGTCAATCCAGCTAAGTCAGCAGGCCCTGACCGAGTCAACCCCTGGGTCCTGAAGACTTGCGCAGCTCAGCTAACTGGGATCCTGCACTCCATTTTCAACCTGAGTCTGAAGCTAGAACGGATACCAGTGCTATGGAAAACATCCTGCATAGTGCCGGTGCCCAAGAAGCCCATCCCATCAGGCTCAAATGACTTCAGACCTGTTGCCCTGACGTCCCAGGTCATGAAGGTCCTCGAGAGACTTGTGCTGGATCAGCTGAGACCACTGGTGGCTCCTTCCCTGGATCCTCTACAGTTTGCATATCAGCCCCATGTAGGAGTGGACGATGCTGTTATCTACCTGGTTGCATCATGCTCACTCTCACCTGGATGGTGGGAGGGGCACTGTGAGCATCATGTTTTTTGATTTCTCCAGTGCCTTTAACACCATTCAGCCAATTCTGATGAGTGACAAGTTGCTCGGGATGGGTGTCAGTTCATCCATTGTCTCCTGGATCACTGATTACTTGTCTGACAGGCCCCAGTTTGTGCGACTGGGGAGCTCCCTGTCGGATACTGTGGTCAGTGGTGTAGGTGCTCCACAGGGGACCGTCCTGTCTCCTTTCCTGTTCACCCTGTACACCTCAGACTTCCAGTATATAAACCACTGCATAGAGAGTAGGTCCAGCGGTTACTCACAAAAAAGCTGAACTCATGAATGCTTGTTGCCACTATGGACTTAAAAAGTTACGTACTGTGAGTTCTTCCCTTCATCCATGGCTCCAACATTTTTCTTTTTCAGGTCCTCCTGAAGCAATGTTGTACTTCCGTGCCATTTTGCAGGAAACGGTCTTCTTTGAAGTCTTTAAAGTGAAGTGTTCCCACACTTTTGACGACTTAGGTCGTACACTTTTCTCCATTGAAGCAATAACCTCAAGATTTTTCTCCGCTAAACTACCGGTAGTGTTTTCCTGCGCCATTTTTCGAATTTTTCCGGCAAAGGAGACGCCGTCGTCACGTGAGCTGCACATGACACGTCATTGGCTAGCTTACGCCACCTCATGAGACGTAGCCTCACCGCCGCCCTGGCGCTGTTTTGTACTGTTTTTGTACTTATTTTGATTATTGTTTCTCAGCTGTTTGTAAATGTTGCAGTTTATAAATAAAGGTTTATAAAACAAAAAAAACAACAACAACAACAACAACAACAAAAAAGCCTCCGCGCATGCGCATAGCATAGTTCCAACGAATCGATGACTAAATTAATCGCCAACTATTTTGGTAATCGATTTAATCGATTAGTTGTTGCAGCCCTAATACACACACACACATATTATATTATATATATATATATATATATATATATATATATATATATATATATATATATATATATATATATATATATATATATATATATATATATATATATATATATATATATATACACACACACATATATTATATTATATATATATATATACACTACCGTTCAAAAGTTTGGGGTCTCCCAAACAATTTTGTGGAATAGCCTTCATTTCTAAGAACAAGAATAGACTGTCGAGTTTCAGATGAAAGTTCTCTTTTTCTGGCCATTTTGAGCGTTTGATTGACCCCCCAAATGTGATGCTCCAGAAACTCAATCTGCTCAAAGGAAGGTCCGTTTTGTAGCTTCTGTAACGAGCTAAACTGTTTTCAGATGTGTGAACATGATTGCACAAGGGTTTTCTAATCATCAATTAGCCTTCTGATCCAATGAGCAAACACATTGTACCATTAGAACACTGGAGTGATAGTTGCTGGAAATGGGCCTCTATACACCTATGTAGATATTGCACCAAAAACCAGACATTTGCAGCTAGAATAGTCATTTACCACATTAGCAATGTATAGAGTGTATTTCTTTAAAGTTAAGACTAGTTTAAAGTTATCTTCATTGAAAAGTACAGTGCTTTTCCTTCAAAAATAAGGACATTTCAATGTGACCCCAAACTTTTGAACGGTAGTATATATATATATATATATATATATATATATATATATATATATATATATATATATATATATATATATATATATATATATATATACTGTATGTATGTATATATATATACTGTATGTATGTATGCATATATATATATATATATATACTGTATATTTATGTATATATGTTTAGTTTAACAGTCCAGTTGTGATTGATTGAATGCCCTGAGAATTATACTGGACATTCTTTTGTAATTGCCACAAAATAACGTGTAGTATTTTGTTAATTTCTTGCCAAATGTTCTTTTCTTTTATAGATATTTTCAAAGCAGAATATTGTCCTTAGGGCCCTCTGGCACCTCACGGGGGACCCGTAAAATCTGTGCCTCTTAAGACCTCACTGTTGGCTTTGTACGCTCATGTTACTTCTCAACTAGTCAAAGTTGATGCTAATCGACCTGTTTCTTCTCCTTTTTACTGAATGTGAAAGCAAAAGTGAGTCCACAAATAACCGAATCGTAAAGCAGAATCGAAAATTAAATCTGAATTGGTAAAATCTTATCTATGTCGATCCCAGCATGTGTTTGTCTTCTTGTGTCCTGCAGACGTCTGTGAAAAATATTGTCCACCTGAGCAGCAGGAGGGGTCCTCCAGTATGGAGCAGAAGAGGTCACAGCACCTCCACGTGAAAGAAGAGGAGCCACAGCCCCCCCACTTTAAAGATGAAGAAAAACAGCGGCTGTCCCCCCACTTCATAGAGGAAGACAAGAGACACCTCATCAGTGTGAAGAGTGAAGATGATGAGGTGAAAGGTGAGAGTGAGGAGAAGAGAGAGGCGGAGCCTCCAAGCAGCAGCTCAACTCAACACATGACAACAGAAGCTGATGGAGACCACTGTGGAGGATCACAAGCAGACAAGCTCTTAGCTCCACTATCAGATAGTGAGGACACAACGTCACACTCTCCTGACACTGATGATGAACACTCTAAAGATGATAAGACATGTCACACTGACAACACACACTTCACATGTTCTCACTGTGACAAAACCTTTAAATCTCTTAGTAAATTGAAAGTACACATGAGAATACACACTGGAGAAAAACCTTTTTCGTGTTCAATCTGCGGTAAAGATTTTACTCAAAGTCAATATTTCAAAGCACACATGAGAATACACACTGGAGAAAAACCTTTTTCCTGCTCAGAATGTGGTAAAAGTTTTGCAGTAAGTCACCATTTAAAAATACACATGAGAACACACACTGGAAAAAAAACATTTTTCCTGCTCAGAATGTGGTAAAAGTTTTGCAGTAAGTCAAAGTTTAAAAGAACACATGAGAACACACACTGGAGAAAAACCTTTTTTTCTGCTCAGAATGTGGTAAAGGTTTTGAAAAAAATGTAAGTTTAAAAGTACACATGAGAACACACACTGGAGAAAAACCTTTTCATGTTCAATCTACTGTAAAGATTTTACTCATAGGCACAATTTGAAAATACACATGAGGAAACACACTGGAGAAAAACCTTTTTCCTGCTCAGAATGTGGTAAAAGTTTTGCAGTAAGTCACCATTTCAAAGAACACATGAGAATACACACTGGAGAAAAACCTTTTTCCTGCTCAGAATGTGGTAAAAGTTTTGTAACAAATCAAAGTTTAAAGGGACACTTAAGAAAACACACTGGAGAAAAACCTTTTCCCTGCTCAGAATGTGGTAAAAGTTTTGTAAAAAATGTAAGTCTAAAAGTACACATGAGAACACACACTGGTGAAAAACCATACTCCTGTTCAAGCTGCAACAAACGTTTTCGTTACCTAAACACTCTTACAGTACACATGAGAACACACACAGGCTAAAAACCATACTCCTGTTCAAGCTGCAACAAACGTTTTCGTTACCTAAAAACTCTTACAGTACACATGAGAACACACACAGGACAGAAAGTGTTGAGTTGCAGTGTGTGTGGTGAAAGATTCTCTTCTAAGTACCAGTGTAAGAAACACAAGTGTGCTGGTGAGAACAGCAGCAGCAAATGAAAATGCAGGATTTGAAATAAACTGTCAAAACTTTAACTTTGACCTTCTAACAACATCAGCACATAGATTCTAACATTTATCGATTAGATATTTTTGATTATTGCTTTTTTCAGTCCAGTACATGTTTTAATATACATTGTGTACTTGTATTTAAAAATTAACACAACACTTTGACTGTAAAGGTGAGAATAAACAAGATAAAACATGTTATAAATACATTTTATGTGTATAGAGATATTTACAAATCATTTTTAGTTATTAATGATGTTATAGATGAACTCATTTTTATGATGTACATATTTGTTTTACATTTGTTCATACCTTTTCTTTTGAGTACACATAAATCCCTCTTAGTTCATATTTACTGGTTCACATCTGAAACATCTTCTGGACCACTTCTGGAAGCATATTATTATTTACTTTATACATCATTTAAGCAGTTGTGTTCTATACAAGATCATTTACTTTTAAAATGTGTGACTTTATGAATCATTTGTTGGGTCTCTATAATCCATTCTGTTATCTATCTTTATTAATCTATTGCTGCCCCGCGACCGGGGCAGCAAGGGGTAGCATCCCAACCTGCATCTTCCGTGAGGGAGAAACCCAACTAAGCTACAGAATGACCTACTGAGAAATACCCCCAGGGGAACCCGAGCGGGGGCGAGGATGAGTTCCCCAACAGGACGGATCCAACGTTGACGACTTTAGCAAACGGCTTAACGACAATGACAACCGTAAGATGCATCTGTGGCAAGAGCCTCAAGAACGAGTGTGGCCTAAAAATCCATCAGGGTCGAATGAAGTGCTTGGTGCAGGAGAGTGACACACAGCGCACAGGACCGAGTCCTGGTGAGACGACGGAGGAGCCCGGCCGGGACACACCCCACAGAGCCCAGAACCTCCATGTGATAAACCCTCCAGCTCCTAGCAAAGTAATTAAGCAGTCTCGTATCAAGTGGCCTCCTGCAAGCCAACACAAAGTGTGGCACCAATTCGACGAGCACACAGCCAGAATCATCGAATCCATAGCCAAAGGGGATGTCGACAGATGGCTTCAGACCATGACCACCATCATTGTTTCTTATGGAGCAGAGAGGTTCGGTGTGGAAGAGGACAAGCCCATCAGTTCCAACTACACCATGAACCGAAGGGCAGAACAGATCCATCAACTGCGGCAAGAGCTCCGGTCCCTGGCAAGGCAGTACAAGGCAGCATCTGAGGAGGAGAAGGCGCCATTGGCTGAACTCCGGAACATCATCAGGAAGAAACTGACGACCCTACGTAGAGCTGAATGGCACAGGAGGCGCAGGAGAGAGAGAGCCAGGAAGCAAACTACATTCATAGCTAATCCATTTGGATTTATCAAACAGCTGTTGGGGCAGAAACACAGTGGGCGTCTAGTTTGCTCCAAAGAAGAAGTTAACAACTTCTTGAAAAACAACCTGAGCGACCCTGAAAAAGAGAAAGAGCTAGGGCCCCTCAGTGCCTTATTGGACATACCATCTCCCACTATCAAATTCATCACCAGCGAGCCCACCTGGAAGGAAATCCAGGAGGTTGTTACTGCAGCCAGAGCCAGTTCAGCTCCAGGACCCAGTGGAGTACCCTACAAGGTGTACAAGCGATGCCCGGAACTCCTTAGAATCCTTTGGAGGATCCTGCGAGTGATTTGGCGCAGAGGAACTGTTGCAGACCAGTGGAGGCAGGCTGAGGGTGTTTGGATACCTAAAGAGGAAAATTCCACCAAGCTGGAGCAGTTCAGGACCATCTCGCTCCTTAGCGTTGAGGGAAAGATCTTCTTCAGCATCCTTTCCAGAAGGTTGACTGACTTCCTCCTCAAGAATGCCTACATCGACACCTCAGTCCAGAAAGGTGGAATCCCAGGTGTGCCAGGATGCGTGGAACATACCGGTGTGGTTTCCCGGCTGATCAGGGAGGCGCGGGAGGGTAAGGGAGACCTTGCTGTGCTTTGGCTTGACCTTGCCAATGCGTACGGCTCCATACCCCACAAGCTCGTGGAGACTACCCTGGACCGACACCATGTACCCAAGAAGATCAAAGACCTCATCCTGAATTACTACGGGAACTTCAGGCTCAGGGTCACTTCCGGGAGGATAACATCAGATTGGCACAGGCTTGAAAAAGGCATTATAACTGGGTGTACAATCTCAGTTTGCCTCTTTGCCCTAGCCATGAACATGGTAGTCAAGGCAGCTGAAACGGAATGCAGAGGCCCTCTGTCGAAGTCTGGAACTCGACAGCCCCCCCATCAGATCCAGCCGCACTGCCGTGTCGCCCTTCTGTCCGGACGACGATGACAAGACCAGAAATACACTTCAAAAGCTCCAGAGTTTTACCTCCAAAAATAGAGAGGTAAGACAAAGTCAGAGTCAGCTGCATAAAACACTGAAAGGGATTGGCGCGGTTGGGAGAGTGGCCGTGCCAGCAACCTGAGGGTTCCTGGTTCGATCCCCACCTTCTACCAACCTCGTCACGTCCGTTGTGTCCCGCCATCAGTGTGAGAATGTGTGTGAATGGGTAAAGTACCTTGAAGGTAGAAAAGCGCTATACAAGTATAACCCATTTACCATTGTTCCTATAACCCCTTTGTTCAAATGTTTGTTCCACTTGGCATCTTGTCTGACTCGCACCATGCACAGCCTTCCTTGTCACATATTGTTCCTTTTCCCGCTATCCATCCAGTAATTCAAACTGATCCAGCAGCGCGACTGAAGATTATTTTTATTTACAAAAATCAAGGAACCAGGATACTCGGGAAACAAAATAAAAGGTAGCCTATATAAAACGACATATATGTGCACATGTATGCACTGATTAAAAATACAGAACTATAATGCCCACGTTTAGACTTTCTCCATCACACGCCATCTTGTTTTTTCCTCCTTCTTCTTCTTTCTATTTCCAGCAGACTAGTAGAACATCTTAGGTGTATTGCTGCCCTCCATAGGTTCTTCACGGGATTTCCTCCTTCTGTCCTATGGCCCACACTACATTCTACAGTCCAGTAGGTGGCAGTATGAACCTTTCAAGTCATGGCTGCAAACTGCCAGTAAGAAGAAGAAGTAATAGAGCTGGTTGCTTGTTTCTCTCGCGAGATCTGACAACATGTTTGAATAGAACAATTGACAGGATGACAACATCCAAACAAACCAAGTCATCTCCAATACATCTCAACATTACACACATCCTCCAGGCTGAGTTAGTCTAGATGATGAAGTAAGCTGGAAACTACATGGAAGTCATATAAAAGAAAACATTTAAAGATTGACTGCGATAATGAATAGAATAAAATACATACCCACAAATATTAACTACTTTTATTGTACCCAACTTTAGTTGAAGCATACATTGTTTATTGCATAAAGGTCTGGGGACATACATATAAAACAATCACACAACAATATTCATATTACAAAAGAGAGTAATAAAGATAATTAAAAGAATGGATTATAGAGACCCAACAAAAGATTCATAAAGTCACACATTTTAAAATTGTATAAAAGACAACTGTTCAAATGATGTATAAAGTAAATAATAATATGCTTCCAGAAATGGTCCAGAAGATGTTTCAGATGTGAACCAGTAAATATGAACTAAGAGGGATTTATGTGTACTCAAAAGCAAAGGTATGAACACATGTAAAACAAATATGTATATCATATAAAGGAGTTCATCTATGGAATCATCTACAATTAGAAAATAAAATATGTAACACTTCATTATTTCAAAAACATATATAAAACACTAATATGAATAAGTATAAAAGTGAATAATGAATATCTACACTTCAAATGTTTATTGTATGTAACATATTTTATGTACTGTTTATTCTCACCTTTTCAGTCAAATTGTTCTGTTCATTTTAAAGTACACAAATGTGTATATTAAAGGCCTACTGAAATTATTTTTTATTTTTTTTAAACAGGGATAGCAGATCCATTCTATGTGTCATACTTGATCATTTCGCGATATTGCCATATTTTTGCTGAAAGGATTTAGTAGAGAACAACGACGATAAAAATCGCAACTTTTGGTATCTGATAAAAAAAAAGCCTTGCCCCTAGTCAGTTGAAAGTCTCCTCACATTCTACCATTGTTTTCAATGGCAGCTAGAGCGATTCGGACCGAGAAAGCGACGATTACCCCGTTAATTTGAGCGAGGATGAAAGATTTGTGGATGAGGAAAGTGAGAGTGAAGGACTACAGTGCAGTACGTATCTTTTTTCGCTCTGACCGTAACTTAGGTACAAGCTGGCTCATTGGATTCCACACTTTCTCCTTTTTCTATTGTGGATCACGGATTTGTATTTTAAACCACCTCAGATACTATATCCTCTTGAAAATGAGAGTCGAGAACGCGAAATGGACATTCACAGTGACTTTTATCTCCACGACAATACATCGATGAAACACTTTAGCTACGGAGCTAACGTGATAGCATCGTGCTTAACTGCATATAGAAACAAAATAAATAAATCCCTGACTGGAAGGATAGACAGAAGATCAACAATACTATTAAACCATAGACATGTAACTACACGGTTGATGCTTTCCAGCCTGGCGAAGCTTAACAATGCTGTTGCTAACGACGCCATTGAAGCTAACTTAGCAACCGGACCTCACATAGCTATGGTAAAAACATTAGCTATCCACCTACGCCAGCTCTCATCTGCTCATCAACACCCGTGCTCACCTGCGTTCCAGCGATCGACGGTCCGACGAAGGACTTCACCCGATCACAGATGCGGTCGGCGAGACGGAGGAAGTTAAGGTGAGTTCGCCGGCTAGCGCGTCTGCTATCCATCTCTGTCCTCCTGGCTGTGTTGCTGTAGTCCGCCGCTAATACACCGATCCCACCTACAACTTTCTTCTTTGCCGTCTTCATTGTTCATTTAACAAATTGCAAAAGATTCACCAACACGGATGTCCAGAATACTGTGGAATTTTGAAATTAAAACAGAGCTTTTTTGTATTGTATTCAATGGGGTACCAATACTTCCGTATCAATCGTTTACGTCACGCGCATACCTCATCATATCTCGACGTTTTCAGCCGGAAGTTTCCCGGGAAATTTAAAATTGCACTTTATAAGTTAACTTGGCCATATTAGCATGTGTTGCAATGTTAAGATTTCATCATTGATATATAAACTATCAGACTGCGTGGTCGCTAGTAGTGGCTTTCAGTAGGCCTTTAACTCATGTACTTGACTGAAATAAAAGCACTAATCTGAAGTGTCTAATCTATAAATGTTAGAATCATATTAACAAGATTGTGTTACACACACAACAATGATGTCACACATGTTATATGTACTGATGTTGTTTGAAAGTCAAAGTTAAAGTTTTGACAGTTTATTTCAAATCCTGCATCTTCATTTGCTGCTGCTGTTCTCACCAGCACACTTGTGTTTCTTACACTGGTACTTAGAAGAGAATCTTTCACCACACACACTGCAACTCAACACTTTCTCTACTGTGTGTGTTCTCATGTGTATTTTAATGGATTTTGGGAAACTAAAGCTTTTGTTGCAGCTTGAACAGGAGTATGGTTTTTCACCAGAATGCGTTATCATGTGTGATTTTAATTGGGGCCTTCGAGTAAAATCTTTACCACAGATTGAACATGAAAAAGGTTTTTCACCAGTGTGTATTCTCATGTGTACTTTAAAACTTTCATTTCTTGCAAAACTTTTACCACATTCTGAGCAGAAAAAAGGTTTTTCTCCACTGTGTCTTCTCATGTGTACTTTTAAATGTTGTTTTATTACAAAACTTTTACCACAATCTGAGCAGGGAAAAGGTTTTTCTCCCGTGTGTTTTCTCATGTGTACTTTTAAAGGGCTTTTTCGTACAAAAGTTTTACCACATTCTAAGCAGGAAAAAGGTTTTTCTCCAGTGTGTATTCTCACATGTTCTTTCAGCATTTGTTTTAGTCTAAAATCTCTACCGCATTCTGAGCAGGAAAAAGGTTTTTCTCCAGTGTGTATTCTCATGTGTCTTCTCAAATTGTGGCTTTGAGTAAAATCTTTACCACATTCTGAGCAGGAAAAAGGTTTTCCTCCAGTGTGTATTCTCATATGTTCTTTCAGCATTAGTTTTAGTCTAAAATCTGTACCGCATTCTGAGCAGGAAAAAGGTTTTTCTCCAGTGTGTATTCTCATGTGTGTTTTTAGACGACAATGGTATTTAAAAGTTTTGTCACAGTGAGAACATGTGAAGTGTGTGTTGTCAGTGTGACATGTCTTATCATCTTTAGAGTGTTCATCATCAGTGTCAGGAGAGTGTGACGTTGTGTCCTCACTATCTGATAGTGGAGCTAAGAGCTTGTCTGCTTGTGATCCTCCACAGTGGTCTCCATCAGCTTCTGTTGTCATGTGTTGAGTTGAGCTGCTGCTTGGAGGCTCCGCCTCTCTCTTCTCCTCACTTTCACCTTTGACCTCATCACCTTCACCCTTCACAGGGACACCAATTACTGGGAACTCCTCCAAACATTCAAGATGCTCTCCCTCCTGACTGATGCTGTGTTCCTCCTCTTCCTCTTTAATGTGAGGGCTCAGTGGATCCACCGCTTTCTCTTTAAAATGGTGTGTCAGTGGGTCCTCCTCTTCCTCTTTAAAATGGGGTGTCAGTGGATCCACCTCTTCCTCCTTAATGTGAGGGCTCAGTGGATCCACCACTTCCTCTTTAAAATGGGGTGTCAGTGGGTCCTCCTCTTCCTTTTTAAAATGGGGGATCAGTGGGTATTCCTCTTCCTTCTTAATGTGGGAGGGCTGTGGCTCCTCCGTCCGCATCCTGAACCTCCACTTCTGTTGCTCAGGGTGAAGATGTTCTTCCCAGACGTCTGCAAGACAAACACACCATCTCTGCTCAGTCACACAATGCATTCAGTACTTTTACATGCACTTAGGAAAAACACGTTATCGTATGAACTGTCTTGAAATCTCAGTGACGCACAAACACGCTGCTCTTTACAACATTATACACAGGAAAATCAAAACAAACAAGGACAAAAGGACTTTTTACTATGGATAGACTATATGGTTTAAAATTGATTTTGTGATCTATTATTTCATATAGAATTACTATGTTATTACTATAATTAATATAATATTAATTATAATTAATATTAATATTACTATATTTTATGTTGCACGATTGCACCAAGAAAAATTCCTAGTTTGTGAACCCGTTCTCAAACAATGGCAATAAAACTATTCTGATTCTGATTCTTTTTTTTTTTCTTTTTCTTTTGTATGTCCTGCCCAGCTTCTAAGGCAAATCATATAGTAGATGTAGATGCCCATATCGGCTGTTCAGATTTACTTTACAAAAGAGAAGTGTAGGATACTTCTCTTGTTGCCTTATTTGTATTTGACTTTATTAAATGTATTTATATTATCATTTGGTGCAGCCGGGCCGGAGCAGGAGGGGATAGAAAGAGAGAAAAAGGAAGACAGAGGGGGGATTGTGGGGACAAGAGGGGGATTAGACAGAGAGACAAAAACAACAACAGCAAACACAACAACAACAACAACAGAGCAACATCAGCAAATACGACATGTACAAATATGATGGTAAAAGTAATAGCAAATAAGCAGTTAGCGAAAATAAAAAATAATACAGAAATGACAATGAGCATTATTACACTAAAAATGGAGCAATATGAATACCAATAGAAATAGTGCTATTGATAATAAACAATACCAATACTTTTCCTTTATTATCAACAATACAATTGTTCAAATGCAACAATACATATACGTAATGATAACTTGAGATACGAAAGAATGCAGAAAAATGGAGGGGAAGAAAGAGAAGCAACCTACATTAACCTTGTAGATTGTTATAGTAACAATAGGTTAAGCTTTGTCAGTGTGCCATGTGTTATACCCAGTTTACCCTAGGGCAACAACGTTAATATATGTTTGATGAAACGTGATTATGTGCATGAGTGTATGTGTGTATATGTACTTGTATATGTACAGTATGTGTATATGTGTGCTTGTACAGTGAATGTATATGTACAGTATGTGTATATGTGTGTTTGTACAGTGAATGTATATGTATAGAATGTGTATATCTGTGTTTGTACAGTGAATGTATATGTACAGTAAGTGTATATGTGTGTTTGTACAGTGAATGTATATGTATAGTATGTGTATGTGTGTGTTTGTACAGTGAATGTATATGTACAGTATGTGTATACAGTATGTATGTTTGTACAGTGAATGTATATGTACAGTATGTGTATATGTATGTTTGTACAGTGAGTGTATATGTACAGTATGTGTATATGTATGTTTTTACAGTGAATGTATATGTACAGTATGTGTATGTGTATGTTTGTATAATGAGTGTGCGTGTGGATGTACGAACTTTGAGTGTGTAAATATGTACTGTATTTGTATATGTATGTGGGAGCGTAGGTACCTATGTATGTGTGTATGTATGTATGTGAGCATATGTGAATTTGTATGTACAATACATTTGACTCTCAGTGTGTGTGGGAGCCAGTGTACGGCCCCAGCCTCCCCGAGAGCCCATCCCACAAACAGTAGGTGTGGTGCCCAGGGCCGGGCCCAAAGCGCCGCCCACAAGGGCCAGCAGCAGGCCGCAGACAGACGCACCCGGCAGAGGACAGGGCACGAGAAAAGCAGGGGACAGCCATACCCCAAGCCAGCGAGAGACCACACCCCACACGGGCAGAAAGGTGGGACTACCCGCCCGAGCGCCCGTAGACCCCCCGCAACCGGACGGGAAGACCGCCCCCGCCGCACCGGCAACCGGGCCCTCACGAGCCCACCCCCCGAGCGCGGCGAGGCCAGCCCCCGGCCACCCCACCCAAGTTGGCCGCCACAGGACCACCCAGCACGGGGCCACGGGAACAACCCATCCCAACCCGCAGGGACCCCAACGATGGAGATGGAACAACCAGCAACCGCCCCGCCGAGTCCCCCCCCTGAGATAGGGGAGAAAAAATAAATAAAAATAATATTAATAAAATATATATTTTTTTAAATAAATAAATAAATAATTAAATATATTTTTAAAAAAGAACTAAAAGAAGATCACAGACATGCTGACACACAAGGTCACTACCCCAACAACTGGCCGACTCGCAGCACCTCGGAGAACCTTGCAGCACCAAGCCACCACAGTAGACGCAGGGACTAGACCCAGCAGGCCCCAACCAAGACGGGCACCCGGAAGGGATGGACGGTGGGACCCAGGAGCTCCAGACACGCAGTCCGGATGCAGTAGCCTGAGGCGCCGACCCCCACCTGAGAAAAGCAGAAACCTAATCCTGCAGCCACCAAACCGGATCCCCTCAACGCCTTGACTGCACCTAGAAATTCTGTCCATAAAAGTTATGAACAGAATGGGTGACAAAGGGCAGCCTTGGCGGAGTCCAACCCTCACTGGAAATGTGTCCGACTTACTGCCGGCAATGCGGACCAAGCTCTGACACTGATCATACAGGGAGCGGACCGCCACAATCAGACAGTCCGATACCCCATACTCTCTGAGCACTCCCCACAGGACTTCCCGAGGGACACGGTCGAATGCCTTTTCCAAGTCCACAAAGCACATGTAGACTGGTTGGGCAAACTCCCATGCACCCTCAAGGACCCTACCGAGAGTATAGAGCTGGTCCACAGTTCCACGACCAGGACGAAAACCACACTGTTCCTCCTGAATCCGAGGTTCGACTATCCGACGTAGCCTCCTCTCCAGTACACCCGAATAGACCTTACCGGGAAGGCTGAGGAGTGTGATCCCCCGATAGTTAGAACACACCCTCCGGTTCCCCTTTTTAAAGAGAGGAACCACCACCCCGGTCTGCCAATCCAGAGACACCGCCCCCGATGTCCACGCGATGCTGCAGAGTCTTTGAGAGGAGTTGTGAATGACCGCAGGGCCACAACATTAGGTACACCTGCAGACTGCAGCACGGATTTCATATTTCATTCATTCACAACTCCTCTAACACAAACATTATTGTTTTTGCACTTTTTTGCCTCTTATTAAATAACTTTTTTAAATAGATTCAATCTTGCACGTGGAAAGTTTAAGTGTGGGCTTTAGTTGATAAGACACTCCCGTCAGGGGGTGCATTAATCCAGCACAACAGCAGCGCATGGTCTTCATTTATAAGTAAAGGTAAGACCATAATAACATTTTTTTATTATTAAATGTGCTTTTTGTGTGCTACTGTTTGTATGTGTAAAGTTAAAGTTAAGTTAAAGTACCAATGATTGTCACACACACACTAGGTGTGGTGAAATTTGTCCTCTGCATTTGACCCATCCCCTTGTTCAGTGGGAGCAGTGGGCAGCAGCGGCGCCGCGCCCGGGAATAATTTTTGGTGATTTAACCCCCAATTCCAACCCTTGATGCTGAGTGCCAAGCAGGGAAGAATGCTGGTATGAGCTTTTAAACATAACCCTTTAACTGCTGCCAATCAAATGGTGAATAAGATACTCTTTAGGGTTCATATGTTTGTAAATCTGACTGTGATGATGCAGTGCCTGACCACCCATGAACCTCACCGCACGTCACTGGTTACTGCATATGTCAGCAGCCAAATTAGGAGCTTTTGTAACCCGCTTTGAAATTCTTCTATTATCATTCATATACCAAATGATATATCGTGACATATATTGTTATTAGGATATAGATTTGAGGTCATATCGCCCATACCAAACATTGGTTCGCCGAGTCATTTTGTTTGGCCCACAAAATTTATTTATTTCTATATTCTTCAGATGTGTGTGTACGTTTAAAATGTTGTACTACTGTTCTACATCACGTGGACGTGCCATGTCATGGAGTTGGTGTACTTTCAACTAGGGGTGTGACGATACGGTCAGCTCACCAAAGGATACTTGATATTGGCTTTAGGAGAACGAGACAATATTTTGGTGGTTAACATGATTCTTACACATATGTGTACTTCATGTGTATATGAATGTACTTTCCCTTGTGTGCTTAGTTTTACTGTAACTTCATTGTGGATAATATCTATAAACAACCTCAATTGTTTTTCATCTTTAATTTGAAGGACTGTTTACTTATCTGACAAATTCAAAGGAAACTGCACTTTTTTAAAATGTCGCCTATCATTCACAATCCTTATGTAAGACACATGTTTTTAATGTTTATGAATTCTAATTAGTAAAGAAACGTGAGCAAAAATCAGCTAACATTGGAGTCAATGGGAGCTCCTCTATTAGACCCACAAAGTCCTCCAAATAACCATCCAAAAACTGCCAACAATACTCCATTTACATTTTGTGACCTGAATATTAACCAAGTATTAGCGATATTGTTATTATAAGCGCTAACGTTAAGGACCTACTTTTAGCGGCGCATTGATCACAGAAGTAACTAGCTTATGCTGCTATATTGACATACTGAGCTGCTTTCTCACCTCTAAGATGGTGAAAGCTAATTCTAGATTATAAATCATGCTTCTCACTTATATGGTGAAGGTTGTGGACATAAACCGGAGAACTTGGTCAACTTTGACATCCAACTTAGACCTGGAGATGGCAAGAAAGACACGGAAATACGCTTTTTTGCACCCACCCCTTTAAAGTTAAAGTAATTATAATCCTTTGCGAGGATTAATTCTTCATCTAAACGGGAAGATATGAACATCCCATCAGTCGGCATCCCAGTGAGAGCAGACATTGTATGCTTAAAATGAGCAAGTTATGTAAATATGACATGTTATTAAGAATGTTACTACATTACATATATTACAGTGTGTATTTAAAATGTTGAAGGGGGTTTTAGGATGTTATTTAGAGCAGTGGTCCCTAACCACCGGGCCACACAAGGAATAAAAAAAAAAATTTAAATTCTGTTATTAATATTTCTGGTTCCTACATTATATATCAATATAGTATAGCAGTCTGCAGGGATACAGTCCGTAAGCACACAAGATTGTATTTTTTTATGACAAAAAAATAAATAAACAATAACCCCCCACCCGGTCGTTGACCGGTCTGCAGTTACAAAAAGGTTGGGGACCACTGATTTAGAGCACTTTATAGGCAGAATAGAGCGGCTACCAATGACTCAATTGTTAGATAACTTTTGCTAAGGTTTATTTTCTATTGAGGATGCATGAACCATCGACCTGCTCAGTGGCCTTGTGGTTAGAGTGTCTGCCCTGGGACTGGAAAGTCGGGGGTTCAAACCCTGGCCGAGTCATACCAAAGACTATAAACATGGGACCCATTGCCTCCTTGCTTGGCACTCAGAGTCAAGGGTTGGGGGTTAAATCACCAAATGATTCCCGAGCGCGGCCTCCGCTGCCCTCACCTCCCAGGGGGTGAACTTGGGGATGGGTCGAATGCAGAGGATCATTTCACCACACCTAGTGTGTGACTACCATTGGGACCTTAACTTTAACTCACATAGGGACTGTGAAAGATTCCAAAAAGTGCAGTTCCCCTTGAAATTAGAAAATAGAACAACAAGATATCATGTGAAGTGAATTATATTTATATAGCGCTTTTCTCTAGTGACTCAAAGCGCTTTACATTGTGAAACCCAATACCTATTAACATATAAGCCAGTGTGGGTGGCACAACGGCAGTGACAAGGATGGCAGAAGCTGGGATCGAACCTGGAACCCTCAAGTTGCTGGCACGGCCACTCTACCAACCGAGCTATACCGCCCCAAATAACAAGAACATGATACATTAATAATAAAAAGCCTCATAGCAAATGTGATGAATTCTTCTTAATACTGTCCTTTCTCGGGCTTTCCCTTTTAAGGGAAAAGTCCTCCCAGGGTCTTTTGTCCTAATGACTGTCTGGTTAAAGTGAGGAGACTATAATTTAGGAAAACTATTTATTTACAAATGGACTAGAATAAGTCACTCGTTTTTACAGGTAGCTAAAGTTGGGATATAATTAAGATAATAAAGGATGAAGTGATTAAGAAATGTTTAATATAGATTAGAATAGGCCGTGCAACTAATCATATGTCCTGAGTTCCAGTTGAAACGGTTCATGCCCACGCACATACACTCTTATTGCCCACATTCTTGCCACTGTGTACGGGGCTTCTTGGCCGAGGTCTGAAGGACAACACCAGATATGAAGTTGGAGTCCAGGGAGAAAAAAGCACCAGTCAATATCGCACAGAAGGAACCTTCCTGGTGTTACCTGACGGCACGACCACCAAGTTGCGACACCACTACAAAGGCTGCTCCATGCTCGTACCACCTGGCTTGGTAGGCTTGTACCCGCCTACCAAGCCAAAGACTTAGGTCCAATGACGAAACAGGGCGTAGCTGCCGCTGATTGGAACGACACGCAAATACCACATTTTCAACACTCCCCGTTGTCGGTTAAAAACATAGCTATGGGCTGCACTTTGGACACACCTGTTGTAGGCTACAGCTACACAACAGCTAAGCTAAAACAGCACATTTAAGCATATCAAATAATTATGGTTGCTTAATACGTACACAAAGTCTCCAAAACATAAGTCTGATAGAAAGTATCCAGTAACAAACGTGTCCGCATCGTTCAACTTTCTGCACCATGAGCTTGACTTAATGAATTATTGTGGCCACTAGGTGTTGTGAAAGATCAAATTGAACAATTGCAAAAGCATCCGTCATAAGTTTAGTGTTTTTATAATATTTGTGTCAATATGTATAAGCATACTTTGTGGCTTTCACCAGTAGGGTCGCTATCTCTATAAGGGTCAGTCGATATCGCTATGGGGTCTGCAACCCTAATGCCGCCCTCCAGTGGTCCACAGAGGCTGAAAAGGCTTCCATTGACCTCAAACATGACCTGTCCTCCACCTCCGCTTTTGCTGCCCTTTTTCTTTAGAGGTGGTGACACCCCTGACAAGCACTAGATCTATCGTATTACCGTTGCGATGCGTGGGTTCATTTATTATTTGTGTAAGACCACAGCTATCAATTATAGTCTGGAGCGCCACGCATGGAGGGTCCGATGGGGTATTCATATGGATATTAAAGTCCCCCATTATGATTATATTGTCGGCGTGCGTCACTAGATCAGCAACAAACTCTGAGAATTCACTGATGAAGTCCGAATAGGGCCCAGGGGGGCGGTAGACAACAGCCAGGTGGAGAGGCAGCGGTGTGACAAACCTCAAAGTGAGCACCTCAAACGAGTTATATTTATTATTTAGGTTAGGTGTAAGATTATAGTTTTCATTGTATATTAGTGTGACACCCCCTCCCCTTTTAAGAGGTCGGGCAACATGTGTATTGGTATAGTTAGTAGGAGATGCCTCATTTAGCGCAAAAAAATCGTCTGGTTTGAGCCAGGTCTCGGCGAGACCAACGACGTCAAGTTTGTTGTCTCTAATGACTTCATTAACTAACAACGTTTTGGAAGATAATGATCTTATGTTTAAAAAGCCCATATAATAGGTAGTGGGCTGTTTTGAGGATTGTTTGTTAAAATTATCCGAAGTAGCAATATTAATAATGTTGCTTTTATTATGCGTAGTGCACTTTAAATAGTTTCGACCATATCTAGGAATTGATACGACGGGGATATTGAGATTGTTTGCTTGATATTGCGATAAACTGAACGCATCATAGTTAGCTACCTCAGTACAATGTATGTCTGCCTCTGACACGGTCACAAAAGAAAAAACATTATGTGAGTTGTGTTTTATTCTAAGAGAATTGCTATGTGTGCAGGGATTATCCAGCCTGACGCCGGCTAGTTCTAGTTTAAATGGCTTCTTACCCGGACACTCCACGCTTCTTTGGTTAGCTTTTCTCTTTGTTGTTAGCCCAGCTCGGCATCCCCGCTTCTGCTTCCGCTCACACCGCTTACGTCGTCTCCATTGGCGGTCACCGCTAGCACTTGACTCCGCTGCTACAAAGGCCGCTCGATGTAGCCCGCGAAGTATTCCCATGCTAGCGAGGAGGTCCACCGTACATGCATCTTTCAGTCTATAACGACCCGATCCATCCACATCCAGAATTGTCTGTCGGTCGTATGTGATCACAGAGTGTTCACGCTTTGAGCCAGCCATGAAATTGACAGAAATGACGGGTGTTTTTTGCCAAATCGCTCTACACTCCCAAGAGCGTTAGCATCGCCATGCGCCGCCATTTTAATAACACAATAACAATCATGTGTCTGAGTACACCTATTAATCACAATTAATCTAACACGTCTTGTTCACGTTAATGATGAAATATAAAGTTAGTAAACATGTGAGAGTAAGAAGTAAACCAACCTGTTCTGTGTAACACAACTTGAGGTTTCTTGAAAACAGCCTCCAGTAGTTGACGTAGTCTTGTGTTCTCTTCTTTTGTTCGAGAAAGTTCCTCCTCGTACTCTGCTATCGTTCTTTCGCACATTTTCACACAATCACAACACTTTTCGCACATTTTCACACAAGCACAACACTTTACGCTCACACTTGATCTTAACTAAGCGATGTGTTGATCAAATCCGCGTCTCTTTGTTAGCAGCTAACAAGCTAAGCTAACTAGCATGCTGAGCTAAGTAGCGCGCTAAAACAACTAGCAAGCTAAGCGGGCTTAATAATCTCCAAAGTTGAGTGAGACGAGTGGAGTTTATCCTGACACGGAGGATGAATAAAGTGTAGTTAGTAGCGATGTGAGGAGATGTGCCGAGGCTTAGAAGCGTGTGTGGAGTAAAGGAGGACTTTGCTGCAAAGCGCATATCCTCCACGCATGCGTCACTTAGGGGCGGGGCCAAAGAGTCATAGTGATGGGCAAGTCATGAACGAACCGTTCAAAATGTATTATTTTCATGGTGCCCACAAAAAACATGGCAACTAATGAATGATATTTCAAATATATAAACCGTATTTGACTTTCAATGAGAAAAATATGAAAATAATTAACTAGTACTGTTTTTAATGCACTTACCGAATTTACTGTATAAGCTGTTCAAGCTAATAGCATTGTTCTTTACTTAAAAAACAACAACTTGAAAATAGTTATTGTTTGCACTTTAGCGTAAAATGCACTGAGTGTATTTTTCTGTGAGTGTTTGGAGTTATTACAGGGAACTCAGCTACCATTATACTTTAAAATGCTAATTGCTTCTCCTCATAAATTGTAGCCTGAGTGTTGGATATTCTAATATTTTTTCAGGGCTGTTTGGCTCAACTGTAATGTGTGCACTAAACACATGGACTGATACATTCTTGCATTTGCACTACAAGCTACATTATTGCATTCCCCTTATATTGACTCCTACTAGTCATGCTGCATCCTTTCAGTTATATTGAATGTATATGGAACTGTATGTCTGTGCGGAATTGTTAATGTTTATTACTATGCTGGAGTGTAATTATGTTTTAATTGTCATCCAGAATGTGTGTACTCCTTTAAGAATGGCAGTATGTGAGGTGAGTAAGTGAGTGGGCAAGTGAGGTGAGGGAGTGGAAGCAGTTAATGTGCAGGAGCGTTAGTAGCTTAGTGGATGTCCGGTTGGCTTTGTGGAAAACATAAATAAAGTGACAGAGTTGCAACGAATCGACAACTGTTGGGTCGTCATTCCAACCCAACAGCTGAACTGTAGGACCCACTGCCGGGTAAAGTGGAGGGTGTTACCCCCGACGATACATCGGCCCTGAAAGGAATGTCTCCCCTGCGCTCCTCGACCACTGTCTGGGAGCTGACAATCAGGAAAGGTGTACAATTCTGCATCCAAGAGAACACAACCATTGCAGCCCATCCGTCCATTCATCCATTTTCTTCTGCTTATCCGAGGTCGGATCAGCCTAAGCAGAGAAGCCCAGACTTCCCTCTCCCAGCCACCTCATCCAGCTTCTCCCGGGGGATCCCGAGGCGTTCCCAGGCCAGCCGGGAGACATAGTCTTCCTAAAGTGTCCTGGGTCTTCCCCGTGGCCTCCTGCCGGTCTGAGTTGCTCGAAACACCTTCTTAGGTGGCATCCTGACCAGATGCCCAAACCACTCCATCTGTCTAATCGATGTGGAGGAGCAGCGGCTTTACTTCGAGCTCCTCCCGGGTGACAGAGCTTCTCACCCTATCTCTAGGGGAGAGCCCCACTCATTTCGGCCGCTTGTACCCGTGATCTTGTCCTTTCGGTCATAACCCAAAGCTCATGACCATAGGTGAGGATGGAAACGAAGATCGACCGGTAAATTGAGATCTTTGCCTTCCGGCTCAGCTCCTTCTTCACCTCAACGGATCGATACAGCGTCTGCATTACTGAAGACGCCGCACCGATCCGCCGGTTGATCTCCCGATACACTCTTCCCTCACTCGTGAACAAGACTCCGAGGTACTTAAACTCCTCCAAATGGGGCAAGATCTCCTCCCCAAATTGGAGATGGCACTTCACCCTTTCCCAGGCGAGAACCATGGACTCGAACTTGGAGGTGCTTATTCTCATCCTAGTCGCTTCACACTCGGCTGCGAACCGATCCAGTGAGAGCTAAAGATCCTGGCCAGATGAAGCCATCAGGACCACATCCTCTGCAGAAAGCAGAGACCGAATCCTGCAGCCACCAAACCGGATCCCCTCAACGCCTTGACTGCGCCTAGAAATTCTGTCCATAAAAGTTATGAACAGAATCGGTGACAAAGGGCAGCCTTGGCAGAGTCCAACCCTGACTAGATACAGGTCCAACTTACTGTCGGCAATGTGGACCAAGCTCTGACACTGATCGAACAGGGAGCGGACCGACAGAATCAGACAGTCCGATACCCCATACTCTCTGAGCACTCCCCACAGGACTTCCCGAAGAACACGGTCGGCCATGCATCCAAAATGTAACATCATCTTGAGGACAAGCAAAGTGTCTGTTGTTTTACAATTTAATTATCTATTTAATAAGAAATGTTCAGAGAATACTTTTTTTTTTTTGAGTATTTATTTGAGGCTTCAAAAGACACAAGTTGTCCGTTTACAGGAGAGTGTCGGTGAGGCACACACATTTTATCTTAGCTCAGGAATGCATGGGGGAAGGGTTGGAGATAAGCGGGAAACTCTTAGTTAGGAAAAGTAAACACACTCTAAGTAAGGCGAGACATTAGTCTGAATATGATGCATCTAGCAAAGTGAGACAGGCAGAAGAAACAAAGCAATACAGCATAAACACGTCAGAAAAAATACTTGAAGATGAATCTTTAACCAAAACAAGTACCACGAAAATGTTGATTTTTGCTATTACATCATCAGTAAGCCAACGTTTGGCCCAGGAATCACAGGATATAGATTCACAATACAAGCACCATGTTTGCACCAAAACACACACAAACACACACACCCACACACACACACACATGCACACACACACACACACTTACACGTGACACACAAGTCCCACGCAAAACAGGAACAACATTCTTCCTACAAAACACCAATTCTGATGCACCATTAGATACTGAAGTGAACTAATTAACTCATATTATGTTTTGCTTATGGTGAAGGTTTATATTCACCTTGGAGAAAGCGAAGAACCAAGTTTAAGTAAATAGTAGTATTTCAGTTTGAGCACATAATAAGATAAGGCCCCTTAGTTTGACATTCACAGGTGGGCTGGATCACTCCTCATAGGGAAGAAGCCCTAATTTGGACTTCGGAATGCAGAAGTGATAGCCCTATCCTTGAAGCCCTAACCTTGAGAAGAGACTACATGTCATAATTATTTCCCTCGAAGCAGAGACAAATGTGTGTGTGTGTGTGTGCGTGCGTGCGTGCGTGCGTGCGTGTGTGTGTGTGTGTGTGTGTGTGTGTGTGTGTGTGTGTGTGTGTGTGTGTGTGTGTGTGTGTGTGTGTGTGTGTGTGTGTGTGTGTGTGTGTGTGTGTGTGTGAGGGGTCCAAAGTAATTATAGTGGGGGCTGTGCCCTAGTCGAGCTTTATGCTTAGCAACACCCCTAGTGGGAGGTTCCAGTTTCTGGATCATCTGAGAGGTCACAGACATGTTCTCTTCTGGAGGAAGATGTAGGCTATTCCTGCCCTTTTCCAGCTAAAACGAAGGCGCATAGTACCTAAAAATAATAATAAATACCTTCCCTGTGATTGATAATATCTACATTCATCATTGCTGAAGGACTTGTGATGACACATCTAGTCCTTGGAGGTGAACTGGTAACGTCAACATGAAGGACTGAAATCATTTCTGAGTCAAACAATATTTTCTGTCTTATCAAAACCACCACACTGAGAAATTACTTGCAAATAATTATTCCTTCTTCAAAAGCACGTCCCACTTTTTACTTTCATCCTCATCTTTGTGTAAACTTCAAAATGAAAACAGGAGATTTGAGAGATTATGCACAAAATCATTTTACAGAGGAGATCAAGCTTATTTTATTCCTTCATATTGCTTACATTTCTTCCACAAAACTCACATTTGTATGCACATCTGTATAATGGATGATAATGAACTAAAGCTGCTAAAATTGTTAATTACTAGATGACAAAATGTTCTACAGTCAGACATTCGGTTGTTTGTAATTTCAAGTATAGTATCTGCTGGAATAGGAAATCACATGTTCTGTAGGACTGTGTAAGGCAAGCCAACAGCCAGTTCTTAAAAATAGTGGTCCATCTTTGTGGATAGATAATAAATCATGAGCATAAAACACTATAAAACACGTGTGGCAGATAAAAAGAGCGAAAATAAGTGCATTTAAAAACAATACTTTTTCATTATTTTTATATATACCTGATTAAAAGTCAAATACGGCTGATATATCTGAAATATCATTTGTTGCCATGTTTTTTGTGTGGGCACCATGAAAACATACATTTTGAACGGTTCGTTCGTGACATGCCCATCACTATGACTCTTTGGCTCCGCCCCTAAGTGACGCATGCGTAGAGGATGCGCTTTGCCGCAAAGTCCTCCTTTACTCCACACACGCTCCTAAGCCTCGGCACATCTCCTCACATCGCTACTAACTACACTTTATTCATCCTCCGTGTCAGGATAAACTCCACTCGTCTCACTCAACTTTGGAGATTATTAGGCCCGCTTAGCTTGCTAGTTGTTTTAGCGCGCTAGTTAGCTTAGCGTGCTAGTTAGCTTAGCTTGTTAGCTGCTAACAAAGAGACGCGGATTTGATCAACACATCGCTTAGTTAAGATCAAGTGTGAGTGTAAAGTGTTGTGATTGTGTGAAAATGTGCGAAAGAACGATAGCAGAGTACAAAGAGGAACTTTCTCGAACAAAAGAAGAGAACAAAAGACTACGTCAACTACTGGAGGCTGTTTTCAAGAAAGCTCAAGTTGTGTTACACAGAACAGGTTTGTTTACTTCTTACTCTGTCGTCTCTAATGGCAGTCTTGACATCTCCAGTGATGGTGCTGTCTTCCACACTTCAGTGGCAGGATCATTGACACAGATGGTGAAGTTTCAGTGCTCAGCAGAGATGTAACAGTTTAGAGGTGTTTAAGCACCTGGAGGACCTCCTCTGCCGCTCTCACATCATCATCAGACAGGGTGATGATGTTTTTGACATTTGTCTTCAGGGTCTTGTAGGTCTATGCAGAGTATATAGCTGCCTGCTGCTCCAACATATCATAAGTGAATATTTTGCAATTTGTTTAATGAACAATGGAGATTACAAAGAAGAAAGTTGTAGGTGGGATCGGTGTATTAGCGGCTGGCTGTAGCAACACAACAAGAAGGACTTACTTGGATAGCAGACGCGCCAGCCGATGCTAGCCGCCAACCACATATGTGTTGGGGTGAAGTCCTTCGTCGCGCCGTCGATCGCTGGAACGCAGGGGAGCACGGGTGTTGATGATCAGATGAGGGCTGGCTGGCGTAGGTAGATAGCTAATGTTTTCATCATAGCTCTGTGAGGTCCGGTTGCTAAGTTGCTAAGTTAGTCTTAGTGTCGTTAGCAACAGCATTGTTAAGCTTTCCCAGGCTGAGAATTATTAACCGTGTAGTTACATGTACAAGGTATAATAGTATTGTTGATCTTCTGTCTATCCTTCCAGTCAGGGATTTATTTATTTTGTTTCTATCTGCATTTGAGACAGATGCTATCACGTTAGCTCATGCTAAAGAGCTTCGTCGATGTATTGTCGTGGAGATAAAAGTCACTGTGAATGTCCATTTCGCATTCTTGACTCTCATTTTCAAGAGGATATAGTATCCGAGGTGGTTTGAAATACAAATCCGTGATCCACAATAGAAAAAGGAGAGAGTGTGGAATCCAATGAGCCAGCTTGTACCTAAGTTACGGTCAGAGCGAAAAAAGATATGTATTTCACTGCAATCTAGTCCGTCACTCTAACGTTCCTCATCCACAAATCTTTCATCCTTGCTCAAATTAATGGGGTAATCGTCGCTTTCTCGGTCCGAATAGCTCTAGCTGCGTTGAAAACAATAGGAAAATATGAGGAAGTGAACAACTGACAACGTCACGCTACTTCCGGTAGGGGCAAGGTTTTTTTTTAATCAGAGACCAAAAGTTGCAAACTTTATCGACGTTGTTCTATACTAAATCCTTTCAGCAAAAATATGGCAATATCGCAAAATGATCAAGTATGACACATAACATGGATCTGCTATCCCCGTTTAAATTTAAAAAATTCATTTCAGTAGGCCTTTAAAGGCCTACTGAAAGCCACTACTACCGACCACGCAGTCTGATAGTTTATATATCAATGATGAAATCTTAACATTATAACAAATGCCAATACGGCCAGGTTAACTTATAAAGTGACATTTTAAATTTGCCGCTAAACTTCCGGTTCGAAACGCCTCTGAGGATGACGTATGCGTGTGACGTAGACCGGCGAACACGGGTATGCCTTCCACATTGAAGCCAATACGAAAAAGCTCTGTTTTTATTTCATAATTCCACAGTATTCTGGACATCTGTGTTCGTGAATCTGTTGCAATCATGTTCATTGCATTATGGAGAAGGAAGCTGAGCAAGCAAAGAAGAAAGTTGTCGGTGCGAAATGGACGTATTTTTCGAACGTAGTCAACAACAACAGTCCACAGCCGGCGCTTCTTTGTTTACATTCCCGAAAGATGCAGTCAAGATGGAAGAACTCGGATAACAGAGACTCTAACCAGGAGGACTTTTGACTTCGATACACAGACGCCTGTAGAGAACTGGGACAACACAGACTTTCACCTGCCAGCGTCCTATGTTTTATATTTCACTTATCTTTATTTGAACCCCGGGGTTTTTACACAATGTGAACTTGGGAAGATACACACTTTTAAAAAAAACAGTCTGCAGCGATCTACCGCACAAAAACATGTTTTTTTGACATGCACCTCCGTTTGTCACTTTCTCTCAGCTTTTCTTCAACTTGCTTTTTCCCATACAACTACATCCTGGATGCATCTCTTCCTCACACTTGCAACACCATGTTTCTGTGTCTATTCTCCTCCAAAACTTCTCATACTTGCCTCTCTCTGTCCGCTGTGTCCACACTTCTCACAAACTGTCCAACAATGATCTTCTTTATCTCGTCCATTATCTTCCTGTCCCCACTCTGGGACAAATACACTCCATTACGCGTCCCAAACTCTTCACACTCACGGTCAAAATCACCATCCATTTTTACTCTTTTTCTCTTTTAACACGTAAATCCATCAACAAATCAGTGTTATAAAATTCAACAAGATCAACAACAATCCAAAACCATATAATGTCATACATCTCTCTCTCTGATTTACATCAGTTTTCGAGGGCCGCAAACCTCCTCGACGTATACTGAAACGTTGCACCGAGATGAACACGTCTGTCAATCTCACTAGTCTACGGGGCGGCAAGGCCCTAGATGTCACTTACAACTTTATTCACTTCTTCACACTAATGACGTGACTCTCGACCTTAAGACAAATTAGCCCACTACCTATTTACAATTTGTGTTTCCAGGACAATGCCCGAAACACGAGTGAGTCACCCCTCACTCGGAGTCCGTCGCGGCGGACGTCTCTGTGGCGCTAATTTTCTTTTTCTTTTCGTATGACCTTAAAGGCCTACTGAAATGAATTTTTTTTTATTTAAACGGGGATAGCAGATCTATTCTATGTGTCATACTTGATCATTTCGCGATATTGCCATATTTTTGCTGAAAGGATTTAGTATAGAACAACGACGATAAAGATTGCAACTTTTGGTATCTGATAAAAAAAAGGCTTGCCCCTACCGGAAGTAGCGTGACGTAGTCAGTTGAACATATACGCAAAGTTCCCTATTGTTTACAATGATGGCCGCATGAAGTGAGAGAGATTCGGACCGAGAAAGCGACAATTTCCCCATTAATTTCAGCGAGGATGAAAGATTTGTGGATGAGTAAAGTGCAAGTGAAGGACTAGTGGGGAGTTGAAGCTATTCAGATAGGGAAGATGCTGTGAGAGCCGGGGGTGACCTGATATTCAGCTGGGAATGACTACAACAGTAAATAAACACAAGACATATATATACTCTATTAGCCACAACACAACCAGGCTTATATTTAATATGCCACAAATTAATCCTGCATAAAAACACATACGTGTTTGTTATGCTAGCTCCTAGCACCTCTGCTAGCTCCTAGCTCCATAGAACACGCCAATACAATTCAAACACCTGATCAACACACACAATCACTCAGCCCAAAAGACCGTTCACCTAACCCAAGGTTCATAAAGCTTATATATTTTTAAAAAGTTACGTACATACGCAAAAAAAAGTTGCGCACATACGGTCAAGCGATCAAATGTTTAGAAGCCAAAGCTGCATACTCACAGTAGCACGTCTGCGTCTTTGTCATCCAAATCAAAGTAATCCTGGTAAGAGTCTGTGTTGTCCCAGTTCTCTACAGGCGTCTGTGTATCCAAGTCAAATGTCCTCCTGGTTAGAGTCTCTGTTATCCGAGTTCTTCCATCTTGACTGCATCTTTCGGGAATGTAAACAAAGAAGCGCCGGCTGTGTACGTGTTGCTGCTGACTTCCCTCGCAAAATAGACGCTTCGCACCGACAACTTTCTTCTTTGCTTGCTCAGCTTCTTTCTCCATAATGCAATGAACATAATTGCAACAGATTCACGAACACAGATGTCCAGAATACTGTGGAATTATGAAATGAAAACAGAGCTTTTTCGTATTGGCTTCAATGTGGAAGGCATACCCGTGTTCCCCGGGCTACGTCACGCGCATACGTCATCCTCAGAGGCGTTTCGAACCGGAAGTTTAGCGGCAAATTTAAAATGTCACTTTATAAGTTAACCCGGCCGTATTGGCATGTGTTATAATGTTAAGATTTCATCATTGATATATAAACTATCAGACTGCGTGGTCGGTAGTAGTGGGTTTCAGTAGGCCTTTAACACTGTTCCAAAAACATTGAAAATCACCAACACTTATTTCTCACCCTATCATGTCTGTGTAAGCCATTTGGGATCAGACAAACTTTGTTTTTCTTTTCCTGTGAATAATGTTGTAAAGATTTCAATACAGTTCATACAATAACTAGTTGTTCCTAAGTGCATGTAAACGTACTGAATGCATTGTGTGACTGAGCAGAGATGGATGTTATTAAAACATGATTGTCTTGTTGTCTTGCAGACGTCTGTGAAGAACATCTTCACCCTGAGCAACAGAAGTGGAGCTTCAGGATGCGGACGGAGGAGCCACAGCCCTCTCACATTAAGAAGGAAGAGGAATACCCACTGATCCCCCATTTTAAAAAGGAAGAGGAGGACCCACTGACACCCCATTTTAAAAAGGAAGAAGAGGACCCACCGACACCCCATTTTAAAGAGGAAGTGGTAGATCCACTGAGCCCTCACATTAAGGAGGAAGAGGTGGATCCACTGACACCCAATTTTAAAGAGGAAGAGGAGGACCCACTGACACCCAATTTTAAAGAGGAAGAAGAGGACCCACTGACACCCCATTTTAAAGAGGAAGTGGTGGATCCACAAGGCCCTCACATTAAAGAGGAAGAGGAGGAACACAGCATCAGTCAGCAGGGAGAGCATCTTGAAGGACTGGAGGAGGTTGATGTCACCAAGATGCCAGTGACTGGTGTCCCTGTGAAGAGTGAAGGTGATGAGGTCAAAGGTGAGAGTGAGGAGAAGAGAGAGGCGGAGCCTCCAAGCAGCAGCTCAACTCAACACATGACAACAGAAGCTGATGGAGACCACTGTGGAGGATCACAAGCAGACAAGCTCTTAGCTCCACTATCAGATAGTGAGGACACAACGTCACACTCTCCTGACACTGATGATGAACACTCTAAAGATGATAAGACATGTCACACTGACAACACACACTTCACATGTTCTCACTGCGACAAAACTTTTAAATACCCTAGTCACCTGAAATTACACATGAGAATACACACTGGAGAAAAACCTTTTTCCTGCTCAGAATGTGGTAAAAGTTTTGCAATAAATAAAATTTTTAAATTCCACATGAGAACACACACTGGAGAAAAACCTTTTTCATGTTCAATCTGCGGTAAAGATTTTACTCAAAGGACCCATTTCAAAACACACATGAGAATACACACTGGAGAAAAACCTTTTTCATGTTCAATCTGCGGTAAAGATTTTACTCAAAGGACCCATTTCAAAACACACATGAGAATACACACTGGAGAAAAACCTTTTTCATGTTCAATCTGCGGTAAAGATTTTACTCAAAAGCCCCATTTCCAAAAACACATGAGAATACACACTGGTGAAAATCCTTTTTCATGTTCAATCTGCGGTAAAGATTTTACTCGAAGGGACCATTTAAAAAAACACACGAGAACACACACTGGTGAAAAACCTTTTATATGTTCAGTATGTGATAAAAGTTATATAGAAAGACATCAATTAAAAGTACACATGAGAACGCACTCTGGTGAAAAACCATACTCCTGTTCAAGCTGCAACAAAAGCTTCCGTTACCTAAACACTCTTACAGCACACATGAGAACACACACAGGAGAGAAAGTGTTGAGTTGCAGTGTGTGTGGTGAAAGATTCTCTTCTAAGTACCAGTGTAAGAAACACAAGTGTGCTGGTGAGAACAGCAGCAGCAAATGAAGATGCAGGATTTGAAATAAACTGTCAACACTTTAACTTTGACCTTCTAACAACATCAGCACATAGAACATGTGTGACATCATTGTTGTGTGTGTAACACTATCTTGTTATTATGCGTATAACATATTTAGAGTAAATACTTCAGATTAGTGCTTTTATTTCAGTCAAGTACATGAGTTAATATACACATTTGTGTACTTTAAAATGAGCAGAACAATTTGACTGAAAAGGTGAGAATAAACAGTACATAAAATATGTTACAGTAGACCTTTTATGTGTAGATATTCATAATTCACTTTCATACTGTGTTTTTGTATAGGTTTTTCGAAATAATGAAGGGCTACATATTTTATGTTCTAATTCTAGATGATTCCATAAATGAACTCCTTTATATGATATACATATTTGTTTTACATGTGTTCATACCTTTGCTTTTGAGTACACATAAATCCCTCTTAGTTCATATTTACTGGTTCACATCTGAAACATCTTCTGGACCACTTCTGGAAGCATATTATTATTTACTTTATACATCATTTGAACAGTTGTCTTTTATACAATTTGAAAAATGTGTGACTTTATTAATCATTTGTTGGGTCTCTATAATCCATTCTGTTAATTGTCTTTATTACTCTCTTGTGTAATATGAATATTGTTGTGTGATTGTTTTATATGTATGTCCCCAGACCTTTATGCAATAAACAATGTATGCTTCAACTAAAGTTGGGTACAATAAATGTAGTTAATATTTGTGGGTATGTATTTTATTCTATTTATTATCGCAGTACATTTTTTAAATGTTTTCTTTTATATGACTTACATGTAGTTTCCAGCTTACTTCATCATCTAGACTAACTCAGCCTGGAGGATGTGTGTAATGTTGAGATGTATTGGAGATGACTTGGTTTGTTTGGATGTTGTCATCCTGTCAATTGTTCTATTTAAAAAATGTTGTCAGATCTCGCGAGAGAAACAAGCAACCAGCTCTATTACTTCGTCTTCTTACTGGCAGTTTGCAGCCATGACTTGAAAGGTTCATACTGCCACCTACTGGACTGTAGAATGTAGTGTGGGCCATAGGACAGAAGGAGGAAATCCCGTTAAGAACCTGTGGAGGGCAGCAATACACCTAAGATGTTCTACTAGTCTGCTGAAAATAGAAAGAAGAAGAAGAAGGAGGGGAAAGCAAGATGACGTTTGATGGAGAAAGTTTTAACGTGGGCATTATAGTTCTGTATTTTTAATCAGTGCATACATGTGCACATATATGTCGTTTTATATAGGCTACCTTTTGTTTCCCGAGTATCCTGGTTCCTTGATTTTTGTAAGTAAAAATAATCTTCAATCGCGCTGCTGGATCAGTTTGAATTACTGGATGGATAGCGGGAAAAGGAACAATATGTGACAAGGAAGGCTGTGCATGGTGCGAGTCAGACAAGATGCCAAGTGGAACAAACATTTGAACAAAGGGGTTATAGGAACAATGGTAAATGGGTTATACTTGTATAGCACTTTTCTACCTTCAAGGTACTCAAAGGGCTTTGACACTATTTCCACATTCACCCATTCACACACACATTCACACACTGATGGCGGGAGCTGCCATGCAAGGCAATAACCACGACTCATCAGGAGCAAGGGTGAAGTGTCTTGCCCAAGGACACAACGGACGTGACGAGGTTGGTAGAAGGTGGGGATCGAACCAGGAACCCTCAGGTTGCTGGCACGGCCATTCTACCAACCGCGCCAATCCCTTTCAGTGTTTTATGCAACTGACTCTGACTTTCTTACCTCTCTATTTTTGGAGGTAAAACTCTGGAGCTTTTGAAGTGTATTTCTGGTCTTGTCATCATCGTCCGGACAGAAGGGCGACACGGCAGTGCGGCTGGATCAAAAGAGACGTCGGAGACGCTTTACTGAAGCAAAAGTTGCTTTATTACCAGCGAGCGTCATTTACACAGGACTGCAGTTCCTGGGAGGAGGTCAGGTCAAATATGGAGGACTCCTCTCCCGGAGAAGCCAAACCATCGTTTTATATATTCCTTCTTTCACTGTCTGGGTGTGTGCTAAAGCTAAACAGCACCACCTGACCACGAAAGGAGATGTTGGTGTGTAAGTGTCTGGAAAACAACTGCTTTAAGTCATAACTTAAAGGTTGGCGTTTGAGCTAGACAGGTAGTCTCCTTTCAAGGATATGGTTGTCACTTTTGCATTCCGAAGTCCCAATTAGGGCCTCTTTTCCTACGAGAAGTGATCCAATTCACCTGCGAGTATCAAACTAAGGGGCCTTATCTTATCATGTGCTCAAACTGAAATACCACTGTTTACTCCAACCTGATGGTTTGCTTTCTCCGAGATGAATATGAACATTCACCAAGTGTAGAACATGATATGAGTCAATTAATACACTTCCTTTTACGTACTCAGGAGTTTGCACTTAACCTGCTCTCTGGAATATTCCCCCGGTGACTGTGTGAGTTTTGTGTAAACATGTTGATACACATTGTTACAAACTGAGAGGAACATCAACCTCTCATAAATATTGTGTGTCTGAAACTGTCTCGTTTTTATGAACAACATAAAACAATCAGTGCATCATCCTCACATGACAATTCATCTTCCTACAGACAATCTATTCAAGAATAGTGTTAATAATAAATATAAAGTTAGTAAACATGTGAGAGTAAGAAGTAAACAAACCTGTTCTGTGTAACACAACTTGATGTTTTTGATGTGGTCGCTCCTTCTCCTCTTTTGTTGGACAAAGTTCCTCCTCGTACTCTGCTATCGTTCTTTCGCATTTTCACACAATCACAACACTTTACACTCACACTTGATCTCTGCTTAGCGATGTGTTTTGATCACTTCCGCCTCTCTTTGTTAGCAGCTAACAAGCTAAGCTAACTAGCAAGCTAAGCTGGCTCGAGAAACATCAAAGTGCGCTCAGACTAATATAACCGGATGCAAACAGTTGTTAACGATGTTTACTCTATTTAATAGAGTGTAATAAAGGACATATATGTGTACATGGACGCAGGCCTGGCCCTAACCAATCTGGCGCCCTAGGCAAGATTTTAGGTGGCGCCCCCCCACATCGGCAGTGAAGTGTATATATTCACAAGAAACCGAATAGCTTTGTCTTTGACCTTTTTTTTTACTTAAAAAAAGCAAATTAACATATTATATGAGAATGTTATGTTATGATTATCTTTAACCGAATCACAGCAGTGCTCAAATTAAAAAACAGCATTCCCTCTCATGTGATATTGCTTATTTAACATTAATGATGTGCACTTTAACAACTAGACTTACAACTATACCTAATATATAAAGGGGTGGAAAAGTGACAATTACCTGCAGGTCAAACATTAGCTAACCAGAAGGCAATAACAATGTGAACAAAAAACACCTGCTTAAAAGATCTAATACAAACGTCCCTCAGTAATGTAAGGTGGGAGTACTGTAATTACCTAACGTTACATTATTATTTTCCATAACAATTTAGCCCCCTCCACAATATTAACCCGACGTTAAAACAGAACTAGCTATTTATTGATTAGCAATTGCCGAATCATGTAACATTAGCTTAATGGATGGCGTGGCGAATTTGGTAGAGTGGCTGTGCCAGCAATCGGAGTGTTGCTGGTTACTGGGGTTCAATTCCCACCTTCTACCTTCCTAGTCACGTCCGTTGTGTCCTTGGGCAAGACACTTCACCCTTTGCCTCTGATGGCTGCTGGTTAGCGCCTTGCATGGCAGCTCCCGCCATCAGTGTGTGAATGTGTGTGTGAATGGGTAAATGTGGAAATACTGTCAGAGCGCTTTGAGTACCTTGAAGGTAGAAAAGCGCTATACAAGTATAACCCATTTATCATTTATTTATCATTTAATGCTAAAAAGCCAGGTTACTATCACATTCTGTAACAGACAAATAATTTCATGTAGGCTAACGTTACCTACCTGCTACCTCTGTCTTTTTCTCGTTTCTTCTCCTCTTTTGTCTTTTTTCTTCCCTGGGCACCTGACAGTTTTGGCCGTTTTGACATCTTGTGTTGATTTCTAGATGTGGTGACGTCCAAAAAGAGTCATGATAGGGGAAGGGAGGGGGCGCACCGTGCGGGGGGAGGGGGGGCATAATGTTGTAACAAATAATATTTCTATTAAATAGGCTTTACTTTGCATTTTAATTAACTTGGGATTATTTTTTGTATTTAGAAATAATAGTACCAACTTTTTTTTTTTTTTTTTTTTCTCCAACATTTGGAGCGTGGCGCCCCCTGATGGACGGCGCCCTTAGCATTTGCCTATATGGCCTATGCCACGGGCCGGCCCTGCATGGACGCATAGATTAAGAACACTGAACTGTGACGACTGCAATAACGTCTTCGCCGTCAGACGCCATCTTGCTTTATCCTCGCCGTGTTTGGTTCGCCGCAGTGTTGTCAGATCTCGCGAGAGAAACAAGTAACCAGCTCTTTTCCAGATCTCGCGAGAGAAACAAGTAAAACCAGCTATCTTCCCCATAAACATGTTTTAAGGAGACGCAGCATTGGCTGCTGTGACGCGAGAAATTGGGCCGCCATCTTGAAGTGGTGATGAGGAGCCGGCGAGCAGCCTAAACTGACAGTTGACAAGTAGAAAACAAAGATGGTGTTCAGCGTCTTCCTGCTCAAATGAGCGGACTGTTGAAAATAGCAATCGGGGGACTACTTTTCACGAGTAAGATTTAACATTAACGTACTATTGGTTGTATTTTGTGAAAATAATATTACCACAAAGTTGAGAAAGAGCAAAGATCTTCAATATTTGTATGTGAAAATCACAAAGGAATCTTCTGGGGGAGGATGACGCCCCTACAGGGGTTTGGTTTACAAACTTTCAGCCCCACCTAAAACAAAATTCACCAGCCACCACTGATTATGATGTGTTCTCATTTTAGGCAAAGAATAAGACAATACTTTCTTAACAGTATAATTGTAACCAGGAATAAGTCTTCAAGTAACAATATTCAAATACTAACATTGTTGGGTAAGACAGAATTTGGTTTTACTCTGAATCCAGTTAAACAAATTGGTGGTTTTAGCTGATATAAAGACTGTCAGGTGTTTATATATGTTTATGTTTAAGTATTTGGCTTTTATCCAAAGCGACATACATAAAAAATACATATAAAACAATCACTGTAAACATTATCATTTAAGGTAAGAATGTCAATCAATCAATTCCTTTGTTGTCATTGTCCTAATAACACTTAAGTCATATATGTCAACGAGATTTTGTGTGTGTAATACAAAATATCAATACAAAGTGTCAAGACAGAATAAACTCTCTGCTGCTGCAGCAACAGAAATACAGTCTATAGATATATAGATATCTAATGTATCTATACATTGTTTATGTAGGATATACAGTATGCATGTATATATATAACCTAATCATTTTATTTCTTCAATTTAAAATTAGTTGATCGTTGTTTTCCCCTTCTCTGGGATTGTATTCCCAGTTTTGATCTCGGACGTCTGGTCACTTATAGCATATAGGAATATTCTATTACTGTTGAGCAAACTATGAATAATAAAACACGCCAAAACATGTGTCCTTCATCATAGCTACACGTATGACAAAAAAACGCGTAAAAATCAGTGGTATTCAGTGAGGTAAGATGAATTAAATGCGCTGACAGTTCATTGTTACTGCCAAATGAATTGCACTGAGTGGAGCGGATCACCACTCCAAGATGGCGGCCCCGCGTCTCGTCAGCGCCAGTAGGCAGTAGCGCTCGATGCTGCCTACCATTATAACATGTCTATGGTTATAACGTTAGCAGTGAGTTTACAGCCTCACTGATTTAACTACACAGCAAATAAAAGTTACGTTACTTAGCCAATAAACGTTGGCTTACATTCAAAACTTACCGTTCTTTGTGCAACTTCAAATGTCGAACGAAGTTGGAAGTTGTTGCGTCTCCGTCTGTAATCTTCGAACTGCATGCTTTGCATACTGGAATTCGTTTTTTGTTGACCAAGTCGTAGTTTTAATAGCCGAACGAAACTATTTTTGGCATAATTTTTCCTCACTGGCGCGTTGTTTGAGAGCTCTTCTTTGTTGGTTATCCTGCAATTTGATTGGATGAATGCTGTGGGATGAAAATAACGTGGATGTAATTTGATTGGATGTTGTACTGACAGGAACAACACGCTGACAGACACACACGTACACAATGAAAGATACGGAGCGCTCCTGAATAACTTTTATAATCTTTGGGTTTTGGGGAAAGTAGCAAGTCCTGTCAAGTCAAAAGGCTCAAGTCCAAGTGAAGTCACAAGTCATTGATGTTAAAGTCTAAGTCGAGTTACAAGTCTCTTTACATTTTGTCAAGTCGAGTCTAAAGTCATCAAATTCATGATTCGAGTCTGACTCGAGTCCAAGTCTTGTGACTCGAGTCCACACCTCTGGTAATTTGTATTCCGTAGTCCAAATTAGGGCCTCTTCCCTACGAGGAGTGATCCAGCCCACCTGCGAATGTCAAACTAAGGGGCCTTATCTTATTATGTGCTCAAACTGAAATACTACTATTTACTTAAACTTGGTTCTTCGCTTTCTCCAAGGTGAATATAAACCTTCACCATAAGCAAAACATAATATGAGTTCATTAATGCACTTCAGTATCTAATGGTGCATCAGAATTGGTGTTTTGTAGGAAGAATGTTGTTCCTCTTTTGCATGGGCCTTGTGTGTCCTCACCCAGCCAGTCTCTGGTAAACAATGTCCCATCATGCTGACATCCACTGAATGTGAGGGCTCATAAAACACCACATAAACATACATAGGCCAGCCCCTGGGGTCGACTTCCCAAGGATGCTGAGTGTCTCCTATCTTGGGGAGTTGTGAAGAAGTTGTAACGGACAGGACACTGACGGCCAAGTGGGGGGTTTGATTGATTGATTGATTGATTGAGAAGTTTATTGACATCTTAAAGAATTGAATCCATGTAATGCTTTAAAAAGGCAAATGGATGGCACAAAAAGCCAAAAGGCTTTTTTCCATTGTGGTCCATTAAGTCAGTATTTTGGTGAGCAACAGGGCCCCAAAATTGTAAACTGACTGACACTGTGTAAGAGAGACATGGCACCATCTGTGTCCTAATTGATACGATGACATTCAGCAATTTTCAAGGTCCAACTTTTATTTCAGCCACGCCTTCTTCTCGTTAACAACGATGCCAAAAGAATGCCGTCAGAACTAATAAATAAGAAAACCAGAACTTACAATTAGTCCGACATGACATAAAATAAAACACATTGATTTCACATACATTATCAGAAAGAATCATACCTCATTGGCCTCACAAACTCCGAGGGAATAAAGTTTATTTTCAAGCCGAGACTCCATTAACCTCTTACATCGAATGCTTGCTGTCTCATGCTGCTTCCCTTATTCCGTCACATATTAATTGTCCCCCCAACAATGTGACCAAACCGGAACAAAAAATATGTCCCCCTCCAATTGACATGGGTTTTGTAACAAAAATAAAGTTAACATATACTTGCATGAATTAACCAAAGGAAATACATTTTTAATCACATTATATGTAAATATGAACTTATATTTATAAATTGTATTTATTTACTCTAACCAACTATGAATTATATAACATATATACAATGTGCTTCTGTCAGCAGCTACACTTTTCCTAACTAAGAGTTTCCCACTTGTTTCCAACCCTTCCCCCATGCATTCCTGAGCTAAGACAAAAGGTGTGTGCCTCACCCACACTCTCCTGTAAACAGACGACCTTTATGTTTTGAGGCTTCCAATAAATACTCCAAAAAAAGGTATTCTCTGAACATTTCTTATTAAATAGATTATTACATTGTAACACAACAGACACTTTACTTTTGCTTGTCCTTATGTCCTTATGGTTGTGATCTCTCGGATGCAGAATTTTACACCAGTAAAACCAGCAAAGCAGTAATTATAGTCTGCAAATTGTGTTGTTGTTGAATGATATTTATCTGATTTAAAGTCAAATACAGTTTATATATTTGTCTGTCTATCTGTGTTGGCCCTGTGATGAGGTGGCGACTTTTCCAGGGTGTACCCCGCCTTCCGCCCGAATGCAGCTGAGATAGGCTCCAGCACCCACTGCGACCCCGAAAGGGACACGCGGTAGCTAAATGGATGGATGGATCATTTGTTGCCGTGCTTTTTTTTGTAGACACCATGCAAACATACATTTAGAATGAATCGTTCATGACTTGCCCATCACTATGACTCTTTGGCCCCGCCCCTAAGTGACGCATGCGTGGAGGATATGCGCTTTGCAGCAAAGTCCTCCTTTACTCCACACACGCTTCTAAGCCTCGGCACATCTCCTCACATCGCTACTAACTACACTTTATTCATCCTCCGTGTCAGGATAAACTCCACTCGTCTCACTCAACTTTGGAGATTATTAGGCCCGCTTAGCTTGCTAGTTGTTTTAGCGCGCTAGTTAGCTTAGCGTGCTAGTTAGCTTAGCTTGTACGATAGCAGAGTACAAAGAGGAGCTTTCTCGAACAAAAGAAGAGAACAAAAGACTACGTCAACTACTGGAGGCTGTTTTCAAGAAACCTCAAGTTGTGTTACACAGAACAGGTTTGTTTACTTCTTACTCTCACATGTTTACTAACTTTATATTTCATCATTAACATGAACATGACGTGTTAGATACATTTTGATTAATAGGTGTACTCAGACACATGATTGTTATTGTGTTATTAATGTGATTATCAGACAGCAGTCATTTCCATTAGATAATGTTCAAATATAGGTGATTTGGCACACTTATAATTAAAAAAACAAAAATAATGTTGTTTTTCATCAGATATGTACTAGTATTGTATATGTGGATGGGGGCCCTGCTTTGGAAATAATGTGTACCCCTTTCAGAGATCACATTTAGTTCCACTTCAAACATTCACATGATCCACAATGAGATGAGATGGTATAACGTGAACAGTTCTGGAACTTTCTAACTCGGGGGGGAAAAACGGGATCTCGTTGGAAGCGCAATGTATGAGCAGACGCCGTTTGGGTATAACAAAATGGTGTCTGCCAATGTAGTTTACAATGTCACTACGTCAAACTTTTTTCACCAAGTACCACCTCAGCATAGTAGGCCATAATTATTCATTAAAAACAAGGAAGACACGTTATTTAACAAGTATATTTAATATTTTTAGTTACTGTAACATTACACACAGTTTGAACAGTAACACTGTGTTTGCATGTAGGAAAATAAAACACTGCACTTAAATAATTAAATGATATTTGGCGTACCACTGGGTGATGCCCGCGTACCACTAGTGGTACACGTACCACAGTTTTAGAATCCCTGCACGGTCGGTTCAGGAAGACATGATCAATGCACGCGTGCGCAAAGACAACGTCACTTCCTTTTTACTTGTTTTACGTCAGTTATGTTCCTGCATGTTGTCACTACCATAGTTTTCTTTTTTGTCATCTTTATTTGAATAACAATGTCACATAAAAGGTGACATGCTGATCATTTAAAAATTACGGAGCCCCTAAAGGGACATGGGTACACATTTTTCTTAAATATGTATCTCGTGCGCACCAGAAACTATCTGGTGTGCACCAGATAGTTTCTGGTGCGCACTAGTTAGTTTTTAGGATGCAGCTTCCTCAGTTGACCTCTGACCTGGTCCACAGAGATGACTAATGTCTGTGTAGAGGTGGTGGAGGAGGAGCAAGAGGGGGGTGCAGCCATGGCTGGGGGGGAGGCGTGTTGAGGGGAGAAGAGGAGAGGGTGGCTGCGATGAGGAGTGGGGGGTGGGGAGGACACGTGCTGGTTGAAGAAGTTCTTCAACTCATTGGCCCTCTCTATTGTCCCCCCTACTGCTCTGGTCTTTGTCTTGTGGCCTGTGATGGTTTTCACACCTTCCCAGACCTCCCTCATGTTGTTCTGCTGCAGCTTCTTCCTGTAGCTGTCCTTAGCCTTCCTCACCTCCCGCTGTGCTGCTCTCATTGCCTCCCTGTCTCCACTCCTGAAGGCAGCTTTCTTCTTGTTGAGGACAGCTTTAACCTCCTGTGTTACCCAGGGTTTGTTATTAGGGTAGCACCGAACAGTCTTAGCAGGGCAGGTCACGTCTACGCAGAAGTTGAGGTAATCCGTAAGACAGTGAGTCAGACCATCAATGTCCTCACCATGTGGAAACGGTGTACCATTTGTCTGTCACACAATGACATCACACTCAGACATTCAGTGACAGTTTTCCAGTGTTTATCAGTGATTTTTCTTTAGTTATTTAGAATTTTGGACCAGTAAAAACCTTTTAAAAAAAGTGTTTGCGAGTGAAATTTTCTGAAATTTGTAGTTATATTCTTGCTATCGTTTACATTTTCAGAATGTATAATATTGTCTTTTAGAGAAATGCTTTGACATTTTTGTCAGGTTCAAACATTGATGACATCTATTAGACAAGACAAGAAGCAAAGAAATCAAACAGAGACAGGATTCAATTTAGCTTATGAGGAGAAATGTCTGGGCTGCAACTTTGAACAGTTTCCCACCACGCTCTGACGAGGGAGTTCCACGCGTCCTTTTTTATTTGGGCCTTTTCTGATTACATAGCTGGAAAGGATAGAAATGTAATTTGTCTCTTTTATCCAGTTATTAATCGATTAATCGAAGTAATAATCGACAGATTGATCGATTATCAAATTGGTTGTTAGTTGCAGCCCTAATATATATATATATATGTATATGTATATATGTACGGTATATTAGGGCTGGGCGATATGGCCTTTTTTTAATATCTCGATATTTTTAGGCCATATCGCGATACACCATATATATCTCGATATTTTGCCTTAGCCTTGAATGAACACTTGATGCATATAATCACAGCAGTATGATGATTCTATGTGTCTACATTAAAACATTCTTCTTCATACTGCATTAATATATGCTACTTTTAAACTTTCATGCAAGTCAATTTAGCAAAAGTGTATTTATTAAACAGTTATTAAAGGCCTACTGAAAGCCACTACTACCGACCACGCAGTCTGATAGTTTATATATCAATGATGAAATTTTAACATTGCAACACATGCCGATACGGCCGGGTTAACTTATAAAGTGCAATTTTAAATTTCCCGCGACACTTCCGGTTGAAAACGTCTATGTATGATGACGTATGCGCGTGACGTCAATGGTTGAAACGGACGTATTCGGACCCCATTGAATCCAATACAAAAAGCTCTGTTTTCATCCCAAAATTCCACAGTATTCTGGACATCTGTGTTGGTGAATCTTTTGCAATTTGTTTAATGAACAATGGAGACTGCAAAGAAGAAAGCTGTAGGTGGGATCGGTGTATTAGCGGCGGACTACAGCAACACAACCAGGAGGACTTTGAGATGGATAGCAGACGCGGTAGCCGCCGACCTCACCTTGACTTCCTCCGTCTCCGGGCCGCCGACCGCATCGGTGATCGGGTGAAGTCCTTCGTCGCTCCGTCGATCGCTGGAACGCAGGTGAGCACGGGTGTTGATGAGCAGATGAGGGCTGGCTGGCGTAGGTGGAAAGCTAATGTTTTTATCATAGCCCGAGATCCCGTAGCTAAGTTAGCTTCAATGGCGTCGTTAGCAACAGCATTGTTAAGCTTTGCCAAGCTGGAAAGCATTAACCGTGTATTTACAGGTCCATGGTTTAATAGTATTGTTGATTTTCTGTCTATCCTTCCAGTCAGGTGTGTATTTCTTTTGTTTCTATCTGCATTTAAGCACGATGCTATCACGTTAGCTCCGTAGCTAAAGTGCTTCACCGATGTATTGTCGTGGAGATAAAAGTCACTGTGAATGTCCATTTCGCGTTCTCGACTCTCATTTTCAAGAGGATATAGTATCCAAGGTGGTTTAAAATACAAATCTGTGATCCACAATAGAAAAAAGAAAGAATGTGGTATCCAGTGAGCCAGCTTGTACCTAAGTTACGGTCAGAGAGAAAAAAGATACACCCTGCACTGCCTCTCTAGTCCTTCACTTTAACGTTCCTCATCCACAAATCTTTCATCCTCGCTCAAATTAATGGGGTAATCGTCGCTTTCTCGGTCCGAATCTCTCTCGCTCCATTGTAAACAATGGGGAAATGTGAGGAATCCTTCCTCCTGTGACGTCACGCTACTTCCGGTATAGGCAAGGCTTTTTTTTATCAGTGACCAAAAGTTGCGAACTTTATCGTCGTTGTTCTATACCAGGGGTCGGCAACCTTTACCACTCAAAGAGCCATTTTGAAAAGTTTCACAAATTAAAGAAAACAATGGGAGCCACAAAACTATTTTGAAAATTTAAAATGAAATAACACTGCATACAAAGCCTTTTTTGCTTTGTGCTATGTTTAAACCAGGGGTCTCAGACACACGCCCCGGCCCGCACCTTAATATAAAAATGTAATGATAGTGCGACCCGCGATTGCGCCTGATTGCGTTATACTTGCCAACCCTCTCAATTTATCCGGGAGATTCCCGAGTTCCAGGGAGTGATGGTACTGCCTTTAGCGCCCTCTACAGCCTGCTCCAACAGCGTGCCTGCTCGGCCACATGTTGAATGCAGCTTCTGCATGCACAGTGCACACTTAAGTGACAGCAAGGCATACTTGTTCAACAGACACACAGCTTACACTGACGGTGGTCGTATATAACAACTTTAACACTGTTACGTTACAAATATGCGACACACTGTGAACCCACACCAAAAAAGAATGACAAACAAATTTCTGGAGAACATCCGCGCTGTAACACAACATAAACACAACAAAACAAACACCCAGAATCCCATGCAGCCCTAACTCTTCCAGTCTAAACCCCCCCCCCCCCCTTCCCCACCTACCACCATACCACGCCCACCTCAACCGACGCACGGAGGGGGCGCGGGTTGATGTGTGGGGGGGTTTGGTGGTAGCGGGGGTGTATAATGTAGACTGGCTGCATGGGATTCTGGGTATTTGCTGTGTTGTGTTTATGTCGTGTTACTGTGCAGAGGTTCTCCAGAAATGTGTTTGTCATTCTTTTTTGGAGTGGGTTCACAGTGTGGCGCATATTTGTAACATAACAGTTTTAAAGTTGTTTTAATTGCCTACCGTCAGTGTAAACTGTGTGGCTGTTGACCAAGTATGCCTTGCTGTCTCCTACGTTAGCAAGCAGAAGCTGCATACAACATGTGGCTGGGCTGGCATGTGATTTGTACAGGCAATAGAGGACAATTATTGCAGTACCGCTAAGGTACACTCTTAATTCAATTGTTAGGGTGAAAATCGGAGAATATTAGCCCCGGGAGATTATTAAGAGAGGCACTGACGTCCGTAAAACTTCAGGGAAAACCGGGAGGGTCGGCAAGTATGCAGCTGAGCCGCATCAGAGTGGTCAAAGAGCTGCATGCGGCTCCGGAGCCGCGGGTTGCCGACCCCTGTTCTATACTAAATCCTTTCAGCAAAAATATGGCAATATCGCGAAATGATCAAGTATGACACATAGAATGGATCTGCTATTCCCGTTTAAATAAAAATAATTCATTTCAGTAGGCCTTTAAGCAGCTGTTGTGAGAGTAGCATATGTGTGTGTGTGTGCTCCTTTAAGAATGGCAGTATTTAGGGTGCGTGACGAGTAAGTGAGTGGGCAAGTTAGGAGAGGTAGCGCTAGCATGTGCAGGAGTGTCAATAGCATGGTGGATGTCCGCTTGTGCCCTGTGGACATTATAAATAAAGTGACCAAGTTGTAACTAATCGATGGCCTCGTCATTCCGACCAAAGTGAAAGGTCTCCCCTGCTCTCCTCGACCACGGTCTGGGAGCCGACAAGCAGGAAAGGTGTAAAACAGTACTTGCAACGCGGTGCCTCCTTGTTTAAAGCGTCACCTTTATTGTTAGTTTTGAAGCCCAAATACCTCCATGTTGTACTTCACACCCTCATTATTAACCAGTAGAATTGTAGTTTTTTGCCTTTCTTCCTCTTCAAGATGTTATTGCTTGTATGCACTTTGTGTGTGCGCCTCGACCCTGTAGTCACTCAGATGAAAGAGCGGAAGCGGTACTTTTCAAAGGTGGTATCGTACCGATTTCAATTGATTGTAATGTATATAATGTAATGTATTGTGGCCAAACAGCTCAATTTTTGTTTCATCTGACATCACATGGACTAAGATAAGACCTTCTGGAGGAAAGTTCTGTGGTCAGATAAAATAAATATGTAGCTGTTTGGCCACAATACCCAGCAATATGTTTGGAGGAGAAAAAGTGAGACCTTTAATCCCAGGAACACCAATCCCTACCGTCAAGTTGCTCTGGGCCTGTTTTGCTGCCAATGGAACTGGTGCTTTAAATGGGACAATGAAAAATGAGGATTATCTCCAAATTCTTCAGGACAACCTAAAATAATCAGCCCGGAGGTTGGGTCTTGGGCACAGTTGGGTGTTCCAACAGGACAATGACCCCAAACACACGTCAAAAGTGGTCAAGGAATGTCTAAATCAGGCTAGAATTAAGGTTTTAAAATGCCCTTCCCAAAGTCGTGTGGACAATGCTGAAGAAACAAGTCTATGTCAGAAAAACAACACATTTAGCACCAATTTTGTCAAGAGGAGTGGTCAAAAATTCAAGCAGAAGCTTGTGGATGGCTACCAAAAGCGCCTTATTGCAGTGAAACTTGCCAAGGGACATGTAAGCAAATATTAACATTGCTGTATGTATACTTTTGACCCAGCACATTTGCTCACATTTTCATTAGACCCATAATAAATTCATAAAAGAACCACAAATAACCGAATCGTAAAGCAGACTCGAAAATGAAATCTGAATTGGTAAAATCCTATCAATATCGTTCCTGACATGTGACTGAACAAAGATGGACTCCTCTAGAGCATGTTTGTCTTCTTGTGTCCTGCAGAAGTCTGTGAAGAACATCTTCTCTCTGAGCAACAGAAGTGGAGCTTCAGGATGGACAAGGAGGAGCCACAGCCCTTCCACATTAAGGAGGAAGAAGAGGCGCCACATACATTACAAATGCAAAGGGAAGAAAATAACCCACTGACCTCCCATTTTAAAGAGGAAGAGGAGGAACACAGCATCAGTCAGGAGGGAGAGCATCTTGAATGGTTGGAGGAGTTCCCAGTGACTGGTGTCCCTGTGAAGAGTGAAGAAGATGAGGTCAAAGGTGAGAGTGAGGAGAAGAGAGAGGCGGAGCCTCCAAGCAGCAGCTCAACTCAACACATGACAACAGAAGCTGATGGAGACCACTGTGGAGGATCACAAGCAGACAAGCTCTTAGCTCCACTATCAGATAGTGAGGACACAACGTCACACTCTCCTGACACTGATGATGAAGACTCTAAAGATGATAAGACATGTCACACTGACAACACACACTTCACATGTTCTCACTGTGACAAAACGTATCTTAGTCATTTGAAAAGACACATGAGAACACACACTGGAGAAAAAACGTTTTCATGTTCAATCTGCGGTAAAGATTTTAGTCATAGGCACGATTTGAAAATACACATGAGAATACACACTGGAGAAAAACCTTTTTCCTGCTCAGAATGTGGTAAAGATTTTACTCAAAGCAACAATTTGAAAAGACACATGAGAACACACACTGGAGAAAAACCTTTTCATGTTCAATCTGCGGTAAAGATTTTACTCAAAGGCAAAATTTCCAAGCACACATGAGAATACACACTGGAGAAAGACCTTTTTCATGTTCAATCTGCGGTAAAGATTTTACTCAGAGGCAACATTTCCAATTACACATGAGAAAACACACTGGAGAAAAGCCTTTTTCCTGCTCAGAATGTGGTAAAAGTTTTGTAACAAATGAAAACTTAAAAGTACACATGAGAACACACACTGGTGAAAAACCATACTTCTGTTCAAGCTGCAACAAAAGCTTATGTCACCTAAAATCTTTGAAAGCACACATGAGAACACACACAGGAGAGAAAGTGTTGAGTTGCAGTGTGTGTGGTGAAAGATTCTCTTCTAAGTACCAGTGTAAGAAACACAAGTGTGCTGGTGAGAACAGCAGCAGCAAAGTTAAAAGAAAACTTTAACTTTGACTCACTAACAACATCAGCACATATAACATGTGTGACATCATTGTTGTGTGTGTAACACAATCTTGTTATTATGCTTATAACATATATAGAGTAAATACTTCAGATTAGTGCTTTTATTTCAGTCAAGTACATGAGTTAATATACACATTTGTGTACTTTAAAATGAACAGAACAATTTGACTGAAAAGGTGAGAATAAACAGTACATAAAATATATTACATACAATAAACATTTTATGTGTAGAAATTCATAATTCACTTTTATACTTATTCATAATAGTGTTTTATATATGTTTTTTTGAAATAATGAAGTGTTACATATATTATTTTCTAATTGTAGATGATTCCATAGATGAACTCCTTTATATGATATACATATTTGTTTTACATGTGTTCATACCTTTGCTTTTGAGTACACATAAATCCCTCTTAGTTCATATTTACTGGTTCACATCTGAAACATCTTCTGGACCACTTCTGGTAGCATATTATTATTTACTTTGTAAATCATTAGAGCAGTTGTCTTTTATACAATTTTAAAATGTGTGACTTTATGAATCATTTGTTGGGTCTCTATAATCCATTCTATTAATTATCTTTATTACTCTCTTTTGTTATATGAATATTGTTGTGTGATTGTTTTATATGTATGTCCCCAGACCTTTATGCAATAAACAATGTATGCTTCAACTAAAGTTGGGTACAATAAATGTAATTAATATTTGTGGGTATGTATTTTATTCTATTTATTATCGCAGTCAATCTTTAAATGTTTTCTTTATATGACTTACATGTAGTTTCCAGCTTGCTTCATCATCTAGACTAACTCAGCCTGGAGGATGTGTGTAATGTTGAGATGTATTGGAGATGACTTGGTTTGTTTGGATGTTGTCAACCTGTCAATTGTTCTATTTAAACATGTTGTCAGATCTCGCGAGAGAAACAAGCAACCAGCTCTATTACTTCTTCTTCTTACTGGCAGTTTGCAGCCATGACTTGAAAGGTTCATACTGCCACCTACTGGACTGTATAATGTAGTGTGGGCCATAGGACGGAAGCAGGAAATCCCGTTAAGAACCTGTGGAGGGCAACAATACACCTAAGATGTTCTACTAGTCTGCTGGAAATAGAAAGAAGAAGAAGAAGGAGGAAAAAGCAAGATGGCGTTTGATGGAGAAAGTCTAAACGTGGGCATTATAGTTCTGTATTTTTAATCAGTGCATACATGTGCACATATATGTCGTTTAAAAGAGTAAACATCGTCAATAATTGTTTGTATCCGTAAACATTAGTCTGAGCGCATTTGACGCTTCTTCGCTTGTTAGCTAGCTTAGCTTGTTAGCTGCTAACAAAGACGCGACATATTCGTACAACTACGCGCGGAGTAAGAACACAAAATTAGTGATCAAAACACATCGCTTAGTTAAGATCAAGTGTGAGTGTAAAGTGTTGTGATTGTGTGAAAATGTACGAAAGAACGATAGCAGAGTACGAGGAGGAACTTTGTCCAACAAAAGAGGAGAAGGAGCGACAACATCGACTACTGGACGCTGTTTTCAAGAAACATCAAGTTGTGTTACACAGAACAGGTTTGTTTACTTCTTACTCTCACATGTTTACTAACTTTATATTTATTTATTACCGCCATTTTTAAATATGTTGTATGTAAGAATATGGGTGTTGTTGATGCGCGTAAGTCTGGTACTTGCAACCACGTGGTTGCTTAGCTACCTGTAAAAATTAGTTACTTATCAATCAATCAATCAGTGTTTACTTATATAGCCCTAAATCACGATTGTCTCAAAGGGCTGCACAAGCCACAACGACATACTCTGCTCAGATACCACATCAGGGCAATAAAACTCAACCCAGTGGGATGACAATGAGAAAACTTGGAGGGGACCGCAGATGTCCAGTCCATAGTGGATCTAGCATAATAGTGTGAGAGTCCAGTCCATAGTGGATCTAGCATAATAGTGTGAGAGTCCAGTCCATAGTGGATCTAACATAATAGTGTGAGAGTCCAGTCCATATTGGATCTAGCATAATAGTGTGAGAGTCCAGTCCATAGTGGATCTAGCACAGGGGTCGGCAACCTTTACCACACAAAGAGCCATTTTGGCAAGTTTCACAAATTAAAGAAAGTAATGGGAGCCACAAAAAAAAATTTTAAATTTAAAATGAAAAACACCGCATACAAAGCTTAAATGCTTTGTGCTATGTTAACCAGGGGTCTCCGACACACGCACCGGCACGCAATTTAATGTGGAAATTTGATGTGAGTGCAGCCCGCGAGTTTTGAATGAATGGCGCTTGATAGCGTCATACTTGCCAACCCTCTCATTTTTCCCGGGAGACTCCCGAATATCAGAGCGTGATGACACTGCATTTGGCGCCCTCTACAGTCTGCCCTGACAGCGTACCTGCTCGACCACACGTAGAATGCAATTTCAGCTTGCTCACGTAAGTGACAGCAAGGCGTACTAACTCAGCAGCCACACATCTTACACTGACGGTGCCAATACCCAGAATCCCATGCAGCCCTAACTCTTCCGCTCAACCAACGCACGGAGGGGGGGGTTGATGTGTGGGGGGATTTGGTGGTAGCGGGGGTGTATAATGTAGACCGGAAGAGTTAGGGCTGCATGGGATTCTGGGTAATGGTTGTGTTGTGTTTATGTTGTGTTACGGTGGGATGTTCTCCAGAAATGTGTTTTTCATTCTTTTTTGGTGTGGGTTCACAGTGTGGCGCATATTTGTAACGTAACAATGTTAAAGTTGTTTGATACGGCTACCGTCAGTGTAAGCTGTGTGGCTGATGAGTAACTATGCTTTGCTGTCTCCTGTGTGTGCAAGTAATAACAACATGCAACATGTGGCTGGACTGGCACGCTGTATCTAAATGCTATAGAGGACAATTACTGCAGTGCAATTAGGGCACGCCCTTTATTTAGTAATTAGAGTGTAAATAAGATTATTTTTTCCCTGGGAGTAATCTATGAGAGACACTGAGATCCATAAGTCTCCTGGGAAAATCGGGGGGGTCGGCATGTATGTAGCTGAGCCGCATCAGAGTGGTCAAGGAGCCGCATGCAGCTCGGGAGCCGCGGGTTGCCGACCCCTGTTCTAGCATAATAGTGTGAGAGTCAGTAATAACTCAGAATGTGGTAAAAGTTTTCTAACAAATCAACAGTCAAAATCACACATGAGAATACACACTGGAGAAAAACCATTTATGTGCTCAATTTGTGGTAAGGTATTCTCCCAGAAGGGACATTTAATAAACCACACAAAAACACACACTGGTGAAAAACCTTTTATATGTTCAGTATGTGGTAAAAGTTTTATACGAAGATATCATCTGAAACAACACATGAGAACACACACTGGTGAAAAACCATACTCCTGTTCAAGCTGCAACAAACGCTTTTGTCAGCGAGAAAATCTTTCAGTACACATGAGAACACACACAGGAGAGAAAGTGTTGAGTTGCAGTGTGTGTGGTGAAAGATTCTCTTCTAAGTACCAGTGTAAGAAACACAAGTGTGCTGGTGAGAACAGCAGCAGCAAATGAAGATGCAGGATTTGAAATAAACTGTCAAAACTTTAACTTTGACTTTCTAACAACATCAGCACATATAACATGTGTGACATCATTGTTGTGTGTGTAACACCATCTTGTTATTATGATTCTAACATTTATAGATTAGACACTTCAGATTAGTGCTTTTATTTCAGTCAAGTACATGAGTTAATATACACATTTGTGTACTTTAAAATGAACAGAACAATTTGACTGAAAAGGTGAGAATAAACAGTACATACAATATGTTACAAGCAATAAACATTTTAAGTGTAGATATTCATAATTCACTTTTATACTTATTCATAATAGTGTTTTTGTATAAGTTTTTCAAAATAATGAAGTGTTACATATTTTATTTTCTATTTGTGGATCATTCCAAAGATGTACTCCTTTATATGATATACATATTTGTTTTACATGTGTTCATACCTTTGCTTTTGTGTACTCATAAATCCCTCTTAGTTCATATTTACTGGTTCACATCTGAAACATCTTCTGGACCACTTCTGGAAGCATATTATTATTTACTTTATACATCATTTGAAAAGTTGTCTTTTATACAATTTTAAAATGTGTTACTTTATGAATCATTTGTTGGGTCTCTATAATCCATTCTAATAATTATCTTTATCACTCTCTTTTGTTATATGAATATTGTTGTGTGATTGTTTTATATGTATGTCCCCAGACCTTTATGCCATAAACAATGTATGCTTCAACTAAAGTTGGGTACAATAAATGTACTTAATATTTGTAAGTATGTATTTTATTCTATTTAGTATTGCATTCAATTTTTTAAATGTTTTCTTTATATGATTTATATGTATTTTCCAGCTTAGTTTTTAAGTTATATTCCAAAAATGTGATTACCTTCACTCCTTTTATTTCAATATTATCCATCATAATTTGTGTTTTACATTTGTATAATATCCAAAAATGATATATTTAGTTTTATTGAAGTTTAGTGACAGTTTATTGATGTGCAGCCATCTTTTTGTGGTCATGTTCTCTCTGGATAAAACAAGATGAGAGTTAAATCAAGCAGTGAAGAATGGAAGGTTATTATATACATAATTATATATAATTACACTCAGTAGCGACAATGACACTTCCATCCTGTTCATTTGAGCAAAGAAAAAGAGTAAAGTGAAATCTGCTAAACAATAGAAGAATATTAACATCAGCAGTCAATATTCCAACATTGTGAATCTGAGCTATCTTGATGGAGGAAAGATGAAAGCACATGTACCAGGAGCAGCAGCATTAAGAGGAAACATTTCAAATGTACTTCTAGAAATGTCAATGAAGTGAAAAAAATAGTAAAGGTGTGAACATAAAAGACTTCAGACTAATAGAGGAGTGAAAACATTTATTAAATTATTTTATGTGTTTGATAAAACAATGGCTGTTGAGCTGTGAATGTGATGTATGAATTACAAAGTGAGGGAATATATCCCACAACCACTACAGTGTTTTCTCTTTTCTGACTTTCTTGATACTTCTATCAACATTTAAGAACTACGAATCAACAGAAGATAGTTTATTTCCAGTTTTAATCAAACTTATTTTTAAGTCACTTTTGATCTCTCCCGTGACATTATTCTTCTCTCCTACAACGTCCATTGCAATGGATTATGTAAACGAGGCGATGTCGTCTTCTAGGACAGCCAATAGCTGTGTTCCTTACTGAGGAGTTGGCAACACTGATCCTACTAGTTGGGGAGAGATGGACCTCTACTTATATATCCTGTATAAAACTGGGATTGTCTTTAAAGGCCTACTGAAATGATTTTTTCTTATTTAAACGGGGATAGCAGATCCATTCTATGTGTCATACTTGATCATTTCGCGATATTGCCATATTTTTGCTGAAAGGATTTAGTAGAGAACAATGACGATAAAGGTCGCAACTTTTGGTCGCTGATAAAAAAAAGCCTTGCCTATACCGGAAGTAGCGTGACGTCACAGGAGGAAGGACTCCTCACATTTTCCCATTGTTTACAATGCAGCGAGAGAGATTCGGACCGAGAAAGCGACGATTACCCCATTAATTTGAGCGAGGATGAAAGATTTGTGGATGAGGAAAGTGAGAGTGAAGGACTACAGTGCAGTGCAGGACGTATCTTTTTTCGCTCTGACCGTAACAGTATTGTTCATCTTCTGTCTATCCTTCCAGTCAGGGTTTTTTTTTATTTTGTTTCCATCTGCATTTGAGACTGATGCTATCACGTTAGCTCCGTAGCTAAAGAGCTTCAACGATGTATTGTCGTGGAGATAAAAGTCACTGTGAATGTCCATTTTGCGTTCTCGACTCTCATTTTCAAGAGGATATAGTATCCGAGGTGGTTTAAAATACAAATCCGTGATCCACAATAGAAAAAGGAGAGAGTGTGGAATCCAATGAGACCTTGTACCTAAGTTACGGTCAGAGCGAAAAAAGATACACTGCACTGTACTCTAGTCATTCACTCTCACATTCCTCATCCACGAATCTTTCATCCTCGCTCAAATTAATGGGGTAATCGTCGCTTTCTCGGTCCGAATCTCTCTCGCTCCATTGTAAACAACGGGGAATTGTGAGGAGTCCTACCTCTTGTGACGTCACGCTACTTCCGGTATAGGCAAGGCTTTTTTTTAATCAGCGACCAAAAGTTGCGAACTTTATCGTCATTTTTCTATACTAAATCCTTTCAGCAAAAATATGGCAATATCGCGAAATGATCAAGTATGACACATAGAATGGATCTGCTATTCCCGTTTAAATAAAAAAAATTCATTTCAGTAGGCCTTTAAAGTTAACTGGTCCTGAAGGTACCTTGCATGATAAACATGTACTTTGAAATAGGCATGTACCTTGGTGTTAGATACATACACTTTGATATAGGCATGTGCCTTGGTGTTACACACATGTACTTTGATATAGGCATGTACCTTGGTGTTACACACATGTACTTTGATATAGGCATGTGCCTTGGTGTTACACACATGTACTTTGATAGAGGCATGTACCTTGGTGTTACACACATGTACTTTGATATAGGCATGTACCTTGGTGTTACACACATGTACTTTCATGTACCTTGGTGTTACATACATGTACTTTCATGTACCTTGGTGTTACACACATGTACTTTGTTATAGGCATGTACCAGATAAATGTTTTCACACCATTTCCTTACTGTGTACAAAACTGGAACTATTTTGCATGTATGCTGGTGTGGAAGATACAACAAAAGGAAAAGGGGATGGAGTCAGAGGTCACCAGCACATGGAGGAGATCAGCCTTTACCACTGTTTCAAGTGACATAATAAAGGGTTTACACGTCACCTTCGACCAACAAACAGAGCTTAGTCACAGGTCTCAGGAACACACCGATGCTGGTCCTCAACCGGGCCTGTCGAACCCGTCCTTGGTTGTCGTTAATCACGTCGCTCACACGGCCCATCGTCCATGAATTTCGTGGGGACGAGTCATTCACAATAAGGACAATATCATCTTTGCTGATATTCCTCTGGGGTTGGAACCACTTTACCCTCCTTTGTAAGTCTGGCAAATGTTCTTTGGTCCAGCGTCGCCAAAACAAGTCTGCCAAATACTGGACTCGGCGCCATCTACGTCGGGAGTACAGGTCATTACTGTCAAATCATCCAGGTGGTGATGATGTTTTGGCTTTTATCAGCAATAGATGCTTGGGAGTTAAGGCTTCCACGTCATTTGGGTCAGTAGGGACGCTTGAGATGGGGCGGCTGTTGATAATTGCCTTAACTTCACACAACAAAGTACGTCGTCCTTCTTCATCAACCGTTTGTTGTCTCCCAATGAAACTGAGAACCTTCTTTATTGTCCGTATTTGCCTCTCCCATACGCCTCCAAAATGTGAAGCAGCAGGGGGGTTAAATATCCATGTGATGCCTTTCTCCAACACGGTACTTTGGTTCTTTGCGTTATCCAAAGCACTCACAAAGTGTTTCCCATTATCAGAATGCATCAACTGGACTTGCCCTCTTCTTGCTATGAACCTCTGCAGCGCGTGACTGCATGAGTCCGTGTCCAAAGAACTTGCCACTTCCATGTGTACGGCTCTTATCGTCAAGCAAGTAAAAATGACTCCATACCTCTTCACTATGGTCCTGCCCCTTTTGATTTCAAATGGACCAAAATAGTCCACAGAGGCGCATCTGGCTCGAGTCTTTGACTGGGGAGGTCTGCCATTGTTTGCCTTTCTGGTTTTCTGTGCTGACGTCTGCAAGTTACACATTGTGACAGAATTATTCTGACAGCTGCGTGGGACTTCAATATCTAGTACTTCTGCCGTACCTTTGACAAGACATGATTCCTGCCACTGAGTCCAAGTTTTTCGGGAACATATTGAAGGATAAGTAAGGTGATATGCAGATCTTTGACAGGATGTTTTGATTCCTCTTGCGTTGTTGACCTGTTTATCCTGCCACCCACTCTTAAGACCAAGGCCACTGGCCTTGACAATATCCCCTCCAGATTCCTCAGGGACTCTGCCACCACCATTGCCCCAATCATCACACATAATAAACCTCTCACTTAAACAAGGCCAAGTACCAAAAGATTTCAAGATAACAAGAGTAACTCCCCTTTTTAAAAAAAGGAAGCAAATTAGAACCTGGTAACTACCGACCTGTTTCTATTCTCAGTTCCATTTTGAAAGTAATGGAAAGAATAGTTTATGAACAAGTCGATAGATACCTTGCCACTAAAAAACTCATGTACAAATTCCAATCCGGCTTCAGAACAAAGCACTCCACTAACACATGCCTTCTCTATCTGAGCGACAACATCAAACATGAGGTGGACGCGGGCAAATACTGCGGCATGGTCATGCTGGACCTTCAGAAGGTCTTTGACACCGTTAACCACGCTATACTGTTGGATAAGCTCAGAGCAATCGGATTTGATAAAACCTCATCGAGCTGGATGCAATCTTATTTGGAGGGGAGGAAACAGGTGGTAGAGGTGAACAGCACCCTGCCCCCCCCCCCCCCCCTCAGTAAACTGTGGAGTCCCCCAAGGCAGTATATTAGGGCCTTTACTGTTCCTAATATACGTTAATGACATGTCATCAGCATGCGACTGTGAATTGTTCCTGTTTGCGGATGACTCGGCCCTGCTGGTATCAGACAAGGACAAGTCACAGGTGGAAAAAATCCTCAGTGCTGAACTCCTTAGTATTTGCACCTGGCTCACTGACAACAAGCTATCCATACACTTAGGTAAAGCGGAATCCATCCTATTTGGGTCCCAAATCAACCTTAAGAAAGTCAGTGACTTCACTATTAAAGTGGGTGACATTGTTATCACCAGGAAAGATGAGGTCACTTACCTAAGTTCCATTCTAGAGGCTAATCTTTCCTGTGATAAAATGGCAACGAAGGTAATCAAAAAGGTCAACCAACGAACAAGATTTCTCTACAGAATCTCCTCTCTGGTCAACAAAAGCACCATGAAGATTCTAGCGGGAACTCTCATTCAACCCTTTTTCGACTACGCATGCACCTCCTGGTACCCCATCACCTCCAAAAGCCTCAAATCTAGACTCCAAACATCCCAGAACAAGCTAGTCAGGTTACTTCTAGACCTCCACTCCAGATCACACCTCACTCCTACCCACTTCTCCAAAGTGGGCTGGCTCAGGGTGGAGGACAGAGTAAAACAACTTGCACTGAGCTTAGTCTATAAAATTTGCTACACCTCCCTGATACCGAAGTACATGTCAAACTACTTCCTTAACGTAAATGACCGCCATAACCACAACACCAGGGGGAGCTCAACAAACCACGTTAAACCCAGATTCCGATCTAACAAGGTCTTAACTCATTCTCCTTCTATGCCACATCAATATGGAATGCACTCCCAACAGGTGTAAAAGAAAGTGAATCTCTATCCTCCTTCAAAACCTCACTAAAAGAACACCTCCAAGCAGCTAAAACCCTAGCCTAACACCCTCCCCCCACCACATACCACCTCCCCGGAATTGTAAATAATCAAATGTATATACTTGTTCTTATGCTTTCTGAGCTCACTAATGTTCACTGCTCGCTGTACATATCCTACCAAGTCAGACCTACACTGTTACAATGTCCTTTTTTCAGATGGTATAATTGTTGATGACTGAAGTATGCTGATATCAACCCAACCTAACTGGTTGCTTGTTTCTCTTGCGAGATCTGACAATTGACAGGTTGACAACATCCAAACAAACCAAGTCATCTCCAATACATCTCAACATTACACACATCCTCCAGGCTGAGTTAGTCTAGATAATGAAGTAACCTGGAAACTACATGTAAGTCATATAAAGAAAACATTTAAAAAATTGACTATTATAATAAATAGAATAAAATACATACCCACAGATATTAACTACATTTATTGTACCCAACTTTAGTTGAAGCATACATTGTTTATTGCATAAATGTCTGGGGACATACATATAAAACAATCACACAACAATATTCATATTACACAAGAGAGTAATAAAGATAATTAATAGAATGGATTATAGAGACCCAACAAATGATTCATAAAGTCACACATTTTAAAAGTAAATGATCTTGTATAAAACACAACTGCTCTAATGATTTAAAAAGTAAATAATAATATGCTTCCAGACGTGGTCCAGAAGTTGTTTCAGATGTGAACCAGTAAATATGAACTAAGAGGGATTTATGTGTACTCAAAAGCAAAGGTATGAACACATGTAAAACAAATATGTATATCATATAAAGGAGTTCATCTATGGAATCATCTATAATTAGAAAATAAAATATGTAACCCTTCATTATTTCAAAAAACATATATAAAACACTTATGAATAAGTATGAAAGTGAACTATGAATATCTACACTTAAAATGTTTATTGTATGTAACATATTTTATGTAGTGTTTATTCTCACCTTTTCAGTCAAATTGTTCTGTTCATTTTAAAGTACACAAATGTGTATATTAACTCATGTACTTGACTGAAATAAAAGCACTAATCTGAAGTGTCTAATCTATAAATGTTAGAATCATATTAACAAGATTGTGTTACACACACAACAATGATGTCACACATGTTATATGTGCTGATGTTGTTAGAAAGTTGATTTTAAATCCTGCGTCTTCATTTGCTGCTGCTGTTCTCACCAGCACACTTGTGTTTCTTACACTGGTACTTAGAAGAGAATCTTTCACCACACACACTGCAACTCAACACTTTCTCTCCTGTTTGTGTTCTCATGTGTGCTGTAAGAGTTTTTAGGTAACGGAAGGTTTTGTTGCAGCTTGAACAGGAGTATGGTTTTTCACCAGTGTGTGTTCTCATGTGTACTTTTAAACTTACATTTTTTACAAAACTTTTACCACATTCTGAGCAGGAAAAAGGTTTTTCTCCAGTGTGTATTCTCATGTGTGCGTTGAAACTGGAACTGTGAGTAAAATCTTTACCGCAGACTGAACACGAAAAAGGTTTTTCACCAGTGTGTATTCTCATGTGTTCTTTTAAACTTTGATTTACTGCAAAACTTTTACCACATTCTGAGCAGGAAAAAGGTTTTTCTCCTGTGTGTTTTCTCATGTGTGCTTTGAAATTGGAACTGTGAGTAAAATCTTTACCGCAGACTGAACACGAAAAAGGTTTTTCACCAGTGTGTTTTCTCATGTGTTCTTTTAAACTTTGATTTACTGCAAAACTTTTACCACATTCTGAGCAGGAAAAAGGTTTTTCTCCTGTGTGTTTTCTCATGTGTGCTTTGAAATTGGAACTGTGAGTAAAATCTTTACCGCAGACTGAACACGAAAAAGGTTTTTCACCAGTGTGTTTTCTCATGTGTTCTTTTAAACTTTGATTTACTGCAAAACTTTTACCACATTCTGAGCAGGAAAAAGGTTTTTCTCCTGTGTGTATTCTCATGTGTGCTTTGAAATTGGGCCTGTGAGTAAAATCTTTACCGCAGATTGAACACGAAAAAGGTTTTTCTCCAGTGTGTGTTGTCATGTGTTCTTTTAAACTTTGATTTACTGCAAAACTTTTACCACATTCTGAGCAGGAAAAAGGTTTTTCTCCAGTGTGTGTTCTCATGTGTACTTTTAAACTTTTACTTACTGTAAAACGTTTACCACATTCTGAGCAGGAAAAAGGTTTTTCTCCAGTGTGTTTTCTCATGTGTCTTTTCAAATCGTGCCTATCAGTAAAATCTTTACCGCAGATTGAACATGAAAAAGGTTTTTCTCCAGTGTGTGTCCTCATGTGTACTTTTAAAGTTTGACTTACTGCAAAACTTTTACCACATTCTGAGCAGGAAAAAGGTTTTTCTCCAGTGTGTTTTCTCTTGTGTCTTTTCAAATTGTGCCTATCAGTAAAATCTTTACCGCAGATTGAACATGTAAAAGGTTTTTCTCCAGTGTGTGTTCTCATGTGTACTTTTAAAGTTTGACTTACTGCAAAACTTTTATCACATTCTGAGCAGGAAAAAGGTTTTTCTCCAGTGTGTGTTCTCATGTGTACTTTTAAAGTTTGACTTACTGCAAAACTTTTACCACATTCTGAGCAGGAAAAAGGTTTTTCTCCAGTGTGTTTTCTCTTGTGTCTTTTCAAATTGTGCCTATCAGTAAAATCTTTACCGCAGATTGAACATGTAAAAGGTTTTTCTCCAGTGTGTGTTCTCATGTGTACTTTTAAAGTTTGACTTACTGCAAAACTTTTACCACATTCTGAGCAGGAAAAAGGTTTTTCTCCAGTGTGTGTTCTCATGTGTACTTTTAAAGTTTGACTTACTGCAAAACTTTTACCACATTCTGAGCAGAAAAAAGGTTTTTCTCCAGTGTGTGTTCTCATGTGTATTTTCAATTTACTAGGAGATTTAAAAGTTTTGTCACAGTGAGAACATGTGAAGTGTGTGTTGTCAGTGTGACATGTCTTATCATCTTTAGAGTCTTCATCATCAGTGTCAGGAGAGTGTGACGTTGTGTCCTCACTATCTGATAGTGGAGCTAAGAGCTTGTCTGCTTGTGATCCTCCACAGTGGTCTCCATCAGCTTCTGTTGTCATGTGTTGAGTTGAGCTGCTGCTTGGAGGCTCCGCCTCTCTCTTCTCCTCACTTTCACCTTTGACCTCATCATCTTCACTCTTCACACTGATGAGGTGTCTCTTGTCTTCCTCTATGAAGTGGGGGGACAGCCGCTGTTTTTCTTCCTCTTTGACGTAGGAGGGCTGCGGATCCTCCGGTTCCTCTTTTACGTGAAGGGACTGTATATTCTCAATGTGAGGAGTCTGTGACTCTTCCTCTTCATCTTTTAAGTGGGGGGGCTGTGGCTCCTCTTCTTTCACGTGGAGGTTCTGTGACCTCTTCTGCTCCATACTGGAGGACCCCTCCTGCTGCTCAGGTGGACGATATAATTCACAGACGTCTGCAGGACACAAGAAGACAAACACATGCTGGGATCGAAATAGATAAGAATTTACCAATTCAGATTTCATTTTCGATTCTGCTTTACGATTCGGTTATTTGTGGACTCACTTTTGCTTTGACATTCAGTAAAAAGGAGAAGAAACAGGTCGATTAGCATCAACTTTGACTAGTTGAGAAGTAACATGAGCGTACCAAGCCAACAGTGACGTCTTAAGAGGCACAGATTTTACGGGTCCCCCATGAGGTGCCAGAGGGCCCTAAGGACAATATTCTGCTTTGAAAATATCTATAAAATAAAAATATCTTTGGCAAGAAATTAACAAAATACTACATGTTATTTTGTGGCAATTACAAAAGAATGTCCAGTATAATTCTCAGGACATTCAATCAATCACAACTGGAATGTTAAACTGAACATATATACATAAATATACAGTATATATATATACATATATGTATATATATATACACATATGTCCACACGACTTTGGGAATTTCCCGATGGTAAGTGGTACGTAAATGGTTTCAATTACAGCAAATTGTCATTTATTAATACATTTTAGGCAACACAAAGTCAGGCACATGTGCACTAGCGTTGTTTGGCTTGATAATCATGGCGGACAAGCTACACAGACTTTGGTACGGTGATTTGCCCTCGGAGTAAACGGAGCCAAGCGCTTGGGTTAATGTAATTTTCCCTCGCTTCCCGTCGTATGTTTAAGAGCGCACTGCTGTGTTTAGATGGAGACAGGTGTGAACAATATTGGAGACACTTGTTCCCACACTAAAAGTATACAGCGAAGGAAAAAACTATTTGATGTTGCTTTTATTTTCTCAATACATTGTCCATCAGCTGCTGTGACTGAGAGTTAATGAGGTGAGGAAACATGCAGCAGGTGATGTGTCGTGAACGTTGTCACAACTTGTTTATAAAGTAATTTTTTTTTTTTACTGGGATGTTCACTTCTCCTTTATTTAACTGCAAACTGTATCAGTGTTCAATTAACATCAATACTAGCTCAAATGTTTTGTCATCTCATTGAATTGAACGCTGGCTGTGAAGATTGTGTATTCGATGTGAGAGGTGTCACTAGTCTTTATTTTTGTTGGCCAAACTGTTGCACTGAACTACAAGGAGGCGTTGTTGTAGAAGAAAAAGCTTGTTTATTAGACTTCATCTTCATTAGCCAAACTGCTTTGAGTTTTATATTAATATCAAAAAGTAAACGCCATGATTTAATTGTGTTTTTTTCATGTCACAAAGGTGTTATATGTTTGACATGACATATTTCTGCTCTAACTCTTAATGGATCTGTCCCGATACAGCATCCATATATATATATATATATATATATATACATATATACATATATATATGTATATATATATATACATATATATATATATATATATACACACATATATATATATATATATATATATATATATATATATATATATATATATATATATATATATATATATATATATATATATATATATATATATATATATATATATGCATGGATGCTTTGGAGCCCCTGCCTCGAAAGAAAATAATGTTTGTTTATAATAATGTTTATTGTTTGTATATCCTGTAATCATGTTTATTGTGTGTATGTCCTACAATAATGTTTGTGTGTATGTCCTATAATTCAGAGCTTTATTTGTCCATTCTTAACATGTACAAGACACATAAGAACTGAAATTACATTTTCGGCACAATCCCGCTAAGAGCAGACATACGTTACAGGGAGACAAGACGGGACCGCCAACGGATCAGCCACTTAGGGCGCTCCTTAAAAAGGTGGGAAAAAGGTGACATTGGGGAAGGGGGGGAGAGTAAAAAAAAATATCAGTCTGAGGCTGGACCCTCAGGAATGGTCCAGACTGAGTCCGAGGAAAAAACCTCACATAGCATGGCACACATAAACATGGTACATGTAATCACAACAACTCGCAACAGAGTCATCCAACAGGACTTTGGAGGCCGGCAGCTGCTGTTGAGCGCTACTCAGCCCCCACAACCCCGGAGGAATTAAGCAGTGGTGAAGGCGTTGATTTGGGGAGGGGTGTGTGCGTGCATGTATGCCCAATTAACTTGGGTGAGATGTTGGAATTGTCTTTATGGGCCGAGGCCGGCCCCAAGAGTTCAAGAGTTCAAGAGTCCGACCCAGGTGCTTTTGAAAAAAAAGGGAAAGGTCAAAAGCGTCCATCTTTGAGGAGTCCTCAGGGGAGTGTTTTCAAACAGCCTGTTCCTCAAGGCCATTCAAGGGAGTCAAATCGTAGATTAAGATGTTGTTTTTTCTTCGAGCAGTCAAAACAATGACATTCCTGCTCTGTATGCTGGCTCTGACAATTCCAATTTATTCTTTCTCTAACTTCATCAAGATGGAATCTACCTTGCGATTCAAATCAGCAATCGCTCCAGTCTGTGATCCCACAGCACGACCCATTCCTTCCATTGCGTTGAACAGCCTGTTGGCCCCTTGAGTGGCTGCCATCGTCTTCCGAATTTGACGATACACCAGAGCAATGCCCAGCCCAATCAGCAAATGCCCTGCGATCACAGCTCCAAATAGGTAGATGTCTTCCACGTCCTCGATGGAAAGGACTGAGAGGCACATGATTCTCCAAGTATTCCAGGAATCTCTCACGTACCCCGCAGCAATGGTTCCATCAGGGCAGCCAGGCTCCCCCGAACCTCTTTTCCTTGTCGAAAAGACTGTGTCAATTGCGTCGAGAGTCCAGTTGATCAAATTCATTTTGATGTTTAGATTTGAGGACAGCTCAAGAAAAGAGGCTTCAAAAAGTTCGGACAAAGACAAGGACACAAGAAAGCAAGCGGGAAGGAGGAGGAGCAGGGAAAAATGCGACCACCCTCACCAAGAGGCAAGACATAAAAATAATGTTTGTGTGTATGTTGCTTTGCCCTCACTATATGTGATGAGGTTGTACAGCTTGGCAGACAGCTAACAACCAATCCAGGACGTTCTCATAAAGTTCCAAAGCAGATGAATCCATTTAGGCTCTTTATTGTTGTTGATCTTGCTTTGTCTTGCACTGGACTTTTATTTTTTATTGTAAAAAGACTTATCTTTTCCAAGGCTTGTAAGAGCTAACACAACTTGTCTGACTCTCATTGTCTCATAAACTGGACTAACGTCGTAAACCGGAAGTGCCAAAACTAATGACGCGCAGCATTTCCCATCGCCACAAGGTGTCAGTAATAGTCCTCAATCAAACGGGCACAACACTCCCCACCTGGTATAATGTTTTATACCACTATACAGTCTCTTTACGAAGGAGCAACACGACCTCTGATACAGGTCTAGTGTAGATTCTTGGAGTACCTTGTCGGATGATCTTGACGTCGACTTTTCTTACTTTGTTGTCATGGCTGTTGATAGACTTGACCATGAGTCCAGTGGGCCATTCATTTCTTCTCACCTGGCCGTCTTTCAGTAGTACTAGGTCTCCAACTTGCAGGTTAGGCCTTTCTGCATACCATTTTCTCCTAGGTTGTATGGTTGACAGGTATTCTTGTTTCCATCGCTTCCAGAATCTATCAGAGAGAAGTTGGACTTGCCGCCATTGTCTTGAGTGGATGTCTTTCACATTGAAGTCTCCTGGCGGTGCAGATATGACGCCTCTCTTCTGCGTATGATAAAGGGATGAACGACGCTTTGATGCTTGCTCCCGATTGTTTGAGAGGTGGCGACGAGGTGATCGAAAGGGTAACGGGGCAACCCAAGTCTTTGACTCATCTTTGTATACTTCTCTGTTCATAATGTCAAGGAATGCTTGACCATCAGGAGACAAACCTGGTTTATTATCATTCTTAGCTTTTTCAAAAACTTGGCTGCCGAGGTTGTCCATCTCCTCCAGATGTTTGGGGGGTTGCAGACCATGGCACGGATTAGGGCTGCTGAACTTTTCACCGACAGAGAACATGGACTTAGAAATGTTTCTATTAGTCCTGAAGACGTTGATGTTTGCTGGCTTATGAGCTCCTCCAAGACATACTTCCCCGACTATGACCCACCTTAGGTCAAGACGTTGTGCATAAGGTGCCTCGTCAGGTCCATTGTACTGCTCCCTTACTTTATGCACTTGGATGATTTCTCTTCCGAGTAAAAGCAAAATTGCTGCATTGGGGTCAACTGCTGATATCTTTCCTGCCAGTGGAGCTAGATGATGATGATGCTGAATAATCTCTGGTGATGGGATCGCCGATCTGTCATCGGGCATCATGTCCCATTCTATAAGTGTGGGGAGAGGTACTGTGGTTTGCATGTCCAATGACTCTATAATGAAGTTGCATGCACGTCTTCCTGCTGTCTCCATTACTCCAGAACATGTCCTCAGTGTGTATGGTGCTGAATCTGATTTGATGCCGAAGAGATTGAAGAAATCTGTTTTAGCTAGGGATCGGTTACTTTGCTCATCCAGGACTGCAAACATTTTGACAGCCTTCTCTCTTTGGCCAGCAGGGTATGCTCTGACTAAACACATTTTGGAACAGGATTTTGGAGTCACTGAATTGCCATAGATCTCAGTACACTTTGATGTCACTGATGGGATGAGATCTTCATTATTCTCCCCGCCTTGATCTTCCTTCACTGGGGAGTTCTCTGTTATTTGGTGGTGGACCAGGGTGAAGCGCTGTTATGTGCCTAGTGCTGTCACGCTCTTTACATTGCACGGCTTTTTCACAATCCTTCGCCATGTGTCTCGTAGATGCGCAACATCGATAACGGATGTGTTGCTCTTTCAGATAAGCCTTTCTTTCTTCGAGTGGTTTGTTTCGGAAGCCACGGCATTTACGTAGAGGGTGAGGCTTATTGTGGATGGGACATATTTTATCTGGGTCTTCAGATTTATTTTCTTGGAAGTTGTACTTAGCTTCAAGTACTGTCGCCACTTCAGTTTTCTTTACGGACACTGGTGTCCTGTAATTCAGTTGAAGTCGTTCTTGTCTAGCATTAGTTACGTTACCACTGGTGACACATGCAAAGCTGGGATCATTGCGGATCCTAGCTTCTTCCATAATGAAGTTCACAAAGAAGTGAAATGGTGGATAAGCCACCTTTTTGTCCCTTTTGTATGCTGAGCCTGCACTAACCCATTTTTCTTGGAGACGATATGGTAGCTTGATCAGGATGGGACTAATGCCATGAGCTGTGTCAAGATGAAGAAGACCGGGTAAGAGTTCATTTGACTTTGCTGCGTCCAACTCAAGAAGAAGGTCCCCGAACTCTCTCAGTCTTTGGTTGTCTGTGTTTGAGATATTTGGGAAGTTCTCAAGTTTTTTAAGTAAAGCATGCTCAATTATTTCAGGTGCACCGTATGACTCCTCTAGCCTCTGCCACACCATTTCGAACCCAGCTTCTGCATTATGTATGTACACAACTCTTAATCTCTTAGCTTGTTCTGCTGATTGAGGTCCAAGCCATTTAGCCAGCATATCCAATTCCTGGCGTGCACTGAGATCTAGGTCCCTTGTGGAGCCCATGAATGATGCCTTCCAGGCACAGTAATTTTGTGGTTGGTCATCAAACTTGAGAAGACCAGAGCTAACCATCTCTTTACGCATTAGGTATTTAGCCAGGTCTGATGCACCCCGATTGTCGAAGGAAGTTGCTCCGTGTGCGGAAAAGTGACGAGGCTGGGTATGGTGGAATGATTTTTGATATGAAGAATCTATCCTTTGAGTTGCATCATTCCTTGTGAAGGTGTCTTTTGATGGACTTGCAGTAATACGAAGCGGTGGAGTCCCCACGTCTCCCCGATGTGGTTGTTTGTGGTGCTGGACAGGTAGGTAATTGGGCACATGGTACTTTACATTATCCATCTCTTGTTTATTAGCCGTTGTGTTGACCTTAACATCTTCATGGTTGTCCATTGTCTGCTGGCGCGCTGAGGAAGAGGTCAGTCAGTATTGGCTGATTTCAAGAATGGAGTGAGTGTTGGCCATGAGATGCCTCTGACAGTTGCTCCACAAACTCTTTAGTGCGTTCTACTGGGCTTAGTACTGGCATATTAAATTCAAATTGGCTTCTTTGGATATCACTTTCTTCTTGAGCTGATATGTCTAAAACATGTGCTTCAGCTGCTGCTGCTTCAGCGGCTTTTGCTGATTTTAACAGGAGCAGATTAGCTTGTATTTCCGCTTGCTGTTTTAGCATTTCTGCTTCTTTTTGTGCAAAGGAAAGTTTAAAGGCCTACTGAAATGAATGTTTTTTATTTAAACGGGGATAGCAGATTCATTCTAAGTGTCATACTTGATCATTTCGCGATATTGCCATATTTTTGCTGAAAGGATTTAGTAGAGAACATCGACGATAAAGTTCGCAACTTTTGCTCGCTGATAATAAAAAGCCTTGCCTGTACCGGAAGTAGCGTGACGTCACCAGAGGTTTACAATGCAGCGAGAGAGATTCGGACCGAAAAAGCGACGATTACCCCATTAATTTCAGCGAGGATGAAAGATTTGTGGATGAGGAAAGTGAGAGTGAAGGACTACAGTGCAATGCAGGACGTATCTTTTTTCGCTCTGACCGTAACTTAGGTACAAGGGTTCATTGGATTCCACACTTTCTCCTTTTTCTATTGTGGATCACGGATTTGTATTTTAAACCACCTCGGATACTATATCCTCTTGAAAATGAGAGTCGAGAACGCGAAATGGACATTCACAGTGACTTTTATCTCCACGACAATACATCGGTGAAACACTTTAGCTACGGAGCTAACGTGATAGCATTGGGCTTAACTGCAGATAGAAACAAAATAAATAAACCACTGACTGGAAGGATAGACATAAAATCAACAATACTATTAAACCATGTACATGTAAATACACGGTTAATGCTTTCCAGCTTGGCGAAGCTTAAAAATGCTGTTGCTAACGACGCCATTGAAGCTAACTTAGCAACGGGACCTCACGGAGCTATGATAAAAACATTAGTGCTCCACCTACACCAGCCAGCCCTCATCTGCACATCAACACCCGTGCTCACCTGCGTTCCAGCGATCGACGGAAGGACGAAGGACTTCACCCGATCATCCGTGCGGTCGGCGGCTAGAGCGAACTTGCTAGCGTCGGCTAGCGCGTCTGCTATCCAACAAAGTCTTCCTGGTTGTGTTGCTGTAGTCCGCCGCTAATACACCGATCCCACCTACAACTTTCTTCTTTGCAGTCTCTATTGTTCATTAAACAAATTGCAAAAGATTCACCAACACAGATGTCCAGAATACTGTGGAATTATGAAATGAAAACAGAGCGGTTTTGTATTGGATTCAATGGGCTCCGAATACTTTTGTTTAACTAGTCACGTCACGCGCATACGTCATCATACATAGACGTTTTCAACCGGAAGTTTAGCGGGAGATTTAAAACTGCACTTTATAAGTTAACCCGGCCGTATTGGCATGTGTTGCAATGTTAAGATTTCATCATTGATATATAAACTATCAGACTGCGTGGTCGCTAGTAGTGGCTTTCAGTAGGCCTTTAACACGTGCACTTTCTGCTTTAGCACGTGCTTTTGCAGCAGCAACGCTCACTGACGTCATCCGACTTGAGTGAGATGAATGTGACGATCTTGAACTTCTTTCATGTTCGCTTACGTCTTCTTTTGAATGCTCCATGGTGTGCTGTTTACCACTGGATGTTGAAGAGAATGCTGCGTTATGTCTCTGTGAAGCCCGCTGGGCTTTTAGTCTTTTTACCGCTCTGCCCTCACTATATGTGATGAGGTTGTACAGCTTGGCAGACAACTAACAACCAATCCAGGACGTTCTAATAAAGTCCCAAAGCAGATGAATCCATTTAGGCTCTTTATTGTTGTTGATCTTGCTTTGTCTTGCACTGGACTTTTATTTTTTATTGTAAAAAGACTTATCTTTTCCAAGGCTTGTAAGAGCTAACACAACTTGTCTGACTCTCATTGTCTCATAAACTGGACTAACGTCGTAAACCGGAAGTGTCCAAACTAATGTCATTAGTTTGGACACTTCCGGTTTACTATGTTAGTCCAGTTCATAAACAATGAGAAGTAGACGAGTTGTGTTAACTCCTATGTCCTATAATCATGTTTATTGTGTGTATGTCCTATAATCATGTTCACCTATAAAAACACCATAGTTAAAGGTCAGTTATTTTCATGTTGCTGCTGACATTTAAACGTGTCCTCTTAAACCAGCGCACTTTATTTCAATGTTGGTTTTTTTTAAATTGGAGATTTAATTGGACTTTTCTTATATTAGTTTCAAGGCTTTTAATTTTTTTCTTGTCTCAAAACCCCTCTTAGGTTGGGATCCTATAATACAAAACCTACTTTTCTTTCTTGTTGGTACCTGTTTTTGTGTATTTGGATTCAGGAATGATCTTTTATTTATTTATTTATTTTAGAATGCTTTTTGATCCGAAACGATGCAGTTAGTTGAAAATTCAGTACATAAAAATTCAGTTAAAAAAAATGCAGCGCTGAAAATTGTGCTGCTTCAAAAAGCAAGACTCACTTCCGTTAAAAGACTAAAACCATGGAGCCTGTCTCAGAAGCAGCCAATGAGGTGTCAGGTTTAAAGTCACGTGACTCGGGTCTTGCAAAACAGCACAAAAAAGGCAATTAACTTTGCTACCTGGGGATAATACAACATAATTAACATTTAAATGCTGCCTGCTGGATGTTTTCAAACTATAGAAATGATTCCAATGGTTAAAATCTGCACTTTTGAGTGACATACGAGTTAGTAGGTGTCATGACATGCAGTTCAAGTGACTGTGGTACACAATGTGACCAGCAGATGGTGCTGGATAATGATGTTCAAGTAAACGTAAGGAAGAAGACACAAGCGCTGTTTCAACCCTCTGCGCATCCACTCGGCGCAGACGTGATCCCGTGTACAAATATCGCGACATGCTAATTTAGCCGCTATCAAAACAACTAGCCCGTCACTGCTGATTTCATTTCAACAATTAAAAATAGGAACTTGATAGTAAATAAAGCCACGTTTCCACTGCTGGATGCTGTGTTCAATCGTGTCCATGATGTTTTAACGTTTAGGGGACGTGCTGTCATGAAATAAATAAAACATATTCCGGTGGTGGTGGTCAATGTCACTACTCCATAGGTACCGGAAGACTACGTCACTTCCTGGACTTACAATTGTTTTTACAAAGGTGCTTTTGAAACGTCACATTCTGTGATATTTGAATATTTTATTAATGTTTTGTATAAAAACTAGCTTACAAAGGAGTAAAAGGGAACAAAATATAAACATGAACAAGGGGTAGATGTAAAAAATCAGGGAGTATTATGGCCACAATTTCAATCACTTTCACTCTTCTGTCATTGCAATGAATGACGTAAGGGGGCGCCACTGACTCACATCATGTGATTTATTATTTAAATGTTGATTTTTTTTTTTTTTAACAATCCACTTACTTATTTTTAAATGATCAGTATGTCATCTTTTATGTGACATTGTTATTCAAGTAAAAATGACAAAAAAGAAAACTATGGTAATGACAACATGCAGGAACATAACTGACGTAAAACAAGTAAAAAGGAAGTGACGTTGTCTTTGTGCACGCGTGCATTGATCAAGTCTTCCTGAACCAACCGTGCAGGGATTCTAAAACTGTGGTTCGTGTACCACTAGTGGTACGCAGGCATCACCTAGTGGTACGCCAAATATCATTTCATTATTTAAGTACAGTGTTTTATTTTCCTACATGCAAACACAGTGTTACTGTTCAAACTGTGTGTAATGTTACAGTAACTAAAAATATTAAATATGCTTGTTAAATAACGTTGGTATGGTATGGTATAACGTGTCTTCCTTGTTTTTAATGAATAATTAAGGCCTACTATGCTACTGTATTTTAATGCTGTTCATGATGGTGGTACTTGGAAATCCAAGTATTTTCTGAGGTGGTACTTGGTGAAAAAAGTTTGACGTAGTGACATTGTAAACTACATTGGCAGACACCATTTTGTTATACCCAAACGGCGTCTGCTCATACATCGCGCTTCCAACGAGATCCCGTTTCCCCCCCGAGTTAGAAAGTTCCAGAACTGTTCACGTTATACCATCTCATCTCATTGTGGATCATGTGAATGTTTGAAGTGGAACTAAATGTGATCTCTGAAAGGGGTACAAATTATTTCCAAAGCAGGGCCCCCATCCACATATACAATACTAGTACATATCTGATGAAAAACAACATTATTTTTGTTATTTTAATTATAAGTGTGCCAAATCACCTATATTTGAACATTATCTAATGGAAATGACTGCTGTCTGATTATCACATTAATAACACAATAACAATCATGTGTCTGAGTACACCTATTAATCAAAATTAGTCTAACACGTCATGTTCACGATGGAATATAAAGTTAGTAAACATGTGAGAGTAAGAAGTAAACAAACCTGTTCTGTGTAACACAACTTGAGGTTTCTTGAAAACAGCCTCCAGTAGTTGACGTAGTCTCTTGTTTTCTTCTTTTGTCCGAGAAAGTTCCTCCTCGTACTCTGCTATCGTTCTTTCGCACATTTTCACACAATCACAACACTTTACACTCACACTTGATCTTAACTAAGCGATGTGTTGATCGAATCCGCGTCTCTTTGTTAGCAGCTAACAAGCTAAGCTAACTAGCATGCTGAGCTAACTAGCGCGCTAAAACAACTAACAAGCTAAGCTAACTAGCATGCTAAGCTAACTAGCGCGCTAAAACAACTAGCAAGCTAAGCGGGCCTAATAATCTCCAAAGTTGACTGAGACGAGTGGAGTTTATCCTGACACGGAGGATGAATAAAGTGTAGTTAGTAGCGATGTGAGGAGATGTGCCGAGGCTTAGAAGCGTGTGTGGAGTAAAGGAGGACTTTGCTGCAAAGCGCATATCCTCCACGCATGCGTCACTTAGGGGCGGGGCCAACGTGTCATAGTGATGGGCAAGTCATGAACGATTCATTCTAAATGTATGTTTTCATGGTGCCCACACAAACATGGCAACAAATGATCTTTCAAGTATATAAACTGTATTCGACTTTCAATCAGAAAAATATGAAAATAATTAACTAGTACTGTTTTTAATGCACTTATCGAATTTACTGTATAAGCTGTTGAAGCTAATAGCATTGTTCTTTACTTAAAAAACAACAACTTGACAATAGTTATTGTATGCACTATGGCGTAAAATGCAATTGGTGTATTTTTCTGTGAGTGTTTGGAGTTATTACAGGGAACTCAGCTACCATTATACTTTAAAATGATAATTGGTTCTCCTCAAAAATTGTAGCCTGAGTGTTGGATATTTTTGGAGGGCTGTTTGGCTCGACTGTAGTGTGTGCACTAAACACATGGACTGAAACATTCTTGCATTTGCACTACAAGCTACATTATTGCATTCCCCTTATATTGACTCCTACTAGTCATGCTGCATCCTTTCAGTTATATTGAATGTATATGGAACTGTATGTCTGTATGGAAATGTTAATGTTTATTACTATGCTGGAGTATAATTATGTTTTATTTGTCATCCAGAGTGTGTGTGCTCCTTTAAGAATGGCAGTATGTGAGGTGAGTGACTGAGTAAGTGAGTGGGCAAGTGAGGTGAGGGAGTGGAAGCAGTTAATGTGCAGGAGCGTTAGTAGCTTAGTGGATGTCCGGTTGGCTTTGTGGAAAACATAAATAAAGTGACAGAATTGCAACGAATCGACAACTGTTGGGTCGTCATTCCGACCCAACAACGGAACTGTAGGACCCACTGCCAGGTAAAGTGGAGGGTGTTACCCCCGACGATACATCGGCCCTGGAGGGAATGTCTCCCCTGCGCTCCTCGACCACTGTCTGGGAGCTGACAATCAGGAAAGGTGTACAATTCTGCATCCGAGAGAACACAACCATTGCAGCCCATCCATCCATTCATCCATTTTCTTCTGCTTATCCGAGGTCGGGTCGCGGGGGCAGCAGCCTAAGCAGAGAAGCCCAGACTTCACTCTCCCAGCCACCTCATCCAGCTCCTCCCGGGGGATCCCGAGGCGTTCCCAGGCCAGCTGGGAGACATAGTCTTCCCAAAGTGTCCTGGGTCTTCCCCGTGGCCTCCTGCCGGTCGGACGTGCCCGAAACACCTCCCTAGGGAGGCGTTCGGGTGGCATCATGACCAGATGCCCAAACCACTTCATCTGTCTCCTCGATGTGGAGGAGCAGCGGCTTTACTTTGAGCTCCTCTCGGATGACAGAGCTTCTCACCCTATCTCTAAGGGAGAGCCCCACTCATTTCGGCCGCTTGTACCCGTGATCTTGTCCTTTCAATCATAACCCAAAGCTCATGACCATAGGTGAGGATGGAAACGAAGATCGACCGGTAAATTGAGATCTTTGCCTTCTTCACCACAACGGATTGATACAGCGTCCACATTACTGAAGATGCCGCACCGATCCACCTGTTGATCTCACGATCCACTCTTCCCTCACTCGTGAACAAGACTCCTAGGTACTTGAACTCCTCCGAATGGGGCAAGATCTCCTCCCCAACTTGGAGATGGCACTCCACCCTTTCCCGGGCGAGAACCATGGACTCGAACTTGGAGGTGCTTATTCTCATCCCAGTCGCTTCACACTCGGCTGCGAACCGATCCAGTGAGAGCTAAAGATCCTGGCCAGATGAAGCCATCAGGACCACATCCTCTGCAGAAAGCAGAGACCTAATCCTGCAGCCACCAAACCGGATCCCCTCAACGCCTTGACTGCGCCTAGAACTTCTGTCCATAAAAGTTATGAACATAATCGGTGACAAAGGGCAGTTTTGGCAGAGTCCAACCCTCACTAGATACAGGTCCAACTTACTGTCGGCAATGTGGACCAAGCTCTGACACGGATCATACAGGGAGCGGACCGCCAAAATCAGACGGTCCGATACCCCATACTCTCTGAGACCTCCCCACAGGACTTCCCGGGGAACATCATCTTGAGGACAAGCAAAGTGTCTGTTGTTTTACAATTTAATAATCTATTTAATAAGAAATGTTCAGAGAATTCTTTTTTTTTTTAGTATTTATTGGAGGCTTCAAAAGACACAAGTTGTCCGTTTACAGGAGAGTGTCGGTGAGGCACACACATTTTATCTTAGCTCAGGAATGCATGGGGGAAGGGTTGGAGATAAGCGGGAAACTCTTAGTTAAAAAAAGTAAACACACTCTAAGTAAGGCGAGACATTAGTCTGAATATGATGCATCTAGCAAAGTGAGACAGGCAGAAGAAACAAAGCAATACAGCATAAACATGTCAGAAAAAATACTTGAAGATGAATCTTTAAAGGCCTACTGAAAGCCACTACTACCGACCACGCAGTCTGATAGTTTATATATCAATGATGAAATCTTAACATTGCAACACATGCCAATACGGCCGGGTTAACTTATAAAGTGCACTTTTAAATTTCCCGCTAAACTTCCCGTTGAAAAAGTCTTTGTATGATGACGTATGCGAGTGACGTCGCCAGTGAAACGGAAGTATTCGGAGCCCATTGAATCCAACACAAAACAGCTCTGTTTTCATCTCATAATTCCACAGTATTCTGGACATCTGTGTTGGTGAATCTTTTGCAATTTGTTTAATGAACAATGGAGACTGCAAAGAAGAAAGTTGTAGGTGGGATCGGTGTATTAGCGGCGGACTACAGCAACACAACCAGGAAGATTTGTTGGATAGCAGACGCGCTAGCCGGCGACCTCACCTTGACTTCCTACGTCTCCGGGCCGCCGACCGCATCGTCGATCGCTGGAACGCAGGTGAGCACGGGTGTTGATGAGCAGATGAGGGCTGGTTGGCGTAGGTGGAGCGCTAATGTTTTTATCATAGCTCTGTGAGGTCCCGTTGCTAAGTTAGCTTCAATGGCGTCGTTAGCAACAGCATTGTTAAGCTTCGCCAAGCTGGGAATTATTAACCGTGTAGTTACATGTCCATGGTTTAATAGTATTGTTGATCTTCTGTCTATCCTTCCAGTCAGGGGTTTATTTATTTTGTTTTTATCTGCATTTGAGCCCGATGCTATCACGTTAGCTCAGTAGCTAAAGAGCTTCACCGATGTATTGTCGTGGAGATAAAAGTCACTGTGAATGTCCATTTCGCGTTCTCGACTCTCATTTTCAAGAGGATATAGTATCCGAGGTGGTTTAAAATACAAATCCGTGATCCACAATAGAAAAAGGAGAAAGTGTGGAATCCAATGAACCCTTGTACCTAAGTTACGGTCAGAGCGAAAAAAGATACGTCCTGCACTACACTCTAGTCCTTCACTCTCACTTTCCTCATCCACGAATCTTTCATCCTCGCTCAAATTAATGGGGTAATCGTCGCTTTCTCGGTCCGAATCTCTCTCGCTGCATTGTAAACAATGGGAAACTGTGAGGGTGGGGCGGACTAATCGACAGTCCTAGGAGAACTTTATTCAAAGTACTAGAACAAGACTGCAGTTCCTGTGAGGAGCCAGGTCAGATGTATACTTCCATTTGATGTCATCGACCCTTGTCTGAAAGTTGGACCTTGAAAATCGCTGTATGTCATCGTATTAATTAGGACACAGATGGTGCCATGTCTCTCTTACACAGTGTCAGTCAGTTTACAATTTTGGGGCCCTGTTGCTCACCAAAATACTGACCCCCCCACTTGGCCGTCAGTGGCCTGTCCGTTACAACTTCTTCACAACTCCCCAAGATAGGAGACACTCAGCATCCTTGGGAAGTCGACCCCAGGGGCTGGCCTATGTATGTTTATGTGGTGTTTTATGAGCCCTCACATTCAGTGGATGTCAGCATGATGGGACATTGTTTACCAGAGACTGGCTGGGTGAGGACACACAAGGCCGATGCAAAAGAGGAACAACATTCTTCCTACAAAACACCAATTCTGATGCACCATTAGATACTGAAGTGAACTAATTAACTCATATTATGTTTTGCTTATGGTGAAGGTTTATATTCACCCTGGAGAAAGCAAAGAACCAAGTTTAAGTAAATAGTAGTTTTTCAGTTTGAGCACATAATAAGATAAGGCCCCTTATTTTGACATTCACAGGTGGGCTGGATCACTCCTCATAGGGAAGAGGCCCTAATTTGGACTTCGGAATGCAGAAGTGATAGCCCTATCCTTGAAGCCCTAACCTTGAGAAGAGACTACATGTCATAATTATTTCCCTTGAAGTAGAGACAAACGTGTGTGTGTGTGTGTGTGTGTGTGTGTGTGTGTGTGTGTGTGTGTGTGTGTGTGTGTGTGTGTGTGTGTGTGTGTGTGTGTGTGTGTGTGTGTGTGTGTGTGTGTGTGTGTGTGTGTGTGTGTGTTTTGGAGGGGTCCAAAGTTGTCATAGTGGGGGCTGTGTCCTAGTCGAGCTTTATGCTTAGCAACACCCCTAGTGGGAGGTTCCAGTTTCTGGATCATCTGAGAGGTCACAGACATGTTCTCTTCTGGAGGAAGATGTAGGCTATTCCTGCCCTTTTCCAGCTAAAACGAAGAGGCATAGTACCTAAAAATAATAATAAATACCTTCCCTGTGATTGATAATATCTACATTCATCATTGCTGAAGGACTTGTGATGACACATCTAGTCCTTGGAGGTGAACTGGTAACGTCAACATGAAGGACTGAAATCATTTCTGAGTCAAACAATATTTTCTGTCTTATCAAAACCACCACACTGAGAAATGACTTGCAAATGTTTATTCCTTCTTCAAAAGCACGTCCCACTTTTTACTTTCATCCTCATCTTTGTGTAAACTTCAAAATGAAAACAGGAGATTTGAGAGATTATGCACAAAATCATTTTACAGAGGAGATCAAGCTTATTTTCTTCCTTCATGTTACTTACATTTCTTCCACAAAACTCACATTTGTATGCACATCTGTATAATGGATGATAATGAACTAAAGATGCTAAAATTGTTGATAACTAGATGACAAAATGTTCTACAATCAGGCGTTCGGTTGTTTGTAATTTCAAGTATAGTATCTGCTGGAATAGGAAATCACATGTTCTGTAGGACTGTGTAAGGCAAGCCAACAGCCAGTTCTTAGAAATAGTGGTCCATCTTTGTGGTTAGATAATGAATCATGAGCATACAACACTATGAAACACATATGGCAAATAAAAACAGCGAAAATAAGTGCATTAAAAACAATACTTTTTCATTATTTTTATATATACCTGATTAAAAGTCAAATACGGTTGATATATTTGGAAATATCATTTGTTGCCATGTTTTTTGTGTGGGCACCATGAAAACATACATTTTGAACGGTTCGTTCATGACTTGCCCATCACTATGACTCTGTGGCCCCGCCCCTAAGTGACGCATGCGTGGAGGATATGCGCTTTGCAGCAAAGTCCTCCTTTACTCCACACACGCTTCTAAGCCTCGGCACATCTCCTCACATCGCTACTAACTACACTTTATTCATCCTCCGTGTCAGGATAAACTCCACTCGTCTCACTCAACTTTGGACATTATTAGGCCCGCTTAGCTTGCTAGTTGTTTTAGCGCGCTAGTTAGCTTAGCATGCTAGTTAGCTTAGCTTGTTAGCTGCTAACAAAGAGACGCGGATTTGATCAACACATTAGAATCAATGGTTGGGACGTTGATTTAACATTGAAATTTGGTCATTTCCCAACCAATATTCTACAACATTGAAACATGCTTTTTGACAATGTTGGGTTGGGACGTTGATTTGACATTGAATTTTGGTCATTTCCAAACCAATATTCTACAACAAAAATACAACGTTGAAACAACATGCTTTTTGACAACGTTTATTCAATGTCAGGTTGTGACGTTGATTTGACCGTTGAAATTTGGTCATTTCCCAACCAATATTCTACAACATTGAAACAACATGCTTTTTGACAATGTTGGGTTGGGACGTTGATTTAACATTGAAATTTGGTAATTTCCCAATCATTACTCTACAACACAAATACAACGTTGAAACAACATGCTTTTTGACAACGTTTATTCAATGTCAGGTTGTGACGTTGATTTGACCATTGAAATGTGGTCATTTCCCAATCATTATTCTACAACACAAATACAACGTTGAAACAACATGCTTTTTGACGACGTTTAATCAATGTTGGGTTCTGATGTTGATTTGACCATTGGAATGATGCATTTTGTGGCTTTTAATGCCTCACAATCAAACTATTTTATGTTAAAATACTGAACAGATGTTTATTGGGATAAAGTAAACATCTGTTCAGTATTTTATAGGGGTGTAACGGTACACAAAAATTTCGGTTCGGTACGTACCTCGGTTTAGAGGTCACGGTTCGGTTAATTTTCGGTACAGTAAGAAAACAACAAAATATACATTTTGGGGTTATTTATTTACCAAATTTGCAAAATCTTCCACCAAAAATATTTTTCTTAGTGTAATATTTGATGTGAAGTAATGGGAACCTTGGATAGGTCAATAATTCATAATAACGTTGATTTTGATTCAATATTATGTTTTGAGCAATGACAGTTTGAAAGAAAAAAAACCCAGCTTTGTTTTATTAGTCAAAATTGCAAATTTTTCTAAATCACATTTAAAGGCCTACTGAAATGAATTTTTTAAAATTTAAACGGGAATAGCAGATCCATTCTATGTGTCATACTTGATCATTTCGCGATATTGCCATATTTTTGCTGAAAGGATTTAGTAGAGAAAATCGACGATAAAGTTCGCAACTTTTGCTCGCTGATTAAAAAAAGCCTTGCCTGTACCGGAAGTAGCGTGACGTCACAGGAGCTAGTATTCCTCACAATTTTCCGTTGTTTACAATAGAGCGAGAGAGATTCGGACCGAGAAAGTGACGATTACCCCATTAATTTGAGCGAGGATGAAAGATTCGTAGATGAGGAACGTTACAGTGAAGGACTAGATGAGGCAGTGATGGACGTATCTTTTTTCGCTCTGACCGTAACTTAGGTACAAGCTGGCTCATTGGATTCCACACTCTCTCCTTTTTCTATTATGGATCACGGATTTGTATTTCAAACCACCTCGGATACTATATCCTCTTGAAAATGAGAGTCGAGAACGCGAAATGGACATTTAAAGTGACTTTTATCCCCACGACAATACATCGGTGACACACTTAGCTACTGAGCTAACGTGATAGCATCGTTCTCAAATGAAGATAGAAACAAAATAAATAAATCCCTGACTGGAAGGATAGACAGAAGATCAACAATACTATTAAACCATGTACATGTAACTACACGGTTAAAAATTCTCAGCCTGGTAAGGCTTAACAATGCTGTTGCTAACGACGCTAAGGCTAATTTAGCAACTTAGCAACCGGACCTCACAGAACTATGATAAAAACATTAGCGCTCCACCTACGCCAGCCAGCCCTCATCTGCTCATCAACAGCCGTGCTCACCTGCGTTTCAGCGATCGACGGCGCGACGAAGGACCCAATGTGTCACCATACAAACTGCTCTGTGTTCATCGAACAATTCCACAGTATTCTGGACATCTGTGTTGGTGAATCTTTTGCAATTTGTTTAATGGACAATGGAGACTGCAAATAAGAAAGTTGTAGGTGCGATCGGTGTATTAGCGGCGGACTACAGCAACACCAACACCAGGAGGTTGTGTTGTGTTTGAGCAGGATAACAGACGCACTACGGTGAGTACAGCTTTGGCTTCCAAGCATTTGATCGCTTGCCCGTACGTGCGTGTCGCTATGTGCATGTCACGTACGTAACTTTGGGGAAATATATGTTTCTTGCCGACTCTGATGGCGGCCGGGGTGTCGTCGAAAGCTACAACGCCCGCCGCCGCTCTGTAGCTAAGTTAGCTTCAATGGCTCGTTAGCAACATCATTGTTAAGCTTTGCCAAGCTGGAAATTATTAACCGTGTATTTACATGTTCATGGTTTAATAGTATTGTTGATCTTCTGTCTATACTTCCAGTCAGGGTTTTTTTAAATTTTGTTTCTATCTGCATTGGAGCCTGATGCTATCACATTAGCTCCGTAGCTAAAGAGCTTCAACGATGTATTGTCGTGGAGATAAAAGTCACTGTGAATGTCCATTTCGCGTTCTCGACTGTCATTTTCAAGAGGATATAGTATCCGAGGTGGTTTAAAATACAAATCCGTGATCCACAATAGAAAAAGGAGAGAGTGTGGAATCCAATGAGACCTTGTACCTAAGTTACGGTCAGAGCGAAAAAAGATACACTGCACTGTACTCTAGTCATTCACTCTCACATTCCTCATCCACGAATCTTTCATCCTCGCTCAAATTAATGGGGTAGTCGTCGCTTTCTCGGTCCGAATCTCTCTCGCTCCATTGTAAACAACGGGGAATTGTGAGGAGTCCTACCTCTTGTGACGTCACGCTACTTCCGGTATAGGCAAGGCTTTTTTTTTTATCAGCGACCAAAAGTTGCGAACTTTATCGTCGTTGTTCTCTACTAAATCCTTTCAGCAAAAATACGGCAATATCGCGAAATGATCAAGTATGACACATAGAATGGATCTGCTATTCCCGTTTAAATTTTAAAAAATCATTTCAGTAGGCCTTTAAAGTTAACTGGTCCTGAAGGTACCTTGCATGATAAACATGTACTTTGAAATAGGCATGTACCTTGGTGTTAGATACATACACTTTGATATAGGCATGTACCTTGGTGTTACACACATGTACTTTGATATAGGCATGTACCTTGGTGTTACACACATGTACTTTGATATAGGCATGTACCTTGGTGTTACACACATGTACTTTCATGTGCCTTGGTGTTACACACATGTACTTTGTTATAGGCATGTACCAGATAAATGTTTTCACACCACTTCCTTACTGTTTACAAAACTGGAACTATTTTGCATGTATGCTGGTGTGGAAGATACAACAAAAGGAAAAGGGGGGTGACCGGATGAGGTAGAGGGCAGACGTGTGAGAGGAGGACTCCGACCAAACTTTTCATTTACTCTTTAAAAGTCTAACTACTTCACGGTATTTTTTCCTGGCTGACGCACCCTTTTTTGTGCGAGATAGTGTGGCTATTGCGACGTGATGAGCAGCTCGAAGACAAAATCGGCAATAGCAATAACTCGAGCAGCGAGCGTCTCGGCTAAACTAGCTAACATGGCGGCCGCAGCAGCAGCTTCAGGGTCGGAAGACAAGAGAGCCGAATTCGAGGGTCAATCTGACCCAGTCACCAAGAACGACATCGAGGCTCTCCTCAATAAACAGCGCGATAGCTTCAAGGCTGATATGGCTTTTTTGATTCAACAGTCGACTGAGTCCCTGAAGCAGTCAGTCGATTTATTAGGACAACAGGTGACGTCATTTAACAGCCGGCTGACTAGAACCGAAGTTACAGTGGGTGAAAACTTTGAAAAACTCACCGAGATGGAAGCCGCTGTGAAGTCTCTGCAGTCCCAAACTACGGTGCTCCTGGAACGAGTGGACGACCTCGAAAACCGGTCTCGCCGCTCTAATTTGAGGATTATCAACATCCCAGAGGGAAGCGAGAAGGAGCAAGATCCGACCAAATTTGCGTCTGACTTGCTAATGGCGATAGCGGGTCCTGATGTCTTCAGCAGCCCACCGGAGATAGAGAGAGCTCACCGCTCCCTCGGTCCCAGACCATTGGATGCTGGCGCCGGAAAACCGCGGACTTTCATTGTTAAATTCCTCCGTTTCCAGGAGAAAGAAAAAGTCCTCAGATGGGCCAGACAACATAAATTGGATTACCGCGGCACCGAGCTGAGAGTTTACCCGGACATCAGCCCTACTTTGGCCAAGAAACGAGCTGCTTTCAACCCCGTCAAAAATGCGCTCTACCTGAAAGGAATTAAATTTCGCTTGCTGCACCCCGCCCGTCTCCAGGTATCCTTCAGAAATGAAAACTTGTACTTTGAGTCTCCACAAAAAGCCCAGGACTTTTACGACGAACGCATCGCTCCCACAGGTTAGTGGAAGATGACTTTGTATGGAAGACGTTTCAGGCCAAAATTACGTTGAAGAGGACATTAACGGGTGCGTCAGAAAAACAATGGACATTGTTTATTTAGGCTTGCAGGCAACTAATCAGCCTGTTGTGCAACTTATTTGAGGTATGGTTATATTTGTTGGTCAATTTCTGCAATGCAACTTTTTTTTGTCTTATTTATTTATTTATTTATTTTATTTTATTATTTTTTTGCTTATTCCTATTTAAGTGTCATCTACTGTACATTATAGACACATTAGCAGATACAGGAGCCCTATCTGCTCGGTGATATTAGTTCACAGATTAATGTCATACGGAAGTAATAGAGTTTATGGAGTCCCGCTGCTAGTTCTAGTTCTTAGGACACGCTTAGGGTAGTTTAGGAGTGTATATTTGTTCTTTGTTGCTATGGGTTTTTTTGGGGGGGTTTTGTGTGTTAGGTCCTACAAATTTGTCTTTTCTTTTAGTCCTATCTGTATGTTAATACCACTTCCTTCTACAAGGCATTGTGTCATCTCACCATATTTTTTATAAATGTGATTATGGCTAATACAAACAAAAAAGGGTTATCTTGCTTGAGATTTGTTTCTTGGAACATTAAAGGGATCAATGGCCCAGTTAAAAGAGGTAGAGTATTTTCCCATTTAAAACACCTTAAAACTGAAATTGCTTTCCTACAAGAGACTCATCTGACCACTAAGGATCACCATAGATTAAAGGCCTCATGGGTTGGACAATCTTTTCACTCAAATTTTAGCAGTAAAGCAAGGGGCACAGCTATTTTAATACACAAAAGAATCCAGTTTAGCCCAACAAATGTCATAACTGACCATCAAGGTCGTTTTGTAATAGTCTCGGGTTCTCTTAATAATATGTCTGTTGTCCTTGCCAACCTTTATGCACCCAATTGGGATGATGAAGCATTTATTAGGAAAGTGTTTTCACTTTTGCCAGACCTCAGTTCTCATCGTTTAATATTGGGGGGGGACCTGAACTGTGCAATAGACCCGTTGCTAGACAAATCTAGTCCAAGGCAGGGCCCCCCATTAAAAATGGCCAAAACAATTTCAAATCTCATGGGTCAAATAGGAGGTGTGGACCCGTGGCGCCTTCTTTACCCAGATAAAAAACAATTTTCTTTTTATTCTCAGGTCCATAAAACTTTTTCAAGGATTGACTACTTTTTCATAGATGATAATCTCCTTCCGGCTGTCGATAATGTAGAATATTCAACAATAGTGATATCTGACCATGCTCCATTGTCACTTGATCTTTCGTTTACACTCTTTAAAAAAACGCAGACTCCATGGAGGTTTAATTGCACACTACTCAATGATGACGGATTCTGCAAAACAATTTCCAAAGTGATAGATGATTTTCTTGTCACCAACAACTCTACTCCCATATCCCCGTCTTTACTTTGGGAGACATTAAAGGTGGTAGTCCGGGGAGAGATTATTTCTTATTCAGCAAGACAAAACAAATTGAGAAGACAAAAACAGGAGCAGCTCATGGAAAGTATAACAGAATTGGACAGACAACTATCAGTATCTCCATACCCTGATCTGGTTAAAGATAGACAAAATCTGCAAATGAACTATAATTTATTGTCAACACAAGAAACTGAAAAATTACTCTTACGATCGCGTGGCTTCCTGTACGAGCACGGTGAGAAGGCAGGGCGCCATCTATCACGCCAAATTAAAAGCCAGTCAGCATCTCGGCAAATTCAACAAATCAGAACCCTCACAGATGAACTTACAGTCATTCCTTCAGTCATTAATGACACCTTCAAATCATTCTACTCTGAACTATATACTTCACAATGCGCTGCTGATAAAACAATCATGTTGCGTTTCCTGGATAACTTGAAATTTCCATCCATAACTACTACTCAAGAGAGCGCTTTGGATCAACCTTTAGTAATCCGGGAAATTGTAAATTCATTTAAACTAATGCAGAGCGGCAAGGCCCCTGGCCCAGATGGCTATCCTATAGAGTTTTATAAAAAATTCTCAGATAAACTGACTCCTCTCCTTTTAAATATGTACAATGACTCTCTGGACCGGGGTACCTTGCCTCAAACTCTCACAGAAGCGTCAATAACTTTATTACTAAAACCGGGCAAAGTTGATTCTGACTGTAGTTCTTACCGTCCCATCTCTCTCTTAAACGCTGATTATAAGATTTTAGCTAAAGCACTGGCCCTTCGCCTTGAATCAATTTTACCAAACATCATATCACCTGACCAAACTGGATTTATGAAAAACCGGCTCTTTTTCCAACATTCGTAGCCTTCTTAACATTATTTTTTCTCCAGCATACGAGGAGACGCCAGAAGTGGTGGTCTCTTTGGATGCAGAGAAAGCTTTCGACAGGGTGGAGTGGGGATATTTATTGGAGGTCTTAAAGAGGTTTAACATTGGGTCTAAATATATATCTTGGATAGCACTTCTATACTCTTCTCCTAGGGCTGCCGTAAGCACAAATGGGATGTTATCCCAATTTTTCACACTTGGCAGAGGTACACGGCAGGGGTGCCCTCTAAGCCCATTGTTATTTGTTACTGCAATCGAACCCTTGTCCATTGCTCTTAAATCGGCCGGTATCAGTAAAGGAATCCATAGATGCGGTCTAGAACACACACATTCTCTATACGCGGATGATTTACTATTGTTTATATCTGATCCAATCTCTACCATTCCAAAGATTATTGATTTGCTAAACAATTTTGGATCATTCTCTGGCTATAAATTGAATTTCGCTAAGAGTGAATGCTTCCCTGTGAATAATTTGGCCCTTGAGATCCCTGATGGATATTTCCCATTTAAGATGTCTAGGAACAGCTTCAAGTACTTAGGTGTACATATTTGTCATAATCTACCAGCTCTCTACAAGGACAATTTTCCACCTCTAATCGATAAACTTAAATTAGATTTGGATAGGTGGAAAGATTTACACATAACTATTGCTGGCAGGGTAAACTGCGTCAAAATGAATGTGCTTCCTCGATTTTTGTATCTGTTTCAATGTTTGCCTATCTTTTTACCCAATTCCTTTTTTTGCATAATAAACAAACTAATTTCATCCTTTATATGGAAAGGCAAGACTCCCAGGATTAGAAGAGAGTTCCTGCAAAGGCATAGGTCCGTAGGTGGTTTATCACTCCCTAATCTAAAATACTACTATTGGGCAGCTAACATACACAAAGTGACTCTCTGGATCCAAGAACCTGAATTAATCTGGTGTAAATCTGAAGCTAGTTCCTGTTCTACCTCTCTCTTGGATCTACTTACATCAAAATTACCTTATCGACCATCCCAATTTACTTGTAGTCCAATCGTCATTTCTACCCTTAGAATCTGGTCTCAATTTAGAAATACTTTCGGCCTGCAGGGCTTATCCAACCACAGCCCCATTCATAATAACCACCTCTTCCTCCCTCCTAGCACAGATGTAGCGTTTTCTCTATGGAAGCAGTCAAACCTTAGCAGGCTAAAGGACTTATATATTGGTGATGTCTTCGCTAGTTTCAGTGAACTGTGTATAAAATTTGACCTACCAAAATCTCACCTATTTCGATACTTTCAGGTTCGTAATTTCGTTAAATTAAATAGTCTCTTTTTTCCTAATACTCCACCTAATTCGCTAATTGACTCAATTTTAGATATTCCCACAAATCAGAAAGGCCTAATCTCCAAAATCTACATCTTAATATCCCAGTTTAGTAAAACGTCTCTTGATAAAATCAGAGGGAATTGGGAAAAAGAGCTTGGCAGATCTTTAGATGATGGAGATTGGGATTCTGCCTTAACCCGAATTAACAACAGTACATCCTGTTCAAGGCTTAATTTAATACAATTTAAGATTGTCCACCGTATTTATTTTACTAATTCCAAACTCTCCAAAATATACCCCAATATTTCGGATACTTGTAACAGATGTCACATGTCACCTGCAAACATGACGCACATGTTTTGGTCTTGTCCCCATTTGCTGGACTATTGGACAACTATTTTCAAACACCTTGCTAAGGCATTGGATTTAAACCTGACACCATGTGCAGAAATGGCTATTTTTGGGACGGTATCAGATCCCCAAATAAGGAGAAAATTTAAGGATAGTATCGCCTTTGCATCCTTATTAGCACGTAGGAGAATTTTGCTGGAGTGGAAGTCACCATTTTGCCCCAAAGCCTCCTTATGGCTTAAAGACCTTATGATTTATTTAGATCTGGAGAAAATAAAGTTTAATCTTAGGGGGGCACCTGGGAAGTTTTATTCTGTTTGGGGTGGTGTGGTTGACTACATAGCTAAATTAAAGACGCTATAGGACACATGAAAAGTTCACCTTTCACAAACCAGCTTCCTTTTTTTTATTTTTTATTTACATTTATTCTGGGTGTATATTTATTTTCTGCCTATGTTGAGAAGAAAGTGATGTACTAATTATTTTCCATTTGTGACTGTACCTTTAACTTATGTAGGACCTGGGGGGTGGGGGGGGGGGGGTTGTGTGTGTATGGGGTGTGTGTTGGGTTGCTGTTCTTGGAAGTGGGTGGGGGGGAAAAAAAAAGGAACATGTGATTACTGTTCTATTGTATAGTGTAATACCTGTCAAATTCATTAAAAACATTTATTAAAAAAAAAAAAAAAAGGAAAAGGGGATGGAGTCAGAGGTCACCAGCACATGGAGGAGATCAGCCTTTACCACTGTTTCAAGTGACATAATAAAGGGTTTACACGTCACCTTCGACCAACAAGCAGAGCTTAGTCACAGGTCTCAGGAACACACCGATGCTGGTCCTCAACCGGGCCTGTCGAACCCGTCCTTGGTTGTCGTTAATCACGTCGCTCACACGGCCCATCGTCCATGAATTTCGTGGGGACGAGTCATTCACAATAAGGACAATATCATCTTTGCTGATATTCCTCTGGGGTTGGAACCACTTTACCCTCCTTTGTAAGTCTGGCAAATGTTCTTTGGTCCAGCGTCGCCAAAACAAGTCTGCCAAATACTGGACTCTGCGCCATCTACGTCGGGAGTACAGGTCATTACTGTCAAATCATCCAGGTGGTGATGATGTTTTGGCTTTTATCAGCAATAGATGCTTGGGAGTTAAGGCTTCCACGTCATTTGGGTCAGTAGGGACGCTTGAGATGGGGCGGCTGTTGATAATTGCCTTAACTTCACACAACAAAGTATGTCGTCCTTCTTCATCAACCGTTTGTTGTCTCCCAATGAAACTGAGAACCTTCTTTATTGTCCGTATTTGCCTCTCCCATACGCCTCCAAAATGTGAAGCAGCAGGGAGGTTAAATATCCATGTGATGCCTTTCTCCAACACGGTACTTTGGTTCTTTGCGTTATCCAAAGCACTCACAAAGTGTTTCCCATTATCAGAATGCATCAACTGGACTTGCCCTCTTCTTGCTATGAACCTCTGCAGCGCGTGACTGCATGAGTCCGTGTCCAAAGAACTAGCCACTTCCATGTGTGCGGCTCTTATTGTCAAGCAAGTAAAAATGACTCCATACCTCTTCACTATGGTCCTGCCCCTTTTGATTTCAAATGGACCAAAATAGTCCACAGAGGCGCATCTGGCTCGAGTCTTTGACTGGGGAGGTCTGCCATTGTTTGCCTTTCTGGTTTTCTGTGCTGACGTCTGCAAGTTACACATTGTGACAGAATTATTCTGACAGCTGCGTGGGACTTCAATATCTAGTACTTCTGCCGTACCTTTGACAAGACATGATTCCTGCCACTGAGTCCAAGTTTTTCGGGAACATATTGAAGGATAAGTAAGGTGATATGCAGATCTTTGACAGGATGTTTTGATTCCTCTTGCGTTGTTGACCTGTTTATCCTGCCACCCACTCTTAAGACCAAGGCCACTGGCCTTGACAATATCCCCTCCAGATTCCTCAGGGACTCTGCCACCACCATTGCCCCAATCATCACACATAATAAACCTCTCACTTAAACAAGGCCAAGTACCAAAAGATTTCAAGATAACAAGAGTAACTCCCCTTTTTAAAAAAAGGAAGCAAATTAGAACCTGGTAACTACCGACCTGTTTCTATTCTCAGTTCCATTTTGAAAGTAATGGAAAGAATAGTTTATGAACAAGTCGATAGATACCTTGCCACTAAAGAACTCATGTACAAATTCCAATCCGGCTTCAGAACAAAGCACTCCACTAACACATGCCTTCTCTATCTGAGCGACCACATCAAACATGAGGTGGACGCGGGCAAATACTGCGGCATGGTCATGCTGGACCTTCAGAAGGTCTTTGACACCGTTAACCACGCTATACTGTTGGATAAGCTCAGAGCAATCGGATTTGATAAAACCTCATCGAGCTGGATGCAATCTTATTTGGAGGGGAGGAAACAGGTGGTAGAGGTGAACAGCACCCTGCCCCCCCCCCCCCCCCCCCCCCTCAGTAAACTGTGGAGTCCCCCAAGGCAGTATATTAGGGCCTTTACTGTTCCTAATATACGTTAATGACATGTCATCAGCATGCGACTGTGAATTGTTCCTGTTTGCGGATGACTCGGCCCTGCTGGTATCCGGCAAGGATAAGTCACAGGTGGAAAAAATCCTCAGTGCTGAACTCCTTAGTATTTGCACCTGGCTCACTGACAACAAGCTATCCATACACTTAGGTAAAGCGGAATCCATCCTATTTGGGTCCCAAATCAACCTTAAGAAAGTCAGTGACTTCACTATTAAAGTGGGTGACATTGTTATCACCAGGAAAGATGAGGTCACTTACCTAAGTTCCATTCTAGAGGCTAATCTTTCCTGTGATAAAATGGCAACCAAGGTAATCAAAAAGGTCAACCAACGAACAAGATTTCTCTACAGAATCTCCTCTCTGGTCAACAAAAGCACCATGAGGATTCTAGCGGGAACTCTCGTTCAACCCTTTTTCGACTACGCATGCACCTCCTGGTACCCCATCACCTCCAAAAGCCTCAAATCTAAACTCCAAACATCCCAGAACAAGCTAGTCAGGTTACTTCTAGACCTCCACTCCAGATCACACCTCACTCCTACCCACTTCTCCAAAGTGGGCTGGCTCAGGGTGGAGTACAGAGTAAAACAACTTGCACTGAGCCTAGTCTATAAAATCCGCTACACCTCCATGATACCGAAGTACATGTCAAACTACTTCCTTAACGTAAATGACCGCCATAACCACAACACCAGGGGGAGCTCAACAAACCACGTTAAACCCAGATTCCGATCTAACAAGGTCTTAACTCATTCTCCTTCTATGCCACATCAATATGGAATGCACTCCCAACAGGTGTAAAAGAAAGTGAATCTCTATCCTCCTTCAAAACCTCACTAAAAGAACACCTCCAAGCAGCTAAAACCCTAGCCTAACACCCTCCCCCCACCACATACCACCTCCCCGGAATTGTAAATAATCAAATGTATATACTTGTTCTTGTGCTTTCTGAGCTCACTAATGTTCACTGCTCGCTGTACATATCCTACCAAGTCAGACCTACACTGTTACAATGTCCTTTTTTCAGATGGTATAATTGTTGATGACTGAAGTATGTTGATATCAACCCAACCTAACTGGTTGCTTGTTTCTCTCGCGAGATCTGACAATTGACAGGTTGACAACATCCAAACAAACCAAGTCATCTCCAATACATCTCAACATTACACACATCCTCCAGGCTGAGTTAGTCTAGATAATGAAGTAACCTGGAAACTACGTGTAAGTCATATAAAGAAAACATTTTAAAAATTGACTATTATAATAAATAGAATAAAATACATACCCACTGATATTAACTACATTTATTGTACCCAACTTTAGTTGAAGCATACATTGTTTATTGCATAAAGGTCTGGGGACATACATATAAAACAATCACACAACAATATTCATATTACACAAGAGAGTAATAAAGATAATTAACAGAATGGATTATAGAGACCCAACAAATTATTCAAAAAGTCACACATTTTAAAAGTAAATGATCTTGTGTAAAACGTATGAAGGTATGAACACATGTAAAACAAATATGTATATCTTATAAAGGAGTTCATCTATGGAATCATCTACAATTAGAAAATAAAATATGTAACACTTCATTATTTCAAAAAAACATATATAAAACACTATTACGAATAAGTATAAAAGTGAACTATGAATATCTACACTTAAAATGTTTATTGTATGTAACATATTTTATGTAGTGTTTATTCTCACCTTTTCAGTCAAATTGTTCTGTTCATTTTAAAGTACACAAATGTGTATATTAACTCATGTACTTGACTGAAATAAAAGCACTAATCTGAAGTGTCTAATCTATAAATGTTAGAATCATATTAACAAGATTGTGTTACACACACAACAATGATGTCACACATGTTATATGTGCTGATGTTGTTAGAAAGTTGATTTTAAATCCTGCATCTTCATTTGCTGCTGCTGTTCTCACCAGCACACTTGTGTTTCTTACACTGGTACTTAGAAGAGAATCTTTCACCACACACACTGCAACTCAACACTTTCTCTCCTGTGTGTGTTCTCATGTGTACTGTAAGAGTTATTAGGCGACGGAAGCTTTTGTTGCAGCTTGAACAGGAGTATGGTTTTTCACCAGTGTGTGTTCTCATGTGTACTTTTAAACTTACATTTGTTACAAAACTTTTACCACATTCTGAGCAGGAAAAAGGTTTTTCTCCAGTGTGTATTCTCATGTGTGCGTTAAAACTGGAACTGTGAGTAAAATCTTTACCGCAGACTGAACACGAAAAAGGTTTTTCTCCAGTGTGTATTCTCATGTGTTCTTTTAAACTTTGATTTACTGCAAAACTTTTACCACATTCTGAGCAGGAAAAAGGTTTTTCTCCAGTGTGTTTTCTCATGTGTCTTTTCAAATCGTCCCTTTGAGTAAAATCTTTACCGCAGATTGAACATGAAAAAGGTTTTTCTCCAGTGTGTATTCTCATGTGTGTTTTCAAATTGCTGCTTTGAGTAAAATCTTTACCACATTCTGAGCAGGAAAAAGGTTTTTCTCCAGTGTGTGTTGTCATGTGTTCTTTTAAACTTTGATTTACTGCAAAACTTTTACCACATTCTGAGCAGGAAAAAGGTTTTTCTCCAGTGTGTTTTCTCATGTGTCTTTTCAAATCGTGCCTTCGAGTAAAATCTTTACCGCAGATTGAACATGAAAAAGGTCTTTCTCCAGTGTGTATTCTCATGTGTACTTTTAAACTTTGACTTACTGCAAAACTTTTACCACATTCTGAGCAGGAAAAAGATTTTTCTCCAGTGTGTGTTCTCATGTGTGTTTTTACACGACAACGGTCATTAAAAGTTTTGTCACAGTGAGAACATGTGAAGTGTGTGTTGTCAGTGTGACATGTCTTATCATCTTTAGAGTGTTCATCATCAGTGTCAGGAGAGTGTGACGTTGTGTCCTCACTATCTGATAGTGGAGCTAAGAGCTTGTCTGCTTGTGATCCTCCACAGTGGTCTCCATCAGCTTCTGTTGTCATGTGTTGAGTTGAGCTGCTGCTTGGAGGCTCCGCCTCTCTCTTCTCCTCACTTTCACCTTTGACCTCATCATCTTCACTCTTCACACTGATGAGGTGTCTCTTGTCTTCCTCTATGAAGTGGGGGGACAGCCGCTGTTTTTCTTCCTCTTTGACGTAGGAGGGCTGCGGATCCTCCGGTTCCTCTTTTACGTGAAGGGACTGTATATTCTCAATGTGAGGAGTCTGTGACTCTTCCTCTTCATCTTTTAAGTGGGGGGGCTGTGGCTCCTCTTCTTTCACGTGGAGGTTCTGTGACCTCTTCTGCTCCATACTGGAGGACCCCTCCTGCTGCTCAGGTGGACGATATAATTCACAGACGTCTGCAGGACACAAGAAGACAAACACATGCTGGGATCGACATAGATAAGATTTTACCAATTCAGATTTCATTTTCGAGTCTGCTTTACGATTCGGTTATTTGTGGACTCACTTTTGCTTTCACATTCAGTAAAAAGGAGAAGAAACAGGTCGATTAGCATCAACTTTGACTAGTTGAGAAGTAACATGAGCGTACAAAGCCAACAGTGAGGTCTTAAGAGGCACAGATTTTACGGGTCCCCCATGAGGTGCCAGGGGGCCCTAAGGACAATATTCTGCTTTGAAAATATCTATAAAATAAAAATATTTTTGGCAAGAAATTAACAAAATACTACACGTTATTTTGTGGCAATTACAAAAGAATGTCCAGTATAATTCTCAGGGCATTCAATCAATCACAACTGGACTGTTAAACTAAACATATATACATAAATATACAGTATATATATATATATATATATATATACATACCCCGCCTTACACCCCATTGTAGCTGAGATAGGCTCCAGCACCCCCCGCGACTCCGAAAGGGATAAGCGGTAGAAAATGGATGGATGGATATATAAACATGCATATATACAGTCACGATCAAAAGTTTACATACACTTGTAAAGAACATAATGTCATGGCTGTCTTGAGTTTCCAATTATTTCTACAACTCTTATTTTTTTGTGATGTAGTGATTGGAGCACATACTTGTTGGTCACTAAAAACATTCATGAAGTTTGCTTCTTTTATGAATTTATTATGGGTCTACTGAAAATGTGAGCAAATGTGCTGGGTCAAAAGTATACATACAGCAATGTTAATATTTGCTTACATGTCCCTTGGCAAGTTTCACTGCAATAAGGCGCTTTTGGTAGCCATCCACAAGCTTCTGCTTGAATTTTTGACCACTCCTCTTCACAAAATTGGTGCAGTTCAGCTAAATGTGTTGGTTTTCTGACATAGACTTGTTTCTTCAGCATTGTCCACACGACTTTGGGAATTTCCCGACGGTAAGTGGTACGTAAATGGTTTCAATTACAGCAAATTGTCATTTATTAATACATTTTAGGCAACACAAAGTCAGGCACATGCGCACTAGCGTTGTTTGGCTTGATAATCATGGCGGAAAAGCTACACGGACTTTGCTACGGTGATTTACCCTCGGAGTAAACGGAGCCAAGCGCTTGGGTTAATGTAATTGTCCCTCGCTTCCCGCCGTGCGTTTAAGAGCGCACTGCTGTGTTTAGATGGAGACAGGTGTGGACAATATTGGAGACACTTGTCCACACACTAAAAGTATACAGCGAAGGAAAAAACTATTTGATGTTGCTTTTATTTTCTCAATACATTGTCCATCAGCTGCTGTGACTGAGAGTTAATGAGGTGAGGAAACATGCAGCAGGTGATGTGTCGTGAACGTTGTTGCAACTTGTTTATAAAGTTTTTTGTTTGTTTTTACTGGGATGTTCACTTCTCCTTTATTTAACTGCAAACTGTATCAGTGTTCAATTAACATCAATACTAGCTAAAATGTTTTGTCATCTCATTGAATTGAACGCTGGCTGTGAAGATTGTGTATTCGATGTGAGAGGTGTCACTAGTCTTTATTTTTGTTGGCCAAACTGTTGCACTGAACTACAAGGAGGCGTTGTTGGAGAAGAACAAAGCTTGTTTATTAGACTTCATCTTCATTAGCCAAACTGCTTTGAGTTTTGTATTAATATCAAAAAGTAAACGCCATGATTTAATTGTGTTTTTTTCATGTCACAAAGGTGTTATATGTTTGACATGACATATTTCTGCTCAAACTCTTAATGGATCCGTCCCGATACAGCATCCATATATACATATATATATATATATATATATATATATATATATATATATATATATATATATATATATATATATACATATGTATATATATATATATATATATACATATGTATATATATATATATATATATATATATATATATATATGTATATATATATATATATATATATATATATATATATATATATATACATATATATATATATATATATGTATATATATATATATATATATATATATATATATATATATACATATGTATATATATATATATATATATATATATATATATATATATATATATATATATACATATATATATATATATATATATATATATATATATATATATATATATATATATATATATATATATATATATATATATATATATATGCATGGATGCTTTGGAGCCCCTGCCTCGAAAGAAAATAATGTTTGTTTATAATAATGTTTATTGTTTGTATATCCTGTAATCATGTTTATTGTGTGTATGTCCTACAATAATGTTTGTGTGTATGTCCTATAATAATGTTTGTGTGTATGTTGTTCTGCCCTCACTATATGTGATGAGGTTGTACAGCTTGGCAGACAGCTAACAACCAATCCAGGACGTTCTCATAAAGTTCCAAAGCAGATGAATCCATTTAGGCTCTTTATTGTTGTTGATCTTGCTTTGTCTTGCACTGGACTTTTATTTTTTATTGTAAAAAGACTTATCTTTTCCAAGGCTTGTAAGAGCTAACACAACTTGTCTGACTCTCATTGTCTCATAAACTGGACTAACGTCGTAAACCGGAAGTGCCAAAACTAATGACGCGCAGCATTTCCCATCGCCACAAGGTGTCAGTAATAGTCCTCAATCAAGCGGGCACAACACTCCCCACCTGGTATAATGTTTTATACCACTATACAGTCTCTTTACGGAGGAGCAACACGACCTCTGATACAGGTCTAGTGTAGATTCTTGGAGTACCTTGTCGGATGATCTTGACGTCGACTTTTCTTTATTTGTTGTCATGGCTGTTGATAGATTTGACCATGAGTCCAGTGGGCCATTCATTTCTTCTCACCTGGCCGTCTTTCAGTAGTACTAGGTCTCCAACTTGCAGGTTAGGCCTTTCTGCATACCATTTTCTCCTAGGTTGTATGGTTGACAGGTATTCTTGTTTCCATCGCTTCTAGAATCTATCAGAGAGAAGTTGGACTTGCCGCCATTGTCTTGAGTGGATGTCTTTCACATTGAAGTCTCCTGGCGGTGCAGATATGATGCCTCTCTTCTGCGTATGATAAAGGGATGAACGACGCTTTGATGCTTGCTCCCGATTGTTTGAGAGGTGGCGACGAGGTGATCGAAAGGGTAACAGGGCAACCCAAGTCTTTGACTCATCTTTGTATACTTTTCTGTTCATAATGTCAAGGAATGCTTGACCATCAGGAGACAAACCTGGTTTATCATCATTCTTAGCTTTTTCAAAAACTTGGCTGCCGAGGTTGTCCATCTCCTCCAGATGTTTGGGGGGTTGCAGACCATGGCACGGATTAGGGCTGCTGAACTTTTCACTGACAGAGAACATGGACTTAGAAATGTTTCTATTAGTCCTGAAGACGTTGATGTTTGCTGGCGTATGAGCTCCTCCAAGACATACTTCCCCGACTATGACCCACCCTAGGTCAAGACGTTGTGCATAAGGTGCCTCGTCAGGTCCATTGTACTGCTCCCTTACTTTATGCACTTGGATGATATCTCTTCCGAGTAAAAGCAAAATTGCTGCATTGGGGTCAACTGCTGGTATCTTTCCTTCCAGTGGAGCTAGATGAGGATGATGCTGAATAATCTCTGGTGATGGGATCGCCGATCTGTCATCGGGCATCATGTCCCATTCTATAAGTGTGGGGAGAGGTACTGTGGTTTGCATGTCCAATGACTCTATAATGAAGTTGCATGCACGTCTTCCTGCTGTCTCCATTACTCCAGAACATGTCCTCAGTGTGTATGGTGCTGAATCTGATTTGATGCCGAAGAGATTGAAGAAATCTGTTTTAGCTAGGGATCGGTTACTTTGCTCATCCAGGACTGCAAACATTTTGACAGCCTTCTCTCTTTGGCCAGCAGGGTATGCTCTGACTAAACACATTTTGGAACAGGATTTTGGAGTCACCGAATTGCCATAGATCTCAGTACACTTTGATGTCACTGATGGGATGAGATCTTCATTATTCTCCCCGCCTTGATCTTCCTTCACTGGGGAGTTCTCTGTTGTTGGTGGTGGACCAGGGTGAAGCGCTGTTATGTGCCTAGTGCTGTCACACTCTTTACATTGCACGGCTTTTTCACAATCCTTCGCCATGTGTCTCGTAGATGCGCAACATCGATAACGGATGTGTTGCTCTTTCAGATAAGCCTTTCTTTCTTCGAGTGGTTTGTTTCGGAAGCCACGGCATTTACGTAGAGGGTGAGGCTTATTGTGGATGGGACATATTTTATCTGGGTCTTCAGATGTATTTTCTTGGAAGTTGTACTTAGCTTCAAGTACTGTCGCCACTTCAGTTTTCTTTACGGACACTGGTGTCCTGTAATTCAGTTGAAGTCGTTCTTGTCTAGCATTAGTTACGTTACCACTGGTGACACATGCAAAGCTGGGATCATTGCGGATCCTAGCTTCTTCCATAATGAAGTTCACAAAGAAGTGAAATGGTGGATAAGCCACCTTTTTGTCCCTTTTGTATGCTGAGCCTGCACTAACCCATTTTTCTTGGAGACGATATGGTAGCTTGATCAGGATGGGACTAATGCCATGAGCTGTGTCAAGATGAAGAAGACCGGGTAAGAGTTAATTTGACTTTGCTGCGTCCAACTCAAGAAGAAGGTCCCTGAACTCTCTCAGTCTTTGGTTGTCTGTGTTTGAGATATTTGGGAAGTTCTCAAGTTTTTTAAGTAAAGCATGCTCAATTATTTCAGGTGCACCGTATGACTCCTCTAGCCTCTGCCACACCATTTCGAACCCAGCTTCTGCATTATGTATGTACACAACTCTTAATCTCTTAGCTTGTTCTGCTGATTGAGGTCCAAGCCATTTAGCCAGCATATCCAATTCCTGGCGTGCACTGAGATCTAGGTCCCTTGTGGAGCCCATGAATGATGCCTTCTAGGCACAGTAATTTTGTGGTTGGTCATCAAACTTGAGAAGACCAGAGCTAACCATCTCTTTACGCATTAGGTATTTAGCCAGGTCTGATGCACCCCGATTGTCGAAGGAAGTTGCTCCTTGTGCGGAAAAGTGACGAGGCTGGGTATGGTGGAATGATTTTTGATATGAAGAATCTATCCTTTGAGTTGCATCATTCCTTGTGAAGGTGTCTTTTGATGGACTTGCAGTAATACGAAGCGGTGGAGTCCCCACGTCTCCCCGATGTGGTTGTTTGTGGTGCTGGACAGGTAGGTAATTGGGCACATGGTACTTTACATTATCCATCTCTTGTTTATTAGCCGTTGTGTTGACCTTAACATCTTCATGGTTGTCCATTGTCTGCTGGCGCGCTGAGGAAGAGGTCAGTCAGTATTGGCTGATTTCAAGAATGGAGTGAGTGTTGGCCATGAGATGCCTCTGACAGTTGCTCCACAAACTCTTTAGTGCGTTCTACTGGGCTTAGTACTGGCATATTAAATTCAAATTGGCTTCTTTGGATATGACTTTCTTCTTGAGCTGATATGTCTAAAACATGTGCTTCAGCTGCTGCTGCTTCAGCGGCTTTTGCTGATTTTAACAGGAGCAGATTAGCTTGTATTTCCGCTTGCGGTTTTAGCATTTCTGCTTCTTTTTGTGCAAAGGAAAGTTTAAAGTCCTACTGAAATGAATGTTTTTTATTTAAACGGGGATAGCAGATCCATTCTATGTGTCATACTTGATCATTTCGCGATATTGCCATATTTTTGCTGAAAGGATTTAGTAGAGAACATCGACGATAAAGGTCGCAACTTTTGCTCGCTGATAAAAAAAAGCCTTGCCTGTACCGGAAGTAGCGTGACGTCACCAGAGGTTTACAATGCAGCGAGAGAGATTCGGACCGAGAAAGCGACGATTACCCCATTAATTTGAGCGAGGATGAAAGATTTGTGGATGAGGAAAGTGAGAGTGAAGGACTACAGTGCAATGCAGGGTGTATCTTTTTTCGCTCTGACCGTAACTTAGGTACAAGGGTTCATTGGATTCCACACGTTCTCCTTTTTCTATTGTGGATCACGGATTTGTATTTTAAACCACCTCGGATACTATATCCTCTTGAAAATGAGAGTCGAGAACGCGAAATGGACATTCACAGTGACTTTTATCCCCACGACAATACATCGGTGAAACACTTTAGCTACGGAGCTAACGTGATAGCATTGGGCTTAACTGCAGATAGAAACAAAATAAATAAACCCCTGACTGGAAGGATAGACAGAAAATCAACAATACTATTAAACCATGTACATGTAAATACACGCTTAATGCTTTCCAGCTTGGCAAAGCTTAAAAATGCTGTTGCTAACGACGCCATTGAAGCTAACTTAGCAACGGGACCTCACAGAGCTATGATAAAAACATTAGCGCTCCACCTACACCAGCCAGCCCTCATCTGCACATCAACACCCGTGCTCACCTGCGTTCCAGCGATCGACGGAAGGACGAAGGACTTCACCCGATCATCCGTGCGGTCGGCGGCTAGAGTGAACTTGCTAGCGTCGGCTAGCGCGTCTGCTATCCAACAAAGTCTTCCTGGTTGTGTTGCTGTAGTCCGCCACTAATACACCGATCCCACCTACAACTTTCTTCTTTGCAGTCTCTATTGTTCATTAAACAAATTGCAAAAGATTCACCAACACAGATGTCCAGAATACTGTGGAATTATGAAATGAAAACAGAGCGGTTTTGTATTGGATTCAATGGGCTCCGAATACTTTTGTTTAACTAGTCACGTCACGCGCATACGTCATCATACATAGACGTTTTCAACCGGAAGTTTAGCAGGAAATTTAAAACTGCACTTTATAAGTTAACCCGGCCGTATTGGCATGTGTTGCAATGTTAAAATTTCATCATTGATATATAAACTATCAGACTGCGTGGTCGCTAGTAGTGGCTTTCAGTAGGCCTTTAACACGTGCACTTTCTGCTTTAGCACGTGCTTTTGCAGCAGCAACGCTCACTGACGTCATCCGACTTGAGTGAGATGAATGTGACGATCTTGAACTTCTTTCATGTTCGCTTACGTCTTCTTTTGAATGCTCCATGGTGTGCTGTTTACCACTGGATGTTGAAGAGAATGCTGCGTTATGTCTCTGTGAAGCCCGCTGGGCTTTTAGTCTTTTTACCGCTCTGCCCTCACTATATGTGATGAGGTTGTACAGCTTGGCAGACAACTAACAACCAATCCAGGACGTTCTAATAAAGTCCCAAAGCAGATGAATCCATTTAGGCTCTTTATTGTTGTTGATCTTGCTTTGTCTTGCACTGGACTTTTATTTTTTTATTGTAAAAAGACTTATCTTTTCCAAGGCTTGTAAGAGCTAACACAACTTGTCTGACTCTCATTGTCTCATAAACTGGACTAACGTCGTAAACTGGAAGTGTCCAAACTAATGTCATTAGTTTGGACACTTCCGGTTTACTATGTTAGTCCAGTTCATAAACAATGAGAAGTAGACGAGTTGTGTTAACTCCTATGTCCTATAATCATGTTTATTGTGTGTATGTCCTATAATCATGTTTATTGTGTGTATGTCCTATAATCATGTTCACCTATAAAAACACCATCGTTAAAGGCCTACTGAAAGCCACTACTACCGACCACGCAGTCTAATAGTTTATATATCAATGATGAAATCTTAACATTATAACACATGCCAATACGGCCGGGTTAACTTATAAAGTGACATTTTAAATTTGCCGCTAAACTTCCGGTTCGAAACGCCTCTGAGGATGACGTATGCGTGTGACGTAGCCCGGCGAACACGGGTATGCCTTCCACATTGAAGCCAATACGAAAAAGCTCTGTTTTCATTTCATAATTCCACAGTATTCTGGACATCTGTGTTCGTGAATCTGTTGCAATCATGTTCATTGCATTATGAAGAAGGAAGCTGAGCAAGCAAATAAGAAAGTTGTCGGTGCGAAATGGACGTATTTTTCGAACGTAGTCAGCCACAACAGTACACAGCCGGCGCTTCTTTGTTTACATTCCCGAAAGATGCAGTCAAGATGGAAGAACTCGGATTACAGAGACTCTAACCAGGAGGACTTTTGACTTCGATACACAGACGCCTGTAGAGAACTGGGACAACACAGACTCTTACCAGGATTACTTTGATTTGGATGACAAAGACGCAGACGTGCTACTGTGAGTATGCAGCTTTGGCTTCTAAACATTTGATCGCTTGACCGTATGTGCGCAACTTTTTTTTGCGTATGTACGTAACTTTTTAAAAATATATAAGCTTTATGAACCTTGGGTTAGGTGAACGGTCTTTTGGGCTGAGTGATTGTGTGTGTTGATCAGGTGTTTGAATTGTATTGGCGTGTTCTATTGAGCTAGGAGCTAGCATAGGAGCTAGCATAACACGTACCGTACCGTACGTGCGCGTCACGTACGTAACTTTTTAAAAATATATAAGCTTTATGAACCTTGGGTTAGGTGAACGGTCTTTTGGGCTGAGTGATTGTGTGTGTTGATCAGGTGTTTGAATTGTATTGGCGTGTTCTATGGAGCTAGGAGCTAGCAGAGGAGCTAGGAGCTAGCATAACAAACACGCAGGTGTTTTTATGCAGGATTAATTTGTGGCATATTAAATATAAGCCTGGTTGTGTTGTGGCTAATAGAGTATATATATGTCTTGTGTTTATTTACTGTTGTAGTCATTCCCAGCTGAATATCAGGTCACCCCCGGCTCTCACAGCATCTTCCCTATCTGAATAGCTTCAACTCCCCACTAGTCCTTCACTTGCACTTTACTCATCCACAAATCTTTCATTCTCGCTCAAATTAATGGGGAAATTGTCGCTTTCTCGGTCCGAATCTCTCTCACTTCATGCGGCCATCATTGTAAACAATAGGGAACTTTGCGTATATGTTCAACTGACTACGTCACGCTACTTCCGGTAGGGGCAAGCCTTTTTTTTATCAGATACCAAAAGTTGCAATCTTTATCGTCGTTGTTCTATACTAAATCCTTTCAGCAAAAATATGGCAATATCGCGAAATGATCAATTATGACACATAGAATAGATCTGCTATCCCCGTTTAAATAAAAAAAATTCATTTCAGTAGGCCTTTAAAGGTCAGTTATTTTCATGTTGCTGCTGACATTTAAACGTGTCCTCTTAAACCAGCGCACTTTATTTCAATGTTGTTGTTTTTTAAATTGGAGATTTAATTGGACTTTTCTTATATTAGTTTCAAGGCTTTTAATTTTTTTCTTGTCTCAAAACCCCTCTTAGGTTGGGATCCTATAATACAAAACCTACTTTTCTTTCTTGTTGGTACCTGTTTTTGTGTATTTGGATTCAGGAATGATCTTTTATTTTTTAGAATGCTTTTTGATCCGAAACGATACAGTTAGTTGAAAATTCAGTACATAAAAATTCAGTTAAAAAAAATGCAGCGCTGAAAAATGTGCTGCTTCAAAAAGCAAGACTCACTTCCGTTAATAGACTAAAACCATGGAGCCTGTCTCAGAAGCAGCCAATGAGGTGTCAGGTTTAAAGTCACGTGACTCGGGTCTTGCAAAACAGCACAAAAAAGGCAATTAACTTTGCTACCTGGGGATAATACAACATAATTAACATTTAAATGCTGCCTGCTGGATGTTTTCAAACTATAGAAATGATTCCAATGGTTAAAATCTGCACTTTTGAGTGACATACGAGTTAGTAGGTGTCATGACATGCAGTTCAAGTGACTGTGGTACACAATGTGACCAGCAGATGGTGCTGGATAATGATGTTCAAGTAAACGTAAGGAAGAAGACACAAGCGCTGTTTCAACCCTCTGCGCATCCACTCGGCGCAGACGTGATCCCGTGTACAAATATCGCGACATGCTAATTTAGCCGCTATCAAAACAACTAGCCCGTCACTGCTGATTTCATTTCAACAATTAAAAATAGGAACTTGATAGTAAATAAAGCCACGTTTCCACTGCTGGATGCTGTGTTCAATCGTGTCCATGATGTTTTAACGTTTAGGGGACGTGCTGTCATGAAATAAATAAAACATATTCCGGTGGTGGTGGTCAATGTCACTACTCCATAGGTACCGGAAGACTACGTCACTTCCTGGACTTACAATTGTTTTTATAAAGGTGCTTTTGAAACGTCACATTCTGTGATATTTGAATATTGTATTAATGTTTTGTATAAAAACTAGCTTACATAGGAGTAAAAGGGAACAAAATATAAACATGAACATTGATTGAGACTTTTATTAGTAGGTTGCACAGTGAAGTACATATTCCGTACAATTGACCACTAAATGGTAACACCCGAATAAGTTTTTCCACTTGTTTAAGTCGGGGTCCACTTAAATTGATTCATGATACAGATATATACTATCATATATACTATCATCATAATACAGTCATCACACAAGATAATCACATTGAATTATTTACATTATTTACAATCAGGAGTGTGGAGGGGGGGTGGGGTGGGGGGGTGGGGATATGGACATCAAGTAGTGGACATAGAGAGAGAGAGAGAGATCAGAAGGCATAAGAAAAAGAATCTGCATTTGATTGTTTACATTTGATTATTAGCAATCCGGGGAGGGTGTTAGTTTAGGGTTGTAGCTGCCTGGAGGTGAACTTTTATAGCGGTTTTGAAGGAGGATAGAGATGCCCTTTCTTTTATACCTGTTGGGAGTGCATTCCACATTGATGTGGCATAGAAAGAGAATGAGTTAAGACCTTTGTAAGTTCGGAATCTGGGTTTAACGTGGTTAGTGGAGCACCCCCTGGTGTTGTGGTTATGGCGGTCATTTACGTTAAGGAAGTAGTTTGACATGTACTTCGGTATCAGGGAGGTGTAGCGGATTTTATAGACTAGGCTCAGTGCAAGTTGTTTAACTCTGTCCTCCACCTTGAGCCAGCCCACTTTAGAGAAGTGGGTAGGAGTGAGGTGGGATCTGGGGTGGAGGTCTAGAAGTAACCTGACTAGCTTGTTCTGAGATGTTTGGAGTTTAGATTTCAGGGTTTTGGAGGTGCTAGGGTACCAGGAGGTGCATGCGTAATCGAAAAAGGGTTGAACGAGAGTTCCCGCCAGAATCCTCAAGGTGCTTTTGTTGACCAGAGAGGAAATTCTGTAGAGAAATCTCGTTCGTTGGTTAACCTTTTTGATTACCTTGGTTGCCATTTTATCACAGGAAAGGTTAGCCTCTAGAATGGAACCTAGGTAGGTGACCTCATCTTTCCTGGTGATGACACTGTCACCTACTTTTATGGTGAAGTGATTGACTCTCTTAAGTTTGATGTGGGACCCAAACAGGATGGATTCTGTTTTACCCAAGTGGATGGATAGCTTGTTGTCAGCGAGCCAGGTGCAAGTTCTACAGAGCTCAGCACTGAGGATTTTCTCCACCTGTGACTTGTCCTTGCCGGATACCAGCAGGGCAGAGTCATCCGCAAACAAAAACAATTCACAGTCACATGCCGATGACATGTCGTTTATGTATATTAGGAACAGTAAAGGTCCCAATATACTGCCTTGGGGGACTCCACAGCTCACCGAGAGGGGGGGGGACACGGTGCCGTTCACCTCTACCACCTGCTCCCTCCCCTCCAAGTAAGACTGCATCCAGCTCCAAGAGGTTTTGTTAAATCCGATTGCTCTGAGCTTATCCAACAGTATAGCGTGGTTAACGGTGTCAAAGGCCTTCTGAAGGTCCAGCATGACCATGCCGCAGTATTTTCCCGCGTCCACCTCATGTTTGATGTGGTCGGTCAGATAGAGAAGGCATGTGTCAGTGGAGTGGTTAGTTCTGAAGCCGGATTGGAATTTGTACATGAGTTTATTAGTGGCAAGGTAACTATCGACCTGTTCATAAACTATTTTCTCCATTACTTTCGAAATGGAGCTGAGAATAGAAACAGGTCGGTAGTTGCCAGGTTCCAATTTGCTTCCTTTTTTAAAGAGGGGAGTTACTCTTGCTATCTTAAAATCTTTTGGTACTTGGCCTTGTGTAATTGATAGGTTTATTATGTGCGTGATGATCGGGGCAATGATGGAGGCAGAGTCCCTGAGGAATCTGGAGGGAATATTATCAAGGCCGGTGGCCTTGTTAGGGTGGAGCGCGCTCAATTTTTTAAACACCTCATCAGCTGTGACCATTTCTAATTTGAAATCATTGTTGGATACTCCTAGCTTTCTGTAGAAGGCTTTAATGTGTTCTACACCAAAGCGACCAGAGTGGTGGGACAGCTTGTTGACAAGAGTTGCAGCTATGCTGGTGAAAAAGGCGTTAAGTCTGCTAGCTACCTCCATTTTGTCTGTAATGAGGGAGTCACCCTCCTTGATGCTGATGTTGGTGAGTCTTGTTTTAAGTTTCTGGCTGCAACCAGGAAGCTGGTTGTTGAGAATTTTCCAGAGCTCACGTGGCTTATTCGTGTTTTCCTCTATTTTGTCGTTAATGTAATTTTTTTTTAAGGATTTAGTCAGGTTGGTTGACTTATTTCTTAATTTATTGCATTGCTTTTTGAGAGTTGAAAGGAGTAATTTGAGGTTGATATTATTGGGTTGTTTATCTACTTCTGTTTTACATTTTTGGTATTCAGAGTATTTCCTGTCTCTGTCTTTTATGGCAGCTAATAGGTCCGGATTCATCCATGGTTCCGAGCGGGCTTTGATCCTGACTGTTTTCACGGGAGCCATGTCATTTAGTATCTTTAGGAACGCCGTTTTGAAGCGATCCCAAGCGACATCGACCAGGTTGCTCGCGAGCACAGGGGACCAGTCCCACTCATCTAATTTTAAATTGAAATTGTCATTGGAGTATTTTTTGAGGGATCTGGATTGGGCTGTTATGTGGCCATTGGCTTTAGGTTTAGCTATTTTACGGGAGTATGCAAGGGGTGGATGTAAAAAATCAGGGAGTATTATGGCCACAATTTCAATCACTTTCACTCTTCTGTCATTGCAATGAATGACGTAAGGGGGCGCCACTGACTCACATCATGTTATTTATTTTTTAAATGTTGATTTTTTTTTTTTTAACAATCTACTTACTTATTTTTAAATGATCAGTATGTCATCTTTTATGTGACATTGTTATTCAAGTAAAGATGACAAAAAAGAAAACTATGGTAGTGACAACATGCACGAACATAACTGACGTAAAACAAGTAAAAAGGAAGTGACGTTGTCTTTGTGCACGCGTGCATTGATCAAGTCTTCCTGAACCGATCGTGCAGGGATTCTAAAACTGTGGTACGTGTACCACTAGTGGTACGCAGGCATCACCTAGTGGTACGCCAAATATCATTTCATTATTTAAGTACAGTGTTTTATTTTCCTACATGCAAACACAGTGTTACTGTTCAAACTGTGTGTAATGTTACAGTAACTAAAAATATTAAATATGCTTGTTAAATAACATTGGTATGGTATGGTATGGTATAACGTGTCTTCCTTGTTTTTAATGAATAATTAAGGCCTACTATGCTACTGTATTTTAATGCTGTTCATGATGGTGGTACTTGGAAATCCAAGTATTTTCTGAGGTGGTACTTGGTGAAAAAAGTTTGACGTAGTGACATTGTAAACTACATTGGCAGACACCATTTTGTTATACCCATTTCGGCCGCTTGTACCCGTGATCTTGTCCTTTCGGTCATAACCCAAAGCTCATGACCATAGGTGAGGATGGAAACGAAGATCGACCGGTAAATTGAGATCTTTGCCTTCTTCACCACAACGGATCGATACAGCGTCCGCATTACTGAAGATGCCGCACCGATCCACCTGTTGATCTCACGATCCACTCTTCTCTCATTCGTGAACAAGACTCTTAAGTACTTAAACTCCTCCAAATGGGGCAAGATCTCCTCCCCAACTTGGAGATGGCACTTCACCCTTTCCCGGGCGAGAACCATGGACTCGAACTTGGAGGTACTTATTCTCATCCCAGTCGCTTCACACTCGGCTGCGAACCGATCCAGTGAGAGCTGAAGATCCTGGCCAGATGAAGCCATCAGGACCACATCATCTGCAGAAAGCAGAGACCTAATCCTGCAGCCACCAAACCAGATCCCCTCAACGCCTTGACTGCGCCTAGAACTTCTGTCCATAAAAGTTATGAACAGAATCGGTGACAAAGGGCAGTTTTGGCAGAGTCCAACCCTCACTAGATACAGGTCCAACTTACTGTCGGCAATGTGGACCAACCTCTGACACTGAATGAAATCTTAACATTGCAACACATGCCAATACGGCCGGGTTAACTTATAAAGTGCAATTTTAAATTTCCCGCTAAACTTCCCGTTGAAAAAGTCTTTGTATGATGACGTATGCGAGTGACGTCACTAGTTAAACGGAAGTATTCGGAGCCCATTGAATACAACACAAAACAGCTCTGTTTTCATCTCATAATTCCACAGTATTCTGGACATCTGTGTTGGTGAATCTTTTGCAATTTGTTTAATGAACAATGGAGACTGCAAAGAAGAAAGTTGTAGGTGGGATCGGTGTATTAGCGGCGGACTACAGCAACACAACCAGGAGGACTTTGTTGGATAGCAGACGCGCTAGCCGGCGACCTCACCTTGACTTCCTACGTCTCCGGGCCGCCGACCGCATCGTCGATCGCTGGAACGCAGGTGAGCACGGGTGTTGATGAGCAGATGAGGGCTGGTTGGCGTAGGTGGAGCGCTAATGTTTTTATCATAGCTCTGTGAGGTCCCGTTGCTAAGTTACCTTCAATGGCGTCGTTAGCAACAGCATTGTTAAGCTTCGCCAAGCTGGGAATTATTAACCGTGTAGTTACATGTCCATGGTTTAATAGTATTGTTGATCTTCTGTCTATCCTTCCAGTCAGGGGTTTATTTATTTTGTTTCTATCTGCATTTGAGCCCGATGCTATCACGTTAGCTCAGTAGCTAAAGAGCTTCACCGATGTATTGTCGTGGAGATAAAAGTCACTGTGAATGTTCATTTCGCATTCTCGACTCTCATTTTCAAGAGGATATAGTATCCGAGGTGGTTTAAAATACAAATCTGTGATCCACAATAGAAAAATGAGAAAGTGTGGAATCCAATGAGCCAGCTTGTACCTAAGTTACGGTCAGAGCGAAAAAAGATACATCCTGCACTGCACTCTAGTCCTTCACTCTCACTTTCCTCATCCACGAATCTTTCATCCTCGCTCAAATTAATGGTGTTCTCGTCGAAAACCGGAGATTTGAGAGATTATGCACAAAATCATTTTACAGAGGAGATCAAGCTTATTTTATTCCTTCATATTACTTACATTTCTTCCACAAAACTCACATTTGTATGCACATCTGTATAATGGATGATAATGAACTAAAGCTGCTAAAATTGTTAATTACTAGATGACAAAATGTTCTACAGTCAGACATTCGGTTGGTTGTAATTTCAAGTATAGTATCTGCTGGAATAGGAAATCACATGTTCTGTAGGACTGTGTAAGGCAAGCCAACAGCCAGTTCATACAAATAGTGGTCCATCTTTGTGGATAGATAATAAATCATGAGCATACAACACTATAAAACACGTGTGGCAGATAAAAAGAGCGAAAATAAGTGCATTTAAAAACAATACTTTTTCATTATTTTTATATATACCTGATTAAAAGTCAAATACGGCTGATATATCTGAAATATCATTTGTTGCCATGTTTTTTGTGTGGGCACCATGAAAACATACATTTAGAATGAATCGTTCATGACTTGCCCATCACTATGACTCTTTGGCTCCGCCCCTAAGTGACGCATGCGTAGAGGATGCGCTTTGCCGCAAAGTCCTCCTTTACTCCACACACGCTTCTAAGCCTCGGCACATCTCCTCACATCGCTACTAACTACACTTTATTCATCCTCCGTGTCAGGATAAACTCCACTCGTCTCAGTCAACTTTGGAGATTATTAGGCCCGCTTATCTTGCTAGTTGTTTTAGCGCGCTAGTTAGCTTAGCGTGCTAGTTAGCTTAGCTTGTTAGCTGCTAACAAAGAGACGCGGATTTGATCAACACATCGCTTAGTTAAGATCAAGTGTGAGTGTAAAGTGTTGTGATTGTGTGAAAATGTGCGAAAGAACGATAGCAGAGTACAAAGAGGAACTTTCTCGAACAAAAGAAGAGAACAAAAGACGACGTCAACTACTGGAGGCTGTTTTCAAGAAAGCTCAAGTTGTGTTACACAGAACAGGTTTGTTTACTTCTTACTCTGTCGTCTCTAATGGCAGTCTTGACATCTCCAGTGATGGTGCTGTCTTCCACACTTCAGTGGCAGGATCATTGACACAGATGGTGAAGTTTCAGTGCTCAGCAGAGATGTAACAGTTTAGAGGTGTTTAAGCACCTGGAGGACCTCCTCTGCCGCCCTCACATCATCATCAGACAGGGTGATGATGTTTTTGACATTTGTCTTCAGGGTCTTGTAGGTCTATGCAGAGTATATAGCTGCCTGCTGCTCCAACATATCATAAGTGAATATTTTGCAATTTGTTTAATGAACAATGGAGATTACAAAGAAGAAAGTTGTAGGTGGGATCTGTGTATTAGCGGCTGGCTGTAGCAACACAACAAGAAGGACTTACTTGGATAGCAGACGCGCTAGCCGATGCTAGCCGCCAACCACATATGTGTTGGGGTGAAGTCCTTCGTCGCGCCGTCGATCGCTGGAACGCAGGTGAGCACGGGTGTTGATGATCAGATGAGGGCTGGCTGGCGTAGGTAGATAGCTAATGTTTTCATCATAGCTCTGTGAGGTCCGGTTGCTAAGTTGCTAAGTTAGCCTTAGCGTCGTTAGCAACAGCATTGTTAAGCCTTACCAGGCTGAGAATTATTAACCGTGTAGTTACATGTACAAGGTATAATAGTATTGTTGATCTTCTGTCTATCCTTCCAGTCAGGGATTTATTTATTTTGTTTCTATCTGCATTTGAGACAGATGCTATCACGTTAGCTCATGCTAAAGAGCTTCGTCGATGTATTGTCGTGGAGATAAAAGTCACTGTGAATGTCCATTTCGCATTCTTGACTCTCATTTTCAAGAGGATATAGTATCCGAGGTGGTTTGAAATACAAATCCGTGATCCACAATAGAAAAAGGAGAGAGTGTGGAATCCAATGAGCCAGCTTGTACCTAAGTTACGGTCAGAGCGAAAAAAGATATGTATTTCACTGCAATCTAGTCCGTCACTCTAACGTTCCTCATCCACAAATCTTTCATCCTTGCTCAAATTAATGGGGTAATTGTCGCTTTCTCGGTCCGAATAGCTCTAGCTGTGTTGAAAACAATAGGAAAATATGAGGAAGTGAACAACTGACAACGTCACGCTACTTCCGGTAGGGGCAAGGTTTTTTTTTAATCAGAGACCAAAAGTTGCAAATTTTATCGACGTTGTTCTATACTAAATCCTTTCAGCAAAAATATGGCAATATCGCAAAATGATCAAGTATGACACATAACATGGATCTGCTATCCCCGTTTAAATTTAAAAAATTCATTTCAGTAGGCCTTTAAAAGCCTACTGAAAGCCACTACTACCGACCACGCAGTCTGATAGTTTATATATCAATGATGAAATCTTAACATTATAACAAATGCCAATACGGCCAGGTTAACTTATAAAGTGACATTCTAAATTTGCCGCTAAACTTCCGGTTCGAAACGCCTCTGAGGATGACGTATGCGCGTGACGTAGACCGGCGAACACGGGTATGCCTTCCACATTGAAGCCAATACGAAAAAGCTCTGTTTTCATTTCATAATTCCACAGTATTCTGGACATCTGTGTTCGTGAATCTGTTGCAATCATGTTCATTGCATTATGGAGAAGGAAGCTGAGCAAGCAAAGAAGAAAGTTGTCGGTGCGAAATGGACGTATTTTTCGAACGTAGTCAACAACAACAGTACACAGCCGGCGCTTCTTTGTTTACATTCCCGAAAGATGCAGTCAAGATGGAAGAACTCGGATAACAGAGACTCTAACCAGGAGGACTTTTGACTTCGATACACAGACGCCTGTAGAGAACTGGGACAACACAGACTTTCACCTGCCAGCGTCCTATGTTTTATATTTCACTTATCTTTATTTGAACCCCGGGGTTTTTACACAATGTGAACTTGGGAAGATACACACTTTTAAAAAAAACAGTCTGCAGCGATCTACCGCACAAAAACATGTTTTTTTGACATGCACCTCCGTTTGTCACTTTCTCTCAGCTTTTCTTCAACTTGCTTTTTCCCATACAACTACATCCTCGATGCATCTCTTCCTCACACTTGCAACACCATGTTTCTGTGTCTATTCTCCTCCAAAACTTCTCATACTTGCCTCTCTCTGTCCGCTGTGTCCACACTTCTCACAATCTGTCCAACTATGTTCTTCTTTATCTCGTCCATTATCTTCCTGTCCCCACTCTGGGACAAAAACACTCCATCACGCGTCCCAAACTCTTCACACTCACGCTCAAAATCACCATCCATTTTTACTCTTTTTCTCTTTTAACACGTAAATCCATCAACAAATCAGTGTTATAAAATTCAACAAGATCAACAACAATCCAAAACCATATAATGTCATACATCTCTCTCTTATTTACATCAGTTTTCGAGGGCCACAAACCTCCTCGACGTATACTGAAACGTTGCACCGAGATGAACACGTCTGTCAATCTCACTAGTCTACGGGGCGGCAAGGCCCTAGATGTCACTTACAACTTTATTCACTTCTTCACACTAATGACGTGACTCTCGACCTTAAGACAAATTAGCCCACTACCTATTTACAATTTGTGTTTCCAGGACAATGCCCGAAACACGAGTGAGTCACCCCTCACTCGGAGCCCGTCGCGGCGGACGTCTCTGTGGCACTAATTTTCTTTTTCTTTTCGTATGACCTTAAAGGCCTACTGAAATGAATTTTTTTTATTTAAACGGGGATAGCAGATCTATTCTATGTGTCATACTTGATCATTTCGCGATATTGCCATATTTTTGCTGAAAGGATTTAGTATAGAACAACGACGATAAAGATTGCAACTTTTGGTATCTGATAAAAAAAAGGCTTGCACCTACCGGAAGTAGCGTGACGTAGTCAGTTGAACATATACGCAAAGTTCCCTATTGTTTACAATGATGGCTGCATGAAGTGAGAGAGATTCGGACCGAGAAAGCGACAATTTCCCCATTAATTTGAGCGAGGATGAAAGATTTGTGGATGAGTAAAGTGCAAGTGAAGGACTAGTGGGGAGTTGAAGCTATTCAGATAGGGAAGATGCTGTGAGAGCCGGGGGTGACCTGATATTCAGCTGGGAATGACTACAACAGTAAATAAACACAAGACATATATATACTCTATTAGCCACAACACAACCAGGCTTATATTTAATATGCCACAAATTAATCCTGCATAAAAACACATACGTGTTTGTTATGCTAGCTCCTAGCTCCTCTGCTAGCTCCTAGCTCCATAGAACACGGCAATACAATTCAAACACCTGATCAACACACACAATCACTCAGCCCAAAAGACCGTTCACCTAACCCAAGGTTCATAAAGCTTATATATTTTAAAAAAGTTACGTACATACGCAAAAAAAAGTTGCGCACATACGGTCAAGCGATCAAATGTTTAGAAGCCAAAGCTGCATACTCACAGTAGCACGTCTGCGTCTTTGTCATCCAAATCAAAGTAATCCTGGTAAGAGTCTGTGTTGTCCCAGTTCTCTACAGGCGTCTGTGTATCCAAGTCAAATGTCCTCCTGGTTAGAGTCTCTGTTATCCGAGTTCTTCCATCTTGACTGCATCTTTCGGGAATGTAAACAAAGAAGCGCCGGCTGTGTACGTGTTGCTGCTGACTTCCCTCGCAAAATAGACGCTTCGCACCGACAACTTTCTTCTTTGCTTGCTCAGCTTCTTTCTCCATAATGCAATGAACATAATTGCAACAGATTCACGAACACAGATGTCCAGAATACTGTGGAATTATGAAATGAAAACAGAGCTTTTTCGTATTGGCTTCAATGTGGAAGGCATACCCATGTTCCCCGGGCTACGTCACGCGCATACGTCATCCTCAGAGGCGTTTCGAACCGGAAGTTTAGCGGCAAATTTAAAATGTCACTTTATAAGTTAACCCGGCCGTATTGGCATGTGTTATAATGTTAAGATTTCATCATTGATATATAAACTATCAGACTGCGTGGTCGGTAGTAGTGGCTTTCAGTAGGCCTTTAACACTGTTCCAAAAACATTGAAAATCACCAACACTTATTTCTCACCCTATCATGTCTGTGTAAGCCATTTGGGATCAGACAAACTTTGTTTTTCTTTTCCTGTGAATAATGTTGTAAAGATTTCAATACAGTTCATACAATAACTAGTTGTTCCTAAGTGCATGTAAACGTACTGAATGCATTGTGTGACTGAGCAGAGATGGATGTTATTAAAACATGATTGTCTTGTTGTCTTGCAGACGTCTGTGAAGAACATCTTCACCCTGAGCAACAGAAGTGGAGCTTCAGGATGCGGACGGAGGAGCCACAGCCCTCTCACATTAAGAAGGAAGAGGAATACCCACTGATCCCCCATTTTAAAAAGGAAGAGGAGGACCCACTGACACCCCATTTTAAAAAGGAAGAAGAGGACCCACCGACACCCCATTTTAAAGAGGAAGTGGTAGATCCACTGAGCCCTCACATTAAGGAGGAAGAGGTGGATCCACTGACACCCAATTTTAAAGAGGAAGAGGAGGACCCACTGACACCCAATTTTAAAGAGGAAGAAGAGGACCCACTGACACCCCATTTTAAAGAGGAAGTGGTGGATCCACAAGGCCCTCACATTAAAGAGGAAGAGGAGGAACACAGCATCAGTCAGCAGGGAGAGCATCTTGAAGGACTGGAGGAGGTTGATGTCACCAAGATGCCAGTGACTGGTGTCCCTGTGAAGAGTGAAGGTGATGAGGTCAAAGGTGAAAGTGAGGAGAAGAGAGAGGCGGAGCCTCCAAGCAGCAGCTCAACTCAACACATGACAACAGAAGCTGATGGAGACCACTGTGGAGGATCACAAGCAGACAAGCTCTTAGCTCCACTATCAGATAGTGAGGACACAACGTCACACTCTCCTGACACTGATGATGAACACTCTAAAGATGATAAGACATGTCACACTGACAACACACACTTCACATGTTCTCACTGTGACAAAACTTTTAAATACCCTAGTCACCTGAAATTACACATGAGAATACACACTGGAGAAAAACCTTTTTCCTGCTCAGAATGTGGTAAAAGTTTTGCAATAAATAAAATTTTTAAATTCCACATGAGAACACACACTGGAGAAAAACCTTTTTCATGTTCAATCTGCGGTAAAGATTTTACCCAAAGGACCCATTTCAAAACACACATGAGAATACACACTGGAGAAAAACCTTTTTCATGTTCAATCTGCGGTAAAGATTTTACTCAAAGGACCCATTTCAAAACACACATGAGAATACACACTGGAGAAAAACCTTTTTCATGTTCAATCTGCGGTAAAGATTTTACTCAAAAGCCCCATTTCCAAAAACACATGAGAATACACACTGGTGAAAATCCTTTTTCATGTTCAATCTGCGGTAAAGATTTTACTCGAAGGGACCATTTAAAAAAACACACGAGAACACACACTGGTGAAAAACCTTTTATATGTTCAGTATGTGATAAAAGTTATATAGAAAGACATCAATTAAAAGTACACATGAGAACGCACTCTGGTGAAAAACCATACTCCTGTTCAAGCTGCAACAAAAGCTTCCGTTACCTAAACACTCTTACAGCACACATGAGAACACACACAGGAGAGAAAGTGTTGAGTTGCAGTGTGTGTGGTGAAAGATTCTCTTCTAAGTACCAGTGTAAGAAACACAAGTGTGCTGGTGAGAACAACAGCAGCAAATGAAGATGCAGGATTTGAAATAAACTGTCAACACTTTAACTTTGACCTTCTAACAACATCAGCACATAGAACATGTGTGACATCATTGTTGTGTGTGTAACACTATCTTGTTATTATGCTTATAACATTTATAGATTAGACACTTCAGATTAGTGCTTTTATTTCAGTCAAGTACATGAGTTAATATACACATTTGTGTACTTTAAAATGAGCAGAACAATTTGACTGAAAAGGTGAGAATAAACAGTACATAAAATGTGTTACAGTAGACCTTTTATGTGTAGATATTCATAATTCACTTTCATACTTAATCATACGTGTTTTTGTATAGGTTTTTCGAAATAATGAAGGGTTACATATTTTATGTTCTAATTCTAGATGATTCCATAGATGAACTCCTTTATATGATATACATATTTGTTTTGCATGTGTTCATACCTTTGCTTTTGAGTACACATAAATCCCTCTTAGTTCATATTTACTGGTTCACATCTGAAACATCTTCTGGACCACTTCTGGAAGCATATTATTATTACTTTATACATCATTTGAACAGTTGTCTTTTATACAATTTTAAAAATGTGTGACTTTATGAATCATTTGTTGGGTCTCTATAATCCATTCTATTAATTGTCTTTATTACTCTCTTGTGTAATATGAATATTGTTGTGTGATTGTTTTATATGTATGTCCCCAGACCTTTATGCAATAAACAATGTATGCTTCAACTAAAGTTGGGTACAATAAATGTAGTTAATATTTGTGGGTATGTATTTTATTCTATTTATTATCGCAGTACATGTTTTAAATGTTTTCTTTTATATGACTTACATGTAGTTTTCAGCTTACTTCATCATCTAGACTAACTCAGCCTGGAGGATGTGTGTAATGTTGAGATGTATTGGAGATGACTTGGTTTGTTTGGATGTTGTCAACCTGTCAATTGTTCTATTTAAACATGTTGTCAGATCTCGCGAGAGAAACAAGCAACCAGCTCTATTACTTCTTCTTCTTACTGGCAGTTTGCAGCCATGACTTGAAAGGTTCATACTGCCACCTACTGGACTGTAGAATGTAGTGTGGGCCATAGGACAGAAGGAGGAAATCCTGTGAAGAACCTGTGGAGGGCAGCAATACACCTAAGATGTTCTACTAGTCTGCTGGAAATAGAAAGAAGAAGAACGAGGGGAAAGCAAGATGACGTTTGATGGAGAAAGTCTAAACGTGGGCATTATAGTTCTGTATTTTTAATCAGTGCATCCATGTGCACATATATGTCGTTTTATATAGGCTACCTTTTATTTTGTTTCCCGAGTATCCTGGTTCCTTGATTTTTGTAAGTAAAAATCTTCAATCGCGCTGCTGGATCAGTTTGAATTACTGGATGGATAGCGGGAAAAGGAACAATATGTGACAAGGAAGGCTGTGCATGGTGCGAGTCAGACAAGATGCCAAGTGGAACAAACATTTGAACAAAGGGGTTATAGGAACAATGGTAAATGGGTTATACTTGCATAGCGCTTTTCTACCTTCAAGGTACTCAAAGGGCTTTGACACTATTTCCACATTCACCCATTCACACACACATTCACACACTGATGGCGGGAGCTGCCATGCAAGGCAATAACCACGACTCATCAGGAGCAAGGGTGAAGTGTCTTGCCCGAGGACACAACGGACGTGACGAAGTTGGTAGAAGGTGGCGCTCGAACCAGGAACCCTCAGGTTGCTGGTACGGCCACTCTACCAACCGCGCCGATCCCTTTCAGTGTTTTATGCAACTGACTCTGACTTTGTCTTACCTCTCTATTTTTGGAGGTAAAACTCTGGAGCTTTTGAAGTGTATTTCTGGTCTTGTCATCGTCGTCCGGACAGAAGGGCGACACGGCAGTGCGGCTGGATCAAAAGAGACGTCGGAGACGCTTTACTGAAGCAAAAGTTGCTTTATTACCAGCGAGCGTCATTTACACAGGACTGCAGTTCCTGGGAGGAGGTCAGGTCAAATATGGAGGACTCCTCTCCCGGAGAAGCCAAACCATCGTTTTATATATTCCTTCTTTCACTGTCTGGGTGTGCGCTAAAGCTAAACAGCACCACCTGACCACGAAAGGAGATGTTGGTGTGTAAGTGTCTGGAAAACAACTGCTTTAAGTCATAACTTAAAGGTTGGTGTTTGAGCTAAACAGGTAGTCTCCTTTCAAGGATATGGTTGTCACTTTTGCATTCCGAAGTCCCAATTAGGGCCTCTTTTCCTACGAGAAGTGATCCAATTCACCTGCGAGTATCAAACTAAGGGGCCTTATCTTATCATGTGCTCAAACTGAAATACCACTGTTTACTCAAACCTGATGGTTTGCTTTCTCCGAGATGAATATGAACATTCACCAAGTGTAGAACATGATATGAGTGAATTAATACACTTCATTTTACGTACTCAGGAGTTTGCACTTAACCTGCTCTCTGGAATATTCCCCCGGTGACTGTGTGAGTTTTGTGTAAACATGTTGATACACATTGTTACAAACTGAGAGGAACATCAACCTCTCATAAATATTGTGTGTCTGAAACTGTCTCGTTTTTATGAACAACATAAAACAATCAGTGCATCATCCTCACATGACAATTCATCTTCCTATAGACAATATATTCAAGAATAGTGTTAATAATAAATATAAAGTTAGTAAACATGTGAGAGTAAGAAGTAAACAAACCTGTTCTGTGTAACACAACTTGATGTTTTTGATGTTGTCGCTCCTTCTCCTCTTTTGTTGGACAAAGTTCCTCCTCGTACTCTGCTATCGTTCTTTCGCACATTTTCACACAATCACAACACTTTACACTCACACTTGATCTCTGCTTAGCGATGTGTTTTGATCACTTCCGCCTCCCTTTGTTAGCAGCTAACAAGCTAAGCTAACTAGCAAGCTAAGCTAGCTCGAGAAGCGTCAAAGTGCGCTCAGACTAATAAAACCGGATGCAAACAGTTATTAACGATGTTTACTCTATTTAATAGAGTCTAATAAAGGACATATATGTGTACATGGCCGCACAGATTAAGAACACTGAACTGTGACGACTGCAATAACGTCTTCACCGTCAGACGCCATCTTGCTTTATCCTCGCCGTGTTTGGTTCGCGCGCAGTGTTGTCAGATCTCGCGAGAGAAACAAGTAACCAGCTCTTTTCCAGATCTCGCGAGAGAACAAGTAAAACCAGCTCTCTCCTCCGTAAACATGTTTTAAGGAGACGCAGCATTGGCTGCTGTGACGCGAGAAATTGGGCCGCCATCTTGAAGTGGTGATGAGGAGCCGGCGAGCAGCCTAAACTGACAGTTGACAGGTAGAAAACAAAGATGGTGTTCAGCGTCTTCCTGCTCAAATGAGCGGACTGTTGAAAATAGCAATCGGGGGACTACTTTTCACGAGTAAGATTTAACATTAACGTACTATTGGTTGTATTTTGTGAAAATAATATTACCACAAAGTTGAGAAAGAGCAAAGATCTTCAATATTTGTATGTGAAAATCACAAAGAAATCTTCTGGGGGAGGATGACGCCCCTACAGGGGTTTGGTTTACAAACTTTCAGCCCCACCTAAAACAAAATTCACCAGCCGCCACTGATTATGATGTGTTCTCATTTTAGGCAAATAATAATACTTTCTTAACAGTATAATTGTAACCAGGAATAAGTCTTCAAGTAACAATATTCAAATACTAACATTGTTGGGTAAGACAGAATTTGGTTTTACTCTGAATCCAGTGAAACAAATTGGTGGTTTTAGCTGATATAAAGACTGTCAGGTGTTTATATATGTTTATGTTTAAGTATTTGGCTTTTATCCAAAGCGACATACATAAAAAATACATATAAAACAATCACTGTAAACATTATCATTTAAGGTAAGAATGTCAATCAATCAATTCCTTTGTTGTCATTGTCCTAATAACACTCAAGTCATACATGTCAACGAGATTTTGTGTGTGTAATACAAAATATCAATACAAAGTGTCAAGACAGAATAAACTCTCTGCTGCTGCAGCAACAGAGATACAGTCTATAGATATATAGATATCTAATGTATCTATACATTGTTTATGTAGGATATACAGTATGCATGTATATATATAACCTAATCATTTTATTTCTTCAATTTAAAATTAGTTGACCGTTGTTTTCCCCCTTCTCTGGGATTATATTACCAGTTTTGATCTCGGACGTCTGGTCACTTATAGCATATAGGAATATTCTATTACTGTTGAGCAAACTATGAATAATAAAACACGCCAAAACATGTGTCCTTTATCATAGCTGCACGTATGACAAAAAAAAACGTAAAAATCAGTGGTATTCAGTGAGGTAAGATGAATTAAATGCGCTGACAGTTCATTGTTACTGCCAAATGATTTGCACTGAGTGGAGCGGATCACCACTCCAAGATGGCGGCCCCGCGTCTCGTCAGTGCCAGTAGGCAGTAGCGCTCGATGCTGCCTACTCTTATAACATGTCTATGGTTATAACGTTAGCAGTGAGTTTACAGCCTCACTGATTTAACTACACAGCAAATAAAAGTTACGTCACTTAGCCAATAAACGTTAGCTTACATTCAAAACTTACCGTTCTTTGTGCAACTTTAAATATTGAACGAAGTTGGAAGTTGTTGCGTCTCCGTCTGTAATCTTCGAACCGCATGCTTTGCATACTGGAATTCGTTTTTTTGTTGACCAAGTCGTAGTTTTAATACCCGAACAAAACTATTTTTGGCATCATTTTTCCTCACTGGCGCGTTGTTTGAGAGCTCTTCTTCGTTGGTTATCCTGCAATTTGATTGGATGAATGCTGTGGGACGAAAATAACGTGGATCTAATTTGATTGGATGTTGTACTGACAGGAACAACACGCTGACAGACACACACGTACACAATGAAAGATACGGAGCGCTCCTAAATAACTTTTTAATCTTTGGGTTTTGGGGAAAGTAGCAAGTCCTGTCAAGTCAAAAGGCTCAAGTCCAAGTGAAGTCACAAGTCATTGATGTTAAAGTCTAAGTCGAGTTACAAGTCTCTTTACATTTTGTCAAGTCGAGTCTAAAGTCATCAAATTCATGACTCGAGTCTGACTCGAGTCCAAGTCATGTGACTCGAGTCCACACCTCTGGTAATTTGTATTCCGTAGTCCAAATTAGGGCCTCTTCCCTACGAGGAGTGATCCAGCCCACCTGCGAATGTCAAACTAAGGGGCCTTATCTTATTATGTGCTCAAACTGAAATACTTCTATTTACTTAAACTTGGTCGTTCACTTTCTCCAAGGTGAATATAAACCTTCACCATAAGCAAAACATAATATGAGTTAATTAATTCACTTCAGTATCTAATGGTGCATCAGAATTGGTGTTTTGTAGGAAGAATGTTGTTCCTGTTTTGCGTGGGCCGTGTGTGTCCTCACCCAGCCAGTCTCTGGTAAACAATGTCCCATCATGCTGACATCCACTGAATGTGAGGGCTCATAAAACACCACATAAACATACATAGGCCAGCCCCTGGGGTCGACTTCCCAAGGATGCTGAGTGTCTCCTATCTTGGGGAGTTGTGAAGAAGTTGTAACGGACAGGCCACTGACGGCCAAGTGGGGGGTTTGATTGATTGATTGATTGATTGAGAAGTTTATTGACATCTTAAAGAATTGAATCCATGTAATGCTTTAAAAAGGCAAATGGATGGCACAAAAAGCCAAAAGGCTTGTTTCCATTGTGGTCCATTAAGTCAGTATTTTGGTGAGCAACAGGGCCCCAAAATTGTAAACGGACTGACACTGTGTAAGAGAGACATGGCACCATCTGTGTCCTAATTGATACGATGACATACAGCAATTTTCAAGGTCCAACTTTTATTTCAGCCACGCCTTCTTCTCGTTAACAACGATGCCAAAATAATGCCAAAAGAATGCCGTCAGAACTAATAAATAAGAAAACCAGAACTTACAATTAGTCCGACATCCCATAAAAGAAAACACATTGATTTCACATACATTATCAGAAATAATCATACCTCATTGGCCTCACAAACTCCGAGGGAATAAAGTTTATTTTCAAGCCGAGACTCCATTAACCTCTTACATCGAATGCTTGCTGTCTCATGCTGCTTCCCTTATTCCGTCACATATTAATTGTCCCCCCAACAATGTGACCAAACCGGGACAAAAAATATGTCCCCCTCCAATTGACATGGGTTTTGTAACAAAAATAAAGTTAACATATACTTGCATGAATTAACCAAAGGAGATACATTTTTAATCACATTATATGTAAATATGAACTTATATTTATACATTGTATTTATTTACTCTAACCAACCAATAATTATATAACATATATACAATGTGCTTCTGTCAGCAGCTACACTTTTCCTAACTAAGAGTTTCCCGCTTGTCTCCAACACTTCCCCCATGCATTCCTGAGCTAAGACAAAAGGTGTGTGCCTCACCCACACTCTCCTGTAAACAGACGACCTTTGTCTTTTGAGGCTTCCAATAAATACTCCAAAAAATGTATTCTCTGAACATTTCTTATTAAATAGATTATTACATTGTAACAAAACAGACACTTTACTTTTGCTTGTCCTTATGTCCCTGCAAGATGATGTTACGTTTTGGACGCATGGCTGCAATGGTTGTGATCTCTCGGATGCAGAATTTTACACCAGTAAAACCAGCAAACCAGCAAACCAGTAATTATAGTCTGCAAATTGTGTTGTTGTTGAATGATATTTATCTGATTTAAAGTCAAATACAGTTTATATATTTGTCTGTCTATCTGTGTTGGCCCTGTGATGAGGTGGCGACTTGTCCAGGGTGTACCCCGCCTTCCGCCCGAATGCAGCTGAGATAGGCTCCAGCACCCCCCGCGACCCCGAAAGGGACACGCGGTAGCTAAATGGATGGATGGATCATTTGTTGCCGTGCTTTTTTTTTGTAGACACCATGCAAACATACATTTAGAATGAATCGTTCATGACTTGCCCATCACAACGACTTATTGGCCCCGCCCCTAAGTGACGCATGCGTGGAGGATATGCGCTTTGCAGCAAAGTCCTCCTTTACTCCACACACGCTTCTAAGCCTCGGCACATCTCCTCACATCGCTACTAACTACACTTTATTCATCCTCCGTGTCAGGATAAACTCCACTCGTCTCACTCAACTTTGGATATTATTAGGCCCGCTTAGCTTGCTAGTTGTTTTAGCGCGCTAGTTAGCTTAGCGTGCTAGTTAGCTTAGCTTGTACGATAGCAGAATACAAAGAGGAACTTTCTCGAACAAAAGAAGAGAACAAAAGACTACGTCAACTACTGGACGCTGTTTTCAAGAAACCTCAAGTTGTGTTACACAGAACAGGTTTGTTTACTTCTTACTCTCACATGTTTACTAACTTTATATTCCATCATTAACATGAACATGACGTGTTAGACTAATTTTGATTAATAGGTGTAGTCAGACACATGATTGTTATTGTGTTATTAATGTGATTATCAGACAGCAGTCATTTCCATTAGATAATGTTCAAATATAGGTGATTTGGCACACTTATAATTAAAAACAAAACAAAAATAATGTTGTTTTTCAACAGATATGTGCTAGTATTGTATATGTGGATGGGGGCCCTGCTTTGGAAATAATGTGTACCCCTTTCAGAGATCACATTTAGTTCCACTTCAAACATTCACATGATCCACAATGAGATGAGATGGTATAACGTGAACAGTTCTGGAACTTTCTACCTGGGGGGGGGGGAAACGGGATCTCGTTGGAAGCGCAATGTATGAGCAGACGCCGTTTGGGTATAACAAAATGGTGTCTGCCAATGTAGTTTACAATGTCACTACATCAGTAGTTGTCAAACTTTTATCACCAAGTACCACCTCAGCATAGTAGGCCATAATTATTCATTAAAAACAAGGAAGACACGTTATTTAACAGGTATATTTAATATTTTTAGTTACTGTAACATTACACACAGTTTGAACAGTAACACTGTGTTTGCATGTAGGAAAATAAAACACTGCACTTCAATAATTAAATGATATTTGGCGTACCACTGGGTGATGCCCGCGTACCACTAGTGGTACACGTACCACAGTTTTAGAATCCCTGCACGGTCGGTTCAGGAAGACATGATCAATGCACGCGTGCGCAAAGACAACGTCACTTACTTTTTACTTGTTTTACGTCAGTGATGTTCCTGCATGTTGTCACTACCATAGTTTTCTTTTTTGTCATCTTTATTTGAATAACAATGTCACATAAAAGGTGACATGCTGATCATTTAAAAATTACGGAGCCCCTAAAGGGACATGGGTACAAATTTTTCTTAAATATGTATCTGGTGCGCACTAGTTAGTTTTTAGGATGCAGCTTCCTCAGTTGACCTCTGACCTGGTCCACAGAGATGACTAATGTCTGCTAGAGGTGGTGGAGGAGGAGCAAGAGGGGGGTGCAGCCATGGCTGGGGGGGAGGCGTGTTGAGGGGAGAAGAGGAGGGGGTGGCTGCGATGAGGAGTGGGGGGTGGGGAGGACACGTGCTGGTTGAACCGGTTGAAGAAGTTCTTCAACTCATTGGCCCTCTCTATTGTCCCCCCTACTGCTCTGGTCTTTGTCTTGTGGCCTGTGATGGTTTTCACACCTTCCCAGACCTCCCTCATGTTGTTCTGCTGCAGCTTCTTCCTGTAGCTGTCCTTAGCCTTCCTCACCTCCCGCTGTGCTGCTCTCATTGCCTCCCTGTCTCCACTCCTGAAGGCAGCTTTCTTCTTGTTGAGGACAGCTTTAACCTCCTGTGTTACCCAGGGTTTGTTATTAGGGTAGCACCGAACAGTCTTAGCAGGGCAGGTCACGTCTACGCAGAAGTTGAGGTAATCCGTAAGACAGTGAGTCAGACCATCAATGTCCTCACCATGTGGAAACTGTGTACCATTTGTCTGTCACACAATGACATCACACTCAGACATTCAGTGACAGTTTTCCAGTGTTTATCAGTGATTTTTCTTTAGTTATTTAGAATTTTGGACCAGTAAAAACCTTTTAAAAAAAGTGTTTGCGAGTGAAATTTTCTGAAATTTGTAGTTATATTCTTGCTATCGTTTACATTTTCAGAATGTATAATATTGACTTTTAGAGAAATGCTTTGACAGTTTTGTCAGGTTCAAACACTGATGACATCTATTAGACAAGACAAGAAGCAAAGCAATCAAACAGAGACAGGATTCAATTTAGCTTATGAGGAGAAACATCTGGGCTGCAACTTTGAACAGTTTCCCACCACGCTCTGACGAGGGAGTTCCACGCGTCCTTTTTTATTTGGGCCTTTTCTGATTACATAGCTGGAAAGGATAGAAATGTAGTTTGTCTCTTTTATCCGATTATTAATCGATTAATCGAAGTAATAATCGACAGATTGATCGATTATCAAATTGGTTGTTAGTTGCAGCCCTAATATATATATATATATATATATATATATATATATATATATATATATATATATATATATATATATATATATATATATATATATATACACATTTATATTTATATATGTACTGTATATTAGGGCTGGGCGATATGGCCTTTTTTTAATATCTCGATATTTTTAGGCCATATCGCGATACACCATAGAGTGGCCGTGCCAGCAATCGGAGGGTTCCTGGTTCGATTCCCACCTTCTACCAACCTAGTCACGTCCGTTGTGTCCTTGAGCAAGACACTTCACCCTTGCTCCTGATGGCTGCTGGTTAGCGCCTTGCATGGCAGCTCCCGCCATCAGTGTGTGAATGTGTGTGTGAATGGGTGAATGTGGAAATACTGTCAAAGCGCTTTGAGTACCTTGAAGGTAGAAAAGCGCTATACAAGTATAACCCATTTATCATTTATTTATTTATATATCTCGATATTTTGCCTTAGCCTTGAATGAACACTTGATGCATGTAATCACAGCAGTATGATGATTCTATGTGTCTACATTAAAACATTCTTCTTCATACTGCATTAATATATGCTACTTTTAAACTTTCATGCAAGTCAATTTAGCAAAAGTGTATTTATTAAACAGTTATTAAAGGCCTACTGAAAGCCACTACTACCGACCACGCAGTCTGATAGTTTATATATCAATGATGAAATCTTAACATTGCAACACATGCCAATACGGCCGGGTTAACTTATAAAGTGCAATTTTAAATTTCCCGCGACACTTCCGGTTGAAAACGTCTATGTATGATGACGTATGCGCGTGACGTCAATGGTTGAAACGGAAGTATTCGGACACCATTGAATCCAATACAAAAAGCTCTGTCTTCATCCCAAAATTCCACAGTATTCTGGACATCTGTGTTGGTGAATCTTTTGCAATTTGTTTAATGAACAATGGAGACTGCAAAGAAGAAAGCTGTAGGTGGGATCGGTGTATTAGCGGCGGACTAAAGCAACACAACCAGGAGGACTTCGAGATGGATAGCAGACGCGGTAGCCGCCGACCTCACCTTGACTTCCTCCGTCTCCGGGCCGCCGACCGCATCGGTGATCGGGTGAAGTCCTTCGTCGCTCAGTCGATCGCTGGAACGCAGGTGAGCACGGGTGTTGATGAGCAGATGAGGGCTGGCTGGCGTAGGTGGAGAGCTAATGTTTTTATCATAGCTCGAGATCCCGTAGCTAAGTTAGCTTCAATGGCGTCGTTAGCAACAGCATTGTTAAGCTTCGCCAAGCTGGAAAGCATTAACCGTGTATTTACAGGTCCATGGTTTAATAGTATTGTTGATTTTCTGTCTATCCTTCCAGTCAGGTGTGTATTTATTTTGTTTCTATCTGCATTCAAGCACGATGCTATCACGTTAGCTCCGTAGCTAAAGTGCTTCACCGATGTATTGTCGTGGAGATAAAAGTCACTGTGAATGTCCATTTCGCGTTCTCGACTCTCATTTTCAAGAGGATATAGTATCCGAGGTGGTTTAAAATACAAATCCGTGATCCACAATAGAAAAAGGAGAAAGTGTGGAATCCAATGAGCCCTTGTACCTAAGTTACGGTCAGAGCGAAAAAAGATACACCCTGCACTGCCTCTCTAGTACTTCACTTTAACGTTCCTCATCCACAAATCTTTCATCCTCGCTCAAATTAATGGGGTAATCGTCGCTTTCTCGGTCCGAATCTCTCTCGCTCCATTGTAAACAATGGGGAAATGTGAGGAATCCTTCCTCCTGTGACGTCACGCTACTTCCGGTATAGGCAAGGCTTTTTTTATCAGCGACCAAAAGTTGCGAACTTTATCGTCGTTGTTCTATACCAGGGGTCGGCAACCTTTACCACTCAAAGAGCCATTTTGACAAGTTTCACAAATTAAAGAAAACAATGGGAGCCACAAAACTCTTTTGAAAATTTAAAATGAAATAACACTGCATACAAAGCTTTTTTTTGCTTTGTGCTATGTTTAAACCAGGGGTCTCAGACACACGCCCCGGCCCGCACCTTAATATAAAAATGTAATGATAGTGCGACCCGCGATTGCGCCTGATTGCGTTATACTTGCCAACCCTCTCAATTTATCCGGGAGATTCCCGAGTTCCAGGGAGTGATGGTACTGCCTTTAGCGCCCTCTACAGCCTGCTCCAACAGCGTACCTGCTCGGCCACATGTTGAATGCAGCTTCCGCATGCACAGTGCACACTTAAGTGACAGCAAGGCATACTTGTTCAACAGACACACAGCTTACACTGACGGTGGTCGTATATAACAACTTTAACACTGTTACGTTACAAATATGCGCCACACTGTGAACCCACACCAAAAAAGAATGACAAACACATTTCTGGAGAACATCCGCGCTGTAACACAACATAAACACAACAAAACAAACACCCAGAATCCCATGCAGCCCTAACTCTTCCGGTCTAACCCCCCCCCCCCATCCCCCTCCCTACCCCCAAACCCGCCCACCTCAACCGACGCACGAAGGGGGGGGGGGGGTTGATGTGTGGGGGGGGGGTTGGTGGTAGCGGGGGTGTATAATGTAGACTGGCTGCATGGGATTCTGGGTATTTGCTGTGTTGTGTTTATGTTGTGTTACGGTGCGGAGGTTCTCCAGAAATGTGTTTGTCATTCTTTTTTGGTGTGGGTTCACAGTGTGGCGCATATTTGTAACGTAACAGTTTTAAAGTTGTTTTAAACGGCTACCGTCAGTGTAAGCTGTGTGGCTGTTGACCAAGTATGCCCTGCTGTCTCCTACGTTAGCAAGCAGAAGCTGCATACAACATGTGGCTGGGCTGGCATGTGATTTGTACAGGCAATAGAGGACAATTATTGCAGTACCGCTAAGGTACACTCTTAATTCAATTGTTAGGGTGAAAATCGGAGAATATTAGCCCCGGGAGATTATTAGGAGAGGTACTGACGTCCGTAAAACTTCAGGGAAAACCGGGAGGGTCGGCAAGTATGCAGCTGAGCCGCATCAGAGTGGTCAAAGAGCCGCATGCGGCTCCGGAGCCGCGGGTTGCCGACCCCTGTTCTATACTAAATCCTTTCAGCAAAAATATGGCAATATCGAGAAATGATCAAGTATGACACATAGAATGGATCTGCTATTCCCGTTTAAATAAAAATAATTCATTTCAGTAGGCCTTTATGCAGCTGTTGTGAGAGTAGCATATGTGTGTGTGTGTGCTCCTTTAAGAATGGCAGTATGTGGGGTGCGTGACGAGTAAGTGAGTGGGCAAGTTAGGAGAGGTAGCGCTAGCATGTGCAGGAGTGTCAATAGCATGGTGGATGTCCGCTTGTGCCCTGCGGACATTATAAATAAAGTGACCAAGTTGTAACTAATCGATGGCCTCGTCATTCCGACCAAAGTGAAAGGTCTCCCCTGCTCTCCTCGACCACGGTCTGGGAGCCGACAAGCAGGAAAGGTGTAAAACAGTACTTGCAACGCGGTGCCTCCCTGTTTAAAGCGTCACCTTTATTGTTAGTTTTGAAGCCCAAATACCTCCATGTTGTACTTCACACCCTCATTATTAACCAGTAGAATTGTAGTTTTTTGCCTTTCTTCCTCTTCTAGATGTTATTGCTTGTATGCACTTTGTGTGTGCGCCTCGACCCTGTAGTCACTCAGATGAAAGAGCGGAAGCGATACTTTTCAAAGGTGGTATCGTACCGATTTCAATTGATTGTAATGTATATAATGTAATGTATTGTGGCCAAACAGCTCAATTTTTGTTTCATCTGACATCACATGGACTAAGATAAGACCTTCTGGAGGAAAGTTCTGTGGTCAGATAAAATAAATATGTAGCTGTTTGGCCACAATACCCAGCAATATGTTTGGAGGAGAAAAAGTGAGACCTTTAATCGCAGGAACACCAATCCCTACCGTCAAGTTGCTCTGGGCCTGTTTTGCTGCCAATGGAACTGGTGCTTTAAATGGGACAATGAAAAATGAGGATTATCTCCAAATTCTTCAGGACAACCTAAAATCCTCAGCCCGGAGGTTGGGTCTTGGGCGCAGTTAGGTGTTCCAACAGGACAATGACCCCAAACACACGTCAAAAGTGGTCAAGGAATGTCTAAATCAGGCTAGAATTAAGGTTTCAGAATGGCCTTCCCAAAGTCGTGTGGACAATGCTGAAGGAACAAGTCTATGTCAGAAAAACAACACATTTAGCACCAATTTTGTCAAGAGGAGTGGTCAAAAATTCAAGCAGAAGCTTGTGGATGGCTACCAAAAGCGCCTTATTGCAGGTAAACTTGCCAAGGGACATGTAAGCAAATATTAACATTGCTGTATGTATACTTTTGACCCAGCACATTTGCTCACGTTTTCAGTAGACCCATAATAAATTCATAAAAGAACCACAAATAACCGAATCGTAAAGCAGACTCGAACATGAAATCTGAATTGGTAAAATCCTATCAATATCGTTCCTGACATGTGACTGAACAAAGATGGACTCCTCTAGAGCATGTTTGTCTTCTTGTGTCCTGCAGAAGTCTGTGAAGAACATCTTCTCTCTGAGCAACAGAAGTGGAGCTTCAGGATGGACAAGGAGGAGCCACAGCCCTTCCACATTAAGGAGGAAGAAGAGGCGCCACATACATTACAAAGGCAAAGGGAAGAAAATAACCCACTGACCTCCCATTTTAAAGAGGAAGAGGAGGAACACAGCATCAGTCAGGAGGGAGAGCATCTTGAATGGTTGGAGGAGTTCCCAGTGACTGGTGTCCCTGTGAAGAGTGAAGATGATGAGGTCAAAGGTGAGAGTGAGGAGAAGAGAGAGGCGGAGCCTCCAAGCAGCAGCTCAACTCAACACATGACAACAGAAGCTGATGGAGACCACTGTGGAGGATCACAAGCAGACAAGCTCTTAGCTCCACTATCAGATAGTGAGGACACAACGTCACACTCTCCTGACACTGATGATGAACACTCTAAAGATGATAAGACATGTCACACTGACAACACACACTTCACATGTTCTCACTGTGACAAAACTTATCTTAGTCATTTGAAAAGACACATGAGAACACACACTGGAGAAAAAACGTTTTCATGTTCAATCTGCGGTAAAAATTTTAGTCATAGGCACGATTTGAAAATACACATGAGAATACACACTGGAGAAAAACCTTTTTCCTGCTCAGAATGTGGTAAAGATTTTACTCAAAGCAACAATTTGAAAAGACACATGAGAATACACACTGGAGAAAGACCTTTTTCATGTTCAATCTGCGGTAAAGATTTTACTCAAAGGCAAAATTTCCAAGCACACATGAGAATACACACTGGAGAAAAACCTTTTTCATGTTCAATCTGCGGTAAAGATTTTACTCAGAGGCAACATTTCCAATTACACATGAGAAAACACACTGGAGAAAAGCCTTTTTCCTGCTCAGAATGTGGTAAAAGTTTTGTAACAAATGAAAACTTAAAAGTACACATGAGAACACACACTGGTGAAAAACCATACTTCTGTTCAAGCTGCAACAAAAGCTTATGTCACCTAAAATCTTTGAAAGCACACATGAGAACACACACAGGAGAGAAAGTGTTGAGTTGCAGTGTGTGTGGTGAAAGATTCTCTTATAAGTACCAGTGTAAGAAACACAAGTGTGCTGGTGAGAACAGCAGCAGCAAAGTTAAAAGAAAACTTTAACTCTGACTCACTAACAACATCAGCACATATAACATGTGTGACATCATTGTTGTGTGTGTAACACAATCTTGTTATTATGCTTATAACATATATAGAGTAAATACTTCAGATTAGTGCTTTTATTTCAGTCAAGTACATGAGTTAATATACACATTTGTGTACTTTAAAATGAACAGAACAATTTGACTGAAAAGGTGAGAATAAACAGTACATAAAATATGTTACATACAATAAACATTTTGTGTAGAAATTCATAATTCACTTTTATACTTATTCATAATAGTGTTTTATATATGTTTTTTTTAAATAATGAAGTGTTACATATATTATTTTCTAATTGTAGATGAATCCATAGATGAACTCCTTTATATGATATACATATTTGTTTTACATGTGTTCATACCTTTGCTTTTGTGTACTCATAAATCCCTCTTAGTTCATATTTACTGGTTCACATCTGAAACATCTTCTGGACCACTTCTGGACGCATATTATTATTTACTTTGTAAATCATTAGAGCAGTTGTCTTTTATACAATTTTAAAATGTGTGACTTTATGAATCATTTGTTGGGTCTCTATAATCCATTCTGTTAATTGTCTTTATTACTCTCTTGTGTAATATGAATATTGTTGTGTGATTGTTTTATATGTATGTCCACAGACCTTTATGCAATAAACAATGTATGCTTCAACTAAAGTTGGGTACAATAAATGTAATTAATATTTGTGGGTATGTATTTTATTCTATTTATTATCGCAGTCATTTTTTAAAATGTTTTCTTCATATGACTTACATGTAGTTTCCAGCTTACTTCATCATCTAGACCAGGGGTCACCAACCTTTTTGAAACCAAGAGCTACTTCTTGGGTACTGATTAATGCAAAGGGCTACCAGTTTGATACACACTTAAATAAATTGCCAGAAATAGCCAATTTGATCAATTTACCTTTAAATCTATGTTATTATTAATAATTAATTATATTTACACTTAATTGAACAGTTTAAAAGAGGAAAAAACAAGAAAAAAATGACAGTTAAATTTTGAAACATAGTTTATCTTCAATTTCGACTCTTTAAAATTCAAAATTCAACCGAAAAAAAGAAGAGAAAAACTAGCTAATTCGAATCTTTTTGAAAAAATAAAAAAAATAATTTATGGAACATCATTAGTAATTTTTCCTGATTAAGATTAATTTTAGAATTTGGATGACATGTTTTAAATAGGTTAACATCCAATCTGCACTTTGTTAGAATATATAACAAATTGGACCAAGCTATATTTCTAACAAAGACAAATCGTTATTTCTTCTAGATTTTCCAGAACAAAAATGTTAAAAGAAATTCAAAAGACTTTGAAATAAGGTTTAAATTTGATTCTACAGATTTTCTAGATTTGCCAGAATAATTTTTTTGAATTTTAATCATGATAAGTTTGAAGAAATATTTCACAAATATTCTTCGTCGAAAAAACAGAAACTAAAATGAAGAATTAAATTAAAATGTATTTATTATTCTTTACAATAAAAAAAAAAAAATTTACTTGAACATTGATTTAAATTGTCAGGAAATAAGAGGAAGGAATTTAAAAGGTAAAAAGGTATATGTGTTTAAAAATCCTGAAATCATTTTTAAGGTTGTATTTTTTCTCTAAAATTGTCTTTCTGAAAGTTATAAGAAGCAAAGTAAAAAAAATAATGAATTTATTTAAACAAGTGAAGACCAAGTCTTTAAAATATGTTCTTGGCTTTTCACATTCTATTTGAGTTTTGTCTCTCTTAGAATTAAAAATGTCGAGCACAGCGAGACCAGCTTGCTAATAAATAAATAAAATTTAAAAAATAGAGGCAGCTCACTGGTAAGTGCTGCTATTTGAGCTATTTTTAGAACAGGCCAGCGGGCTACTCATCTGGTCCTTACGGGCTACCTGGTGCCCGCGGGCACCGCGTTGGTGACCCCTGATCTAGACTAACTCAGCCTGGAGGATGTGTGTAATGTTGAGATGTATTGGAGATGACTTGGTTTGTTTGGATGTTGTCAACCTGTCAATTGTTCTATTTAAAGGCCTACTGAAATGATTTTTTTTTATTTAAATGGGGATAGCAGATCCATTCTATGTGTCATACTTGATCATTTCGCGATATTGCCATATTTTTGCTGAAAGGATTTAGTAGAGAAAATCGACGATAAAGTTCGCAACTTTTGCTCGCTGATAAAAAAAGCCTTGCCTGTACCGGAAGTAGCGTGACGTCACAAGCGGTAGTGCTGCTCACAATTCCCCGTTGTTTACAATGGAGCGAGAGAGATTCGGACCGAGAAAGTGATGATTACCCCATTAATTTGAGCGAGGATGAAAGATTCGTAGATGAGGAACGTTACAGTGAAGGACTTGAGAGGCAGTGATGGACGTATCTTTTTTCGCTCTGACCGTAACTTAGGTACAAGCTGGCTCATTGGATTCCACACTCTCTCCTTTTTCTATTGTAGATCACAGATTTGTATTTTAAACCACCTCGGATACTATATCCTCTTGAAAATGAGAGTCGAGAACGCGAAATGGACATTCACAGTGACTGAACATGTAAATACACGATTAATAATTCAGCTTTGCGAAGCTAAAAAAATAGAAGCTAACCTAGCTACGTAGCCAACATTATAGCAGCAGTCTCAAATGCAGATAGAAACTAAATTTAAAAAAACCCTGACTGGATGGATAGACAGAAGATCAATAATACTATTAAACCATGAACATGTAAATACACGATTAATAATATTCCGCTTGGCGAAGCTATAAAAAAACAGAAGCTAACCTAGCAACGTAGCCAACGCGATAGCGCCAGTCTCAAATGCAGATAGAAACTAAATTAAAAAAAAACCTGACTGGATGGATAGACAGAAGATCAATAATACTATTAAACCATGAACATGTAAATACACGATTAATAATATTCCGCTTGGCGAAGCTAAAAAAACAGAAGCTAACCTAGCAACGTAGCCAACGCGATAGCGCCAGTCTCAAATGCAGATAGAAACTAAATTAAAAAAAAACCTGACTGGATGGATAGACAGAAGATCAATAATACTATTAAACCATGAACATGTAAATACACGATTAATAATATTCCGCTTGGCAAAGCTAAAAAAACAGAAGCTAACCTAGCTGCGTAGCTAACTTAGATGCGGCGGCGGGCGTTGTACGCTTTTGACAACACCCCGGCCGCCATCAGAGTCGGCAAGAAACATATATTTCCCCAAAGTTACGTACGTGACATGCACATAGCGACACGCACGTACGGGCAATCGATCAAATGTTTGGAAGCCAAAGCTGTACTCACGGTAGTGCGTCTGCTATCCTGCTCAAACACAACACAACCTCCTGGTGTTGGTGTTGCTGTAGTCCGCCGCTCCACCGGCTCCAACTTTCGTATTTGCAGTCTCCATTGTCCATTAAACAAATTGCTCAATTGCTTTATTAACAAGCGGTAACTGGTTGTAGTTCAAAAAGTAACGCACACACATACACGAGCTGCTGTGTCTCCGCCAACTCACTCGCGCATGCGCGTTTCCCAAACCCTTAAAGACACAGTACACTAATGCAAATATCACAGATATTACAGTATTGTACTTAGCCGCTAAGACACCGATCGATCCCACCTACAACGTTCTTCTTTGCAGCCTCAAAAGATTCACCAACAGATGTCCAGAATACTGTGGAATTTTGTCAAAGAAAACAAGAGGCTTTTCTATCGGGTCCGATGGGGTCCAACCACTTCCGGTGCTTTTGTGACGTCACGCGCATAAATCATATCCAAAGGAGTTTTTCAACCGGAAGTGTGGCGGGAATTTTAAAATGTCACTTTATAAGTTAACCCGGCCGTATTGGCATGTGTTGCAATGTTAAGATTTCATCATTGATATATAAACTATCAGACTGCGTGGTCGCTAGTAGTGGCTTTCAGTAGGCCTTTAAACATGTTGTCAGATGTACTTCCTGCGGCAGCTGAGGAAACTTAAGGTGCCGACCGAGATGCTGGTGCAGTTTTACTCAGCCATCATAGAGTCCATCCTGACCTCCTCCATCACAGTGTGGTTCCCCGGCGCCACAGTCCAGGATAAGCATAGACTGCAGCGCATCGTACGTGCTGCTGAGAAGGTGATTGGCTGCAAGCTCCCATCCCTCCAGGACTTGTTCTCCTCCAGGACCAGGAGGCGTGTGGGTCGGATCACAGCTGACTCTTCTCACCCTGGACACAAACTATTCTCCCCTCAGGCAGGAGACTACGGTCCATCCAGACCCACACCTCGCGCCACCTGAACAGTTTTTTCCCCTCGGCCATCAGGCACATGAACAATAACTCCTAACAGTAGCTCCTTGAATTCCTTCTAAGTCAATAACAAGATCTGATAGCTCAGTTACAGCTCTTTTTATCACCAAATATGTGTTATATGTGTTTTATGTTGCACCATTGCACCAAGAAAAATTCCTAGATTGTGAACCCGTTCTCAAACAATGGCAATAAAACTATTCTGATTCTGAGATCTCGCGAGAGAAACAAGCAACCAGCTCTATTACTTCTTCTTCTTACTGGCAGTTTGCAGCCATGACTTGAAAGGTTCATACTGCCACCTACTGGACTGTAGAATGTAGTGTGGGCCATAGGACGGAAGCATGAAATCCCGTTAAGAACCTGTGGAGGGCAGCAATACACCTAAGATGTTCTACTAGTCTGCTGGAAATAGAAGAAGAAGAAGGAGGAAAAAGCAAGATGGCGTTTGATGGAGAAAGTCTAAACGTGGGCATTATAGTTCTGTATTTTTAATCAGTGCATACATGTGCACATATATGTCGTTTAATAGAGTAAACATCGTCAATGATTGTTTGTATCCGTAAACATTAGTCTGAGCGCATTTTGACGCTTCTTCGCTTGTTAGCTAGCTTAGCTTGTTAGCTGCTAACAAAGACGCGACATATTCGTACAACTACGCGCGGATTAAGAACACAACATTAGTGATCAAAACACATCGCTTAGTTAAGATCAAGTGTGAGTGTAAAGTGTTGTGATTGTGTGAAAATGTGCGAAAGAACGATAGCAGAGTACGAGGAGGAACTTTGTCCAACAAAAGAGGAGAAGGAGCGACAACATCGACTACTGGACGCTGTTTTCAAGAAACATCAAGTTGTGTTACACAGAACAGGTTTGTTTACTTCTTACTCTCACATGTTTACTAACTTTATATTTATTTATTACCGCCATTTTTAAATATGTTGTATGTAAGAATATGGGTGTTGTTGATGCACGTAAGTCTGGTACTTGCAACCACGTGGTTGCTTAGCTACCTGTAAAAATGAGTTACTTATCAATCAATCAATCAATCAATCAGTGTTTACTTATATAGCCCCAAATCACGATTGTCTCAAAGGGCTGCACAAGCCACAACGACATACTCTGCTCAGATACCACATCAGGGCAAGGAAAAACTCAACCCAGTGGGATGACAATGAGAAAACTTGGAGGGGACCGCAGATGTCCAGTCCATAGTGGATCTAGTGTAATAGTGTGAGAGTCCAGTCCATAGTGGATCTAGCATAATAGTGTGAGAGTCCAGTCCATAGTGGATCTAACATAATAGTGTGAGAGTCCAGTCCATGGTGGATCTAGCATAATAGTGTGAGAGTCCAGTCCATAGTGGATCTAGCATAATAGTGTGAGAGTCCAGTCCATAGTGGATCTAACATAATAGTGTGAGAGTCCAGTCCATGGTGGATCTAGCATAATAGTGTGAGAGTCCAGTCCATAGTGGATCTAACATAATAGTGTGAGAGTCCAGTCCATAGTGGATCTAACATAATAGTGTGAGAGTCCAGTCCATAGTGGATCTAACATAATAGTGTGAGAGTCCAGTCCATAGTGGATCTAACATAATAGTGTGAGAGTCCAGTCCATAGTGGATCTAACATAATAGTGTGAGAGTCCAGTCCATAGTGGATCTAACATAATAGTGTGAGAGTCCAGTCCATAGTGGATCTAACATAATAGTGTGAGAGTCCAGTCCATAGTGGATCTAACATAATAGTGTGAGAGTCCAGTCCATGGTGGATCTAGCATAATAGTGTGAGAGTCCAGTCCATAGTGGATCTAACATAATCGTGTGAGAGTCCAGTCCATAGTGGATCTAACATAATAGTGTGAGAGTCCAGTCCATAGTGGATCTAACATAATAGTGTGAGAGTCCAGTCCATAGTGGATCTAACATAATAGTGTGAGAGTCCAGTCCATAGTGGATCTAACTTAATAGTGAGAGTCCAGTCCATAGTGGATCTAACATAATAGTGTGAAAGTCCAGTCCATAGTGGATCTAACATAATAGTGTGAGAGTCCAGTCCATAGTGGATCTAGCATAATAGTGTGAGAGTCCAGTCCATGGTGGATCTAGCATAATAGTGTGAGAGTCCAGTCCATAGTGGATCTAGCATAATAGTGTGAGAGTCCAGTCCATGGTGGATCTAGCATAATAGTGTGAGAGTCCAGTCCATAGTGGATCTAACATAATAGTGTGAGAGTCCAGTCCATAGTGGATCTAACATAATAGTGTGAGAGTCCAGTCCATAGTGGATCTAGCATAATAGTGTGAGAGTCCAGTCCATAGTGGATCTAGCATAATAGTGTGAGAGTCCAGTCCATGGTGGATCTAGCATAATAGTGTGAGAGTCCAGTCCATAGTGGATCTAACATAATAGTGTGAGAGTCCAGTCCATAGTGGATCTAACATAATAGTGTGAGAGTCCAGTCCATAGTGGATCTAGCATAATAGTGTGAGAGTCCAGTCCATGGTGGATCTAGCATAATAGTGTGAGAGTCCAGTCCATAGTGGATCTACCATGATAGTGTGAGAGTCCAGTCCATAGTGGATCTAGCATGATAGTGTGAGAGTCCAGTCCATAGTGGATCTAGCATAATAGTGTGAGAGTCCAGTCCATAGTGGATCTAGCATAATAGTGTGAGAGTCTAGTCCATAGTGGATCTAGCATAATAGTGTGAGAGTCCAGTCCATAGTGGATCTAGCATAATAGTGTGAGAGTCCAGTCCATGGTGGATCTAGCATAATAGTGTGAGAGTCCAGTCCATAGTGGATCTACCATGATAGTGTGAGAGTCCAGTCCATAGTGGATCTAGCATGATAGTGTGAGAGTCCAGTCCATAGTGGATCTAGCATAATAGTGTGAGAGTCCAGTCCATAGTGGAGCTAGCATAATAGTGTGAGAGTCTAGTCCATAGTGGATCTAGCATAATAGTGTGAGAGTCCAGTCCATAGTGGATCTAGCATAATAGTGTGAGAGTCCAGTCCATAGTGGATCTAGCATAATAGTGTGAGAGTCTAGTCCATAGTGGATCTAGCATAATAGTGTGAGAGTCCAGTCCATGGTGGATCTAGCATAATAGTGTGAGAGTCCAGTCCATGGTGGATCTAGCATAATAGTGTGAGAGTCCAGTCTATAGTGGATCTAGCATAATAGTGTGAGAGTCCAGTCCATAGTGGATCTAACATAATAGTGTGAGAGTCCAGTCCATAGTGGATCTAGCATAATAGTGTGAGAGTCTAGTCCATAGTGGATCTAGCATAATAGTGTGAGAGTCCAGTCCATAGTGGATCTAACATAATAGTGTGAGAGTCCAGTCCATAGTGGATCTAACATAATAGTGTGAGAGTCCAGTCCATAGTGGATCTAACATAATAGTGTGAGAGTCCAGTCCATAGTGGATCTAACATAATAGTGTGAGAGTCCAGTCCATAGTGGATCTAACATAATAGTGTGAGAGTCCAGTCCATAGTGGATCTAACATAATAGTGTGAGAGTCCAGTCCATAGTGGATCTAACATAATAGTGTGAGAATCCAGTCCATAGTGGATCTAGCATAATAGTGTGAGAGTCCAGTCCATAGTGGATCTAACATAATAGTGTGAGAGTCCAGTCCATAGTGGATCTAACATAATAGTGTGAGAGTCCAGTCCATAGTGGATCTAACATAATAGTGTGAGAGTCCAGTCCATAGTGGATCTAACATAATAATGTGAGAGTCCAGTCCATAGTGGATCTAACATAATAGTGTGACAGTCCAGTCCATAGTGGATCTAACATAATAGTGTGACAGTCCAGTCCATAGTGGATCTAGCATAATATTGTGAGAGTCCAGTCCATAGTGGATCCAGCATAATAGTGTGAGAGTCCAGTTTATAGTGGATCTAACATAATAGTGTGACAGTCCAGTCCATAGTGGATCTAACATAATAGTGTGAGAGTCCAGTCCATAGTGGGGTCAGCAGGAGATAATCTTGAGTGGAGAAAGGTCAGCAGCGCAGAGACGTACTTATCTTAATCCATTTGTAAAAACAATTGTTTTCCTAAAATATAGTCTCCTCACTTTATCCATAAAGTCATTAGGACAAAAGACCCTGCGATGACTTTGCCCTTTAAAAGGGAGAGGTTGAAAAAGGACACTATTAAGATGACTTCATCACATTTGCTATGATGCATTTTATTATTAAATATTCTGTTCTTGTCACATAATATCTTGTTGTTCTATTTTCTAATTTCAAGGGGAACTGCACTTTTTGGAATCATTCACAGTCCCTATGTAAGTTCAAGTTAAAAGTTAAAACCCCAACGGTAGTCACACAAGTAGTAACATTCATAATAACATGTAATATATACATGATGTAAGTATATATGTCATGTAGTAACATTCATAATAACATGTAATATATACATGATGTAAGTATATATGTCATGTTGTAACATTCATAATAACATGTAATATATACATGATGTAAGTATATATGTCATGTAGTAACATTCATAATAACATGTAATATATACATTATGTAAGTATATATGTCATGTAGTAACATTCTTATAATATGTAATATATACATGATGTAAGTATATATGTCATGTAGTAACATTCATAATAACATGTGATATATACATGATGTAAGTACATATGTCATGTAGTAACATTCATAATAACATGTAATATATACATGATGTAAGTATATATGTAATGTAGTAACATTCTTATAATATGTAATATATACATGATGTAAGTATATATGTCATGTAGTAACATTCATAATAACATGTAATATATACATGATGTAAGTATATATGTCATGTAGTAACATTCATAATAACATGTCATATATACATGATGTAAGTATATATGTCATGTAGTAACATTCATAATAACATGTAATATATACATGATGTAAGTATATATGTCATGTAGTAACATTCATAATAACATGTAATATATACATGATGTAAGTATATATGTAATGTAGTAACATTCTTATAATATGTAATATATACATGATGTAAGTATATATGTCATGTAGTAACATTCATAATAACATGTAATATATACATGATGTAAGTATATATGTCATGTAGTAACATTCATAATAACATGTAATATATACATGATGTAAGTATATATGTAATGTAGTAACATTCTTATAATATGTAATATATACATGATGTAAGTATATGTCATGTAGTAACATTCATAATAACATGTAATATATACATGATGTAAGTATATATGTCATGTAGTAACATTCATAATAACATGTAATATATACATGATGTAAGTATATATGTCATGTAGTAACATTCATAATAACATGTAATATATACATGATGTAAGTATATATGTAATGTAGTAACATTCATAATAACATGTAATATATACAAGATGTAAGTATATATGTCATGTAGTAACATTCATAATAACATGTAATATATACATTATGTAAGTATATATGTCATGTAGTAACATTCATAATAACATGTAATATATATATGATGTAAGTATATATGTCATGTAGTAACATTCTTATAATATGTAATATATACATGATGTAAGTATATATGTCATGTAGTAACATTCATAATAACATGTTATATATACATGATGTAAGTATATATGTCATGTAGTAACATTCATAATAACATGTGATATATACATGATGTAAGTACATATGTCATGTAGTAACATTCATAATAACATGTAATATATACATGATGTAAGTATATATGTCATGTAGTAACATTCATAATAACATGTAATATATACATGATGTAAGTATATATGTAATGTAGTAACATTCTTATAATATGTAATATATACATGATGTAAGTATATATGTCATGTAGTAACATTCATAATAACATGTAATATATACATGATGTAAGTATATATGTCATGTAGTAACATTCATAATAACATGTAATATATACATGATGTAAGTATATATGTCATGTAGTAACATTCTTATAATATGTAATATATACATGATGTAAGTATATATGTCATGTAGTAACATTCATAATAACATGTAATATATACATGATGTAAGTATATATGTCATGTAGTAACATTCATAATAACATGTAATATATACATGATGTAAGTATATATGTCATGTAGTAACATTCATATAACATGTAATATAAACATGATGTAAGTATATATGTCATGTAGTAACATTCATAATAACATGTAATATATACGTGATGTAAGTATATATGTCATGTAGTAACATTCATAATAACATGTAATATATACATGATGTAAGGATATATGTCATGTAGTAACATTCATAATAACATGTAATATATACATGATGTAAGTATATATGTCATGTAGTAACATTCATAATAACATGTAATATATACATGATGTAAGTATATATGTCATGTAGTAACATTCATAATAACATGTAATATATACATGATGTAAGTATATATGTCATGTAGTAACATTCATAATAACATGTAATATATACATGATGTAAGTATATATGTCATGTAGTAACATTCATATAACATGTAATATAAACATGATGTAAGTATATATGTCATGTAGTAACATTCATAATAACATGTAATATATACATGATGTAAGTATATATGTCATGTAGTAACATTCATAATAACATGTAATATATACATGATGTAAGTATATATGTCATGTAGTAACATTCATAATAACATGTAATATAAACATGATGTAAGTATATATGTCATGTAGTAACATTCATAATAACATGTAATATATACATGATGTAAGTATATATGTAATGTAGTAACATTCTTATAACATGTAATATATACATGATGTAAGTATATATGTCATGTAGTAACATTCATAATAACATGTAATATATACATGATGTAAGTATATATGTCATGTAGTAACATTCATATAACATGTAATATAAACATGATGTAAGTATATATGTCATGTAGTAACATTCATAATAACATGTAATATATACGTGATGTAAGTATATATGTCATGTAGTAACATTCATAATAACATGTAATATATACATGATGTAAGGATATATGTCATGTAGTAACATTCATAATAACATGTAATATATACATGATGTAAGTATATATGTCATGTAGTAACATTCATAATAACATGTAATATATACATGATGTAAGTATATATGTCATGTAGTAACATTCATAATAACATGTAATATATACATGATGTAAGTATATATGTAATGTAGTAACATTCATAATAACATGTAATATATACAAGATGTAAGTATATATGTCATGTAGTAACATTCATAATAACATGTAATATATACATTATGTAAGTATATATGTCATGTAGTAACATTCATAATAACATGTAATATATATATGATGTAAGTATATATGTCATGTAGTAACATTCTTATAATATGTAATATATACATGATGTAAGTATATATGTCATGTAGTAACATTCATAATAACATGTGATATATACATGATGTAAGTACATATGTCATGTAGTAACATTCATAATAACATGTAATATATACATGATGTAAGTATATATGTCATGTAGTAACATTCATAATAACATGTAATATATACATGATGTAAGTATATATGTCATGTAGTAACATTCATAATAACATGTAATATATACATGATGTAAGTATATATGTCATGTAGTAACATTCATAATAACATGTAATATAAACATGATGTAAGTATATATGTCATGTAGTAACATTCATAATAACATGTAATATATACATGATGTAAGTATATATGTAATGTAGTAACATTCTTATAACATGTAATATATACATGATGTAAGTATATATGTCATGTAGTAACATTCATAATAACATGTAATATATACATGATGTAAGTATATATGTCATGTAGTAACATTCATATAACATGTAATATAAACATGATGTAAGTATATATGTCATGTAGTAACATTCATAATAACATGTAATATATACGTGATGTAAGTATATATGTCATGTAGTAACATTCATAATAACATGTAATATATACATGATGTAAGGATATATGTCATGTAGTAACATTCATAATAACATGTAATATATACATGATGTAAGTATATATGTCATGTAGTAACATTCATAATAACATGTAATATATACATGATGTAAGTATATATGTCATGTAGTAACATTCATAATAACATGTAATATATACATGATGTAAGTATATATGTAATGTAGTAACATTCATAATAACATGTAATATATACAAGATGTAAGTATATATGTCATGTAGTAACATTCATAATAACATGTAATATATACATTATGTAAGTATATATGTCATGTAGTAACATTCATAATAACATGTAATATATATATGATGTAAGTATATATGTCATGTAGTAACATTCTTATAATATGTAATATATACATGATGTAAGTATATATGTCATGTAGTAACATTCATAATAACATGTGATATATACATGATGTAAGTACATATGTCATGTAGTAACATTCATAATAACATGTAATATATACATGATGTAAGTATATATGTCATGTAGTAACATTCATAATAACATGTAATATATACATGATGTAAGTATATATGTAATGTAGTAACATTCTTATAATATGTAATATATACATGATGTAAGTATATATGTCATGTAGTAACATTCATAATAACATGTAATATAAACATGATGTAAGTATATATGTCATGTAGTAACATTCATAATAACATGTAATATATACATGATGTAAGTATATATGTAATGTAGTAACATTCTTATAATATGTAATATATACATGATGTAAGTATATATGTCATGTAGTAACATTCATAATAACATGTAATATATACATGATGTAAGTATATATGTCATGTAGTAACATTCATAATAACATGTAATATATACATGATGTAAGTATATATGTCATGTAGTAACATTCATATAACATGTAATATAAACATGATGTAAGTATATATGTCATGTAGTAACATTCATAATAACATGTAATATATACGTGATGTAAGTATATATGTCATGTAGTAACATTCATAATAACATGTAATATATACATGATGTAAGGATATATGTCATGTAGTAACATTCATAATAACATGTAATATATACATGATGTAAGTATATATGTCATGTAGTAACATTCATAATAACATGTAATATATACATGATGTAAGTATATATGTCATGTAGTAACATTCATAATAACATGTAATATATACATGATGTAAGTATATATGTCATGTAGTAACATTCATAATAACATGTAATATATACATGATGTAAGTATATATGTCATGTAGTAACATTCATATAACATGTAATATAAACATGATGTAAGTATATATGTCATGTAGTAACATTCATAATAACATGTAATATATACATGATGTAAGTATATATGTCATGTAGTAACATTCATAATAACATGTAATATATACATGATGTAAGTATATATGTCATGTAGTAACATTCATAATAACATGTAATATAAACATGATGTAAGTATATATGTCATGTAGTAACATTCATAATAACATGTAATATATACATGATGTAAGTATATATGTAATGTAGTAACATTCTTATAATATGTAATATATACATGATGTAAGTATATATGTCATGTAGTAACATTCATAATAACATGTAATATATACATGATGTAAGTACATATGTTGTCTTCACTGGCCTTCGTGTCTAACAACTCTAGTAGTCGTGTGAGTCCACAATATTACCAGACTTTGCTTCACTTTCCTTATTGGATGATTCAACAGATATGACCTTTTTACAATGTGCTAAGTGCACCCAGGTTGGTCCATGCATAGATGTTGGAACGGGTGTTGTGGTTTGGGGAATTGGCCTCGTTGTGGGCGCATATTCCCTTGTGGATTGTGCCTCGTACAGGTCATGCATGACCTACAAAACATTTTTTCGAATAAGAATTAAAGGCCTACTGAAATGAAATTTTCTTATTTAAACGGGGATAGCAGATCCATTCTATGTGTCATACTTGATCATTTCGCGATATTGCCATATTTTTGCTGAAAGGATTTAGTAGAGAACATCGACGATAAAGTTTGCAACTTTTGGTCGATTACAAAAAAGCCTTGCCTGTACCGGAAGTAGCGTGACGTCACAGGTTGAAGCTCCTCACATCTGCACATTGTTTACACCAGCAGCGAGAGCGATTCGGACCGAGAAAGCGACGATTACCCCATTAATTTGAGCCAGGATGAAAGATTCGTGGATGAGGAACGTGAGAGTGAAGGATTAGAGTGCAGTGCAGGATGTATCTTTTTTCGCTCTGACCGTAACTTAGGTACAAGCTGGCTCATTGGATTCCACACTCTCTCCTTTTTCTATTGTGGATCATGGATTTGTATTTGAAACCACCTCAGATACTATATCCTCTTGAAAATGAGAGTCGAGAACGCGAAATGGACATTCACAGTGACTTTTATCTCCACGACAATACATCGGCGAAGCACTTTAGCTACGGAGCTAACGTGATAGCATCGTGCTTAACTGCAGATAGAAACAGAAGAAATAAGCCCCTGAGTGGAAGGATAGACAGAAGATCAACAATACTACCAAACCCTGGACCTGTAACCACACGGTTAATGCTTTCCAGCCTGGCGAAGCCTAGCAATGCTGTTGCTAACGACGCCATTGAAATTAACTTAGCTACGGGACCTCACATTAGCTCTCCACCTACGCCTATGCTCATCAACACCCGTGCTCACCTGCGTTCCAGCGATCGACGGCGCGAGAAGGACTTCACCACGATGATCGGTGCGGTCGGCGGCCCGGAGACGGAGGAAGTCAACCCAGACAGGTGAGGACAGCGGCGCGGTGGCGGACGGCGTTGTAGCTTTCGACGACACCCCGGCCGCCATCAGAGTCGGCAAGAAACATATATTTCCCCAAAGTTACGTACGTGACATGCACATAGCGGCACGCACGTACGGGCAAGCGATCAAATGTTTGGAAGCCAAAGCTGTACTCACGGTAGCGCGTCTGTTATCCAACTCAAAGTCCTCCTGGTTGTGTTGCTGCAGCCAGCCGCTAATACACCGATCCCACCTACAACTTTCTTCTTTGCAATCTCCATTGTTAATTGAACAAATTGCAAAAGATTCACCAACACAGATGTCCAGCATACTGTGGAATTATGTGGTGAAAACAGACGACTTAAGCTGGCCACCGTGCTATTCCAAAATGTCTGCTTCAACCCTTGACGTCACGCGCAAACGTCATCATACCGAGACGTTTTCAGCCGGAAGTTTCCCGGGAAATTTAAAATGTCACTTTATAAGTTAACCCGGCCGTACTGGCATGTGTTGCAATGTTAAGATTTCATCATTGATATATAAACTATCAGACTGCGTGGTCGCTAGTAGTGGCTTTCAGTAGGCCTTTAAAAGCATAGGTAGTATAATGCTTCTGTATAAGGGTCACCATCCCTCCTGTTGAGACATGAGTACAACCATGACTCAATACTGCTACCCACTTATACAGATGTTTTGGTAGGATTGGTTTATTGTCTGGACATACTTGGATGTCTTCTTTGTTCAATGTGGCTCACATTTTTTATCCATTGATATTTTTCTTTGGAGGACTTTGTTGCTGCATGTCTTTTAGTATATCATTATTCATGTCGCTAGTTTATAGTTTGAAAACTTGTATTTCTTCTTTTGCTGTTTTGCTGTTTTGTCCGCAAACTCATTTCCTAGTGATACGGTGTCTGTTCCGTTGGTGTGTGCCGTACATTTGCATATTGCTATTTTAGCTGGTAGCTGTACTGCTTTTAATACATTTTTTAATAGTTCTCCATGTTTTACAGGTTTTCCTGTTGACATTATCATTCCTCTATTTTGCCAGTGTTGTGCAAATGTGTGCACTGTTGAGAATGTATATTGGCTATCTGTGTGTATTGTAACCTTTTGATCTTTCATTAATTGACACGCTTCTATTAGTGCTACTAGTTCTGCAGCTTGCGCTGAGTAATTTGATGGTCATTTGAGAGCTTTCAACACTTTAGTTGCTGTGACAACCGCACATCCTGTTCTATTTTTTCCATCTTCCCCTTTTCATGCAGACCCGTCTACAAACAAGACTTCTCCCTCCGTGAGAGGTTGGTCTTGTAAGTCAGGTCTGGGTTTAGATGTTTGTTCTGCCAACTGTTGACAGTCATGTGGTTCTCCGTCACTGGGGTCAGGAATTAATGTTGCTGGATTAAGTGTTGTGCATCTCTCTATTGTCACACGTGGTTGCGATAGTAACGTTGCCATACAGGATAAGTGTCTAGCTGGTGATAAGAACGTTAGATTAGTTTGTAGTAATAGTGCTGACACAGCATGAGGCACTTTTAGGGTCAATGGGTGGAACAGTACAATTTGACTACTGCTATCAACTGCCATAGATGCTGCCACCACAGCTCGCACACACTGAGGAAGTGCGCATGCTACATTGTCTAATTTAGATGAGAAGTAGCGCCATGTTGTTGTAGCAACACAGATGTCATAAAATGGCCTCTGCCGTCTACCATTTGTATGAAGGGTTTGCTATAGTCTGGTAAGGCTAACGTTGTGCTAGACACTAATGTTCTTTTTATTTCACAGAATGCCGCTTCAGCTTTTGGATTCCACTGTACAAGTGATGACATTTTTAGATCTTTTTCATACATCCATCCACTATTTCAGCGTAATTTGGTATCCAACTTCTACAATAATTAGTTAATCCTAAAAATGACATCATTTGCTTCTTTGTTTGTGGTTTTGGTGCTTGTAGTACTGCTGTTTTTCTGCTTCCCACAATAGTGCGTCCATCTTTGTTTAGAGAATGTCCTAGATATTTTACTTCTGTTTTGCATAACCGGAATTTTGTTTTATTTACTTTGTGTCCTTCACTGTGTAGATGATTTAGTAATGCTAATGTATCTTATCTACAGGTTTCCTTATCCTGTGATGCTAATAAAACGTCATCTACGTTTGACTTCCTCCTGGAGGGTCGAATTTGGACATGCTTGCATGCATTGCTTGTGAATAGATTGTCGGACTTTCCGCATACCCTTGAGGTAGTCTTGTATAGGTGTATCTTTTCCCTTTATAAGTAAACGCAAACCAAAATTGACTCTCTTTATGTATTTGTATCGAGAAAAATGCATTACTGTTATCAATCACTGTGAAATGTGTCGCATCCGTTCTTAGACTGTTCAACAATGTGTATGGATCTGGTACACATGGTGCACGTTGTATTACTGCATTATTTATCGCTTGTAAGTCTTGTACCATTCGCCATCCCCCTGAGGGTGGTTGCTTTTTAACAGGAATATTGGGGTATTCCATGGTGAGTCCTCTCATTCTATTATAACTCCTGCTTTGATTAGATCTTCTATTACAGGTTTTATTCCTTCTAATGCATCCGGTTTTAGTGGATATTGTTTTATGCATGGTCTATATTCTTTTTTTGGTCTGATTTGTACTGGTTGTATATTTTAAATTTTGCCCACGTCGGTAGGTCCTTTTGACCATAATCCTTTTGGTATTTGGTCTAAAAATACTTCTTCAGCTTCAGTCAGCAGCAGATGTCAGTGTTTTGCGTCGGGTTCCAGATGTATTCCACTTTGTAGAGTAACAGTCCAGAACAGACTTGTTTTTGTCATTCCAGTTTCTCTATTTACCCATGTTTTGTCTGAGGTCTTTTCCCAATTAGTCAGATATTCTCCTTCCGTTACTAATGCTCCTGGATCTTTCCATTGCATGTCATAATCTTTGTACAGTGATATATGTGGTGCAGTATACATTCTGAACATGGGTGCAGGTAGATTTACAGCCACTGCAGCTGCTGCTTCCCCGTCAGTGTACAGATGTGTCAGTGTTACTTTTGTTGGAGTCTCTTTCTCTAATTTCTTTTGATAGCCAAAATCTGGTCCGTCTCTGTACCACATGGTCACATGTAATTCATCAACGTTGATGCTGTCTTCTATCGTCACATGTTTCTTTCCCTCATTTAGCAAAGCTGTTGCTGTGTTTAATGGAGGTGTATTTTTCAGATCTAGGGAGTACAAGTATTTGGGTCCTCCTACTCCTTCCAGTACGCATATGTCTCTTCTCTCTAATTGGTGTCGTCTTTTAACAGTCATTCCTCCTTCATAATCTGATACTATCGCTAATCCTAGCACAGTCGTCACGTCTCGTCCTAGTAGGTTTATTGGACAGTCTGGGAAACTTACGATTGGCATGTTACACGAGTTCCCTAACGGGTCTCGCAACCATACTTTTTCTGTTTCTGCTACTGTCACAATTTCATCACTTGCTGCTCTTGCAGAAATGTTTCCACTTAGTTTTATTCCTGGAAAATGTTCTCTACATGTAGTTCTACATGCTCCGGTGTCACACAGAAATTAGATTTCTCTGCCATTTACTTTGATTATTATTTCCGGTTTTCTTCCTGTTTGCTCATCTAGGTTTTCATAACTTAGTATGTCCTCATGATTACACTGGTAATTTCCTTTGTCTTTTGTCTCGGCCTTTGGAGGTGTGGGCTTCACCTGACCTAGTCATGCTGAGTAACCCTGGTTGTTGTCTTTCATGTCAGGACAGTCTCGTGCGAAATGTCCTTCTTTGCTGCAGCACCAACATGCAGTAGGGTGTAACTGCTGTTGTTGTTGTTGTCCTCTACCTAAGTTTCTTCCACCTCGACCTGGTCGTCCTCATCCTCTAAACTGTCCTCTACCACGTCCTTTATTTTGGTTGTAATATATTTCACCATTTTCCTCCTTGTGGTAGAATGTGTCAGTGCCTGCTTTGGCTTTCTTTCTGTTTGTATCTTTTTCTGCATGATTTATGTATTCATCCAATGTTCCTGTGGGGAATCCAATGTAATGTTTGTTCACCTACTCGTGTATGGCTTGTCTGGAGTTTGCATGCAGAATATTTTTTAGTTGTTGTTGGTAGGGTCCTTGTGGATCAGCACTTTCATTTAGTCCACTGTGTTGTTTAAATGTTTTTTTCAAGTCTTAGTTTATAATCTTCAAATGTTTCTTCATCTTTTTGTTTTTTTCTTCCCAATTCAGTGTAATTTGCTCTCTTTTGGAACCTTTGTTCAACTCGTGCCATTGGGTCTAGCACTCTATTTCTTAGTTCGTCATGGTCATGCTCTAATGGTATTCTTCTTCCGTCTTGCATGTCTAGTCCCATGGGGTCCCAATTGCCTCTTACTTGTTGCCATTTCGGCCCCAATGCAGTCAAACAGGTAGTCTGTGTCTCTATCCCGTTAAGGTGATAGGATCTGCGGAGGTTTTCCATTCCCTCTAGGAACTGTGTTACGTCCTCGGTGTATGGTGTTATCTCTTCTAATGCTTCTTTAACATCTACCAACGTCCATGTCCTGTGTACTAACAGTGTTGGGTCTTGTCCTTGTTCTCCTGCACGTGGATTAGCCACTTCGATTAATGGATATAATTGTCCATTGTCAGGATTATAGTCTCTAGTTGGTGTTTTAGGTCTGGGCGAAAACACTACCCCTTGCTTTCTGGACCATTACCGGTCTGAGTTTTTTGGGTCTCTTTTTGATCTTACTGTTGGTTGTTCTGATACACTTTCATTGTATGGCGGTGGAGTTTGTAATTTGTTTAGGTCTGGATATAACGGTGATCTACGTTTTGTTGTTGTTGGAGCGCTGGGTGTGGCGACTTCTGTCTGTACTTCTTCCTCACTTGACTCTTCCTCACTGTCTTCCCTTACAACTTGCCTACTTCTTCTCCTAACTGGGCCTGTCTCATCATCTTCTGCTCTATGAAAAATAAGCTTTTCGTCTCTTAGCCCTTTCTTTTTCCTCTCCTCTTTCTTTTCTTTCCCTTTCTTCCTGTTCTTTCTTTCTCCGTCTTCTCTACTTTGAGCCATCCTCATCCAGCACTCCGTGTGATCCCACCCCATTCTGTCCAGTTTCTTTCTGTTGTTCCCACATTTTTGTACAATTGATTTCCGCAGTTTTAGTATATCACCTACTTTGAGGCATCCGGTAAATTCATGTTTTGAGATCCAGTCATCGAGAAATTTCAGTAAGTCTAGGTTAGTTTTTTCTACTGCTTTCCAGTCTTTACATTTTAACTCATCTTTTAGACTAACCTTTGGTTTACTTGTCCCTTTTCCCATTTTGAGAATGTAAAGTAATCTGTCGTCCCCTACAGAGCCAAATTTATAAGGATTACTTTTGTCTTTGTTGTAAGATAGTGGTTGAATTTATTATTGTGGTACACGTCGCTTCTACTGGAGGTTGCGCACCAGTAGAGGTTTCTTGCCGAGAGCGTCCACAATAACCCACTATTTGTTTCTCACAACTTTTAGTACGGAGTGATCGCCTAATGGCGATCACTCCCACACACTCCCACGTTCACACCTTTCACACTCGTTTTACGGAATTTTCCGTTTTCGCGGACCCCGCCGTCCTTCAAACTCACACTCATTTTACGGAATTTTCAGTTTTCGCAGACTCCGCCGTCCTTCAGACTCACACTCGTTTTACAGAATTTTCAGTTTTCGTGGACTCCGCCGTATATGAATGATAATAGAATAATTTCAAAATGGGTTACCAAGGCTCCTAATTTGAATGCTGACCTATGCAGTAACATATTGTGTCATTTATAATTGTACTATTTTGTCAAAACAATTATTATTAATGTACTTGTTTATTTACTGTTAATATCTGGTTACTTTCTTTGCGAAAATAATACTAGAAATGATGTAACATTTTACTGCATATTTCAGCAACTAAATTAGGAGCCTTTGTAGCCCGTTTTAAAATGGTTCTATTAGTGAATGTATATGAAATTATATATCGCAAAATCATATTTAAACCATATCGTTCATCCATAGTAAAAAGTCCTGTTGTCCTTGTTTGTTTTTCTTTTCTTGTAATTAATGTTGTAAAGAGCAGCGTGTTTGTGCATCACTGAGATTTCAAGACAGTTCATACGATAACTTGTTTTTCCTAAGTGCATGTAAAAGTACTGAATGCATTGTGTGACTGAACAGAGCTGGATGTTTCTAAAACGTGTTTGTCTTCTTGTGTCCTGCAGACGTCTGTGAAGAACATCTTCTCCCTGAGCAACAGAAGTGGAGCTTCAGGATGGAGCCACAGCCCTCCCACATTAAAAAGATAGAGGAACACCCACTGATCCCCTATTTTAAAGAGGAAGAGGATGACCCACTGACCATTTACATCAAAGAGGAAGAGGAGGACACACTGATCCCCCATTTTAAAAAGGAAGAGGAGGACCCTCTGAGCCCTCACATTAAGGAGAAAGGGGAGGACCCACTGAGCCCTCACATTAAAGAGAAAGACCCACTGACCCCTCACATTAAAGAGGAAGAGGAGGAGTCACAGACCCCTCACATTAAAGAGGAAGAGGAGGAACACAGCATCAGTCAAGAGGGAGAGAATCTCAAATGGCTGGAGGAGGTTGATGTCACCAAGATGCCAGTGACTGGTGTCCCTGTGAAGAGTGAAGATGATGAGGTCAAAGGTGAAAGTGAGGAGAAGAGAGAGGCGGAGCCTCCAAGCAGCAGCTCAACTCAACACATGACAACAGAAGCTGATGGAGACCACTGTGGAGGATCACAAGCAGACAAGCTCTTAGCTCCACTATCAGATAGTGAGGACACAACGTCACACTCTCCTGACACTGATGATGAAGACTCTAAAGATGATAAGACATGTCACACTGACAACACACACTTCACATGTTCTCACTGCGACAAAACTTTTAATCACTATCGTAATCTGAAAAGACACATGAGTACACACACCGGAGAGAAACCTCATTCCTGCTCAGAATGTGGTAGAGATTTTAGACTGAAAGGGATGCTGAAAGAACATATGAGAATACACACTGGAGAAAACCCTTTTTCATGTTCAGAATGTGGTAAAAGTTTTATAATAAATCAAAAATTAAAAGTACACATGAGAATACACACTGGAGAAAAACCTTTTTCATGTTCTATCTGTGGTAAAGATTTTACACAAAAGCACCATTTCAAAGTACACATGAGAATACACACTGGAGAAAAACCCTTTTCATGTTCAATCTGCGGTAAACATTTTACTCAAAAGCATTATTTCAAAGCGCACATGAGAACACACACGGGAGAAAAACCTTTTACCTGCTCAAAATGCGATAAAAGATTTACACGAAAAGAAGACTTAAAAAAACACATGAGAATACACACTGGGGTAAAACGTTTTTCCTGTTCAGAATGTGGTAAAAGTTTTCTAACAAATCAACAGTCAAAATCACACATGAGAATACACACTGGAGAAAAACCATTTAAGTGCTCAATTTGTAGTAAAGTATTCTCCCAGAAAGGACATTTGATAAACCACACAAAAACACACACTGGTGAAAAACCATACTCCTGTTCAAGCTGCAACAAACACTTTTGTCAGCGAGGAAATCTTTCAGTACACATGAGAACACACACAGGAGAGAAAGTGTTGAGTTGCAGTGTGTGTGGTGAAAGATTATCTTCTAAGTACCAGTGTAAGAAACACAAGTGTGCTGGTGAGAACAGCAGCAGCAAATGAAGATGCAGGATTTGAAATAAACTGTCAAAACTTTAACTTTGACTTTCTAACAACATCAGCACATATAACATGTGTGACATCATTGTTGTGTGTGTAACACAATCTTGTTATTATGCTTATAACATACATAGAGTAAATACTTCAGATTAGTGCTTTTATTTCAGTCAAGTACATGAGTTAATATACACATTTGTGTACTTTAAAATGAACAGAACAATTTGACTGAAATTGTGAGAATAAACAGTACATAAAATATGTTACATACAATAAACATTTTATGTGTAGATATTCATAATTCACTTTTATACTTACTCATAATAGTTTTTTTGTATAAGTTTTTCGAAATAATGAAGTGTTACATATTTTATTTTCTATTTGTGGATAATTCCAAAGATGTACTCTTTTATATGATATACATATTTGTTTTACATGTGTTCATACCTTTGCTTTTGAGTACACATAAATCCCTCTTAGTTCATATTTACTGGTTCACATCTGAAACATCTTCTGGACCACTTCTGGAAGCATATTATTATTTACTTTATACATCATTTGAACAGTTGTCTTTTATACAATTTTAAAATGTGTGACTTTATGAATCATTTGTTGGGTCTCTATAATCCATTCTATTAATTATCTTTATTACTCTCTTGTGTAATATGAATATTGTTGTGTGATTGTTTTATATGTATGTCCCCAGACCTTTATGCAATAAACAATGTATGCTTCAACTAAAGTTGGGTACAATAATTGTAGTTCATATTTGTAAGTATGAATTTTATTCTATTCAGTATTGCATTCAATTTTTTAAATGTTTTCTTTATATGATTTATATGTATTTTCCAGCTTAGTTTTTAAGTTATATTCCAAAAATGTGATTACTCCTTATATTTCAATATTATCCATCATAATTTGTGTTTTACATTTTTATAATATCCAAAAATGATATATTTAGTTTTATTGAAGTTTAGTGACAGTTTATTGATGTGCAGCCATCTTTTTATGGTCATGTTCTCTCTGGATAAAACAAGATGCGAGTTAAATCAAGCAGTGAAGAATGGAAGGTTATTATATACATAATTATATATAATTACACTCAGTAGTGACTATTAAAGGCCTACTGAAAGCCACTACTACCGACCACACAGTCTGATAGTTTATATATCAATGATGAAATCTTAACATTGCAACACATGCCAATACGGCCGGGTTAACTTATAAAGTGCAATATTAAATTTCCCGCTAAACTTCCGCTTGAAAAAGTCTATGTATGATGACATATGCGCGTGACGTCACTAGTTAAACGGAAGTATTGGTACACCATTGAATCCAATACAAAAAAGCTCTGTTTTCATCCCAAAATTCCACAGTATTCTGGACATCTGTGTTGGTGAATCTTTTGCAATTTGTTTAATGAACAATAAAGACTGCAAAGAAGAAAGATGTAGGTGGGATCGGTGTATTAGCGGCTGGCTGGCTGTAGCAACACAACCAGGAGGACTTTGATTTGGATAGCAGACGCGCTAGCCGCCGCTAGCCGCCGCTAGCCGCCGACCGCACGGATGATCGGGTGAAGTCCTTCGTCCTTCGTCCTTCCGTCGATCGCTGGAACGCAGGTGAGCACGGGTGTTGATGAGCAGATGAGGGCTGGCGTAGGTGGAGCGCCAATGTTTTTATCATAGCTCTGTGACGTCCCGTTGCTAAGTTAGCTTCAATGGCGTCGTTAGCAACAGCATTTTTAAGCTTCGCCAGGCTGGAAAGCATTAACCGTGTATTTACATGTTCATGGTATAATAGTATTGTTGATCTTCTGTCTATCCTTCCAGTCAGGGGTTTATTTATTTGTTTCTATCGGCATTTGAGCCCGATGCTATCACGTTAGCTCCGTAGCTAAAGTGTTTCGCCGATTTATTGTCGTGGAGATAAAAGTCACTGTGAATGTCCATTTCGCGTTCTCGACTCATTTTCAAGAGGATATAGTATCCGAGGTAGTTTAAAATACAAATCCGTGATCCACAATAGAAAAAGGAGAAAGTGTGGAATCCAATGAGCCAGCTTGTACCTAAGTTACGGTCAGAGCGAAAAAAGATACGTCCTGCACTGCACGCTAGTCCTTTACTCTCACGTTCCTCATCCACGAATCTTTCATCCTCGCTCAAATTAATGGGGTAATCGTCGCTTTCTCGGTCCGAATCTCTCCCACTGCATTGTAAACAATAGGGAAATGTGAGCAGCCCTTCCTCCTGTGACGTCACGCTACTTCCGGTACAGGCAAGGCTTTTTTTATCAGCGACCAAAAGTTGCGAACTTTATCGTCGTTGTTCTCTACTAAATCCTTTCAGCAAAAATATGGCAATATCGCGAAATGATCAAGTATGACACATAGAATGGATCTGCTATCCCCGTTTAAATAAAAAAATGTCATTTCAGTAGGCTTTTAAGAGGAAACATTTCAAATGTACTTCTAGAAATGTCAATGAAGTGAAAAAAAGAGTAAAGGTGTGAACATAAAAGACTTCAGACTAATAGAGGAGTGAAAACATTTATTAAATGATTGTATGTGTTTGATAAAACAATGGCTGTTGAGCTGTGAATGTGAATTACAAAGTGAGGGAATATATCCCACAACCACGACAGTGTTTTCTCTTTTCTGACTTTCTTGATAATTCTACCAACTTTTAAGAACTACGAATCAACAGAAGATAGTTTATTTTCAGTTTTAATCAAACTTATTTTCAAGTCACTTTTGATCTCTCCCGTGACATTATTCTTCTCTCCTACAACGTCCATTGCAATGGATTATGTAAACGAGGCGATGTCGTCTTCTAGGACAGCCAATAGCTGTGTTCCTTACTGAGGAGTTGGCAACACTGATCCTACTAGTTGGGGAGAGATGGACCTCTACTTATATATCCTGTATAAAACTGGGATTGTCTTCAAAGTTAACTGGTCCTGAAGGTACCTTGCATGGTAAACATGTACTTTGATATAGGCATGTACCTTGGTGTTACACACATGTACTTTGTTATAGGCATGTACCAGATCAATGTTTTTACACCATTTCCTTACTGTTTACAAAATTGGAACTATTTTGCATGTATGCTGGTGTGGAAGATACAACAAAAGGAAAAGGGGATGGAGTCAGAGGTCACCAGCACATGGAGGAGATCAGCCTTTACCACTGTTTCAAGTGACATAATAAAGGGTTTACACGTCACCTTCGACCAACAAACAGAGCTTAGTCACAGGTCTCAGGAACACACCGATGCTGGTCCTCAACCGGGCCTGTCGAACCCGTCCTTGGTTGTCGTTAATCACGTCGCTCACACGGCCCATCGTCCATGAATTTCGTGGGGACGAGTCATTCACAATAAGGACAATATCATCTTTGCTGATATTCCTCTGGGGTTGGAACCACTTTACCCTCCTTTGTAAGTCTGGCAAATGTTCTTTGGTCCAACGTCGCCAAAACAAGTCTGCCAAATACTGGACTCGGCGCCATCTACGTCGGGAGTACAGGTCATTACTGTCAAATCATCCAGGTGGTGATGATGTTTTGGCTTTTATCAGCAATAGATGCTTGGGAGTTAAGGCTTCCACGTCATTTGGGTCAGTAGGGACGCTTGAGATGGGGCGGCTGTTGATAATTGCCTTAACTTCACACAACAAAGTACGTCGTCCTTCTTCATCAACCGTTTGTTGTCTCCCAATGAAACTGAGAACCTTCTTATTGTCCGTATTTGCCTCTCCCATACGCCTCCAAAATGTGAAGCAGCAGGGGGGTTAAATATCCATGTGATGCCTTTCTCCAACACGGTACTTTGGTTCTTTGCGTTATCCAAAGCACTCACAAAGTGTTTCCCATTATCAGAATGCATCAACTGGACTTGCCCTCTTCTTGCTATGAACCTCTGCAGCGCGTGACTGCATGAGTCCGTGTCCAAAGAACTAGCCACTTCCATGTGTACGGCTCTTATCGTCAAGCAAGTAAAAATGACTCCATACCTCTTCACTATGGTCCTGCCCCTTTTGATTTCAAATGGACCAAAATAGTCCACAGAGGCGCATCTGGCTCGAGTCTTTGACTGGGGAGGTCTGCCATTGTTTGCCTTTCTGGTTTTCTGTACTGACGTCTGCAAGTTACACATTGTGACAGAATTATTCTGACAGCTGCGTGGGACTTCAATATCTAGTACTTCTGCCGTACCTTTGACAAGACATGATTCCTGCCACTGAGTCCAAGTTTTTCGGGAACATATTGAAGGATAAGTAAGGTGATATGCAGATCTTTGACAGGATGTTTTGATTCCTCTTGCGTTGTTGACCTGTTTATCCTGCCACCCACTCTTAAGACCAAGGCCAGTGGCCTTGACAATATCCCCTCCAGATTCCTCAGGGACTCTGCCACCACCATTGCCCCAATCATCACACATAATAAACCTCTCACTTAAACAAGGCCAAGTACCAAAAGATTTCAAGATAACAAGAGTAACTCCCCTTTTTAAAAAAAGGAAGCAAATTAGAACCTGGTAACTACCCACCTGTTTCTATTCTCAGTTCCATTTTAAAAGTAATGGAAAGAATAGTTTATGAACAAGTCGATAGATACCTTGCCACTAAAGAACTCATGTACAAATTCCAATCCGGCTTCAGAACAAAGCACTCCACTAACACATGCCTTCTCTATCTGAGCGACCACATCAAACATGAGGTGGACGCGGGCAAATACTGCGGCATGGTCATGCTGGACCTTCAGAAGGTCTTTGACACCGTTAACCACGCTATACTGTTGGATAAGCTCAGAGCAATCGGATTTGATAAAACCTCATCGAGCTGGATGCAATCTTATTTGGAGGGGAGGAAACAGGTGGTAGAGGTGAACAGCACCCTGCCCCCCCCCCCCCTCAGTAAACTGTGGAGTCCCCCAAGGCAGTATATTAGGGCCTTTACTGTTCCTAATATACGTTAATGACATGTCATCAGCATGCGACTGTGAATTGTTCCTGTTTGCGGATGACTCGGCCCTGCTGGTATCCGGCAAGGATAAGTCACAGGTGGAAAAAATCCTCAGTGCTGAACTCCTTAGTATTTGCACCTGGCTCACTGACAACAAGCTATCCATACACTTAGGTAAAGCGGAATCCATCCTATTTGGGTCCCAAATCAACCTTAAGAAAGTCAGTGACTTCACTATTAAAGTGGGTGACATTGTTATCACCAGGAAAGATGAGGTCACTTACCTAAGTTCCATTCTAGAGGCTAATCTTTCCTGTGATGAAATGGCAACCAAGGTAATCAAAAAGGTCAACCAACGAACAAGATTTCTCTACAGAATCTCCTCTCTGGTCAACAAAAGCACCATGAAGATTCTAGCGGGAACTCTCATTCAACCCTTTTTCGACTACGCATGCACCTCCTGGTACCCCATCACCTCCAAAAGCCTCAAATCTAGACTCCAAACATCCCAGAACAAGCTAGTCAGGTTACTTCTAGACCTCCACTCCAGATCACACCTCACTCCTACCCACTTCTCCAAAGTGGGCTGGCTCAGGGTGGAGGACAGAGTAAAACAACTTGCACTGAGCCTAGTCTATAAAATCTGCTACACCTCCCTGATACCGAAGTACATGTCAAACTACTTCCTTAATGACCGCCATAACCACAACACCAGGGGGAGCTCAACAAACCACGTTAAACCCAGATTCCGATCTAACAAGGTCTTAACTCATTCTCCTTCTATGCCACATCAATATGGAATGCACTCCCAACAGGTGTAAAAGAAAGTGAATCTCTATCCTCCTTCAAAACCTCACTAAAAGAACACCTCCAAGCAGCAAAACCCTAGCCTAACACCCTCCCCCCACCACATACCACCTCCCCGGAATTGTAAATAATCAAATGTATATACTTGTTCTTATGCTTTCTGAGCTCACTAATGTTCACTGCTCGCTGTACATATCCTACCAAGTCAGACCGACACTGTTACAATGTCCTTTTTTCAGATGGTATAATTGTTGATGACTGAAGTATGCTGATATCAACCCAACCTAACTGGTTGCTTGTTTCTCTCGCGAGATCTGACAATTGACAGGTTGACAACATCCAAACAAACCAAGTCATCTCCAATACATCTCAACATTACACACATCCTCCAGGCTGAGTTAGTCTAGATGATGAAGTAACCTGGAAACTACGTGTAAGTCATATAAAGAAAACATTTAAAAAATTGACTATGATAATAAATAGAATAAAATACATACCCACAGATATTAACTACATTTATTGTACCCAACTTTAGTTGAAGCATACATTGTTTATTGCATAAATGTCTGGGGACATACATATAAAACAATCACACAACAATATTCATATTACACAAGAGAGTAATAAAGATAATTAATAGAATGGATTATAGAGACCCAACAAATGATTCATAAAGTCACACATTTTAAAAGTAAATGATCTTGTGTTAATCTATGGAATCATCTACAATTAGAAAATAAAATATGTAACCCTTCATTATTTCAAAAAACATAAATAAAACACTATTATGAATAAGTATAAAAGTGAACTATGAATATCTACACTTAAAATGTTTATTGTATGTAACATATTTTATGTAGTGTTTATTCTCACCTTTTCAGTCAAATTGTTCTGTTCATTTTAAAGTACACAAATGTGTATATTAACTCATGTACTTGACTGAAATAAAAGCACTAATCTGAAGTGTCTAATCTATAAATGTTAGAATCATATTAACAAGATTGTGTTACACACACAACAATGATGTCACACATGTTATATGTGCTGATGTTGTTAGAAAGTTGATTTTAAATTCTGCATCTTCATTTGCTGCTGCTGTTCTCACCAGCACACTTGTGTTTCTTACACTGGTACTTAGAAGAGAATCTTTCACCACACACACTGCAACTCAACACTTTCTCTCCTGTGTGTGTTCTCATGTGTGCTCTAAGAGTGTTTAGGTAACGGAAGCTTTTGTTGCAGCTTGAACAGGAGTATGGGTTTTCACCAGTGTGTGTTCTCATGTGTACTTTTAAACTTACATTTGTTACAAAACTTTTACCACATTCTGAGCAGGAAAAAGGTTTTTCTCCAGTGTGTATTCTCATGTGTGCGTTGAAACTGGAACTGTGAGTAAAATCTTTACCGCAGACTGAACACGAAAAAGGTTTTTCACCGGTGTGTACTCTCATGTGTTTTTTTAAACTTTGATTTACTGCAAAACTTTTACCACATTCTGAGCAGGAAAAAGGTTTTTCTCCAGTGTGTTTTCTCATGTGTCTTTTCAAATTGTGCCTTTGAGTAAAATCTTTACCACATTCTGAGCAGGAAAAAGGTTTTTCTCCAGTGTGTATTCTCATGTGTATTTTCAAATCGTGCCTATGACTAAAATCTTTACCGCAGATTGAACATGAAAAAGGTTTTTCTCCAGTGTGTTTTCTCATGTGTCTTTTGAAATCGTACCTATGAGTAAAATCTTTACCGCAGATTGAACATAAAAAAGGTTTTTCTCCAGTGTGTGTTCTCATGTGTCTTGTCAAATGTTGACTATGAGTAAAATCTTTACAGCAGATTGAACATGAAAAAGGTTTGTCTCCAGTGTGTGTTCTCATGTGTACTTTTAAAGTGTGACTTACTGCAAAACTTTTACCACATTCTGAGCAGGAAAAAGGTTTTTCTCCAGTGTGTGTTCTCATGTGTGTTTTCAAATCGTGCCTATGACTAAAATCTTTACCGCAGATTGAACATGAAAAAGGTTTTTCTCCAGTGTGTTTTCTCATGTGTATTTTCAAATCGTGCCTATGAGTAAAATCTTTACCGCAGATTGAACATGAAATAGGTTTTTCTCCAGTGTGTGTTCTCATGTGTACTTTTAAAGTGTGACTTACTGCAAAACTATTACCACATTCTGAGCAGGGATAAAGTTTTTCTCCAGTGTGTGTTCTCATGTGTAATTTCAGGTGACTAGGGTATTTAAAAGTTTTGTCACAGTGAGAACATGTGAAGTGTGTGTTGTCAGTGTGACATGTCTTATCATCTTTAGAGTCTTCATCATCAGTGTCAGGAGAGTGTGACGTTGTGTCCTCACTATCTGATAGTGGAGCTAAGAGCTTGTCTGCTTGTGATCCTCCACAGTGGTCTCCATCAGCTTCTGTTGTCATGTGTTGAGTTGAGCTGCTGCTTGGAGGCTCCGCCTCTCTCTTCTCCTCACTCTCACCTTTGACCTCATCATCTTCACTCTTCACACTGATGAGGTGTCTCTTGTCTTCCTCTATGAAGTGGGGGGACAGCCGCTGTTTTTCTTCCTCTTTGGCGTAGGAGGGCTGCGGATCCTCCGGTTCCTCTTTTACGTGAAGGGACTGTATATTCTCAATGTGAGGAGTCTGTGACTCTTCCTCTTCATCTTTAAAGTGGGGGGGCTGTGGCTCCTCTTCTTTCACGTGGAGGTGCTGTGACCTCTTCTGCTCCGTATTGGAGGACCCCTCCTGCTGCTCAGGTGGACGATATTTTTCACAGACGTCTGCAGGACACAAGAAGACAAACACATGCTGGGATCGACATAGATAAGATTTTACCAATTCAGATTTCATTTTCGAGTCTGCTTTACGATTCGGTTATTTGTGGACTCACTTTTGCTTTGACATTCAGTAAAAAGGAGAAGAAACAGGTCGATTAGCATCAACTTTGACTAGTTGAGAAGTAACATGAGCGTACAAAGCCAACAGTGACGTCTTAAGAGGCACAGATTTTACGGGTCCCCCATGGGGTGCCAGGGGGCCCTAAGGACAATATTCTGCTTTAAAAATATCTATAAAATAAAAATATTTTTGGCAAGAAATTAACAAAATACTACACGTTATTTTGTGGCAATTACAAAAGAATGTCCAGTATAATTCTCAGGACATTCAATCAATCACAACTGGACTGTTAAACTGAACATATATACATAAATATACAGTATATATATATATATATATATATATATATATATATATATATATACATATATATATATACATACCCCGCCTTACACCCCATTGTAGCTGAGATAGGCTCCAGCACCCCCCGCGACTCCGAAAGGGATAAGCGGTAGAAAATGGATGGATGGATAGATATATATACATATACACATGCATATATACAGTCGCGATCAAAAGTTTACATACACTTGTAAAGAACATCATGTCATGGCTGTCTTGAGTTTCCAATCATTTCTACAATTCTTATTTTTTTGTGATAGAGTGATTGGAGCACATACTTGTTGGTCACTAAAAACATTCATGAAGTTTGCTTCTTTTATGAATTTATTATGGGTCTACTGAAAATGTGAGCAAATGTGCTGGGTCAAAAGTATACATACAGCAATGTTAATATTTGCTTACATGTCCCTTGGCAAGTTTCACTGCAATAAGGCGCTTTTGGTAGCCATCCACAAGCTTCTGCTTGAATTTTTGACCACTCCTCTTCACAAAATTGGTGCAGTTCAGCTAAATGTGTTGGTTTTCTGACATAGACTTGTTTCTTCAGCATTGTCCACACGACTTTGGGAATTTCCCGACGGTAAGTGGTACGTAAATGGTTTCAATTACAGCAAATTGTCATTTATGAATACATTTTAGGCAACACAAAGTCAGGCACATGTGCACTAGCATTGTTTGGCTTGATAATCATGGCGGACAAGCTACACGGACTTTGCTACGGTGATTTGCCCTCGGAGTAAACGGAGCCAAGCGCTTGGGTTAATGTAATTTTCCCTCGCTTCCCGCCGTGCGTTCAAGAGCGCACTGCTGTGTTTAGATGGAGACAGGTGTGGACAATATTGGAGACACTTCAATCAATCAATCAATCAATGTTTATTTATATAGCCCTAAATCACAAGTGTCTCAAAGGGCTGTACAAGCCACAACGACATCCTCGGTACAGAGCCCACATACGAGCCCACTTGTCCCCACACTAAAAGTATACAGCGAAGGAAAAAACTATTTGATGTTGCTTTTATTTTCTCAATACATTGTCCATCAGCTGCTGTGACTGAGAGTTAATGAGGTGAGGAAACATGCAGCAGGTGATGTGTCGTGAACGTTGTCGCAACTTGTTTATAAAGTTTTTTTTGGTTTTTTTTACTGGGATGTTCACTTCTCCTTTATTTAACTGCAAACTGTATCAGTGTTCAATTAACATCAATACTAGCTCAAATGTTTTGTCATCTCATTGAATTGAACGCTGGCTGTGAAGGTTGTGTATTCGATGTGAGAGGTGTCACTAGTCTTTATTTTTGTTGGCCAAACTGTTGCACTGAACTACAAGGAGGCGTTGTTGGAGAAGAACAAAGCTTGTTTATTAGACTTCATCTTCATTAGCCAAACTGCTTTGAGTTTTATATTAATATCAAAAAGTAAACACCATGATTTAATTGTGTTTTTTTCATGTCACAAAGGTGTTATATGTTTGACATGACATATTTCTGCTCTAACTCTTAATGGATCTGTCCCGATACAGCATCAATATATATATATATATATATATATATATATATATATATATATATATATATATATATATATATATATATATATATATATATATATATATATATATATATATATATATATATGCATATGTATATACATATGTACATATATATATATATATATATATATATATATATATATATATATATATATATATATATATATATACATATATATATATATATATATATACATATATATATATATATATATACATATATATATATATATATATATATATATATATATATATATATATATATATATATATATATATATATATATATATATATATATATATATATATACACACTATATGTGTTGAGGTTGTACAGCTTGGCAGACAGCTAACAACCAATCCAGGACGTTCTCATAAAGTTCCAAAGCAGATGAATCCATTTAGGCTCTTTATTGTTGTTGATCTTGCTTTGTCTTGCACTGGACTTTTATTTTTTATTGCAAAAAGACTTATCTTTTCCAAGGCTTGTAAGAGCTAACACAACTTGTCTGACTCTCATTGTCTCATAAACTGGACTAACGTCGTAAACCGGAAGTGCCAAAACTAATGACGCGCAGCATTTCCCATCGCCACAAGGTGTCAGTAATAGTCCTCAATCAAATGGGCACAACACTCCCCACCTGGTATAATGTTTTATACCACTATACAGTCTCTTTACGAAGGAGCAACACGACCTCTGATACAGGTCTAGTGTAGATTCTTGGAGTACCTTGTCGGATGATCTTGACGTCTACTTTTCTTTATTTGTTGTCATAGCTGTTGATAGACTTGACGATGAGTCCAGTGGGCCATTAATTTCTTCTCACCTGGCCGTCTTTCAGTAGTACTAGGTCTCCAACTTGCAGGTTAGGCCTTTCTGCTTACCATTTTCTCCTATGTTGTATGGTTGACAGGTATTCTTGTTTCCATCGCTTCCAGAATATATCAGAGAGAAGTTGGACTTGCCGCCATTGTCTTGAGTGGATGTCTTTCACATTGAAGTCTCCTGGCGGTGCAGATATGACGCCTCTCTTCTGGGTATGATAAAGGGATGAACGACGCTTTGATGCTTGCTCCCGATTGTTTGAGAGGTGGCGACGAGGTGATCGAAAGGGTAACGGGGCAACCCAAGTCTTTGACTCATCTTTGTATACTTCTCTGTTCATAATGTCAAGGAATGCTTGACCATCAGGAGACAAACCTGGTTTATTATCATTCTTAGCTTTTTCAAAAACTTGGCTGCCGAGGTTGTCCATCTCCTCCAGATGTTTGGGGGGTTGCAGACCATGGCACGGATTAGGGCTGCTGAACTTTTCACTGACAGAGAACATGGACTTAGAAATGTTTCTATTAGTCCTGAAGACGTTGACGTTTGCTGGCTTATGAGCTCCTCCAAGACATACTTCCCCGACTATGACCCACCCTAGGTCAAGACGTTGTCCATAAGGTGCCTTGTCAGGTCCATTGTACTGCTCCCTTACTTTATGCACTTGGATGATATCTCTTCCGAGTAAAAGCAAAATTGCTGCATTGGGGTCAACTGCTGGTATCTTTCCAGCCAGTGGAGCTAGATGAGGATGATGCTGAATAATCTCTGGTGATGGGATCACCGATCTGTCATCGGGCATCATGTCGCATTCTATAAGTGTGGGGAGAGGTACTGTGGTTTGCATGTCCAATGACTCTATAATGAAGTTGCATGCACGTCTTCCTGCTGTCTCCATTACTCCAGAACATGTCCTCAGTGTGCATGGTGCTGAATCTGATTTGATGCCGAAGAGATTGAAGAAATCTGTTTTAGCTAGGGATCGGTTACTTTGCTCATCCAGGACTGCAAACATTTTGACAGCCTTCTCTCTTTGGCCAGCAGGGTATGCTCTGACTAAACACATTTTGGAACAGGATTTTGGAGTCACTGAATTGCCATAGATCTCAGTACACTTTGATGTCACTGATGGGATGAGATCTTCATTATTCTCCCCGCCTTGATCTTCCTTCACTGGGGAGTTCTCTGTTGTTGGTGGTGGACCAGGGTGAAGCGCTGTTATGTGCCTAGTGCTGTCACGCTCTTTACATTGCACGGCTTTTTCACAATCCTTCGCCATGTGTCTCGTAGATGCGCAACATCGATAACAGATGTGTTGCTCTTTCAGATAAGCCTTTCTTTCTTCGAGTGGTTTGTTTCGGAAGCCACGGCATTTACGTAGAGGGTGAGGCTTATTGTGGATGGGACATATTTTATCTGGGTCTTCAGATGTATTTTCTTGGAAGTTGTACTTAGCTTCAAGTACTGTCGCCACTTCAGTTTTCTTTACGGACACTGGTGTCCTGTAATTCGGTTGAACTTGTTCTTGTCTAGCATTAGTTACGCTACCACTGGTGACACATGCAAAGCTGGGATCATTGCGGATCCTAGCTTCTTACATAATGAAGTTCACAAAGAAGTGAAATGGTGGATAAGCCACCTTTTTGTCCCTTTTGTATGCTGAGTCTGCACTAACCCATTTTTCTTGGAGACGATATGGTAGCTTGATCAGGATGGGACTAATGCCATGAGCTGTGTCAAGATGAAGAAGACCGGGTAAGAGTTCATTTGACTTTGCTGCGTCCAACTCAAAAAGAAGGTCCCCGAACTCTCTCAGTGTTTGGTTGTCTGTGTTTGAGATATCTGGGAAGTTCTCAAGTTTTTTAAGTAAAGCATGCTCAATTATTTCAGGTGCACCGTATGACTCCTCTAGCCTCTGCCACACCATTTCGAACCCAGCTTCTGCATTATGTATGTACACAACTGTGACAGTTTGACCCCACACTGTCACTGTTTGACCTTTGGACTTCCTCACAAACCGTGCACATTTGTTGGGAAGCTCAACATGGACAAACTACAAACATTCAATCTTGTTAGCTAGTGAAAAGCATGTGCTCAACAAACAAATTGTTACCTGTCACCCACCATGGCTCTGAACAGTTGACTAAAAGAGTCAGGGTGGGGTTGAGGGCTTTATATAGGTGAACACACCTGCATTCACTAATTAGGCCAAATTTGGGTCAAACCATGATTATCAAAAGCTGGGTATTACAGAAGGACACTGGACATTTGAAAGTTGTGTTGTCTAAAGCCTGAATATACTGTGTACAAAAATGACTGCTCTACACATGCAAAAGTACTATGTGAATACTTTTTAGACATGTGATGGTTATTTATGGTGTAATTTCCAAAATAACTGTTTTCTTAATTCCCCCTGTCAAATTGGTCCCAGCTAGTGGGCGGAGCTATGGGCTATTTAAGTTGGAAAATGCCGTTTTTCTGACAGTCTGCTGTTGGGGAGGTTCTCTGTCCTGAGCAGGAGTTTCGGTCTCCATGCATCATCTACTGAGGTGATTATTTTGATGATGAGATGTTGTGTTGTAACCGGTTAAATTAGTTTTGTTGATTGCTAATAGATTTTGCTAAATCTGTTTTCATTATTTAATTCTTTACTTTGACATATTTGATTATTGACCTTTGATTATGAATACATGTATTTTGTTATAAAGGATGATTTACATTTTGATTATTTTTAATATGCTTATTTTGATGAATTATATAGGCCTATTTAAAGCATGCAACTTTGAAATGTATTTAGAATATAAATGTACTATATATAATATACAATACTAATATTGCCTCTGTTTATTACCATTACAGAGTGTAGGTGCTTTGTTTTCCTGTCATTGTTCACCTTTTGACACTTTTTGGGATTTCAATAAATGTTTGTAAACTGTTACCAACTGCGTGCCTTGCCATCCTTGATTTGAAAGTCTGGTTTGCAACGGTTACATTACCTTCACCCGAGGTGGGGTGTGACATATGGTGGCAGTGGTGGGATGGCAAGCCGCAGAGTTTACAACAAATCTGGCAGAGGGCAGGCCAGAACTGGTTTGAGATCCCAAGTGTCGAAGGTGGCAATGACAGAGGAGACTGATGAGATGGCTGGTCGAGGGGCCACGGCGATGAGGCTGGACCGGACGACTATGGCTGAGGAGCGTGAAGTTGGATGGAACACAGAGGAGTCTGAAGAAGACGTCAAAGGTTTTGAGAACTCTGGGGCTAGGCGTAAGCAGCATAGGAAGGGTTCTGGGAAGGCTAGGTGGTCTGCTGAGCCACAAAGGACTGAAAGAGTGCTAAGTGAACCTACTCTGGTTAACATGTTCCAAGACTTTTTGATTGGACAGCAACGTAGGGAAGCTATCCTAGTCCGTGAACTCCAGGAGTTAAAAAATGTATGTACAAGGCCTAGCCTAGATCACTCACTCACTAACCAAAATGCTAACCGTAGTACTGATGATAGTCGTTATGAGCAGTCGCCCAAACCCAGAACTCGCCCACAGCCAACTCCTAGTCCTCAAGCGTCGCCGTCCAGAGATTCCTTGCCACCTGACCATCATCTCCGACAAGGCCCAAAGATGCTCCCTTTCCAGCAGGGTGAGGACATCGAAAACTTTCTTGTCCGCTTCGAGCGCATCGCTCGCACCTGGGGCTGGCCTCAGTCTGACTGGGCCTGCCGACTTGTTCCACTCTTGACCGGCAAAGCTCTGGATGCCTATTCTGCGATGGAGGAAGATGCTTCCAACGTCTATACTGACCTTAAAGAAGCCCTCCTTGCTAAGTTTGATATCTCTCCTGAGACTTATAGACTCCAGTTCCGGTCAACCTACATTCCCCCTGGTGAATCTCCCAAGGAGACTTACAACAGACTCAAAGGTCTCTACAGAAGATGGATCAAGCCAGAGCAGCATTCCAAAGAAGACATTGCAGAGCTCTTCATTCTGGAGCAAATGCTTCGCATGCTGCCCAACGAAATGAAGACTTGGGTGAAGGAACATGAGCCAGAAGACGGACTTACTGTTGCTAAACTTGCAGGCCAGTACTTGAATGCTCGTAAAGGACTCCGAATGCCAAGGCAGCAGAACAACCGTGTAGCAGCCCAAGGTGCAGCCGACCTGTCACACCAAAGAGGTGTGCAGAAAGCAGGTGGTTATAGCACCTCAGGGGACAACAGACTGCTCCCGAGACAGAGTCCAGTGAAGGATCTCATCTGCTACCACTGCCAACAGCCAGGGCATCGAGCCCCAGTCTGCCCCTTGAAAGGTCCCAAGCTGTCCAGCTTCTGTCATGTTCCCCATCCATCTGTCCCAGCTTCAGTCATGGCACCTGCTCTTGCACCCAATTCTGAACCTGAGGCCAAACCTATCATGGTGCCAGCTTGTGTTAATGGCCGTCCAGTGCAAGCATTGTTGGACACAGGTAGCTCCATGACACTGTTGAACCATTCTTTTGTGTCACTTGGTAATCTTGACTATCAGCATGCCACAGCCATTCAATGTGTCCATGGTGATCAAAGAATATATCCCGTGGCTGATGTGACCATCGTCATCGATGACCAGGCTTTCTTGCTCCGTGTGGGGGTTCTTGATCACATGCCCCATGACATGATCTTGGGCAGAGACTTGCCTATTCTGCATGATCTTGTTCATCAGACACACACGCAGAAAGTGAAGTCCAGTTTTATTCCAGCCATTCAAGAGGCTTATCCAGTACTCACCCGTGCCCAGACAGCCAAGATAGGGCTGGAGCCTCTTCCTGACTTGGACCCTTCTCTATGCCAGGGTGGTCAGAAGGGCCCGCCCAAAAGTAAGAGCCAGCGCCGCCTGGAGAAAATCCAAGGTACTCCACTGTTGGGTAATGTGTCAAGCTTGAAACCTGATGAAGAGTGGCAAGTACCTGAAGACATCCGAGAGCTACAGAGAGCTGACGTCTCACTGGCTCCCCTGCTGGCTAAGATGAAAGATGCAAACATCCCCTTGCAGCCAAACCAGGGTGAAAAGTATGTCTTGGAGGATGGAGTTCTGTATGTAGCAGATCAGTCAGAGAATCGCTTGGTGGTCCCTACCTGCTGTAGGCCCCTTGTACTGCATCTTGCTCATTCCATACCTTGGGCTGGTCATCTTGGGCAAGACAAGACTCTTGCTCGAGTCAAAGCTCGCTTCTTTTGGCCTTTAATGGTCAAAGATGTTATTGAGTACTGTCAAACCTGTCTACAGTGCCAGAAGACCTCTCCGAGACGACCTGAGAAAGCCCCACTACTCCCTCTTCCTCTCATTGATGTTCCTTTCCGGAGGATTGCAATGGATATCGTGGGACCCCTGGAGAAAAGCAGTGGAGGCCATGAATACATCCTTGTCCTCTGTGACTACGCCACCAGATTTCCCGAGGCCTTCCCACTAAGGAGTATCAAGACTCCGAAAGTCATCTCTGCACTTGTACAATTCTTCTCACGAGTAGGAATTCCAGATGAAATAATCACGGATCAAGGAACCAACTTCACCTCAAAGCTCATGAAGCAGCTTCACAAACAACTTGGAATTACTGGCATTCGCACCACCCCCTATCATCCACAAACTGACGGGTTGGTGGAACGCTTCAACCAAACCCTGAAGTCCATGCTGAGGAAGTATGTAGACGACACCGGTCGAGACTGGGAGAAATGGCTTCCCTTCTTGCTCTTTGCCTATCGAGAGGTACCCCAAGCCTCTACCGGGTTTTCGCCTTTTGAGCTTCTTTATGGGTTCCCTGTTCAAGGCCCCTTGGACCTCTTGAAGAAATCCTGGGAATCCAAACCACCTGCACCACAAGGGGTACTTTCTTATGTGCTGCAGATGCGAGACCGGCTGGAGCAATACAGAGCCAAGGCAAGAGAAAATCTTGGAAAGGCCCAAATGAAACAGAAGACCTGGTATGACCAAAAAGCACGTCACAGGGTGCTATACCCAGGTCAAAAGGTCATGCTCTTGCTTCCAACCTCAAGCCATAAACTGCTGGCCCAATGGCAAGGTCCTTACTCCGTGGTCAGACAAGCTGGTCCAGTCACCTATGAGATCTCACATCCGGATAAAGGAAAGGCATCCCAAGTGTACCACATCAACCTTCTGAAGGAATGGAAGGAGAGGAAATCCTCTGTGGAAGGAAAGGATGTCCAGGCCAGTCAAGTACCTACTCAAAGCAAGAAGTTGCAAGAGAAAAAGGTGATGCTGGCACGGGAAGTGGAAATGGAGGATGATGTGGAGGAGACAGATCTGTCCATGCTCACTACACCACAGAAACCTGATGTAAGCCACTTGTCTGCACAATCTGCCCTTAACCTATTGCAAGTGTGTGAAGAATTCCCAGTATTGTTCAGTGGAAAGCCCGGAAGGACTCCACTAATTGAACATGTCATTCACTTAAAAAACCCAACACCTATCCGTCAGCGCCCATACAGAGTGCCTGAGCGGATGGTGGAGCCCCTCAACCATGAAATCCAAACCATGCTGGATCTAGGAGTGATTGAACCCTCAAACAGTGAGTGGTGTAACCCCATTGTCCTCGTTCCTAAAAAAGACAACACGATACGAGTTTGTAATGACCTACGCAAAGTGAATGCCGTTTCTAAATTTGATGCTTATCCTATGCCACGTATTGATGAACTTCTTGAGAAGCTCGGCAAAGCTGTGTTCATCACCACCCTTGACCTGTGTAAGGGATACTGGCAAGTCCCTTTAAAGAAGGAGTCTAGGGAGTACACTGCCTTCCGTGGACCAAAGGGTCTCTATCATTACACAGTGATGCCGTTCGGACTCCACGGAGCCCCCGCAACCTTTCAGCGGCTAATGGATCGCGCTCTGCAGGGGTGTGGCCAGTTCTCTGCTGCCTATCTTGATGATGTGGTGGTTTTCAGCACTTCCTGGAAAGACCACCTCTCTCACCTGCGTCAAGTCCTGCTCCGGATCCATTCTGCTGGGCTCACTCTTAACACCCAGAAATGTGAGTGGGCCAAAACTGAGGTATGCTACCTAGGTTACCATCTTGGCAACGGGCAGATACGCCCTCAGGTGGACAAGGTGAAGGCTATCCAAGACAGTCCTAGACCCCGGACAAAGAAGCAGGTCCGGTCATTCTTGGGGCTTTCTGGGTGGTACAGAAGATTTGTGCCCCACTTCTCTACCATCACAGCTCCTCTTGTCGAGCTGACTACCAAAGCATCCTCTAATCCAGTCAAATGGACAGAAAAATGTGAAACTGCCTTCACAAAGGTCAAAGCTATTCTATGCTCTTTCCCGGTCTTACAAAGTCCTGACTTCAACCAGCGATTCCTTGTTCAAGTTGATGCCTCCGGTGTGGGCCTTGGAGCCGTCCTAGCCCAAGGAAAGGAGGGCGAGGAACAACCGCTTCTATATCTGAGCCGTAAACTGCATCCCAGAGAAACTAGGTACTCGGCCATCGAAAAGGAATGTCTTGCCATCAAGTGGGCATTGGACAGCCTACGTTATTACCTTCTGGGACGGACCTTTGATCTGGAAACGGACCACAGAGCATTGAGCTGGATCAACTCCATGAGGGATAAGAACTCCCGTGTCACCAGATGTTACTTGGCGTTACAGCCCTTTTGCTTCAATATCACACATCGAGCTGGCAAAACTAACTTGCTAGCTGATTACCTGTCTCGTCTCCCTGAACTTGCTGTCGCTGGAGAGGAGGGAGGTAATGTGACAGTTTGACCCCACACTGTCACTGTTTGACCTTTGGACTTCCTCACAAACCGTGCACATTTGTTGGGAAGCTCAACATGGACAAACTACAAACATTCAATCTTGTTAGCTAGTGAAAAGCATGTGCTCAACAAACAAATTGTTACCTGTCACCCACCATGGCTCTGAACAGTTGACTAAAAGAGTCAGGGTGGGGTTGAGGGCTTTATATAGGTGAACACACCTGCATTCACTAATTAGGCCAAATTTGGGTCAAACCATGATTATCAAAAGCTGGGTATTACAGAAGGACACTGGACATTTGAAAGTTGTGTTGTCTAAAGCCTGAATATACTGTGTACAAAAATGACTGCTCTACACATGCAAAAGTACTATGTGAATACTTTTTAGACATGTGATGGTTATTTATGGTGTAATTTCCAAAATAACTGTTTTCTTAATTCCCCCTGTCAAATTGGTCCCAGCTAGTGGGCGGAGCTATGGGCTATTTAAGTTGGAAAATGCCGTTTTTCTGACAGTCTGCTGTTGGGGAGGTTCTCTGTCCTGAGCAGGAGTTTCGGTCTCCATGCATCATCTACTGAGGTGATTATTTTGATGATGAGATGTTGTGTTGTAACCGGTTAAATTAGTTTTGTTGATTGCTAATAGATTTTGCTAAATCTGTTTTCATTATTTAATTCTTTACTTTGACATATTTGATTATTGACCTTTGATTATGAATACATGTATTTTGTTATAAAGGATGATTTACATTTTGATTATTTTTAATATGCTTATTTTGATGAATTATATAGGCCTATTTAAAGCATGCAACTTTGAAATGTATTTAGAATATAAATGTACTATATATAATATACAATACTAATATTGCCTCTGTTTATTACCATTACAGAGTGTAGGTGCTTTGTTTTCCTGTCATTGTTCACCTTTTGACACTTTTTGGGATTTCAATAAATGTTTGTAAACTGTTACCAACTGCGTGCCTTGCCATCCTTGATTTGAAAGTCTGGTTTGCAACGGTTACATTACCTTCACCCGAGGCGGGGTGTGACAACAACTCTTAATCTCTTAGCTTGTTCTGCTGATTGAGGTCCAAGCCATTTAGCCAGCATATCCAATTCCTGGCGTGCACTGAGATCTAGGTCCCTTGTGGAGCCGATGAATGATGCCTTCCAGGCACAGTAATTTTGTGGTTGGTCATCAAACTTGAGAAGACCAGAGCTAACCATCTCTTTACGCATTAGGTATTTAGCCAGGTCTGATGCACCCCGATTGTCGAAGGAAGTTGCTCCTTGTGCGGAAAAGTGACGAGGCTGGGTATAGTGGAATGATTTTTGATATGAAGAATCTATCCTTTGAGTTGCATCATTCCTTGTGAAGGTGTCTTTTGATGGACTTGCAGTAATACGAAGCGGTGGAGTCCCCACGTCTCCCCGATGTGGTTGTTTGTGGTGCTGGACAGGTAGGTAATTGGGCACATGGTACTTTACATTATCCATCTCTTGTTTATTAGCCGTTGTGTTGACCTTAACATCTTCATGGTTGTCCATTGTCTGCTGGCGCGCTGAGGAAGAGGTCAGTCAGTATTGGCTGATTTCAAGAATGGAGTGAGTGTTGGCCATGAGATGCCTCTGACAGTTGCTCCACAAACTCTTTAGTGCGTTCTACTGGGCTTAGTACTGGCATATTAAATTCAAATTGGCTTCTTTGGATATCACTTTCTTCTTGAGCTGATATGTCTAAAACATGTGCTTCAGCTGCTGCTGCTTCAGCGGCTTTTGCTGATTTTAACAGGAGCAGATTAGCTTGTATTTCCGCTTGCTGTTTTAGCATTTCTGCTTCTTTTTGTGCAAAGGAAAGTTTAAAGGCCTACTGAAATGAATGTTTTTTATTTAAACGGGGATAGCAGATCCATTCTATGTGTCATACTTGATCATTTCGCGATATTGCCATATTTTTGCTGAAAGGATTTAGTAGAGAACATCGACGATAAAGTTCGCAACTTTTGCTCGCTGATAAAAAAAAGCATTGCCTGTACCGGAAGTAGCGTGACGTCACCAGAGGTTTACAATGCAGCGAGAGAGATTCGGACCGAGAAAGCGACAATTACCCCATTAATTTGAGCGAGGATGAAAGATTTGTGGATGAGGAAAGTGAGAGTGAAGGACTACAGTGCAATGCAGGGTGTATCTTTTTTCGCTCTGACCGTAACTTAGGTACAAGGGTTCATTGGATTCCACACTTTCTCCTTTTTCTATTGTGGATCACGGATTTGTATTTTAAACCACCTCGGATACTATATCCTCTTGAAAATGAGAGTCGAGAACGCGAAATGGACATTCACAGTGACTTTTATCTCCACGACAATACATCGGTGAAACACTTTAGCTACGGAGCGAACGTGATAGCATTGGGCTTAACTGCAGATAGAAACAAATAAATAAACCCCTGACTGGAAGGATAGACAGAAGATCAACAATACTATTAAACCATGTACATGTAAATACACGGTTAATGCTTTCCAGCTTGGCAAAGCTTAAAAATGCTGTTGCTAACGACGCCATTGAAGCTAACTTAGCAACGGGACCTCACAGAGCTATGATAAAAACATTAGCGCTCCACCTACACCAGCCAGCCCTCATCTGCACATCAACACCCGTGCTCACCTGCGTTCCAGCGATCGACGGAAGGACGAAGGACTTCACCCGATCATCCGTGCGGTCGGCGGCTAGAGCGAACTTGCTAGCGTCGGCTAGCGCGTCTGCTATCCAACAAAGTCTTCCTGGTTGTGTTGCTGTAGTCCGCCGCTAATACACCGATCCCACCTACAACTTTCTTCTTTGCAGTCTCTATTGTTCATTAAACAAATTGCAAAAGATTCACCAACACAGATGTCCAGAATACTGTGGAATTATGAAATGAAAACAGAGCGGTTTTGTATTGGATTCAATGGGCTCCGAATACTTTTGTTTAACTAGTCACGTCACGCACATACGTCATCATACATAGACGTTTTCAACCGGAAGTTTAGCGGGAAATTTAAAACTGCACTTTATAAGTTAACCCGGCCGTATTGGCATGTGTTGCAATGTTAAGATTTCATCATTGATATATAAACTATCAGACTGCGTGGTCGCTAGTAGTGGCTTTCAGTAGGCCTTTAACACGTGCACTTTCTGCTTTAGCACGTGCTTTTGCAGCAGCAACGCTCACTGACGTCATCCGACTTGAGTGAGATGAATGTGACGATCTTGAACTTCTTTCATGTTCGCTTATGTCTTCTTTTGAATGCTCCATGGTGTGCTGTTTACCACTGGATGTTGAAGAGAATGCTGCGTTATGTCTCTGTGAAGCCCGCTGTGCTTTTAGTCTTTTTACCGCTCTGCCCTCACTATATGTGATGAGGTTGTACAGCTTGGCAGACAACTAACAACCAATCCAGGACGTTCTAATAAAGTCCCAAAGCAGATGAATCCATTTAGGCTCTTTATTGTTGTTGATCTTGCTTTGTCTTGCACTGGACTTTTATTTTTTATTGTAAAAAGACTTATCTTTTCCAAGGCTTGTAAAAGCTAACACAACTTGTCTGACTCTCATTGTCTCATAAACTGGACTAACGTCGTAAACCGGAAGTGTCCAAACTAATGTCATTAGTTTGGGCACTTCCGGTTTACTATGTTAGTCCAGTTCATAAACAATGAGAAGTAGACGAGTTGTGTTAACTCCTATGTCCTATAATCATGTTTATTGTGTGTATGTCCTATAATCATGTTCACCTATAAAAACACCATCGTTAAAGGTCAGTTATTTTCATGTTGCTGCTGACATTTAAACGTGTCCTCTTAAACCAGCGCACTTTATTTCAATGTTGTTGTTTTTTAAATTGGAGATTTAATTGGACTTTTCTTATATTACTTTCAAGGCTTTTAATTTTTTTCTTGTCTCAAAACCCCTCTTAGGTTGGGATCCTATAATACAAAACCTACTTTTCTTTCTTGTTGGTACCTGTTTTTGTGTATTTGGATTCAGGAATGATCTTTTATTTTTTAGAATGCTTTTTGATCTGAAACGATACAGTTAGTTGAAAATTCAGTACATAAAAATTCAGTTAAAAAAAATGCAGCGCTGAAAAATGTGCTGCTTCAAAAAGCAAGACTCACTTCCGTTAAAAGACTAAAACCATCGAGCCTGTCTCAGAAGCAGCCAATGAGGTGTCAAGTTTAAAGTCACGTGACTCGGGTTTTGCAAAACAGCACAAAAAAGGAAATTAACTTTGCTACCTGGGGATAATACAACATAATTAACATTTAAATGCTGCCTGCTGGATGTTTTCAAACTATAGAAATGATTCCAATGGCTAAAATCTGCACTTTTGAGTGACATACGGGTTAGTAGGTGTCATGACATGCAGTTCAAGTGACTGTGGTACACAATGTGACCAGCAGATGGTGCTGGATAATGATGTTCAAGTAAACGTAAGGAAGAAGACACAAGCGCTGTTTCAACCCTCTGCGCATCCACTCGGCGCAGACGTGATCCCATGTACAAATATCGCGACATGCTAATTTAGCCGCTATCAAAACAACTAGCCCGTCACTGCTGATTTCATTTCAACAATTAAAAATAGGAACTTGATAGTAAATAAAGCCACGTTTCCACTGCTGGATGCTGTGTTCAATCGTGTCCATGATGTTTTAACGTTTAGGGGACGTGCTGTCATGAAATAAATAAAACATATTCCGGTGGTGGTGGTCAATGTCACTACTCCATAGGTACCGGAAGACTACGTCACTTCCTGGACTTACAATTGTTTTTACAAAGGTGCTTTTGAAACGTCACATTCTGTGATATTTGAATATTTTATTAATGTTTTGTATAAAAACTAGCTTACATAGGAGTAAAAGGGAACAAAATATAAACATGAACAAGGGGTCGATTTTAAAACATCAGGGAGTATTATGGCCACAATTTCAATCACTTTCACTCTTCTGTCATTGCAATGAATGACGTAAGGGGGCGCCACTGACTCACATCATGTGATTTATTATTTAAATGTTGATTTTTTTTTTTTTAACAATCCACTTACTTATTTTAAATGATCAGTATGTCATCTTTTATGTGACATTGTTATTCAAGTAAAGATGACAAAAAAGAAAACTATGGTAGTGACAACATGCAGGAACATAACTGACGTAAAACAAGTAAAAAGGAAGTGACGTTGTCTTTGTGCACGCGTGCATTGATCAAGTATTCCTGAACCGATCGTGCAGGGATTCTAAAACTGTGGTACGTGTACCACTAGTGGTACGCAGGCATCACCTATTGGTACGCCAAATATCATTTCATTATTTAAGTACAGTGTTTTATTTTCCTACATGCAAACACAGTGTTACTGTTCAAACTGTGTGTAATGTTGCAGTAACTAAAAATATTAAATATGCTTGTTAAATAACGTTGGTTTGGTATGATATAACGTGTCTTCCTTGTTTTTAATGAATAATTAAGGCCTACTATGCTACTGTATTTTAATGCTGTTCATGATGATGGTACTTGGAAATCCAAGTATTTTCTGAGGTGGTACTTGGTGAAAAAAGTTCGACGTAGTGACATTGTAAACTACATTGGCAGACACCATTTTGTTATACCCAAACGGCGTCCGCTAATACATCGCGCTTCCAACGAGATCCCGTTTCCCCCCCCCCGAGTTAGAAAGTTCCAGAACTGTTCACGTTATACCATCTCATCTCATTGTGGATCATGTGAATGTTTGAAGTGGAACTAAATGTGATCTCTGAAAGGGGTACACATTATTTCCAAAGCAGGGCCCCCATCCACATATACAATACTAGTACATATCTGATGAAAAACAACATTATTTTTGTTATTTTAATTATAAGTGTGCCAAATCACCTATATTTGAACATTATCTAATGGAAATGACTGCTGTCTGATAATCACATTAATAACACAATAACAATCATGTGTCTGAGTACACCTATTAATCAAAATTAGTCTAACACGTCATGTTCACGATGGAATATAAAGTTAATAAACATGTGAGAGTAAGAAGTAAACAAACCTGTTCTGTGTAACACAACTTGAGGTTTCTTGAAAACAGCCTCCAGTAGTTGACGTAGTCTCTTGTTTTCTTCTTTTGTCCGAGAAAGTTCCTCTTTGTACTCTGCTATCGTTCTTTCGCACATTTTCACACAATCACAACACTTTACACTCACACTTGATCTTAACTAAGCGATGTGTTGATCGAATCCGCGTCTCTTTGTTAGCAGCTAACAAGCTAAGCTAACTAGCACGCTGAGCTAACTAGCGCGCTAAAACAACTAACAAGCTAAGCTGGCCTAATAATGTCCAAAGTTGAGTGAGACGAGTGGAGTTTATCCTGACACGGAGGATGAATAAAGTGTAGTTAGTAGCGATGTGAGGAGATGTGCCGAGGCTTAGAAGCGTGTGTGGAGTAAAGGAGGACTTTGCTGCAAAGCGCATATCCTCCACGCATGCGTCACTTAGGGGCGGGGCCAACGTGTCATAGTGATGGGCAAGTCATGAACGATTCATTCTAAATGTATGTTTTCATGGTGCCCACACAAAACATGGCAACAAATGATCTTTCAAGTATATAAACTGTATTCGACTTTCAATCAGAAAAATATGAAAATAATTAACTAGTACTGTTTTTAATGCACTTATCGAATTTACTGTATAGGCTGTTCAAGCTAATAGCATTGTTCTTTACTTAAAAAACAACAACTTGACAATAGTTATTGTATGCACTATGGCGTGAAATGCAATTGGTGTATTTTTCTGTGAGTGTTTGGAGTTATTACAGGGAACTCAGCTACCATTATACTTTAAAATTCTAATTGCTTCTCCTCATAAATTGTAGCCTGAGTGTTGGATATTCTAATATTTTTTCAGGGCTGTTTGGCTCGACTGTAATGTGTGCACTAAACACATGGACTGATACATTCTTGCATTTGCACTACAAGCTACATTATTGCATTCTCCTTATATTGACTCCTACTAGTCATGCTGCATCCTTTCAGTTATATTGAATGTATATGGAACTGTATGTCTGTGTGGAATTGTTAATGTTTATTACTATGCTGGAGTGTAATTATGTTTTATTTGTCATCCAGAGTGTGTGTGCTCCTTTAAGAATGGCAGTATGTGAGGTGAGTGACTGAGTAAGTGAGTGGGCAAGTGAGGTGAGGGAGTGGAAGCAGTTAATGTGCAGGAGCGTTAGTAGCTTAGTGGATGTCCGGTTGGCTTTGTGGAAAACATAAATAAAGTGACAGACAACTATTCCGACCCAACAACGGAACTGTAGGACCCACTGCCGGGTAAAGTGGAGGGTGTTACCCCCGACGATACATCGGCCCTGGAGGGAATGTCTCCCCTGCGCTCCTCGACCACTGTCTGGGAGCTGACAATCAGGAAAGGTGTACAATTCTGCATCAGAGAGAACACAACCATTGCAGCCCATCCATCCATTCATCCATTTTCTTCTGCTTATCCGAGGTCGGGTCGCGGGGGCAGCAGCCTAAGCAGAGAAGCCCAGGTTTCCCTCTCCCAGCCACCTCATCCAGCTCCTCCCGGGGGATCCCGAGGCGTTCCCAGGCCAGCCGGGAGACATAGTCTTCCCCAAGTGTCCTGGGTCTTCCCCGTGGCCTCCTGCCGGTCGGACGTGCCCGAAACACCTCCCTAGGGAGGCGTTCGGGTGGCATCCTGACCAGATGCCCAAACCACCTCATCTGTCTCCTCGATGTGGAGGAGCAGCGGCTTTACTTTGAGCTCCTCTCGGATGACAGAGCTTCTCACCCTATCTCTAAGGGAGAGCCCCACTCATTTCGGCCGCTTGTACCCGTGATCTTGTCCTTTCGGTCATAACCCAAAGCTCATGACCATAGGTGAGGATGGAAACGAAGATCGACCGGTAAATTGAGATCTTTGCCTTCTTCACCACAACGGATCGATACAGCGTCCACATTACTGAAGATGCCGCACCGATCCACCTGTTGATCTCACGATACACTCTTCTCTCATTCGTGAACAAGACTCTTAAGTACTTAAACTCCTCCAAATGGGGCAAGATCTCCTCCCCAAATTGGAGATGGCACTCCACCCTTTCCCGGGCGAGAACCATGGACTCGAACTTGGAGGTGCTTATTCTCATCCCAGTCGCTTCACACTCGGCTGCGAACCGATCCAGTGAGAGCTGAAGATCCTGGCCAGATGAAGCCATCAGAACCACATCATCTGCAGAAAGCAGAGACCTAATCCTGCAGCCACCAAACCGGATCCCCTCAACGCCTTGACTGCGCCTAGAACTTCTGTCCATAAAAGTTATGAACAGAATCGGTGACAAAGGGCAGTTTTGGCAGAGTCCAACCCTCACTAGATACAGGTCCAACTTACTGTCGGCAATGTGGACCAAGCTCTGACACTGATCATACAGGGAGCGGACCGCCAAAATCAGACGGTCCGATGCCCCATACTCTCTGAGACCTCCCCACAGGACTTCCCGAGGAACATCATCTTGACGACAAGCAAAGTGTCTGTTGTTTTACAATTTAATAATCTATTTAATAAGAAATGTTCAGAGAATAATTTTTTTTTTTAGTATTTATTGGAGGCTTCAAAAGACACAAGTTGTCCGTTTACAGGAGAGTGTCGGTGAGGCACACACATTTTATCTTAGCTCAGGAATGCATGGGGGAAGGGTTGGAGATAAGCGGGAAACTCTTAGCTAGGAAAAGTAAACACACTCTAAGTAAGGCGAGACATTAGTCTGAATATGATGCATCTAGCAAAGTGAGACAGGCAGAAGAAACAAAGCAATACAGCATAAACATGTCAGAAAAAATACTTGAAGATGAATCTTTAAAGGCCTACTGAAAGCCACTACTAGCGACCACGCAGTCTGATAGTTTATATATCAATGATGAAATCTTAACATTGCAACACATGCCAATACGGCCGGGTTAACTTATAAAGTGCAATTTTAAATTTCCCGCTAAACTTCCCGTTGAAAAAGTCTTTGTATGATGACGTATGCGAGTGACGTCACCAGTTAAACGGAAGTATTCGGAGCCCATTGAATCCAACACAAAACAGCTCTGTTTTCATCTCATAATTCCACAGTATTCTGGACATCTGTGTTGGTGAATCTTTTGCAATTTGTCTAATGAACAATGGAGACTGCAAAGAAGAAAGTTGTAGGTGGGATCGGTGTATTAGCGGCGGACTACAGCAACACAACCAGGAGGACTTTGTTGGATAGCAGACGCGCTAGCCGGCGACCTCACCTTGACTTCCTACGTCTCCGGGCCGCCGACCGCATCGTCGATCGCTGAAACGCAGGTGAGCACGGGTGTTGATGAGCAGATGAGGGCTGGCTGGCGTAGGTGGAGCGCTAATGTTTTTATCATAGCTCTGTGAGGTCCCGTTGCTAAGTTAGCTTCAATGGCGTCATTAGCAACAGCATTGTTAAGCTTCGCCAAGCTGGGAATTATTAACCGTGTATTTACATGTCCATGGTTTAATAGTATTGTTGATCTTCTGTCCATCCTTCCAGTCAGGGGTTTATTTATTTTGTTTCTATCTGCATTTGAGCCCGATGCTATCACGTTAGCTCAGTAGCTAAAGAGCTTCACCGATGTATTGTCGTGGAGATAAAAGTCACTGTGAATGTCCATTTCGCGTTCTCGACTCTCATTTTCAAGAGGATATAGTATCCGAGGTGGTTTAAAATACAAATCCGTGATCCACAATAGAAAAATGAGAAAGTGTGGAATCCAATGAGCCAGCTTGTACCTAAGTTACGGTCAGAGCGAAAAAAGATACGTCCTGCACTGCACTCTAGTCCTTCACTCTCACTTTCCTCATCCACAAATCTTTCATCCTCGCTCAAATTAATGGTGTTCTCGTCGCTTTCTCGGTCCGAATCTCTCTCGCTGCATTGTAAACAATGGGAAACTGTGAGGAGGGGGCGGACTAATCGACAGTCCTAGGAGAACTTTATTCAAAGTACTAGAACAAGACTGCAGTTCCTGTGAGGAGCCAGGTCAGATGTATACTTCCATTTGATGTCATCGACCCTTGTCTGAAAGTTGGACCTTGAAAATTGCTGTATGTCATCGTATCAAATAGGACACAGATGGTGCCATGTCTCTCTTACACAGTGTCAGTCAGTTTACAATTTTGGGGCCCTGTTGCTGACCAAAATACTGACCCCCCCCCCCACTTGGCCGTCAGTGTCCTGTCCATTACAACTTCTTCACAACTCCCCAAGATAGGAGACACTCAGCATCCTTGGGAAGTCGACCCCAGGGGCTGGCCTATGTATGTTTATGTGGTGTTTTATGAGCCCTCACATTCAGTGGATGTCAGCATGATGGGACATTGTTTACCAGAGACTGGCTGGGTGAGGACACACAAGGCCGATGCAAAAGTGGAACAACATTCTTCCTACAAAACACCAATTCTGATGCACCATTAGATACTGAAGTGAACTAATTAACTCATATTATGTTTTGCTTATGGTGAAGGTTTATATTCACCTTGGAGAAAGCGAAGAACCGAGTTTAAGTAAATAGTAGTATTTCAGTTTGAGCACATAATAAGATAAGGCCCCTTAGTTTGACATTCTCAGGTGGGCTGGATCACTCCTCATAGGGAAGAAGCCCTAATTTGGACTTCGGAATGCAGAAGTGATAGCCCTATCCTTGAAGCCCTAACCTTGAGAAGAGACTACATGTCATAATTATTTCCCTTGAAGCAGAGACAAACGTGTGTGTGTGTGTGTGTGTGTGTGTGTGTGTGTGTGTGTGTGTGTGTGTGTGTGTGTGTGTGTGTGTGTGTGTGTGTGTGTGTGTGTGTGTGTGTGTGTGTGTGTGTGTGTGTGTGTTTTGGAGGGGTCCAAAGTAGTCATAGTGGGGGCTGTGTCCTAGTCGAGCTTTATGCTTAGCAACACCCTAGTGGGAGGTTCCAGTTTCTGGATCATCTGAGAGGTCACAGACATGTTCTCTTCTGGAGGAAGATGTAGGCTATTCCTGCCCTTTTCCAGCTAAAACGAAGAGGCATAGTACCTAAAAATAATAATAAATACCTTCCCTGTGATTGATAATATCTACATGCATCATTGCTGAAGGACTTGTGATGACACATCTAGTCCTTGGAGGTGAACTGGTAACGTCAACATGAAGGACTGAAATCATTTCTGAGTCAAACAATATTTTCTGTCTTATCAAAACCACCACACTGAGAAATCACTTGCAAATAATTATTCCTTCTTCAAAAGCACGTCCCACTTTTTACTTTCATCCTCATCTTTGTGTAAACTTCAAAATGAAAACAGGAGATTTGAGAGATTATACACAAAATCATTTTACAGAGGAGATCAAGCTTATTTTATTCCTTCATATTACTTACATTTCTTCCACAAAACTCACATTTGTATGCACATCTGTATAATGGATGATAATGAACCAAAGCTGCTAAAATTGTTGATAACTAGATGACAAAATGTTCTACAATCAGGCGTTCGGTTGTTTGTAATTTCAAGTATAGTATCTGCTGGAATAGGAAATCACATGTTCTGTAGGACTGTGTAAGGCAAGCCAACAGCCAGTTCTTAGAAATAGTGGTCCATCTTTGTGGATAGATAATAAATCATGAGCATACAACACTATAAAACACATATGGCAAATAAAAACAGCAAAAATAAGTGCATTAAAAACAATAGTTTTTCATTATTTTCATATATACCTGATTAAAAGTCAAATAAGGTTGATATATTTGGAAATATCATTTTGCCATGTTTTTTGTGTGGGCACCATGAAAACATACATTTTGAACGGTTCGTTCATGACTTGCCCATCACTATGACTATGTGGCCCCGCCCTAAGTGACGCATGCGTGGAGGATATGCGCTTTGCAGCAAAGTCCTCCTTTACTCCACACACGCTTCTAAGCCTCGGCACATCTCCTCACATCGCTACTAACTACACTTTATTCATCCTCCGTGTCAGGATAAACTCCACTCGTCTCACTCAACTTTGGAGATTATTAGGCCCGCTTAGCTTGCTAGTTGTTTTAGCGCGCTAGTTAGCTTAGCATGCTAGTTAGCTTAGCATGCTAGTTAGCTTAGCTTGTTAGCTGCTAACAAAGAGACGCGGATTTGATCAACACATTAGAATCAATGGTAGTGACGTTGATTTAACATTGAAATTTGGTCATTTCCCAACCAATATTCTACAACATTGAAACATGCTTTTTGACAATGTTGGGTTGGGACGTTGATTTGACATTGAAATTTGGTCATTTCCAAACCAATATTCTACAACAAAAATACAACATTGAAACAACATGCTTTTTGACAACGTTTAGTCAATGTCAGGTTGTGACGTTGATTTGACCGTTGAAATTTGGTCATTTCCCAACCAATATTCTACAACATTGAAACAACATGCTTTTTGACAATGTTGGGTTGGGACGTTGATTTAACATTGAAATTTGGTAATTTCCCAATCATTATTCTACAACACAAATACAACGTTAAAACAACATGCTTTTTGACAACATTTAATCAATGTTGGATTCTGACGTTGATTTGACCATTGAAATGTGGTCATTTCCCAACCAATATTCTACAACACAAATACAACGTTGAAACAACATGCTTTTTGACGACGTTTAATCAATGTTGGGTTCTGATGTTGATTTGACCATTGGAATGATGCATTTTGTGGCTTTTAATGCCTCACAATCAAACTATTTTATGTTAGAATACTGAACAGATGTTTATTGGGATAAAGTAAACATCTGTTCAGTATTTTATAGGGGTGTAACGGTACACAAAAATTTCGGTTCGGTACGTACCTCGGTTTAGAGGTCACGGTTCGGTTAATTTTCGGTACAGTAAGAAAACAACAAAATATACATTTTGGGGTTATTTATTTACCAAATTTGAAAAATCTTCCACCAAAAATATCTTTCTTAGTGTAATATTTGATGTGAAGTAATGGGAACCTTGGATAGGTCAATAATTCATAATAACGTTGATTTTGATTCAATATTATGTTTTGAGCAATGACAGTTTGAAAGAAAAAAAAACCCAGCTTTGTTTTATTAGTCAACATTGCGACTTTTTCTAAATCACATTTAAAGGCCTACTGAAATGAATTTTTTTTATTTAAACGGGAATAGCAGATCCATTCTATGTGTCATACTTGATCATTTCGCGATATTGCCATATTTTTGCTGAAAGGATTTAGTAGAGAAAATCGACGATAAAGTTCGCAACTTTTGCTCGCTGATAAAAAAAAGCCTTGCCTGTACCGGAAGTAGCGTGACGTCACAGGAGCTAGTATTCCTCACAATTTTCCGTTGTTTACAATGGAGCGAGAGAGGTTCGGACCGAGAAAGTGACGATTACCCCATTAATTTGAGCGAGGATGAAAGATTCGTAGATGAGGAACGTTACAGTGAATGACTAGATGAGGCAGTGATGGACGTATCTTTTTTCGCTCTGACCGTAACTTAGGTACAAGCTGGCTCATTGGATTCCACACTCTCTCCTTTTTCTATTGTGGATCACGGATTTGTATTTTAAACCACCTGGGATACTATATCCTCTTGAAAATGAGAGTCGAGAACGCGAAATGGACATTTAAAGTGACTTTTATCTCCACGACAATACATCGGTGACACACTTAGCTACGGAGCTAACGTGATAGCATCGTTCTCAAATGAAGATAGAAACAAAATAAATAAATCCCTGACTGGAAGGATAGACAGAAGATCAACAATACTATTAAACCATGTACATGTAACTACACGGTTAAAAATTCTCAGCCTGGTAAGGCTTAACAATGCTGTTGCTAACGACGCTAAGGCTAATTTAGCAACTTAGCAACCGGACCTCACAGAACTATGATAAAAACATTAGCGCTCCACCTACGCCAGCCAGCCCTCATCTGCTCATCAACAGCCGTGCTCACCTGCGTTTCAGCGATCGACGGCGCGACGAAGGACCCAATGTGTCACCATACAAACTGCTCTGTTTTCATCGAACAATTCCACAGTATTCTGGACATCTGTGTTGGTGAATCTTTTGCAATTTGTTTAATGGACAATGGAGACTGCAAATAAGAAAGTTGTAGGTGCGATCGGTGTATTAGCGGCGGACTACAGCAACACCAACACCAGGAGGTTGTGTTGTGTTTGAGAAAGGATAACAGACGCACTACCGTGAGTACAGCTTTGGCTTCCAAGCATTTGATCGCTTGCCCGTACGTGCGTGTCGCTATGTGCATGTCACGTACGTAACTTTGGGGAAATATATGTTTCTTGCCGACTCTGATGGCGGCCGGGGTGTCGTCGAAAGCAACAACGCCCGCCGCCGCTCTGTAGCTAAGTTAGCTTCAATGGCTCGTTAGTAACATCATTAAGCTTTGCCAAGCTGGAAATTATTAACCATGTATTTACATGTTCATGGTTTAACAGTATTGTTGATCTTCTGTCTATCCTTCCAGTCAGGGTTTTTTTTAATTTTGTTTCTATCTACATTGGAGCCTGATGCTATCACGTTAGCTCCGTAGCTAAAGAGCTTCAACGATGTATTGTCGTGGAGATAAAAGTCACTGTGAATGTCCATTTTGCGTTCTCGACTGTCATTTTCAAGAGGATATAGTATCCGAGGTGGTTTGAAATACAAATCCGTGATCCACAATAGAAAAAGGAGAGAGTGTGGAATCCAATGAGACCTTGTACCTAAGTTACGGTCAGAGCGAAAAAAGATACACTGCACTGTACTCTAGTCATTCACTCTCATGTTCCTCATCCACAAATCTTTCATCCTCGCTCAAATTAATGGGGTAATCGTCGCTTTCTCGGTCCGAATCTCTCTCGCTCCATTGTAAACAACGGGGAATTGTGAGGAGTCCTACCTCCTGTGACGTCACGCTACTTCCGGTATAGGCAAGGCTTTTTTTTAATCAGCGACCAAAAGTTGCAAACTTTATCGTCGTTTTTCTATACTAAATCCTTTCAGCAAAAATATGGCAATATCGCGAAATGATCAAGTATGACGCATAGAATGGATCTGCTATTCCCGTTTAAATAAAAACAATTCATTTCAGTAGGCCTTTAAAGTTAACTGGTCCTGAAGGTACCTTGCATGATAAACATGTACTTTGAAATAGGCATGTACCTTGGTGTTAGATACATACACTTTGATATAGGCATGTACCTTGGTGTTACACACATGTACTTTGATATAGGCATGTACCTTGGTGTTACACACATGTACTTTGATATAGGCATGTACCAGATAAATGTTTTTACACCATTTCCTTGCTGTTTACAAAACTGGAACTATTTTGCATGTATGTTGGTGTGGAAGATACAACAAAAGGAAAAGGGGATGGAGTCAGAGGTCACCAGCACATGGAGGAGATCAGCCTTTACCACTGTTTCAAGTGACATAATAAAGGGTTTACACGTCACCTTCGACCAACAAACAGAGCTTAGTCACAGGTCTCAGGAACACACCGATGCTGGTCCTCAACCGGGCCTGTCGAACCCGTCCTTGGTTGTCGTTAATCACGTCGCTCACACGGCCCATCGTCCATGAATTTTGTGGGGACGAGTCATTCACAATAAGGACAATATCATCTTTGCTGATATTCCTCTGGGGTTGGAACCACTTTACCCTCCTTTGTAAGTCTGGCAAATGTTCTTTGGTCCAGCGTCGCCAAAACAAGTCTGCCAAATACTGGACTCGGCGCCATCTACGTCGGGAGTACAGGTCATTACTGTCAAATCATCCAGGTGGTGATGTTTTGGCTTTTATCAGCAATAGATGCTTGGGAGTTAAGGCTTCCACGTCATTTGGGTCAGTAGGGACGCTTGAGATGGGGCGGCTGTTGATAATTGCCTTAACTTCACACAACAAAGTACGTCGTCCTTCTTCATCAACCGTTTGTTGTCTCCCAATGAAACTGAGAACCTTCTTTATTGTCCGTATTTGCCTCTCCCATACGCCTCCAAAATGTGAAGCAGCAGGGGGGTTAAATATCCATGTGATGCCTTTCTCCAACACGGTACTTTGGTTCTTTGCGTTATCCAAAGCACTCACAAAGTGTTTCCCATTATCAGAATGCATCAACTGGACTTGCCCTCTTCTTGCTATGAACCTCTGCAGCGCGTGACTGCATGAGTCCGTGTCCAAAGAACTTGCCACTTCCATGTGTACGGCTCTTATCGTCAAGCAAGTAAAAATGACTCCATACCTCTTCACTATGGTCCTGCCCCTTTTGATTTCAAATGGACCAAAATAGTCCACAGAGGCGCATCTGGCTCGAGTCTTTGACTGGGGAGGTCTGCCATTGTTTGCCTTTCTGGTTTTCTGTGCTGACGTCTGCAAGTTACACATTGTGACAGAATTATTCTGACAGCTGCGTGGGACTTCAATATCTAGTACTTCTGCCGTACCTTTGACAAGACATGATTCCTGCCACTGAGTCCAAGTTTTTCGGGAACATATTGAAGGATAAGTAAGGTGATATGCAGATCTTTGACAGGATGTTTTGATTCCTCTTGCGTTGTTGACCTGTTTATCCTGCCACCCACTCTTAAGACCAAGGCCACTGGCCTTGACAATATCTCCTCCAGATTCCTCAGGGACTCTGCCACCACCATTGCCCCAATCATCACACATAATAAACCTCTCACTTAAACAAGGCCAAGTACCAAAAGATTTCAAGATAAGAGTAACTCCCCTTTTTAAAAAAGGAAGCAAATTAGAACCTGGTAACTACCGACCTGTTTCTATTCTCAGTTCCATTTTGAAAGTAATGGAAAGAATAGTTTATGAACAAGTCGATAGATACCTTGCCACTAAAGAACTCATGTACAAATTCCAATCCGGCTTCAGAACAAAGCACTCCACTGACACATGCCTTCTCTATCTGAGCGACCACATCAAACATGAGGTGGACGCGGGCAAATACTGCGGCATGGTCATGCTGGACCTTCAGAAGGTCTTTGACACCGTTAACCACGCTATACTGTTGGATAAGCTCAGAGCAATCGGATTTGATAAAACCTCATCGAGCTGGATGCAATCTTATTTGGAGGGGAGGAAACAGGTGGTAGAGGTGAACAGCACCCTGCCCCCCCCCCCCCCCCCTCAGTAAACTGTGGAGTCCCCCAAGGCAGTATATTAGGGCCTTTACTGTTCCTAATATACGTTAATGACATGTCATCAGCATGCGACTGTGAATTGTTCCTGTTTGCGGATGACTCGGCCCTGCTGGTATCAGACAGGGACAAGTCACAGGTGGAAAAAATCCTCAGTGCTGAACTCCTTAGTATTTGCACCTGGCTCACTGACAACAAGCTATCCATACACTTAGGTAAAGCGGAATCCATCCTATTTGGGTCCCAAATCAACTTTAAGAAAGTCAGTGACTTCACTATTAAAGTGGGTGACATTGTTATCACCAGGAAAGATGAGGTCACTTACCTAAGTTCCATTCTAGAGGCTAATCTTTCCTGTGATAAAATGGCAACGAAGGTAATCAAAAAGGTCAACCAACGAACAAGATTTCTCTACAGAATCTCCTCTCTGGTCAACAAAAGCACCATGAAGATTCTAGCGGGAACTCTCATTCAACCCTTTTTCGACTACGCATGCACCTCCTGGTACCCCATCACCTCCAAAAGCCTCAAATATAAACTCCAAACATCCCAGAACAAGCTAGTCAGGTTACTTCTAGACCTCCACTCCAGATCCCACCTCACTCCTACCCACTTCTCCAAAGTGGGCTGGCTCAGGGTGGAGGACAGAGTAAAACAACTTGCACTGAGCTTAGTCTATAAAATCCGCTACACCTCCCTGATACCGAAGTACATGTCAAACTACTTCCTTAACGTAAATGACCGCCATAACCACAACACCAGGGGGAGCTCAACAAACCACGTTAAACCCAGATTCCGATCTAACAAGGTCTTAACTCATTCTCCTTCTATGCCACATCAATATGGAATGCACTCCCAACAGGTGTGAAAGAAAGTGAATCTCTATCCTCCTTCAAAACCTCACTAAAAGAACACCTCCAAGCAGCAAAACCCTAGCCTAACACCCTCCCCCCACCACATACCACCTCCCCGGAATTGTAAATAATCAAATGTATATACTTGTTCTTATGCTTTCTGAGCTCACTAATGTTCACTGCTCGCTGTACATATCCTACCAAGTCAGACCTACACTGTTACAATGTCCTTTTTTCAGATGGTATAATTGTTGATGACTGAAGTATGCTGATATCAACCCAACCTAACTGGTTGCTTGTTTCTCTCGCGAGATCTGACAATTGACAGGTTGACAACATCCAAACAAACCAAGTCATCTCCAATACATCTCAACATTACACACATCCTCCAGGCTGAGTTAGTCTAGATAAAGAAGTAACCTGGAAAGTACGTGTAAGTCATATAAAGAAAACATTTAAAAAATTGACTATTATAATAAATAGAATAAAATACATACCCACAGATATTAACTACATTTATTGTACCCAACTTTAGTTGAAGCATACATTGTTTATTGCATAAAGGTCTGGGGACATACATATAAAACAATCACACAACAATATTCATATTACACAAGAGAGTAATAAAGATAATTAATAGAATGGATTATAGAGACCCAACAAATGATTCAAAAAGTCACACATTTTAAAAGTAAATGATCTTGTATAAAACACAACTGCTCAAATGATGTATAAAGTAAATATTAATATGCTTCCAGAAGTGGTCCAGAAGATGTTTCAGATGTGAACCAGTAAATATGAACTAAGAGGGATTTATGTGTACTAAAAAGCAAAGGTATGAACACATACAAAACAAATATGTATATATTATAAAGGAGTACATCTATGGAATCATCTACAATTAGAAAATAAAATATGTAACCCTTCATTATTTCAAAAAACATATATAAAACACTATTATGAATAAGTATAGAAGTGAACTATGAATATCTACACATAAAATGTTTATTGTATGTAACATATTTTATGTAGTGTTTATTCTCACCTTTTCAGTCAAATTGTTCTGTTCATTTTAAAGTACACAAATGTGTATATTAACTCATGTACTTGACTGAAATAAAAGCACTAATCTGAAGTGTCTAATCTATAAATGTTAGAATCATATTAACAAGATTGTGTTACACACACAACAATGATGTCACACATGTTATATGTGCTGATGTTGTTAGAAAGTTGATTTTAAAGGCCTACTGAAAGCCACTACTAGCGACCACGCAGTCTGATAGTTTATATATCAATGATGAAATCTTAACATTATAACACATGCCAATACGGCCGGGTTAACTTATAAAGTGACATTTTAAATTTGCCGCTAAACTTCCGGTTCGAAACGCCTCTGAGGATGACGTATGCGCGTGACGTAGCCCGGGGAACACGGGTATGCCTTCCCCATTGAATACAATACAAAAAAGCTCTGTTTTCATTTCATAATTCCACAGTATTCTGGACATCTGTGTTCGTGAATCTGTTGCAACTATGTTCATTGCATTATGGAGAAAGAAGCTGAGCAAGCAAAGAACGGACGTATTTTTCGAACGAAGGCAGCAACAACAGTACACAGCCAGCGCGTCTTTGTTTACATTCCCGAAAGATGCAGTCAAGATGGAAGAACTCGGATAACAGAGACTCTAACCAGAAGGACTTTTGACTTCGATACACAGACGCCTGTAGAGAACTGGGACAACACAGACTCTTACCAGGATTACTTTGATTTGGATGACAAAGACGCAGACGTGCTACTGTGAGTATGCAGCTTTGGCTTCTAAACATTTGATCGCTTGACCGTATGTGCGCAACTTTTTTTTTGCGTATGTACGTAACTTTTTTAAAATATATAAGCTTTATGAACCTTGGGTTAGGTGAACGGTCTTTTGGGCTGAGTGATTGTGTGTGTTGATCAGGTGTTTGAATTGTATTGGCGTGTTCTATGGAGCTAGGAGCTAGCAGAGGAGCTAGGAGCTAGCATAACAAACACGTAGGTGTTTTTATGCAGGATTAATTTGTGGCATATTAAATATAAGCCTTGTTGTGTTGTGGCTAATAGAGTATATATATGTCTTGTGTTTATTTACTGTTGTAGTCATTCCCAGCTGAATATCAGGTCACCCCCGGCTCTCACAGCATCTTCCCTATCTGAATAGCTTCAACTCCCCACTAGTCCTTCACTTGCACTTTACTCATCCACAAATCTTTCATCCTCGCTCAAATTAATGGGGAAATTGTCGCTTTGTCGGTCCGAATCTCTCTCACTTCATGCGGCCATCATTGTAAACAATAGGGAACTTTGCGTATATGTTCAACTGACTACGTCACGCTACTTCCGGTAGGGGCAAGCCTTTTTTTATCAGATACCAAAAGTTGCGATCTTTATCGTCGTTGTTCTATACTAAATCCTTTCAGCAAAAATATGGCAATATCGCGAAATGATCAAGTATGACACATAGAATAGATCTGCTATCCCCGTTTAAATAAAAAAAATTCATTTCAGTAGGCCTTTAAGAGGCACAGATTTTACGGGTCCCCCATGAGGTGCCAGGGGGCCCTAAGGACAATATTCTGCTTTGAAAATATCTATAAAATAAAAATATTTTTGGCAAGAAATTAACAAAATACTACACGTTATTTTGTGGCAATTACAAAAGAATGTCCAGTATAATTCTCAGGGCATTCAATCAATCACAACTGGACTGTTAAACTAAACATATATACATAAATATACAGTATATATATATATATATATATATATATACATACCCCGCCTTCCACCCGATTGTAGCTGAGATAGGCTCCAGCACCCCCCGCGACTCCGAAAAGGATAAGCTGTAGAAAATGGATGGATGGATATATATACATGCATATATACATTCACGATCAAAAGTTTACATACACTTGTAAAGAACATGATGTCATGGCTGTCTTGAGTTTCCAATCATTTCTACAATTCTTATTTTTTTGTGATGTAGTGATTGGAGCACATACTTGTTGGTCACTAAAAACATTCATGAAGTTTGCTTCTTTTATGAATTTATTATTGGTCTACTGAAAATGTGAGCAAATGTGCTGGGTCAAAAGTATACATACAGCAATGTTAATATTTGCTTACATGTCCCTTGGCAAGTTTCACTGCAATAAGGCGCTTTTGGTAGCCATCCACCAGCTTCTGCTTGAATTTCTGACCCCTCCTCTTGACAAAATTGGTGCAGTTCAGCTAAATGTGTTGGTTTTCTGACATGGACTTGTTTCTTCAGCATTGTCCACACGACTTTGGGAATTTCCCGACGGTAAGTGGTACGTAAATGGTTTCAATTACAGCAAATTGTCATTTATGAATACATTTTAGGCAACACAAAGTCAGGCACATGCGCACTAGCGTTGTTTGGCTTGATAATCATGGCGGAAAAGCTACACGGACTTTGCTACGGTGATTTGCCCTCGGAGTAAACGGAGCCAAGCGCTTGGGTTAATGTAATTTTCCCTCGCTTCCCGCCGTGCGTTTAAGAGCGCACTGCTGTGTTTAGATGGAGACAGGTGTGGACAATATTGGAGACACTTCAATCAATCAATCAATCAATGTTTATTTATATAGCCCTAAATCACAAGTGTCTCAAAGGGCTGTACAAGCCACAACGACATCCTGGGTACAGAGCCCACATACGAGCCCACTTGTCCCCACACTAAAAGTATACAGCGAAGGAAAAAACTATTTGATGTTGCTTTTATTTTCTCAATACATTGTCCATCAGCTGCTGTGACTGAGAGTTAATGAGGTGAGGAAACATGCAGCAGGTGATGTGTCGGGAACGTTGTCGCAACTTGTTTATAAAGTAATTTTTTTTTTTTTACTGGGATGTTCACTTCTCCTTTATTTAACTGCAAACTGTATCAGTGTTCAATTAACATCAATACTAGCTCAAATGTTTTGTCATCTCATTGAATTGAACGCTGGCTGTGAAGATTGTGTATTCGACGTGAGAGGTGTCACTAGTCTTTATTTTTGTTGGCCAAACTGTTGCACTGAACTACAAGGAGGCGTTGTTGGAGAAGAACAAAGCTTGTTTATTAGACTTCATCTTCATTAGCCAAACTGCTTTGAGTTTTATATTAATATCAAAAAGTAAACACCATGATTTAATTGTGTTTTTTTCATGTCACAAAGGTGTTATATGTTTGACATGACATATTTCTGCTCAAACTCTTAATGGATCTGTCCCGATACAGCATCAATATATATATATACATATGTATATATATATATATATATATATATATATATATATATATATATATATATATATATATATATATATATATATATATATATATATATATATATATATATATATATATATATATATATATATATATATATATATATATATATATATATATATATATATACATATATGCATGGATGCTTTGGAGCCCCTGCCTCGAAAGAAAATAATGTTTGTTTATAATAATGTTTATTGTTTGTATATCCTGTAATCATGTTTATTGTGTGTATGTCCTACAATAATGTTTGTGTGTATGTCCTATAATAATGTTTGTGTGTATGTTGTTCTGCCCTCACTATATGTGTTGAGGTTGTACAGCTTGGCAGACAGCTAACAACCAATCCAGGACGTTCTCATAAAGTTCCAAAGCAGATGAATCCATTTAGGCTCTTTATTGTTGTTGATCTTGCTTTGTCTTGCACTGGACTTTTATTTTTTATTGTAAAAAGACTTATCTTTTCCAAGGCTTGTAAGAGCTAACACAACTTGTCTGACTCTCATTGTCTCATAAACTGGACTAACGTCGTAAACCGGAAGTGCCAAAACTAATGACGCGCAGCATTTCCCATCGCCACAAGGTGTCAGTAATAGTCCTCAATCAAACGGGCACAACACTCCCCACCTGGTATAATGTTTTATACCACTATACAGTCTCTTTACGAAGGAGCAACACGACCTCTGATACAGGTCTAGTGTAGATTCTTGGAGTACCTTGTCGGATGATCTTGACGTCTACTTTTCTTACTTTGTTGTCATAGCTGTTGATAGACTTGACGATGAGTCCAGTGGGCCATTCATTTCTTCTCACCTGGCCGTCTTTCAGTAGTACTAGGTCTCCAACTTGCAGGTTAGGCCTTTCTGCACACCATTTTCTCCTAGGTTGTATGGTTGACAGGTATTCTTGTTTCCATCGCTTCCAGAATCTATCAGAGAGAAGTTGGACTTGCCGCCATTGTCTTGAGTGGATGTCTTTCACATTGAAGTCTCCTGGCGGTGCAGATATGACGCCTCTCTTCTGCGTATGATAAAGGGATGAACGACGCTTTGATGCTTGCTCCCGATTGTTTGAGAGGTGGCGATGAGGTGATCGAAAGGGTAACGGGGCAACCCAAGTGTTTGACTCATCTTTGTATACTTCTCTGTTCATAATGTCAAGGAATGCTTGACCATCAGGAGACAAACCTGGTTTATCATCATTCTTAGCTTTTTCAAAAACTTGGCTGCCGAGGTCGTCCATCTGCTCCAGATGTTTGGGGGGTTGCAGACCATGGCACGGATTAGGGCTGCTGAACTTTTCACTGACAGAACATGGACTTAGAAATGTTTCTATTAGTCCTGAAGACGTTGATGTTTGCTGGCTTATGAGCTCCTCCAAGACATACTTCCCCGACTATGACCCACCCTAGGTCAAGACTTTGTGCATAAGGTGCCTCGTCAGGTCCATTGTACTGCTCCCTTACTTTATGCACTTGGATGATATCTCTTCCGAGTAAAAGCAAAATTGCTGCATTGGGGTCAACTGTTGATATCTTTCCTGCCAGTGGAGCTAGATGAGGATGATGCTGAATAATCTCTGGTGATGGGATCGCCGATCTGTCATCGGGCATCATGTCCCATTCTATAAGTGTGGGGAGAGGTACTGTGGTTTGCATGTCCAATGACTCTATAATGAAGTTGCATGCACGTCTTCCTGCTGTCTCCATTACTCCAGAACATGTCCTCAGTGTGCATGGTGCTGAATCTGATTTGATGCCGAAGAGATTGAAGAAATCTGTTTTAGCTAGGGATCGGTTACTTTGCTCATCAAGGACTGCAAACATTTTGACAGCCTTCTCTCTTTGGCCAGCAGGGTATGCTCTGACTAAACACATTTTGGAACAGGATTTTGGAGTCACTGAATTGCCATAGATCTCAGTACACTTTGATGTCACTGATGGGATGAGATCTTCATTATTCTCCCCGCCTTGATCTTCCTTCACTGGGGAGTTCTCTGTTGTTGGTGGTGGACCAGGGTGAAGCGCTGTTATGTGCCTAGTGCTGTCACGCTCTTTACATTGCACGGCTTTTTCACAATCCTTCGCCATGTGTCTCGTAGATGCGCAACATCGATAACGGATGTGTTGCTCTTTCAGATAAGCCTTTCTTTCTTCGAGTGGTTTGTTTCGGAAGCCACGGCATTTACGTAGAGGGTGAGGCTTATTGTGGATGGGACATATTTTATCTGGGTCTTCAGATTTATTTTCTTGGAAGTTGTACTTAGCTTCAAGTACTGTCGCCACTTCAGTTTTCTTTACGGACACTGGTGTCCTGTAATTCGGTTGAAGTCGTTCTTGTCTAGCATTAGTTACGCTACCACTGGTGACACATGCAAAGCTGGGATCATTGCGGATCCTAGCTTCTTCCATAATGAAGTTCACAAAGAAGTGAAATGGTGGATAAGCCACCTTTTTGTCCCTTTTGTATGCTGAGCCTGCACTAACCCATTTTTCTTGGAGACGATATGGTAGCTTGATCAGGATGGGACTAATGCCATGAGCTGTGTCAAGATGAAGAAGACCGGGTAAGAGTTCATTTGACTTTGCTGCGTCCAACTCAAGAAGAAGGTCCCCGAACTCTCTCAGTCTTTGGTTGTCTGTGTTTGAGATATTTGGGAAGTTCTCAAGTTTTTTAAGTAAAGCATGCTCAATTATTTCAGGTGCACCGTTTGACTCCTCTAGCCTCTGCCACACCATTTCGAACCCAGCTTCTGCATTATGTATGTACACAACTCTTAATCTCTTAGCTTGTTCTGCTGATTGAGGTCCAAGCCATTTAGCCAGCATATCCAATTCCTGGCGTGCACTGAGATCTAGGTCCCTTGTGGAGCCCATGAATGATGCCTTCCAGGCACAGTAATTTTGTGGTTGGTCATCAAACTTGAGAAGACCAGAGCTAACCATCTCTTTACGCATTAGGTATTTAGCCAGGTCTGATGCACCCCGATTGTCGAAGGAAGTTGCTCCTCGTGCGGAAAAGTGACGAGGCTGGGTATGGTGGAATGATTTTTGATATGAAGAATCTATCCTTTGAGTTGCATCATTCCTTGTGAAGGTGTCTTTTGATGGACTTGCAGTAATACGAAGCGGTGGAGTCCCCACGTCTCCCCGATGTGGTTGTTTGTGGTGCTGGACAGGTAGGTAATTGGGCACATGGTACTTTACATTATCCATCTCTTGTTTATTAGCCGTTGTGTTGACCTTAACATCTTCATCATTGTCCATTGTCTGCTGGCGCGCTGAGGAAGAGGTCAGTCAGTATTGGCTGATTTCAAGAATGGAGTGAGTGTTGGCCATGAGATGCCTCTGACAGTTGCTCCACAAACTCTTTAGTGCGTTCTACTGGGCTTAGTACTGGCATATTAAATTCAAATTGGCTTCTTTGGATATCACTTTCTTCTTGAGCTGATACGTCTAAAACATGTGCTTCAGCTGCTGCTGCTTCAGCGGCTTTTGCTGATTTTAACAGGAGCAGATTAGCTTGTATTTCCGCTTGCTGTTTTAGCATTTCTGCTTCTTTTTGTGCAAAGGAAAGTTTAAAGGCCTACTGAAGTGAATTTTTTTTATTTAAACGGGGATAGCAGATCCATTCTATGTGTCATACTTGATCATTTCGCGATATTGCCATATTTTTGCTGATAGGATTTAGTAGAGAACATCGACGATAAAGTTCGCAACTTTTGCTCGCTGATAAAAAAAAGCCTTGCCTGTACCGGAAGTAGCGTGACGTCACCAGAGGTTTACAATGCAGCGAGAGAGATTCGGACCGAGAAAGCGACGATTACCCCATTAATTTGAGCGAGGATGAAAGATTTGTGGATGAGGAAAGTGAGAGTGAAGGACTACGGTGCAATGCAGGGTGTATCTTTTTTCGCTCTGACCGTAACTTAGGTACAAGGGTTCATTGGATTCCACACTTTCTCCTTTTTCTATTGTGGATCACGGATTTGTATTTTAAACCACCTCGGATACTATATCCTCTTGAAAATGAGAGTCGAGAACGCGAAATGGACATTCACAGTGACTTTTATCTCCACGACAATACATCGGTGAAACATTTTAGCTACAGAGCGAACGTGATAGCATTGGGCTTAACTGCAGATAGAAACAAAATAAATAAATCACTGACTGGAAGGATAGACAGAAAATCAACAATACTATTAAACCATGTACATGTAAATACACGGTTAATGCTTTCCAGCTTGGCGAAGCTTAAAAATGCTGTTGCTAACGACGCCATTGAAGCTAACTTAGCAACGGGACCTCACAGAGCTATGATAAAAACATTAGCGCTCCACCTACACCAGCCAGCCCTCATCTGCACATCAACACCCGTGCTCACCTGCGTTCCAGCGATCGACGGAAGGACGAAGGACTTCACCCGATCATCCGTGCGGTCGGCGGCTAGAGCGAACTTGCTAGCGTCGGCTAGCGCGTCTGCTATCCAACAAAGTCTTCCTGGTTGTGTTGCTGTAGTCCGCCGCTAATACACCGATCCCACCTACAACTTTCTTCTTTGCAGTCTCTATTGTTCATTAAACAAATTGCAAAAGATTCACCAACACAGATGTCCAGAATACTGTGGAATTATGAAATGAAAACAGAGCGGTTTTGTATTGGATTCAATGGGCTCCGAATACTTTTGTTTAACTAGTCACGTCACGCGCATACGTCATCATACATAGACGTTTTCAACCGGAAGTTTAGCGGGAAATTTAAAACTGCACTTTATAAGTTAACCCGGCCGTATTGGCATGTGTTGCAATGTTAAGATTTCATCATTGATATATAAACTATCAGACTGCGTGGTCGGTAGTAGTGGCTTTCAGTAGGCCTTTAACACGTGCACTTTCTGCTTTAGCACGTGCTTTTGCAGCAGCAACGCTCACTGACGTCATCCGACTTGAGTGAGATGAATGTGACGATCTTGAACTTCTTTCATGTTCGCTTACGTCTTCTTTTGAATGCTCCATGGTGTGCTGTTTACCACTGGATGTTGAAGAGAATGCTGCGTTATGTCTCTGTGAAGCCCGCTGGGCTTTTAGTCTTTTTACCGCTCTGCCCTCACTATATGTGATGAGGTTGTACAGCTTGGCAGACAGCTAACAACCAATCCAGGACGTTCTAATAAAGTCCCAAAGCAGATGAATCCATTTAGGCTCTTTATTGTTGTTGATCTTGCTTTGTCTTGCACTGGACTTTTATTTTTTTTTGTAAAAAGACTTATCTTTTCCAAGGCTTGTAAGAGCTAACACAACTTGTCTGACTCTCATTGTCTCATAAACTGGACTAACGTCGTAAACCGGAAGTGTCCAAACTAATGTCATTAGTTTGGGCACTTCCAGTTTACTATGTTAGTCCAGTTCATAAACAATGAGAAGTAGACAAGTTGTGTTAACTCCTATGTCCTATAATCATGTTTATTGTGTGTATGTCCTATAATCATGTTTATTGTGTGTATGTCCTATAATCATGTTCACCTATAAAAACACCATAGTTAAAGGTCAGTTATTTTCATGTTGCTGCTGACATTTAAACGTGTCCTCTTAAACCAGCGCACTTTATTTCAATGTTGGTTTTTTTTAAATTGGAGATTTAATTGGACTTTTCTTATATTAGTTTCAAGGCTTTTAATTTTTTTCTTGTCTCAAAACCCCTCTTAGGTTGGGATCCTATAATACAAAACCTACTTTTCTTTCTTGTTGGTACCTGTTTTTGTGTATTTGGATTCAGGAATGATCTTTTATTTTTTAGAATGCTTTTTGATCCGAAACGATGCAGTTAGTTGAAAATTCAGTACATAAAAATTCAGTTAAAAAAAATGCAGCGTTGAAAAATGTGCTGCTTCAAAAAGCAAGACTCACTTCCGTTAAAAGACTAAAACCATGGAGTCTGTCTCAGAAGCAGCCAATGAGGTGTCAAGTTTGAAGTCACGTGACACGGGTCTTTCAAAACAGCACAAAAAAGGAAATTAAATTTGCTACCTGGGGATAATACAACATAATTAACATTTAAATGCTGCCTGCTGGATGTTTTCAAACTATAGAAATGATTCCAATGGTTAAAATCTGCACTTTTGAGTGACATACGAGTTAGTAGGTGTCATGACATGCAGTTCAAGTGACTGTGGTACACAATGTGACCAGCAGATGGTGCTGGATAATGATGTTCAAGTAAACGTAAGGAAGAAGACACAAGCGCTGTTTCAACCCTCTGCGCATCCACTCGGCGCAGACGTGATCCCGTGTACAAATATCGCGACATGCTAATTTAGCCGCTATCAAAACAACTAGCCCGTCACTGCTGATTTCATTTCAACAATTAAAAATAGGAACTTGATAGTAAATAAAGCCACGTTTCCACTGCTGGATGCTGTGTTCAATCGTGTCCATGATGTTTTAACGTTTAGGGGACGTGCTGTCATGAAATAAATAAAACATATTCCGGTGGTGGTGGTCAATGTCACTACTCCATAGGTACCGGAAGACTACGTCACTTCCTGGACTTACAATTGTTTTTACAAAGGTGCTTTTGAAACGTCACATTCTGTGATATTTGAATATTTTATTAATGTTTTGTATAAAAACTAGCTTACATAGGAGTAAAAGGGAACAAAATATAAACATGAACAAGGGGTCGATTTTAAAAAATCAGGGAGTATTATGGCCACAATTTCATTCACTTTCAATCTTCTGTCATTGCAATGAATGACGTAAGGGGGCGCCACTGACTCACATCATGTGATTTATTTTTTAAATGTTGATTTTTTTTTTTTTAACAATCTACTTACTTATTTTTAAAAGATCAGTATGTCATCTTTTATGTGACATTGTTATTCAAGTAAAGATGACAAAAAAGAAAACTATGGTAGTGACAACATGCAGGAACATAACTGACGTAAAACAAGTAAAAAGGAAGTGACGTTGTCTTTGTGCACGCGTGCATTGATCAAGTCTTCCTGAACCGATCGTGCAGGGATTCTAAAACTGTGGTACGTGTACCACTAGTGGTACGCAGGCATCACCTAGTGGTACGCCAAATATCATTTCATTATTTAAGTACAGTGTTTTATTTTCCTACATGCAAACACAGTGTTACTGTTCAAACTGTGTGTAATGTTACAGTAACTAAAAATATTAAATATGCTTGTTAAATAACGTTGGTATGGTATGGTATAACGTGTCTTCCTTGTTTTTAATGAATAATTAAGGCCTACTATGCTACGGTATTTTAATGCTGTTCATGATGGTGGTACTTGGAAATCCAAGTATTTTCTGAGGTGGTACTTGGTGAAAAAAGTTCGACATAGTGACATTGTAAACTACATTGGCAGACACCATTTTGTTATACCCAAATGGCGTCCGCTAATACATCGCGCTTCCAACGAGATCCCGTTTCCCCCCCGAGTTAGAAAGTTCCAGAACTGTTCACGTTATACCATCTCATCTCATTGTGGATCATGTGAATGTTTGAAGTGGAACTAAATGTGATCTCTGAAAGGGGTACACATTATTTCCAAAGCAGGGCCCCCATCCACATATACAATACTAGTACATATCTGATGAAAAACAACATTATTTTTGTTATTTTAATCATAAGTGTGCCAAATCACCTATATTTGAACATTATCTAATGGAAATGACTGCTGTCTGATAATCACATTAATAACACAATAACAATCATGTGTCTGAGTACACCTATTAATCAAAATTAGTCTAACACGTCATGTTCACGATGGAATATAAAGTTAATAAACATGTGAGAGTAAGACGTAAACAAACCTGTTCTGTGTAACACAACTTGAGGTTTCTTGAAAACAGCCTCCAGTAGTTGACGTAGTCTCTTGTTTTCTTCTTTTGTCCGAGAAAGTTCCTCCTCGTACTCTGCTATCGTTCTTTCGCACATTTTCACACAATCACAACACTTTACACTCACACTTGATCTTAACTAAGCGATGTGTTGATCGAATCCGCGTCTCTTTGTTAGCAGCTAACAAGCTAAGCTAACTAGCATGCTAAGCTAACTAGCGCGCTAAAACAACTAACAAGCTAAGCTAACTAGCATGTTAAGCTAACTAGCGCACTAGAACAACTAGCAAGCTAAACGGGCCTAATAATCTCCAAAGTTGACTGAGACGAGTGGAGTTTATCCTGACACGGAGGATGAATAAAGTGTAGTTAGTAGCGATGTGAGGAGATGTGCCGAGGCTTAGAAGCGTGTGTGGAGTAAAGGAGGACTTTGCTGCAAAGCGCATATCCTCCACGCATGCGTCACTTAGGGGCGGGGCCAACGTGTCATAGTGATGGGCAAGTCATGAACGATTCATTCTAAATGTATGTTTTCAATGTGCCCACACAAAACATGGCAACAAATGATCTTTCAAGTATATAAACTGTATTCGACTTTCAATCAGAAAAGTATGAAAATAATTAACTAGTGCTGTTTTTAATGCACTTATCGAATTTACTGTATAAGCTGTTCAAGCTAATAGCATTGTTCTTTACTTAAAAAACAACAACTTGACAATAGTTATTGTATGCACTATGGCGTAAAATGCAATTGGTGTATTTTTCTGTGAGTGTTTGGAGTTATTACAGGGACCTCAGCTACCATTATACTTTAAAATGCTAATTGCTTCTCCTCATAAAATGTAGCCTGAGTGTTGGATATTCTAATATTTTTTCAGGGCTGTTTGGCTCGACTGTAATGTGTGCACTAAACACATGGACTGATACATTCTTGCATTTGCACTACAAGCTACATTATTGCATTCTCCTTATATTGACTCCTACTAGTCATGCTGCATCCTTTCAGTTATATTGAATGTATATGGAACTGTATGTCTGTATGGAAATGTTAATGTTTATTACTATGCTGGAGTGTAATTATGTTTTATTTGTCATCCAGAGTGTGTGTGCTCCTTTAAGAATGGCAGTATGTGAGGTGAGTGACTGAGTAAGTGAGTGGGCAAGTGAGGTGAGGGAGTGGAAGCAGTTAATGTGCAGGAGCGTTAGTAGCTTAGTGGATGTCCGGTTGGCTTTGTGGAAAACATAAATAAAGTGACAGAGTTGCAACAAATCGACAACTGTTGGGTCGTCATTCCGACCCAACAGCTGAACTGTAGGACCCACTGCCGGGTAAAGTGGAGGGTGTTACCCCCGACGATACATCGGCCCTGGAGGGAATGTCTCCCCTGCGCTCCTCGACCACTGTCTGGGAGCTGACAATCAGGAAAGGTGTACAATTCTGCATTCGAGAGAACACAACCATTGCAGCCCATCCATCCATTCATCCATTTTCTTCTGCTTATCCGAGGTCGGGTCGCGGGGGCAGCAGCCTAAGCAGAGAAGCCCAGACTTCCCTCTCCCAGCCACCTCATCCAGCTCCTCCCGGGGGATCCCGAGGCGTTCCCAGGCCAGCCGGGAGACATAGTCTTCCCAAAGTGTCCTGGGTCTTCCCCGTGGCCTCCTGCCGGTCGGACGTGCCCGAAACACCTCCCTAGGGAGGCGTTCGGGTGGCATCCTGACCAGATGCCCAAACCACCTCATCTGTCTCCTCGATGTGGAGGAGCAGCGGCTTTACTTTGAGCTCCTCTCGGATGACAGAGCTTCTCACCCTATCTCTAAGGGAGAGCCCCACTCATTTCGGCCGCTTGTACCCGTGATCTTGTCCTTTCGGTCATAACCCAAAGCTCATGACCATAGGTGAGGATGGAAACGAAGATCGACCGGTAAATTGAGATCTTTGCCTTCTTCACCACAACGGATCGATACAGCGTCCACATTACTGAAGATGCCGCACCGATCCACCTGTTGATCTCACGATCCACTCTTCTCTCATTCGTGAACAAGACTCTTAAGTACTTAAACTCCTCCAAATGGGGCAAGATCTCCTCCCCAAATTGGAGATGGCACTTCACCCTTTCCCGGGCGAGAACCATGGACTCGAACTTGGAGGTGCTTATTCTCATCCCAGTCGCTTCACACTCGGCTGCGAACCGATCCAGTGAGAGCTGAAGATCCTGGCCAGAAGAAGCCATCAGAACCACATCATCTGCAGAAAGCAGAGACCTAATCCTGCAGCCACCAAACCGGATCCCCTCAACGCCTTGACTGCGCCTAGAACTTCTGTCCATAAAAGTTATGAACAGAATCGGTGACAAAGGGCAGTTTTGGCAGAGTCCAACCCTCACTAGATACAGGTCCAACTTACTGTCGGCAATGTGGACCAAGCTCTGACACTGATCATACAGGGAGCGGACCGCCAAAATCAGACGGTCCGATACCCCATACTCTCTGAGACCTCCCCACAGGACTTCCCGGGGAACATCATCTTGATGACAAGCAAAGTGTCTGTTGTATTACAATTTAATAATCTATTTAATAAGAAATGTTCAGAGAATTCTTTTTTTTTTTAGTATTTATTGGAGGCTTCAAAAGAAACAAGTTGTCCGTTTACAGGAGAGTGTCGGTGAGGCACACACATTTTATCTTAGCTCAGGAATGCATGGGGGAAGGGTTGGAGATAAGCGGGAAACTCTTAGCTAGGAAAAGTAAACACACTCTAAGTAAGGCGAGACATTAGTCTGAATATGATGCATCTAGCAAAGTGAGACAGGCAGAAGAAACAAAGCAATACAGCATAAACATGTCAGAAAAAATACTTGAAGAAGAATCTTTAAAGGCCTACTGAAAGCCACTACTAGCGACCACGCAGTCTGATAGTTTATATATCAATGATGAAATCTTAACATTGCAACACATGCCAATACGGCCGGGTTAACTTATAAAGTGCAATTTTAAATTTCCCGCTAAACTTCCCGTTGAAAAAGTCTTTGTATGATGACGTATGCGAGTGACGTCACTAGTTAAACGGAAGTATTCGGAGCCCATTGAATCCAACACAAAACAGCTCTGTTTTCATCTCATAATTCCACAGTATTCTGGACATCTGTGTTGGTGAATCTCTTGCAATTTGTTTAATGAACAATGGAGACTGCAAAGAAGAAAGTTGTAGGTGGGATCGGTGTATTAGCGGCGGACTACAGCAACACAACCAGGAGGACTTTGTTGGATAGCAGACGCGCTAGCCGGCGACCTCACCTTGACTTCCTACGTCTCCGGGCCGCCGACCGCATCGTCGATCGCTGGAACGCAGGTGAGCACGGGTGTTGATGAGCAGATGAGGGCTGGTTGGCGTAGGTGGAGCGCTAATGTTTTTATCATAGCTCTGTGAGGTCCCGTTGCTAAGTTAGCTTCAATGGCGTCGTTAGCAACAGCATTGTTAAGCTTCGCCAAGCTGGGCATTATTAACCGTGTAGTTACATGTCCATGGTTTAATAGTATTGTTGATCTTCTGTCTATCCTTCCAGTCAGGGGTTTATTTATTTTGTTTTTATCTGCATTTGAGCCCGATGCTATCACGTTAGCTCAGTAGCTAAAGAGCTTCACCGATGTATTGTCGTGGAGATAAAAGTCACTGTGAATGTCCGTTTCGCGTTCTCGACTCTCATTTTCAAGAGGATATAGTATCCGAGGTGGTTTAAAATACAAATCTGTGATCCACAATAGAAAAATGAGAAAGTGTGGAATCCAATGAGCCAGCTTGTACCTAAGTTACGGTCAGAGCGAAAAAAGATACGTCCTGCACTGCACTCTAGTCCTTCACTCTCACTTTCCTCATCCACAATTCTTTCATCCTCGCTCAAATTAATGGTGTTCTCGTCGCTTTCTCGGTCTGAATCTCTCTCGCTGCATTGTAAACAATGGTAAACTGTGAGGGTGGGGCGGACTAATCGACAGTCCTAGGAGAACTTTATTCAAAGTACTAGAACAAGACTGCAGTTCCTGTGAGGAGCCAGGTCAGATGTATACTTCCATTTGATGTCATCGACCCTTGTCTGAAAGTTGGACCTTGAAAATTGCTGTATGTCATCGTATCAAATAGGACACAGATGGTGCCATGTCTCTCTTACACAGTGTCAGTCAGTTTACAATTTTGGGGCCCTGTTGCTGACCAAAATACTGACCCCCCCACTTGGCCGTCAGTGGCCTGTCCGTTACAACTTCTTCACAACTCCCCAAGATAGGAGACACTCAGCATCCTTGGGAAGTCGACCCCAGGGGCTGGCCTATGTATGTTTATGTGGTGTTTTATGAGCCCTCACATTCAGTGGATGTCAGCATGATGGGACATTGTTTACCAGAGACTGGCTGGGTGAGGACACACAAGGCCGATGCAAAAGAGGAACAACATTCTTCCTACAAAACACCAATTCTGATGCACCATTAGATACTGAAGTGAACTAATTAACTCATATTATGTTTTGCTTATGGTGAAGGTTTATATTCACCTTGGAGAAAGCGAAGAACCAAGTTTAAGTAAATAGTAGTATTTCAGTTTGAGCACATAATAAGATAAGGCCCCTTAGTTTGACATTCGCAGGTGGGCTGGATCACTCCTCATAGGGAAGAGGCCCTAATTTGGACTTCGGAATGCAGAAGTGATAGCCCTATCCTTGAAGCCCTAACCTTGAGAAGAGACTACATGTCATATTTATTTCCCTTGAAGCAGAGACAAAAGTGTGTGTGTGTGTGTGTGTGTGTGTGTGTGTGTGTGTGTGTGTGTTTTGGAGGGGTACAAAGTAATTATAGTGGGGGCTGTGCCCTAGTCGAGCTTTATGCTTAGCAACACCCCTAGTGGGAGGTTCCAGTTTCTGGATCATCTGAGAGGTCACAGACATGTTCTCTTCTGGAGGAAGATGTAGGCTATTCTCGCCCTTTTCCAGCTAAAACGAAGAGGCATAGTACCTAAAAATAATAATAAATACCTTCCCTGTGATTGATAATATCTACATTCATCATTGCTGAAGGACTTGTGATGACACATCTAGTCCTTGGAGGTGAACTGGTAACGTCAACATGAAGGACTGAAATCGAGTCAAACAATATTTTCTGTCTTATCAAAACCACCACACTGAGAAATTACTTGCAAATGTTTATTCCTTCTTCAAAAGCACGTCCCACTTTTTACTTTCATCCTCATCTTTGTGTAAACTTCAAAATGAAAACAGGAGATTTGAGAGATTATACACAAAATCATTTTACAGAGGAGATCAAGCTTATGTTATTCCTTCATATTACTTACATTTCTTCCACAAAACTCACATTTGTATGCACATCTGTATAATGGATGATAATGAACCAAAGCTGCTACAATTGTTGATAACTAGATGACAAAATGTTCTACAATCAGGCGTTCGGTTGGTTGTAATTTCAAGTATAGTATCTGCTGGAATAGGAAATCACATGTTCTGTAGGACTGTGTAAGGCAAGCCAACAGCCAGTTCTTAGAAATAGTGGTCCATCTTTGTGGTTAGAAAATAAATCATAAAACACTATAAAACACATATGGCAAATAAAAACAGCGAAAATAAGTGCATTAAAAACCATACTTTTTCATTATTTTCATATATACCTGATTAAAAGTCAAATACGGTTGATATATTTGGAAATATCATTTGTTGCCATGTTTTTTGTGTGGGCACCATGAAAACATACATTTTGAACGGTTCGTTCATGACTTGCCCATCACTATGACTCTGTGGCCCCGCCCCTAAGTGACGCATGCGTGGAGGATATGCGCTTTGCAGCAAAGTCCTCCTTTACTCCACACACGCTTCTAAGCCTCGGCACATCTCCTCACATCGCTACTAACTACACTTTATTCATCCTCCGTGTCAGGATAAACTCCACTCGTCTCACTCAACTTTGGACATTATTAGGCCCGCTTAGCTTGCTAGTTGTTTTAGCGCGCTAGTTAGCTTAGCATGCTAGTTAGCTTAGCATGCTAGTTAGCTTAGCTTGTTAGCTGCTAACAAAGAGACGCGGATTTGATCAACACATCGCTTAGTTAAGATCAAGTGTGAGTGTAAAGTGTTGTGATTGTGTGAAAATGTGCGAAAGAAGATAGCAGAGTACAAAGAGGAACTTTCTCGGACAAAAGAAGAGAACAAAAGACTACGTCAACTATTGGAGGCTGTTTTCAAGAAACATCAAGTTGTGTTACACCGAACAGGTTTGTTTACTTCTTACTCTCACATGTTTACTAACTTAATATTTCATCATTAACATGAAAATGACGTGTTAGATTAATCTGGATTAATAGGTGTACTCAGACACATGATTGTTATTGTGTTATTAATGTGATTATCAGACAGCAGTCCTTTCTTCCATCCATCCATCTTCTTCTTATTATCCGAGGTTGGGTCGCGGGGGCAGCAGCCTAAGCAGGGAAACCCAAACTTCCCTCTCCCCAGCCACTTCGTCCAGCTCTCCCCCTTCCCCCCACACCTCCTCCCCCTTTTGTTTCTGAAAAAAGACACTTACAGAAGCATCCAAGTAAAAGGGCAGCAAAAGCGGAGGTGGAGGACAGGTCATGTTTGAGGTCAATGAAAGCCTTTTCAGCCTCTGTGGACCACTGGGGGGCGGCATTAGGGTTGCGGACCCCAAAGCGATATCGACTGACCCTTATAGCGATAGCGACCCTACTGGTGAAAGCCACAAAGTATGCTTACACATATTGACACAAATATAATAAAAACACTAACCTTATGACGGATGCTTTTACAATTGTTCGATGTAATCTTTCACAACACCTAGTGGCCACAATAATTCATTAAGTCAAGCTCATGGCGCAGAAAGTTAAACGATGCGGACACGTTTGATCAGATTTGTTGTATTAAAATGTCTTACAACTTTACCACCACGCTTGGCTTTATTGTGGCATGTTGTGCACTCCACCTCTTCATCTTTTTCGTTTTGTAGGGTAAAATAATCCCACACAGCTGACATTTTTACCGGTGACTTCCGCTCGCCTTTCGGAACCATGAACCGGCATCCGCTTCCGGTTAGGACGGTTAGGACACAGACCTGTGGATGTGTTGAAGGTGTGCTGGAAAATGCGGAACGGAAATTAGGGAGCAGCAGAAAAGTGGAATGTATTATTTAAATCGGTGCGTTGGAAAACACGGACCGGAATATTTTTAAAAACTGGATCTGGATTGGCATTTTCCCATGCCTTGCCGATACGCATTTTTTGGCAAATATCGGCATCCGATCCAAATAACGGATCGGGATATCCCTAATATATATATATGTATATATGTATATTAGGGGTGTAACGGTACGTGTATTTGTATCGAACCGTTTCGGTACGGGGGTTCCGGTTTGGTTCGAAGGTGTACCGAATGAATTTCCACACGGATATATTAAGTAGCGTAGCGCTCATTGTGTAAAACAGTGTTTTTCAACCTTTTTTGAGCCAAGGCACATTTTTTGGCGTTGAAAAAATGCGGAGGCACACCACCAGCAGAAATCATAAAAAACGAAACTCAGTTGACAGTAAAAAGTCGTTGTCGCAATTGTTGGATATGACTTTAAAGCATAACCAAGCATACATCACTATAGCTCTTGTCTCAAAGTAGGTGTACTGTCACCACCTGTCACATCACGCCGTGACTTATTTGGACTTTTTTGCTGTTTTCCTGTGTGTAGTGTTTTAGTTCTTGTCTTGCGCTCCTATTTTGGTGGCTTTTTCTCTTTTTTTTGGTATTTTCCTGCAGCAGTTTCATGTCTTCCTTTGAGCGATATTTCCCGCATCTACTTTGTTTTAGCAATCAAGAATATTTCAGTTGTTTTTATCCTTCTTTGTGTGGACATTGTTGATTGTCATGTCATGTTCGGATGTACATTGTGGGCGCCGTCTTTGCTCCACAGTAAGTCTTTGCTGTCGTCCAGCATTCTGTTTTTGTTTACTTTGTAGCCAGTTTCGTTCTGCATAGCGTTCCCTAAGTTTCACTGCCTTTTCTTAGGGGCACTCACCTGTTGTTTATTTTTGGTTTAAGCATTAGATCACTTTTTACCTGCACACTGCCTCCCGCTGTTTCCGACATCTACAAAGCAATTAGCTACCGGCTGCCACCTACTGATATGGAAGAGTATTACACGGTTACTCTGCCGAGCTCTAGACAGCACCGACACTCAACAACAACACATCATTTGCAGATTATAATTACCGGTTTGCAAAAAATATTTTTAACCCAAATAGGTGAAATGAGATAATCTCCCACGGCACACCAAACTGTATCTCACGGCACACTAGTGTGCCGCGGCACAGTGGTTGAAAAACACTGGTGTAAACAACGCACACTCAGGCACAACACAAGTTGTTCAACAGTCCGGGGGTCTCCCTTGTGCTATTTTAGGCTTCATAATGCGCCACACATTTTCAATGTCTGGACTACAGGCAGGCCAGTCTAGTACCCGCACTCTTTTACTATGAAGCCACGTTGATGCAACACGTGGCTTGGCATTGTCTTGCTGAAATAAGCAGGGGCGTCCATGGTGACGTTGCTTGAATGGCAACTTATGTTGCTCCAAAAGCTGTATGTACCTTTCAGCATTAATGGTGTAGTGGAAAGTCCAGGTTGTCAATGAGAACCAAAGTAGATTTAACACAAGAGTTTTATTTGACTCATAATCAAATGGTACAATGGTTGGGTTGAGTTGTCTAGCACACAGAAAGTTTTCCCCCCGGGCGCGCCCGTCAGCATGAAAAAATGGCTCCCAAAACACTCTCTTCGTTTGGCTTTATCCCTTTCTTATCTCTCTTGTTAGTGCGTCAATGTCTTTTTTGTTTTCCCTATCTGTTCCATAACAACTGGAATCCTTTAGACAGTCAACACATTCTGTAGACAGGTTGGCATGACTTAAAATTCACTTTTGTCCCACAGAAGAGGAAGAGAAATCAAAATGAGCATACATTTTTGACAGACATGAACTATAGGTCAAAGGTCAGAAATTCTACTACAATGGTGCCTTCACAGATGTGTAAGTTACCCATGTCTTGGGCACTAATACACCCCCATACCATCACACATGCTGGCTTTTACACTTTGCGCCTAGAACAATCCGGATGGTTCTTTTCCTCTTTGGTCCGGAGGACACGACGTCCACAGTTTCCAAAAGCAATTTGAAATGTGGACTCGTCAGACCACAGAACACTTTTCCACTTTGTATCAGTCCATCTTAGATGAGCTCAGGCCCAGCCAAGCCGACGGCGTTTCTGGGTGTTGTTGATAAACAGTTTTCGCTTTGCATAGGAGAGTTTTAACTTGCACTTACAGATGTAGCGACCAACTGTAGTTACTGACAGCGGGTTTCTGAAGTGTTCCTGAGCCCATGTGGTGATATCCTTTACACACTGATGTCGCTTGTTGATGCAGTACAGCCTGAGGGATGGAAGGTCACAGGCTTAGCTGCTTACGTGCAGTGATTTCTCCAGATTCTCTGAACCCTTTGATGATATTACGGAGCGTAGATGGTGGAATCCCTAAATTCCTTGCAATAGCTGGTTGAGAAAGGTTTTTCTTAAACTGTTCAACAATTTGCTCACGCATTTGTTGACAAAGTGGTGACCCTCGCCCCGTCCTTGTTTGTGAATGACTGAGCATTTCATGGAATCTACTTTTATACCCAAACACAGTTTGAACATCAAATATGTTGTCTTTGTAGCGCATTCAACTGAATATGGGTTGAAAAGGATTTGCAAATCATTGTATTCCGTTTATATTTACATCTAACACAATTTCCCAACTCATATGGAAACGGGGTTTGTAGAAAAGTTTTGTTAAGAAACCATTCTGAGCCTTGTCTTATTTAGTTTTTATTTTATATATGTTGACCACATTAACCCTGGCAATGGACCCTGTGTGTATATGTATGTTATGCCATTGTTTACAAATTTGGTAAATAAATAACCAAAAAATTAATATTTTGTTGTTTTCTTACTGTACCGAAAATGAACCGAACCGTGACCTCTAAACCGAGGTACGTACCGAACCGAAATTTTTGTGTACCGGTACACCCCTAATGTGTATATATATATATATATATATATATATATATATATATATATATATATATATATATATATATATGTATATGTGTATAATATATATATATGTGTGTGTATATATATATATATATATATATATATATATATATATATATATATATATATATATATATATATATATATATATATATATATATATATATATGTGTGTGTGTGTGTGTGTGTGTGTGTGTATATATATATATACATATATATACACTACCGTTCAAAAGTTTGGGGTCACATTGAAATGTCCTTATTTTAAAGGAAAAGCACTGTACTTTTTAATGAAGATAACTTTAAACTAGTCTTAACTTTAAAGAAATACACTCTATACATTGCTAATGTGGTAAATGACTATTCTAGCTGCAAATGTCTGCTTTTTGGTGCAATATCTACATAGGTGTATAGAGGCCCATTTCCAGCAACTATCACTCCAGTGTTCTAATGGTACAATGTGTTTGCACATTGGCTCAGAAGGCTAATTGATGATTAGAAAACCCTTGTGCAATCATGTTCACACATCTGAAAACAGTTTAGCTCGTTACAGAAGCTACAAAACTGACCTTCCTTTGAGCAGATTGAGTTTCTGGAGCATCACATTTGTGGGGTCAATTAAACGCTGAAAATGGCCAGAAAAAGAGAACTTTCATCTGAAACTCGACAGTCTATTCTTGTTCTTAGAAATGAAGGATATTCCACAAAATTGTTTGGGTGACCCCAAACTTTTGAACGGTAGTGTATATATATATATATATATATATATATATATATATATATATATATATATATATATATATATATATATATATATATACATACAGTATATATACATATATACACATATATATATCTCATTGGGTCCCATAAAAAAGCGCTATTCATATTTATAAATATCTTCAGTCTACATTTTATTCATATCTTATTTCAATAACCCCACAATATCTGGCGCACGCATTAGTTTATTCTATTTTGCATTAAATTATTCTTATTGATTTCTTTCGGCCTTCTTATTTCTTCATCTATTTGTAAACGTTTTTCTCAAGCCTCACCTCCATCGTCTTTTGGCGTCTTTCACCTGCCAGCGTCCTATGTTTTATATTTCACTTATCTTTATTTGAACCCCGGGGTTTTTACACAATGTGAACCTGGAAAGATACACACTTTAAAAAAAAACAGTCTGCAGCGATCTACCGCACAAAAACATGTTTTTTTTACATGCACCTCCGTTTGTCACTTTCTCTCAGCTTTTCTTCAACTTGCTTTTTCCCATACAACTACATCCTGGATGCATCTCTTCCTCACACTTGCAACACCATGTTTCTGTGTCTATTCTCCTCCAAAACTTCTCATACTTGCCTCTCTCTGTCCGCTGTGTCCACACTTCTCACAATCTGTCCAACTATGTTCTTCTTTATCTCGTCCATTATCTTCCTGTCCCCACTCTGGGACAAAAACACTCCATCACGCGTCCCAAACTCTTCACACTCACGCTCAAAATCACCATCCATTTTTACTCTTTTTCTCTTTTAACAACACGTAAATCCAGCAACAAATCAGTGTTATAAAATTCAACAAGATCAACAACAATCCAAAACCATATAATGTCATACATCTCTCTCTCTTATTTACATCAGTTTTCGAGGGCCGCAAACCTCCTTAGCGTATACTGAAACGTTGCACCGAGATGAACACGTCTGTCAATCTCACTAGTCTACGGGGCGGCAAGGCCCTAGATGTCACTTACAACTTTATTCACTTCTTCACACTAATGACGTGACTCTCGACCTTAAGACAAATTAGCCCACTACCTATTTACAATTTGTGTTTCCAGGACAATGCCCGAAACACGAGTGAGTCACCCCTCACTCGGAGCCCGTCGCGGCGGACGTCTCTGGGGCACTAATTTTCTTTTTCTTTTTGTATGACCTTAACACTGTTCCAAAAACATTGAAAATCACCAACACTTATTTCTCACCCTATCATGTCTGTGCAAGCCATTTGGGATCAGACAAACTTTGTTTTTCTTTTCCTGTGAATAATGTTGTAAAGATTTCAATACAGTTCATACAATAACTAGTTGTTCCTAAGTGCATGTAAACGTACTGAATGCATTGTGTGACTGAGCAGAGATGGATGTCACTAAAACGTGATTGTCTTGTTTTCTTGCAGACGTCTGTGAAGAACATCTTCACCCTGAGCAACAGAAGTGGAGCTTCAGGATGCGGACGGAGGAGCCACAGCCCTCTCACATTAAGAAGGAAGAGGAATACCCACTGATCCCCCATTTTAAAAAGGAAGAGGAGGACCCACTGACACCCCATTTTAAAAAGGAAGAGGAGGACCCACCGACACCCCATTTTAAAGAGGAAGTGGTAGATCCACTGAGCCCTCACATTAAGGAGGAAGAGGTGGATCCACTGACACCCAATTTTAAAGAGGAAGAGGAGGACCCACTGACACCCAATTTTAAAGAGGAAGAAGAGGACCCACTGACACCCCATTTTAAAGAGGAAGTGGTGGATCCACAAGGCCCTCACATTAAGGGGGAAGAGGTGGATCCACTGACACCCCATTTTAAAGAGGAAGAGGAGGAACCACTGACACCCCATTTTAAAGAGGAAGCGGTGGATCCACTGACCCCTCACATTAAAGAGGAAGAGGAGGAACACAGCATCAGTCAGCAGGGAGAGCATCTTGAAGGACTGGAGGAGGTTGATGTCACCAAGATGCCAGTGACTGGTGTCCCTGTGAAGAGTGAAGGTGATGAGGTCAAAGGTGAGAGTGAGGAGAAGAGAGAGGCGGAGCCTCCAAGCAGCAGCTCAACTCAACACATGACAACAGAAGCTGATGGAGACCACTGTGGAGGATCACAAGCAGACAAGCTCTTAGCTCCACTATCAGATAGTGAGGACACAACGTCACACTCTCCTGACACTGATGATGAAGACTCTAAAGATGATAAGACATGTCACACTGACAACACACACTTCACATGTTCTCACTGTGACAAAACCTTTAAATACCATTGTCATCTGATAGAACACATGAGAATACACACTGGAGAAAAACCTTTTTCCTGCTCAGAATGTGGTAAAAGTTTTGCAATAAATAACATTTTAAAATTCCACATGAGAATACACACTGGAGAAAAACCTTTTGCATGTTCAATCTGCGGTAAAGATTTTACTCAAAGGACCCATTTCAAAACACACATGAGAATACACACTGGAGAAAAACCTTTTTCATGTTCAATCTGCGGTAAAGATTTTACTCAAAGGCACCATTTCCAAAAACACATGAGAATACACACTGGTGAAAAACCTTTTTCATGTTCAATCTGCGGTAAAGATTTTACTCGAAGGGACCATTTAAAAAAACACATGAGAACACACACTGGTGAAAAACCTTTTATATGTTCAGTATGTGGTAAAAGTTATATAGAAAGACATCAATTAAAAGTACACATGAGAAAGCACTCTGGTGAAAAACCATACTCCTGTTCAAGCTGCAACAAAAGCTTCCGTTACCTAAACACTCTTACAGTACACATGAGAACACACACAGGAGAGAAAGTGTTGAGTTGCAGTGTGTGTGGTGAAAGATTCTCTTCTAAGTACCAGTGTAAGAAACACAAGTGTGCTGGTGAGAACAGCAGCAGCAAATGAAGATGCAGGATTTGAAATAAACTGTCAAAACTTTAACTTTGACTTTCTAACAACATCAGTACATATAACATGTGTGACATCATTGGTGTGTGTGTAACACAATCTTGTTAATATGATTCTAACATTTATAGATTAGACACTTCAGATTAGTGATTTTATTTCAGTCAAGTACATGAGTTAATATACACATTTGTGTACTTTAAAATGAACAGAACAATTTGACTGAAAAGGTGAGAATAAACACTACATAAAATATGTTACATACAATCAACATTTTAAGTGTAGATATTCATAGTTCACTTTTATACTTATTCATAATAGTGTTTTATATATGTTTTTTGAAATAATGAAGGGTTACATATTGTATGTTCTAATTCTAGATGATTCCATAGATGAACTCCTTTATATGATATACATATTTGTTTTACATGTGTTCATACCTTTGCTTTTGAGTACTCATAAATCCCTCTTAGTTCATATTTACTGGTTCACATCTGAAACATCTTCTGGACCACTTCTGGAAGCATATTATTATTTACTTTATACATCATTTGAGCAGTTGTCTTTTATACAAGATCATTTACTTTTAAAATGTGTGACTTTATGAATCATTTGTTGGGTCTCTATAATCCATTCTATTAATTATCTTTATTACTCTCTTGTGTAATATGAATATTGTTGTGTGATTGTTTTATATGTATGTCCCCAGACCTTTATGCAATAAACAATGTATGCTTCAACTAAAGTTGGGTACAATAATTGTAGTTAATATTTGTAAGTATGTATTTTATTCTATTTAGTATTGCACTCCATTTTTTTTATGTTTTCTTTATATGATTTATATGTAGTGTCCAGCTTACTTCATCATCAATATTAACGTCTAAAAATGTGATTACCTTTATTCCTTTCATTTCAATATTATCCATCATAATTTGTGTTTTACATTTTTACAATCTCCAAATATGATATATTTAGTTTTATTGAAGTTTAGTGACAGTTTATTGATGTGCAGCCATCTTTTTATGGTCAAGTTCTCTCTGGATAAAATAAGATGAGAGTTAAATCAAGCGGTAATGAAGGTGAAGAATGGAAGATTATTATATACATAATTATATATAGTTACACTCAGTAGTGACAATTAAAGACACTTTCATCCTGTTCATTTGAGCAAAGAAAAAGGGTAAAGTGTAATATTCTAAACAATAGAAGAATATTAATATGAGCAGTCAATATTCCAACATTGTGAAGCTGAGCTATGGTAAAAAACATATTCAGCTTTAAAGGCTTTATGAGAGTGATGTAATTATCACAATCAGAAATACTTTATTAATCCCCGAGGGGAAATTAAAATGTTCAGCACTGTTATAAACATGTGAATATTCAATGTAATAATATATTATATTAATACCATAATAAAGTGGTACATTTGGGGATGTGTAATATTGTTTGTAAGAACATCCTGAATGTTTTTGTGCTAGAATTGTTTGAATGAGTAGAGTGAAAAAAATGAGGCAGTAATGATAATAATGGTTTGTTTTAAGCCTGTTTATGAATAATTAAAGTTAATTAAAATACCAAAATGGAGCTTACATCCTCAGTGAGCTGAACTCCAGCAGTAAAGATGAGATAAATTATGTGGAAAGGTCAGAAGTCAAATGTTTCTTCGGGTAATACATGGAGCCTCTGCTGCCACCCAGCGGCCGTTGGAAAGAATGCATACATTTTGTTTTGACGTCCTTTTTACTTCCTGTCCTTTTCGTGTCCAAGTCTGTAGTGTGGGCCATAGGACAGAAGGAGGACATTCTGTTAATAGCCTGTGGAGGGCAGCAACACACCTAAGATGTTCTACTAGTCTGCTGGAAATAGAAAGAAGAAGAAGGAGGAAAAAGCAAGATGGCGTGTGATGGAGAAAGTCAGGCACGTGGGCATTATAGTTCTGTATTTTTAATCAGTGCATACATGTGCACATATATGTCGTTTAATAGAGTAAACATCGTCAATAATTGTTTGTATCCGAATACACTTTGTGTTTATTTATTACCGCCATTCTTTAAATATGTTGTATGTAAGAATGCGGGTGTTGTTGAGAAGATGATGCAGGTGTTCTGTCGAATTTAGCTACATGTAAAAATGTGTAACTTATTCTAGTCCATTTGTGAAATAAATCGTTTTCCTAAATTATAGTCTCCTCACTTTATCCAGACAGTCTTTAGGACAAAAGACCCTGGGAGGACTTTGCCCTTTAAAAGGGAAACATATTCACTGTGGCAGGACAGTATCAAGATGAATTCATCACATTTGTATAATATGAGGCATTTTATTATCATTGTACAGCCCTTACCTTTGGGCTGATACTGAGGGCGACTGTGTTGACCAGTTTGACGCGTGCAAATGATTGAATGTCCAGTTCTGTAGAAATGTGTTTGGATATGACAATCCGTTTATTCCAAGCTATCAAAATTAAATCAAATGTAGGTTATAGAACATTATGTATGCTGACCTTGAATGGCACATTGTCACAGCAGCGAGACCTGACCACACACGGCACGACACGACACGGTCGAAAACTGGTAGTCCTCCATGCAATCGCCCCCCGAGTGTTGCCAGCTGAACCCAATAGAGCAGGGGTCACCAACCTTTTTGAAACCAAGAGCTACTTCTTGGGTAGTGATTAATGCGAAGGGCTACCAGTTTGATACACACTTAAATAAATTGCCAGAAATAGCCAATTTGCTCAATTTACCTTTAACTCTATGTTATTATTAATAATTAATGATATTTACACTTAATTGAATGGTTTAAAAGAGGAGAAAACACGAAAAAAATGACAATTAAATTTTGAAACATAGTTTATCTTCAATTTCGACTCTTTAAAATTCAAAATTCAAACGAAAAAAAGAAGAGAAAAACCAGCTGATTCGAATCTTTTTGAAAAAATAAAAAAATAATTTATGGAACTTCATTAGTAATTTTTCCTGATTAAGATTAATTTTAGAATTTTGATGACATGTTTTGAATAGGTTAAAATCCTATCTACACTTTGTTAGAATATATAACAAATTGGACCAAGCTATATTTCTAACAAAGACAAATCATTATTTCTTCTAGATTTTCCAGAACAAAAATTTTAAAAGAAATTCAAAAGACTTTGAAATAAGATTTAAATGACATTCTACAGATTTTCTAGATTTGCCAGAATATTTTTTTTTGAATTTTAATCATAATAAGTTTGAAAAAAATATTTCACAAATATTCTTCGTCGAAAAAACAGAAGCTAAAATGAAGAATTAAATTAAAATGTAATTATTATTCTTTACAATAAAAATAAAAAAATTTACTTGAACATTGATTTAAATTGTCAGGAAAGAAGAGGAAGGAATTTAAAAGGTAAAAAGGTATGTTTAAAAATCCTAAAATCATTTTTAAGGTTGTATTTTTTATCTAAAATTGTCTTTCTGAAAGTTATAAGAAGCAAAGTAAAAAAATCAATGAATTTATTTAAACAAGTGGTGCAATTTGTTATCCAAGTCTTTAAAATATTTTCTTGGATTTTCAAATTCTATTTGAGTTTTGTCTCTCTTAGAATTAAAAATGTCGGGCAAAGCGAGACCAGCTTGCTAGTAAATAAATACAATTAAAAAAAATAGAGGCAGCTCACTGGTAAGTGCTGCTATTTGAGCTATTTTTAGAACAGGCCAGCGGGCTACTCATCTGGTCCTTACGGGCTACCTGGTGCCCGCGGGCACCGCGTTGGTGACCCCTGCAATAGAGGCTTTGCAGTCACGTGGTTTTATCACGTGACTTTGGGTTACGCCACCATCTTGCCGGTCAACCGGTCAGCTCGTTCCTACGTGTTCGTACAGATTCAGTTTGATTTATGCGCTACATTTTCAGCGATTTCATCCGAATTATGGCTGATTTGTTACCTAATGAAGTTGTGCATTTGGATGAAGAGTCCAAGAAACGTTACCGAGAGAAGTTGAACCTTGTTGGCACAACGGATCCGTACCTTTTACCGAGAAGCATGCTAACATCACCTGAGCATTTTGCTACAGCCGACCTGCATGATCTCTCATATCCAGACATTTATAATTACCTCGTCGATTCACCATCGACTAGTTTGTCATCTAGTTTGTCCATTTCCATGGACAAACTAGTTGTGTTCCTGGCATACGTAATAAAGTGTACAGAACAGGCAAGAAATAAGACTGAGAAGATCAAAATAATCGTTTTTTATATGTAAAAGAACTATCTTGGGAACAGGTGCAAAGGTGAACTACAGACAGTAGACGAGACGGAGTCATGTGACCACAATCCAACGCCATGTTGATTGTTCAGTGGAATGCCAGAAGTCTAATAGCAAACAGACAGGAATTAAAGGCCTACTGAAATGAATTTTTTGTATTTAAACGGGGATAGCAGATCCATTCTATGTGTCGTACCTGATCATTTCGCGATATTGCCATATTTTTGTTGAAAGGATTTAGTAGAGAACATTGACGATAAAGTTCGCAACTTTTGCTCGCTGATAAAAAAAAAAAGCCTTGCCTGTACCGGAAGTAGCGTGACGTCACAAGTTGAAGGGCTCCTCACATTTGCACATTGTTCACACCAGCAGCGAGAGCGATTCGGACCGAGAAAGCGACGATTACCCCATTAATTTGAGCGAGGATGAAAGATTCGTGGATGAGGAACGTGAGAGTGAAGGACTAGAGTGCAGTGCAGGACGTATCTTTTTTCGCTCTGACCGTAACTTAGGTACAAGCTGGCTCATTGGATTCCACACTTTCTCCTTTTTCTATTGTGGATCACGGATTTGTATTTTAAACCACCTCGGATACTATATCCTCTTGAAAATGAGAGTCGAGGACGCGAAATGGACATTCACAGTGACTTTTATCTCCACGACAATACATCGGCGAAGCTCTTTAGCTACGGAGCTAACGTGATAGCATCGGGCTTAAATGCAGATAGAAACAAAAGAAATAAACCCCTGACTGGAAGGATAGACAGAAAATCAACAATACTATTAAACCATGAACATGTAAATACACGGTTAATGCTTTCCAGCCTGGCAAAGCTTAACAATGCTGTTGCTAACGACGCCATTGAAGCTAGCTTAGCTACGGGACCTCGACAGAGCTATGCTAAAAACATTAGCTCTCCACCTACGCCAGCCAGCCCTCATCTGCTCATCAACACCCGTGCTCACCTGCGTTCCAGCGATCGACGAAGGACTTCACCCGATCCCCGATGCGGTCGGCGGCCCGGAGACGGAGGAAGTCAAGGTGAGTTCGGCGGCTAGCGCGTCTGCTATCCATCTCAAAGTCCTCCTAGTTGTGTTGCTGTAGCCAGCCGCTAATACACCGATCCCACCTACAGCTTTCTTCTTTGCAGTCTCCATTGTTCATTAAACAAATTGCAAAAGATTCACCAACACAGATGTCCACAATACTGTGGAATTATGTGGTGAAAACAGAGCTTTTTTGTATTGGATCCAAAGGGTCCGAATACTTCCGTTTCAACCATTCATGTCACGCGCATACGTCATCATACATAGATGTTTTCAACTGGAAGTTTCGCGGGAAATTTTAAATTGCACTTTATAAGTTAACCCGGCCGTATTGGCATGTGTTGCAATGTTAAGATTTCATCATTGATATATAAACTATCAGACTGCGTGGCATACTTGCCAACCCTCCCGTTTTTAGCGGGAGAATCCCGGTATTCAGCGCCTCTCCCGACAACCTCCCGGCAGAGATTTTATCCCGACAAACTCCCGGTATTCAGCCGGAGCTGGAGGCCACGCCCCCTCCAGCTCAATGCGGACCTGAGACTGAGTGGGGACAGCCTGTTCTCACGTCCGCTTTCTCACAATATAAACAGCTTGCCTAACGAATTCAAACGAATGGAAACCAGAATTTCAGTTCATCCAGGACAGTTCGAAGGGGAAGGTGTATGCTGCCTGTAAATATGTAGAACAGACTTCTCCATTGAACACGGTGGCCGAAATGATATACTCATCATGAACGGAGAAGTTAAACAGGACAATACTGCCATCTAATGGATAGCCACCGTAACACTGAAATTCAAGTATTTCTTTTATGTAAATAAAATAAATAAATATATATATATATATATAGCTAGAATTCACTGAAAGTCAAGTATTTTATACATATATATATATATATATATATATATATATATATATATATATATATATATATATATATATATATATATATATATATATATATATATATATATATATGAAATACTCGAGTTGGTGAATTCTAGCTGTAAATAACCACTTCTTGGACTTGTCCCCACCTATCTGTGTTCCTTTGTGTGTGTAAACTCCAGGAAGGGCGGAAGGCGGGGTTCACCCTGGACAAGTCACCACCTCATCACAGGGCACTAAATATATCCTATTTGGATATTGTAAAAATGTAAAACACAAATTATGATGGATAATATTGAAATGAAAGGAATAAAGGTAATCACATGTTTAGGAGTTAATATAGATGATGAAGTAAACTGGAAACTACATAAAGAAAACATTAAAAATGGAGTGCAAAAAAAATTGAATGGAATAAAATACATACTTACAAATATTAACTACAATTATTGACCCAACTTCAGTTGAAGCATACATTGTTTATTGCATAAAGGTCTGGGGACATACATATAAAACAATCACACAACAATATTCATATTACACAAGAGAGTAATAAAGACAATTAATAGAATGGATTATAGAGACCCAACAAATGATTCATAAAGTCACACATTTTAAAAGTAAACGATCTTGTATAAAAGACAACTGCTCAAATGATGTATAAAGTAAATAATAATATGCTTCCAGAAGTGGTCCAGAAGATGTTTCAGATGTGAACCAGTAAATATGAACTAAGAGGGATTTATGTGTACTCAAAAGCAAAGGTATGAACACATGTAAAACAAATATGTATATCATATAAAGGAGTTCATCTATGGAATCATCTACAATTACAAAATAAAATATGTAACCCTTCATTATTTCAAAAACATATATAAAACACTATTATGAATAAGTATAAAAGTGAACTATGAATATCTACACTTAAAATGTTTCTTACATATTTTATGTACTGTTTATTCTCACCTTTTCAGTCAAATTGTTCTGTTCATTTTAAAATACACAAATGTGTATATTAACTCATGTACTTGACTGAAATAAAAGCACTAATCTGACGTATTTAATCTATATATGTTATAAGCATAATAACAAGATGGTGTTACACACACAACAATGATGTCACACATGTTATATGTGCTGATGTTGTTAGAAAGTCAAAGTTAAAGTTTTGACAGTTTATTTCAAATCCTGCATCTTCATTTGCTGCTGCTGTTCTCACCAGCACACTTGTGTTTCTTACACTGGTACTTAGAAGAGAATCTTTCACCACACACACTGCAACTCAACACTTTCTCTCCTGTGTGTGCTCTCATGTGTACTCTAAGAGTGTTTAGGTAACGGAAGCTTTTGTTGCAGCTTGAACAGGAGTATGGTTTTTCACCAGAGTGCCTTCTCTTGTGTGCTTTTAAATGGTACCTTTGAGTAAAATCTTTACCGCAGATTGAACATGAAAAAGGTTTTTCTCCAGTGTGTATTCTCATGTGTACTTTTAAATTTTTATTTATTACAAAACTTTGACTACATTCTGAGCAGGAAAAGGGTTTTTCTCCAGTGTGTATTCTCATGTGTTCTTTTAAACTTTGATTTCTTACAAAACTTTTTCCACATTCTGAGCAGGAAAAAGGTTTTTCTCCAGTGTGTATTCTCATGTGTACTTTTAAATTGTTATTAATTACAAAACTTTGACCACATTCTGAGCAGGAAAAAGGTTTTTCTCCAGTGTGTATTCTCATGTGTGCTTTGAAATATTTACTTTGAGTAAAATCTTTACCGCAGATTGAACACGAAAAAGGTTTTTCTCCAGTGTGTGTTCTCATGTGTTCTATCAGATGACAATGGTATTTAAAGGTTTTGTCGCAGTGAGAACATGTGAAGTGTGTGTTGTCAGTGTGACATGTCTTATCATCTTTAGAGTCTTCATCATCAGTGTCAGGAGAGTGTGACGTTGTGTCCTCACTATCTGATAGTGGAGCTAAGAGCTTGTCTGCTTGTGATCCTCCACAGTGGTCTCCATCAGCTTCTGTTGTCATGTGTTGAGTTGAGCTGCTGCTTGGAGGCTCCGCCTCTCTCTTCTCCTCACTCTCACCTTTGACCTCATCACCTTCACTCTTCACACTGATGAGGTGTCTCTTGTCTTCCTCTATGAAGTGGGGGGACAACCGCTGTTTTTCTTCATCTTTAAAGTGGGGGGGCTGTGGCTCCTCTTCTTTCACGTGGAGGTGCTGTGACCTCTTCTGCTCCATACTGGAGGACCCCTCCTGCTGCTCAGGTGGACGATATTTTTCACAGACGTCTGCAGGACACAAGAAGACAAACACATGCTGGGATCGAAATATATGAGATTTTACCAATTCAGATTTCATTTTCGAGTCTGCTTTACGATTCGGTTATTTGTGGACTCACTTTTGCTTTCACATTCAGTAAAAAGGAGAAGAAACAGGTCGATTAGCATCAACTTTGACTAGTTGAGAAGTAACATGAGCGTACAAAGCCAACAGTGACGTCTTAAGAGGCACAGATTTTGCCAGAGGGCCCTAAGGACAATATTCTGTTTTGAAAATATCTATAAAATAAAAATATTTTTGGCAAGAAATTAACAAAATACTACACGTTATTTTTTGGCAATTACAAAAGAATGTCCAGTATAATTCTCAGGACATTCAATCAATCACAACTGGACTGTTAAACTGAACATATATACATAAATATACAGTATATATATATATATATATATATATATATATATATATATATATATATATATATATATATATATATATACATACATACATACATACATACATACAATATATATATATATATATATATATATATATATATATATATATATATATATATATATATATATATATATATATATATATATATATACATACATACACTACCGTTCAAAAGTTTGGGGTCACATGTAAATGTCCTTATTTTTGAAGGAAAAGCACTGTACTTTTCAATGAAGATAACTTTAAACTAGTCTTAACTTGAAAGAAATACACTCTATACATTGCTAATGTGGTAAATGACGATTCTAGCTGCAAATGTCTGCTTTTTGGTGCAATATCTACATAGGTGTATAGAGGCCCATTTCCAGCAACTATCACTCCAGTGTTCTAATGGTACAATGTGTTTGCTCATTGGCTCAGAAGGCTAATTGATGATTAGAAAACCCTTGTGCAATCATGTTCACACATCTGAAAACAGTTTAGCTCGTTACAGAAGCTACAAAACTGACCTTCCTTTGAGCAGATTGAGTTTCTGGAGCATCACATTTGTGGGGTCAATGAAACGCTCAAAATGGCCAGAAAAAGATATCTTTCATCTGAAACTCGACAGTCTATTCTTGTTCTTAGAAATGAAGGCTATTCCACAAAATGGTTTGGGTGACCCCAAACTTTTGAACGGTAGTGTATATATACACATATATATATATATATATATATATATATATATATATATATATATATATATATATATATATATATATATATATATATAAATATATATATATATACACACATATATATATATACACATATATATATATCCATCCATCCATCCATCCATCTTCTTCCGCTTATCCGAGGTCGGGTCGCGGGGGCAGCAGCCTAAGCAGGGAAGCCCAGACTTTCCTCTCCCCAGCCACTTCGTCCAGCTCCTCCCGGGGGATCCCGAGGCGTTCCCAGGCCAGCCGGGAGACATAGTCTTCCCAACGTGTCCTGGGTCTTCCCCGTGGCCTCCTACCGGTCGGACGTGCCCTAAACACCTCCCTAGGGAGGCGTTCGGGTGGCATCCTGACCAGATGCCCGAACCACCTCATCTGGCTCCTCTCGATGTGGAGGAGCAGCGGCTTTACTTTGAGCTCCCCCCGGATGGCAGAGCTTCTCACCCTATCTCTAAGGGAGAGCCCCGCCACCCGGCGGAGGAAACTCATTTCGGCCGCCTGTACCCGTGATCTTGTCCTTTCGGTCATAACCCAAAGCTCATGACCATAGGTGAGGATGGGAACGTAGATCGACCGGTAAATTGAGAGCTTTGCCTTCCGGCTCAGCTCCTTCTTCACCACAACGGATCGATACAGCGTCCGCATTACTGAAGACGCCGCACCGATCCGCCTGTCGATCTCACGATCCACTCTTCCCTCACTCGTGAACAAGACTCCTAGGTACTTGAACTCCTCCACTTGGGGCAGAGTCTCCTCCCCAACCCGGAGATGGCGCTCTACCCTTTTCCGGGCGAGAACCATGGACTCGGACTTGGAGGTGCTGATTCTCATCCCAGTCGCTTCACACTCGGCTGCGAACCGATCCAGTGAGAGCTGAAGATCCTGGCCGGATGAAGCCATCAGGACCACATCATCCGCAAAAAGCAGAGACCTAATCCTGCAGCCACCAAACCGGATCCCCTCAGCGCCTTGACTGCGCCTAGAAATTCTGTCCATAAAGGTTATGAACAGAATAGGTGACAAAGGGCAGCCTTGGCGGAGTCCAACCCTTACTGGAAACGTGTCCGACTTACTGCCGGCAATGCGGACCAAGCTCTGACACTGATCGTACAGGGAGCGGACCGCCACAATCAGACAGTCCGATACCCCATACTCTCTGAGCACTCCCGACAGGACCTCCCGAGGGACACGGTCGAATGCCTTCTCCAAGTCCACAAAGCACATGTAGACTGGTTGGGCAAACTCCCATGCACCCTCAAGGATCCTGCCGAGAGTACAGAGCTGGTCCACAGTTCCACGACCAGGACGAAAACCACACTGTTCCTCCTGAATCCGAGGTTCGACTATCCGGCGTAGCCTCCTCTCCAGTACACCCGAATAAACCTTACCGGGAAGGCTGAGGAGTGTGATCACACGATAGTTGGAACACACCCTCCGGTTCCCCTTCTTAAAGAGAGGAACCACCACCCCGGTCTGCCAATCCAGAGGTACCGCCCCCGATGTCCACGCGATGCTGCAGAGTCTTGTCAACCAAGACAGCCCTACAGCATCCAGAGCCTTAAGGAACTCCGGGCGGATCTCATCCATCCCCGGGGCCTTGCCACCGAGGAGCTTTTTAACTACCTCAGCAACCTCAGCCCCAGAAATAGGAGAGCCCACCACAGATTCCCCAGGCACTGCTTCCTCATAGGAAGACGTGTTGGTGGGATTGAGGAGGTCTTCGAAGTATTCCCTCCACCGATCCACAACATCCACAGTCGAGGTCAGCAGAACACCATCCTCACCATACACGGTGTTGACAGTGCACTGCTTCACCCTCCTGAGGCGGCGGATGGTGGTCCAGAATCGCTTCGAAGCCGCCCGGAAGTCGTTTTCCATGGCTTCTCCAAACTCCTCCCATGTCCGAGTTTTTGCCTCCGCTTGGCCTGTCGGTACCCGTCCGCTGCCTCCGGAGTCCTATGAGCCAAAAGAACCCGATAGTGAAGTGAAGTGAATTACATTTATATAGCGCTTTTTCTCAAGTGACTCAAAGCGCTTTACATTGTGAAACCCAATATCTAAGTTACATTTAAACCAGTGTGGGTGGCACTGGGAGCAGGTGGGTAAAGTGTCTTGCCCAAGGACACAACGGCAGTGACTAGGATGGCGGAAGCGGGAATTGAACCTGCAACCCTCAAGTTGCTGGCACGGCCACTCTACCAACCGAGCTATACCGCTATAGGACTCCTTCTTCAGCTTGACGGCATCCCTCACCGCCGGTGTCCACCAACGGGTTCTAGAATTACCGCCACGACAGGCACCAACTACCTTGCGGCCACAGCTCCAATCAGCCGCCTCGACAATAGAGGTGCGGAACATGGTCCACTCGGACTCAATGTCCAGCACCTCCCTCGTGACATGTTCAAAGTTCTTCCGGAGGTGGGAATTGAAACTCTCTCTGACAGGAGACTCTGCCAGACGTTCCCAGCAGACCCTCACAATGCGTTTGGGCCTGCCAGGTCTGTCCGGCATCCTCCCCCACCATCGCAGCCAACTCACCACCAGGTGGTGATCGGTAGAAAGCTCCGCCCCTCTCTTCACCCGAGTGTCCAAAACATGAGGCCGCAAATCCGATGACACAACTACAAAGTCGATCATGGAACTGCGGCCTAGGGTGTCCTGGTGCCAAGTGCACATATGGACACCCTTATGTTTGAACATGGTGTTCGTTATGGACAATCTGTGACGAGCACAAAAGTCCAATAACAAAACGCCACTCGGGTTCAGATCCGGGCGGCCATTCTTCCCAATCACGCCTCTCCAGGTTTCACTGTCGTTGCCAACATGAGCATTGAAATCACCCAGTAGGACAAGGGAATCACCCGGGGGAGCACTTTCCAGTACTCCCTCGAGCGCATCCAAAAAGGGTGGGTACTCTGAACTGCTGTTTGGTGCGTAAGCACAAACAACAGTCAGGACCCGTCCCCCCACCCGAAGGCGGAGGGAGGCTACCCTCTCGTCCACCGGGTTGAACTCCAACGTGCAGGCTTTGAGCCGGGGGGCAACAAGAATTTCCACCCCAGCTCGTCGCCTCTCACTGCGTGCAACGCCAGTGTAGAAGAGAGTCCAGCCCCTCTCGAGAGAACTGGTTCCAGAGCCCTTGCTGTGCGTCGAGGTGAGTCCGACTATATCTAGCCGGAACTTCTCTACCTCGCGCACTAGCTCAGGCTCCTTCCCCCCCAGCGAGGTGACGTTCCACGTCCCAAGAGCTAGCTTCTGTAGCCGAGGATCGGACCGCCAAGTGCCCTGCCTTCGGATGCCGCCCAGCTCACAATGCACCCGACCTCTACGGCCCCTCCCATGAGTAGTGAACCCATTGGAGGGGTGACCCACGTTGCCTCTTCGGGCTGTGCCCGGCCTGGCCCCATGGGGACAGGCCCGGCCACCAGGCGCTCACCATCGTGCCCCAACTCCGGGCCTGGCTCCAGAGGGGGTGACCCGCGTCCGGGCGAGGGAAATCTGAGTCTTTGTTGTTTCATTCCCATAGAAGTCTTGTATATATATATATATATATACATACATATATACATATATATATTTTTATTTTTATTTTTTTTTAATATTTGGGTACCTCATGCTTTGATTACAAACAAAATATTGATGCATGTTCAATTTGTGTACAGTATATTAAAGCCATTTTTAATATTTAGCATTTATTTCATTAAATATTTAATTTTGTCTGACTGAATGAGTATTAATCGCTTACAATTAGGGATGATGTTTGATAAGAAATTATCGAGTTCGAGTCTATTATCGAATCCTCTTATCGAACCGATTCCTTATCGATTCTCTTATCGGGTCCAGATAGGTTGTTGTATATGGAAAAAAACACACAATATTTGGTTTAACAAAAGCTCACTTTTATTATATAAGAAAAAAATAAAATCTAATAAATAAATAAATATTGACTGTTACCCCCCTAAAAAAATAAAAAATAAAAAAAATATTGACTGTTGTTACCCAAAGTATATTAAGTGGGATTTTTCAGAGAAACAAATATATACAGTAACACAAAAACAGCCTGTCTCTGTGATCACTATAGGTGTATAAATAATAATATAGTGTTAAATAAAATCAGTCCCTTGGGCACAAAACTGAAAATAATACAGCTCTCCAAAAAGTGCACTTCTGCTGCTATTTGACATAACTGTTTGTTATGATGCTTTGACATTTTTGCACTTTATTTCTTTATTGAAAGAAAATTCTATGAAGAGAAAAGTTGTTTGCAAATGTGGTTACAATGCTAATAAATGAAACGTTAAAGCTAAAAAAAGAAATACACTTTATTGAGTTAACATTATTTCTTTATAGGGGGAAAGAAGTGATGTTATGAGCTAGGGCAGGGGTCGGCAACCCAAAATGTTGAAAGAGCCATATTGGACCAAAAAAACAAAAACAAATCTGTCTGGAGCCGCAAAAAATTAAAAGCCATATTACATGTGTCATGAGATATACATTTAATTAAGAGGACTTAAAGGAAACTAAATGAGCTCAAATATAGCTACAAATTAGGCATAATGATGCAATATGTACATATAGCTAGCCTAAATAGCATGTTAGCATCGATTAGCTTGCAGTCATGCAGTGACCAAATATGTCTGATTAACACTTCACACAAGTCAATAACATCAACAAAACTCACCTTTGTGTATTCACGCACGTTAAAAGTGTGGTGGACAAAATGAGACAGAAAAAGAAGTGGCATAAAACACGTCCTAGAAAGTCCGAGAAAGTTATGCATGTAAACAGACTATACGGTGAGTTCAAGGACCGCCAAAATAAGTAGGACAAAACGGCGCTCGCCAAATACTTGAATCAGTGAAGCATATTTAATATAAACAGTGTGATTTATAACAATTACGGAGGCTTGTGTCATGTTTGTCCTCCTACAGAAACCATACTAAAACAAAAAAATTGATTTTTTTTTTCCCCCTCATCTTTTTCCATTCTTCATACATTTTTAAAAAATCTCCAGAGAGCCACTAGGGCGGCGCTAAAGAGCCGCATGCGGCTCTAGAGCCGCGGGTTGCCGACCCCCGAGCTAGGGAATATAACAACTACACTACCCAGCATGCAACGGGAGTGATGAGCATGCGCAGTAGCCCTGAAAAATGTTGTTGCATGTCACCACCCGGCAGCTAAGAATGAGGTTAAGCAGCCGCCGAGTTCATTTTCCCCCGTAGAAGAAATTCTTCTTCTACGGGGGAAAATGAAGTCGGCGTAGTTACTGTAGTTGCGAGACCTGTTGTGGCTCAATATTGGTCCATATATAAGGCGCACCGCATTATAAGGCGCACTGTCCGCTTTTGAGGAAATTGGAGGTTTTTAGGTGCGCCTTATAGTGCGGAAAATATAATACACTTCACTAATTCACACGATTGATGAGCATTCATTTTTAAATGGTGGTGTTAAAAAGCAAGTACATCTCCATCTTTAGTCATAAATGTGGCCCCCGGATGAACATGTGTCACAAACATTGTATTAGATGATATGTGGATGTTGTGCTTACTTGGACTGTGATGAAGCTGTGAGGACTCAGATGGTTTGTCTTCATGCTCTTCAGTCTTCACAGAGACAACAGTCAGTGGAAACTTGGTGAGATCAGCCTCCTCCTGCCCTACAGGACACTCTCCCTCCTCTTCCTCTTTAAAATAAGGGGGCTGTGGATCCTCCTCGTCCCCTTTAAAATGTGAGGGCTGTGGATCCTCTAAAGTGAAACTGTCCCCCTGCAGATGAGGGAGACATTCTTCTCGGTGTCCAATCAGCTGATGGATGTCTACAGGACACAAACAAAACACATTTGAACTCCTACATGCTGAATATTAAATCGTACATGAAATATAGGACTGTAGCTATTTAAAATTGTATTAATCAAGTGTTCTACTGGAAAAGTTTTCGATTAATCGAGTAACTGGATAAAACATAGTGTTGCTTGGTTAAAGACAAATTTAAGCGACTATAAGACATTTCACTTAATAATGAACGGCCAATTGGTTTGAGATGGTATGAGATCAAGATGTCATCTTCAGATCAGGCTTTGTTTTTTCGACAATCACTGCCACATTAAAAAGTTAAAGTACCAATGATTGTCACACACACACTAGGTGTGGCGAGATTATTCTCTGCATTTGACCCATCACCCTTGATCACCCCCCTGGGAGGTGAGGGGAGCAGTGAGCAGCAGCGGTGGCAGCGCCCGGGAATCTTTTTTATGGTGATTTAACCCCCAATTCCAACCCTTGATGCTGAGTGCCAAGCAGGGAAGTAATGGGTCCCATTTTTATAGTCTTTGGTATGACTCGGCCGACGTTTGAACTCACAACCTACCGATCTCAGGGCGGACACTCTAACCACTAGACCACTGAGTAGGTGGATGTAGTAGGTGTTGTAGTAGGTTAATGGCTGCACCAATATGAAGGAAATAACAGGTCAGTATAGCTATTACACACATAAATAACTTGTCAAACCTGCCAGCTAGCAGGCTAGGTTTACAGCGTCCGTTACCATGGTAACTGACTGCGACTTTGTCTAACCTCTCTATTTTTGAAGGTACAACTGTTGAGCTTTACATACTCAGGAGTTTGCACTTAACCTGCTCTCTGGAATATTCCCCCGGTGACTGTGTGAGTTTTGTGTAAACATGTTGATACACATTGTTACAAACTGAGAGGAACATCAACCTCTCATAAATATTGTGTGTCTGAAACTGTCTCGTTTTTATGAACAATGTAAAACAATCAGTGCATCATCCTCACATGACAATTCATCTTCCTATAGACAATCTATTCAAGAATAGTGTTAATAATAAATATAAAGTTAGTAAACATGTGAGAGTAAGAAGTAAACAAACCTGTTCTGTGTAACACAACTTGATGTTTTTGATGTTGTCGCTCCTTCTCCTCTTTTGTTGGACAAAGTTCCTCCTCGTACTCTGCTATCGTTCTTTCACACATTTTCACACAATCACAACACTTTACACTCACACTTGATCTCTGCTTAGCGATGTGTTTTGATCACTTCCGCCTCTCTTTGTTAGCAGCTAACAAGCTAAGCTAACTAGCAGGCTAAGCCAGCTGGAGAAGCGTCAAAGTGCGCTCAGACTAATATAACCGGATGCAAACAGTTATTAACGATGTTTACTCCATTTAATAGAGTCTAATAAAGGACATATATGTGTACATGGACGCACAGATTAAGAACACTGAACTGTGACGACTGCAATAACGTCTTCACCGTCAGACGCCATCTTGCTTTATCCTCGCCGTGTTTGGTTCGCCGCAGTGTTGTCAGATCTCGCGAGAGAAACAAGTAACCAGCTCTTTTCCAGATCTCGCGAGAGAAACAAGTAAAACCAGCTCTCTCCCCCATAAACATGTTTTAAAGGCCTACTGAAATGATTTTTTTTTATTTAAACGGGGATAGCAGATCTATTCTATGTGTCATACTTGATCATTTCGCGATATTGCCATATTTTTGCTGAAAGGATTTAGTATAGAACAACGACGATAAAGATTGCAACTTTTGGTATCTGATAAAAAAAAAGGCTTGCACCTACCGGAAGTAGCGTGACGTAGTCAATTGAACATATACGCAAAGTTCCCTATTGTTTACAATGATGGCCGCATGAAGTGAGAGAGATTCGGACCGAGAAAGCGACAATTTCCCCATTAATTTGAGCGAGGATGAAAGATTTGTGGATGAGTAAAGTGCAAGTGAAGGACTAGTGGGGAGTTGAAGCTATTCAGATAGGGAAGATGCTGTGAGAGCCGGGGGTGACCTGATATTCAGCTGGGAATGACTACAACAGTAAATAAACACAAGACATATATATACTCTATTAGCCACAACACAACCAGGCTTATATTTAATATGCCACAAATGAATCCTGCATAAAAACACCTGCGTGTTTGTTATGCTAGCTCCTAGCTCCTCTGCTAGCTCCTAGCTCCATAGAACACGCCAATACAATTCAAACACCTGATCAACACACACAATCACTCAGCCCAAAAGACCGTTTACCTAACCCAAGGTTCATAAAGCTTATATATTTTTAAAAAGTTACGTACGTGACGCGCACATACGGTCAAGTTATCGAATGTTTAGCAGCCAAGGCTGCATACTCACGGTACCTGATATTCAGCTGGGAATGACTACAACAGTAAATAAACACAAGACATATATATACTCTATTAGCCACAACACAACCAGGCTTATATTTAATATGACACAAATTAATCCTGCATAATAACACCTGCGTGTTTGTTATGCTAGCTCCTAGCTCCTCTGCTAGCTCCTAGCTCCATAGAACACGCCAATACAATTCAAACACCTGATCAACACACACAATCACTCAGCCCAAAAGACCGTTCACCTAACCCAAGGTTCATAAAGCTTATATATTTTTAAAAAGTTACGTACGTGACGCGCACGTACGGTACGGTACGTGTTATGCTAGCTCCTAGCTCCTCTGCTAGCTCCTAGCTCCATAGAACACGCCAATACAATTCAAACACATGATCAACACACACAATCACTCAGCCCAAAAGACCGTTCACCTAACCCAAGGTTCATAAAGCTTATATATTTTAAAAAAGTTACGTACATACGCAAAAAAAAGCCAAAGCTGCATACTCACAGTAGCACGTCTGCGTCTTTGTCATCCAAATCAAAGTAATCCTGGTAAGAGTCTGTGTTGTCCCAGTTCTCTACAGGCGTCTGTGTATCCAAATCAAAAGTCCTCCTGGTTAGAGTCTCTGTTATCCGAGTTCTTCCATCTTGACTGCATCTTTCGGGAATGTAAACAAAGAAGCGCCGGCTGTGTACTGTTGTGGCTGACTACGTTCGAAAAATACGTCCATTTCGCACCGACAACTTTCTTCTTTGCTTGCTCGGCTTCCTTCTCCATAATGCAATGAACATGATTGAAACAGATTCACGAACACAGATGTCCAGAATACTGTGGAATTATGAAATGAAAACAGAGCTTTTTCGTATCGGCTTCAATGTGGAAGGCATACCCGTGTTCGCCGGGCTACGTCACACGCATACGTCATCCTCAGAGGCGTTTCGAACCGGAAGTTTAGCGGCAAATTTAAAATGTCACTTTATAAGTTAACCCGGCCGTATTGGCATGTGTTATAATGTTAAGATTTCATCATTGATATATAAACTATCAGACTGCGTGGTCGGTAGTAGTGGGTTTCAGTAGGCCTTTAAGTAGACGCAGCATTGCCTGCTGTGACGCGAGAAATTGGGCCGCCATCTTGAAGTGGTGACGAGGAGCCGGCGAGCAGCCTAAACTGACAGTTGACAAGTAGAAAACGAACTAGGTGTTCAGCGTTTTCCTGCTCAAATGAGCGGACTGTTGAAAATAGGAATCGGGGGACTACTTTTCACAAGTAAGATTTAACATTAACGTACTATTGGTTGATTTTTGTGAAAATAATATTACCACAAAGTTGAGAAAGAGCAAAGATCTTCAATATTTGTATGTGAAAATCACAAATACATCTACTGGGGGAGGATGACGCCCCTACAGGGGTTTGGTTTACAAACGTTCAGCCCCACCTAAAACAAAATTCACCAGCCACCACTGATTATGATGTGTTCTCATTTTAGGCAAAGAATAAGACAATACTTTCTTAACAGTATAATTGTAACCAGGAATAAGTCTTCAAGTAACAATATTCAAATACTAACATTGTTGGGTAAGACAGAATTTGGTTTTATTCTGAATCCAGTGAAACAAATTGGTGGTGTTGGAGCCAAATAGAGAGCCATACTTGAATCTATGTTTATATTGTTATTTTTGAGTGATTGATTTGTGTATGTCAGTGTGCACCCTTTGCAGGTGGTGAAAAGTTCCCACGCAGGCCTATACGGCAGTGGTCCCCAACCACCGGGCCGCGGCCCCAGAAAAAAATAAAAATTAAATCAACATAGAAAAACACATTTTATACATTATATATCAATGTAGATCAATACCGTCTGCAGGGATACAGCCCGTAAGCACACATGATTGTATTTCTTTATGAAAAAAATATATATATATTTTTTAAATTTTAGGCATAATAATGTGTTCATTCCACGACTGTATATATCGGTATCTGTAATTAAGAGTTGGACAATATCGGCAAAAAAGCCATTATCGGACATCTCTAATCAGTTGATTTAATTTCCATGATATGTTAGCGGGCTAACGCTAGCCTAGCACATTAGCTTCGAACAACATATCAGGTAAATAAGATAAATAATATAAAAATATATAATTTATATTACCTCATAAGCTGCATGTACAAGAGAGGAGTGGAATATATTCTTCCTATTGTTACACAAGCAACTCTTAAATGGGACTTTTTTTTGTTCTGTGTCTGGGCGAAGGAAGTGTGCACCACTCACTATTGTCCCAGTGAAACACGTGTTCGGCCAAAATTTGTTCCGCGGTTGAGAACACCTCGATGACGTCACACATGAGGAAGAACAAAACAAGATGGCGTCTGACGGAGAATACGTTGTTTTGGTTATTATGGTTTCTTGGTCTTAATTACAACGTACATGTGCACATGTGTGTCGTTTAACAGAGTAAACGTCGTTATTAATTGTTTGTATGCGGATACATTAGTCGGAGTGCACTTTGACATGCTAGCCTAGCCTGCTGGTTAGCTTAGCTTGTTAGCTGCTAACAAAGAGAGGCGGAAGTGATCGACACATCAAAGCAGAGAGCCAATGTAAGTGTAAAGTGTTATTATTGTGTGAACATGTCTACATTACAAATTATGTGAGCGTTGTAATTGTTTGGGTCCGGATACATTAGTTTATGCGCGCCGTGTTGCTTCCCGTACTAGCTTAGCTTGCTAACTTAGCTTGCTAAAGCTGCTAACAAAGAGAGGCGGAAGTGATCAAAACACATCGCTTAGTTAAGATCAAGTGTGAGTGTAAAGTGTTGTGATTGTGTGAAAATGTGCGAAAGAACGATAGCAGAGTACGAGGAGGAACTTTGTCCAACAAAAGAGGAGAAGGAGCGACAACATCAACTATTGGACGCTGTTTTCAAGAAACATCAAGTTGTGTTACACAGAACAGGTTTGTTTACGTCTTACGCTCACATTTTTACTAACTTTATATTTAATTATTACCACCATTCTTAAGTATGCTGTATGTAAGAATGTGGGTGTTGTTGATGCACGTACGTCTGGTACTTACAACACCGTGGTTGACTGCGTTCTGTCGAATTTAGCTACTTGTAAAAATGTGTCACTTATCCTAGTCCATTTGTAAAATAAATGGTTTCACTTAAATTATAGTCTCCTCACTTTATCCAGACAGTCATTAGGACAAAAGACCCTGGGAGGACTTTGCCCTTTAAAAAAGGGAAACATATTCACTGTGGCAGGACAGTATCAAGATGAACTAATCACTCAATGTATTATCAATATATCCCGTTCTTGTTACATGATACACATATGTTTTTATTTATTTTATGCATTCTGAATCGTAAATAAGCACTAGCAAAAGTTAACCAACGGTTGAGTCAATGGCCGTCGCTCTGTTCTGCCTACAAAGTGCTCTCAATCAGTGTTTTTCAACCACTAGTGTGCCGTGAGACACAGTCTGGTGTGCCGTGGGAGATTATCTAATTTCACCTATTTGGGTAATTTAAAATATGTTTTGCAAAGCAGTAATTATAGTCTGCAAATGATGTGTTGTTGTTGAGTGTCGGTGCTGTCTAGAGCTCGGCAGAGTAACCGTGTAATACTCTTCCATATCAGTAGGTGGCAGCAGGTAGCTAATTGCTTTGTAGATGTCGGAAACAGCGGGAGGCAGTGTGCAGGTAAAAAGGTGTCTAAGGCTTAAACCAAAAATAAACAAAAGTTGAGTGCCCCTAAGAAAAGGCATTGAAGTTTAGGGAAGGCTATGCAGAACCAAACTAAAACTGAACTGGCTGCAAAGTAAACAAAAACAGAATGCTGGACGACAGCAAAGACTTACTGTGGAGCAAAGACGGCGTCCACAATGTACATCCGAACATGACATGACGATCAACAATGTCCCCATAAAAAAGGATAAAGACAACTGACATATTCTTGATTGCTAAAACAAAATAGGTGCGGGAAATATCGCTCAAAGGAAGACATGAAACTGCTACAGGAAAATACCAAAAAAAGAGAAAAAGCCACCAAAATAGGAGCGCAAGACAAGAACTAAAACACTACACGCAGAAAAACAGCAAAATAAGTCAGGGCTTGATGTGACAGGTGGTGACAGTACACCTACTTTGAGACAAGAGCTATAGTGATGCATGCTTGGTTATGCTTTAAAGTCATATCCAACAATTGTGACAACGACTTTTTACTGTCAACTGAGTTTCATTTTTTTAATGATTTCTGCTGGTGGTGTGTCTCCGCATTTTTTCAACGCAAAAACTGTGCCTTGGCTCAAAAAAGGTTGAACAACGCTGTTCTAATTAACATCCTAAAACCTCCGTCATCATTTCATATACACGCTATATATGTCATGTAGTGACATTCATAATAACATGTAATATATACATGATGTAAGTATATATGTCATGTAGTGACATTCATAATGATGTAAGTATATATGTCATGTAGTAACATTCATAATAATATGTAATATATACATGATGTAAGTATATATGTCATGTAGTAACATTCATAATAACATGTAATATATACATGATGTAAGTATATATGTCATGTAGTGACATTCATAATAATATGTAATATATACATGATGTAAGTATATGTCATGTAGTGACATTCATAATAATATGCAATATATACATGATGTATGTATATATGTCATGTAGTAACATTCATAATAACATGTAATATATACATGATGTAAGTATATATGTCATGTAGTAACATTCATAATAACATGTAATATATACATGATGTAAGTATATATGTCATGTAGTAACATTCATAATAACATGTAATATATACATGATGTAAGTATATATGTCATGTAGTAAAATTCATAATAACATGTAATATATACATGATGTAAGTATATATGTCATGTAGTAACATTCATAATAACATGTAATATATACATGATGTAAGGATATATGTCATGTAGTAACATTCATAATAACATGTAATATATACATGATGTAAGTATATATGTCATGTAGTAACATTCATAATAACATGTAATATATACATGATGTACGTATATATGTCATGTAGTAACATTCATAATAACATGTAATATATACATGATGTGAGTATATATGTCATGTAGTAACATTCATAATAACATGTAATATATACATGATGTAAGTATATATGTCATGTAGTAACATTCATAATAACATGTAATATACACATGATGTAAGTATATATGTCATGTAGTAACATTCATAATAACATGTAATATATACATTGTGTAAGTATGTATGTCATGTAGTAACATTCATAATAACATGTAATATATACATGATGTAAGTATATATGTCATGTAGTAACATTCATAATAACATGTAATATACACATGATGTAAGTATATATGTCATGTAGTAACATTCATAATAACATGTAATATATACATGATGTAAGTATATATGTCATGTAGTAACATTCATAATAACATGTAATATATACATGATGTAAGTATATATGTCATGTAGTAACATTCATAATAACATGTAATATACACACGATGTAAGTATATATGTCATGTAGTAACATTCATAATAACATGTAATATATACACGATGTAAGTATATATGTCATGTAGTAACATTCATAATAACATGTAATATATACATGATGTAAGTATATATGTCATGTAGTAACATTCATAATAACATGTAATATATACATGATGTAAGTATATATGTCATGTAGTAACATTCATAATAATATGTAATATATACATGATGTAAGTATATATGTCATGTAGTAACATTCATAATAACATGTAATATATACATGATGTAAGTATATATGTCATGTAGTAACATAGTAACAAACATAATAACATGTAATATATACATGATGTAAGTATATATGTCATGTAGTAACATTCATAATAATATGTAATATATACATGATGTAAGTATATATGTCATGTAGTAACATTCATAATAACATGTAATATATACATGATGTAAGTATCTATGTCATGTAGTAACATTCATAATGATATGTAATATATACATGATTTAAGTATATATGTCATGTAGTAACATTCATAATAACACGTAATATATACATGATGTAAGTATATATGTCATGTAGTAACATTCATAATAACATGTAATATATACATGATGTAAGTATATATGTCATGTAGTTACATTCATATTAACATGTAATATATACATGATGTAAGTATATATGTCATGTAGTAACATTCATAATAATATGTAATATATACATGATGTAAGTATATATGTGATGTAGTAACATAGTAACAAACATAATAACATGTAATATATACATGATGTAAGTATATATGTCATGTAGTAACATTCATAATAATATGTAATATATACATGATGTAAGTATATATGTCATGTAGTAACATTCATAATAACATGTAATATATACATGATGTAAGTTTATATGTCATGTAGTAACATTCATAATAACATGTAATATATACATGATGTAAGTATATATGTCATGTAGTAACATTCATAATAATATGTAATATATACATGATTTAAGTATATGTGTAATGTAGTAACATTCATAATAACACGTAATATATACATGATGTAAGTATATATGTCATGTAGTAACATTCATAATAACATGTAATATATACGTGATGTAAGTATATATGTCATGTAGTAACATTCATAATAATATGTAATATATACATGATTTAAGTATATATGTAATGTAGTAACATTCATAATAACACATAATATATACATGATGTAAGTATATATGTCATGTAGTAACATTCATAATAACATGTAATATATACATGATGTAAGTATATATGTCATGTAGTAACATTCATAATAACATGTAATATATACATGATGTAAGTATATATGTCATGTAGTAACATTCATAATAACATGTAATATATACATGATGTAAGTATATATGTCATGTAGTAACATTCATAATAACACGTAATATATACATGATGTAAGTATATATGTCATGTAGTAACATTCATAATAACATGTAATATATACATGATGTAAGTATATATGTCATGTAGTAACATTCATAATAACATGTAATATATACATGATGTAAGTATATATGTCATGTAGTAACATTCATAATAACATGTTATATATACATGATGTAAGTATATATGTCATGTAGTAACATTCATAATAACATGTAATATATACATGATGTAAGTATATATGTCATGTAGTAACATTCATAATAACATGTAATATATACATGATGTAAGTATATATGTCATGTAGTAACATTCATAATAACATGTCATGTATACATGATGTAAGTATATATGTCATGTAGTAACATTCATAATATGTAATGTATACATGATGTAAGTATATATGTCATGTAGTAACATTCATAATAACATGTAATATATACATGATGTAAGTATATATGTCATGTAGTAACATTCATAATAATATGTAATATATTAATTCATATACATATGAACTTGAAGAATAGGTTGATTGGCAACACCAAATTGGCCCTAGTGTGTGAATGTGAGGGTGAATGTTGTCGGTTTATCTGTGTTGGCCCTGCGGTGAGGTGGCGACTTGTCCAGGGTGTACCCCGCCTTCCGCCCGATTGTAGCTGAGATAGGCTCCAGCGCCCCCCGCGACCCCGAGGGGAATAAGCCGTAGAAAATGGATGGATGGCTGGATGGATGAACTTGGAGTGCCACCCCATTCCTAACCCATAGGGTTCAATATTACCTTTTGCAGCTATTACAGCTTCAACTCTTCTGGGAAGGCTGTCCACAAGGTTGTGGAGTGTGTTTATAGGAATTTTCGGCCATTCTTCCAAAAGCGCATTGGTGAGGTCACACACTGACGTTGGTCGAGAAGGCCTGGCTCTCAGTCTCCGTTCAAATTCATCCCAAAGGTGTTCTATCGGGTTCAGGTCAGGACTCTGTACAGGCCAGTCAAGTTCATCCACACCAGACTCCATCATACGTGTGTTTATGGTCCTTGCTTTGTGCACAGTCATGTTGGAAGAGGAAGGGGCCCGTTCCAAACTTTTCCACCAGGTTGGGATCATGGAATTGTCCAAAATGTTTTGGTATCCTGGAGCATTCAAAGTTCCTTTCACATGAACTAAGGGGCCAAGCCCAACTCCTGAAAAACAACTCCACACCATAATTCCTCCGCTGACCCCTTTGTCAGTTTACGTGGCCCACCACTTTGTGGCTGAGTTGCTGTTGTTCCCAAACTGATAAAGCTGTTCAGATGCACTTTCTGGCGGACGACAAGGAAGATGAATCTGATGATGAGGATACCTACCCGGATGCTGTTCCTGATCTGTTTCCAAACCTGAGTAACTATGAGGGAAAAAATTATGTTGAACTCTGAGTGTAAATATAACTTGGCCCTAGGGAAATGAACCATTAACTGAAAATCGCAAGAACAAGTTATTGGGGATGAGAGATTCTGTTGAAGTTATGTGATAAACAGGAGGGAAATGTCAGAATAATTGTATGCAAGTTATCACAAAATTTTGTGTTGCCACAAGTTCCCGGCGAGAGGACAAAAGCTGTCTTTGATCCTACCAAGCAAAAGGCTTGTAAAATTCCACTGTGTACGATGGGAGGAGACATGAGGGGTTCAGTTTCTTTGATCTATTGTGATCCACAGGAAGATATTATCTTGACCCGAGATCTACGAAGCAAAGAGAAAGCAGGACCTGTCCAAGCTCCAGGCATCTTTTTGTTGAACTGTTTTGTGACCAAAGGCATTGGCTGTTTACGACCCCCGTCCCTTTAGAAACAGCTCTTGCTATGTAAGCAGGGAAAGTCCAAATAAAAGAGGTGGCGTACAATTCTCTTGCCAGAGCATGGTGGAAGACTGTACAAGAGTACAGCCCAGACGTCTCTCCTCATTTGAGCTCAATTGAATCCAGTCTCTGTTTAATTCCTTACTTCTTGTCTGTTTAATAAATGTCATCTGGGTTTTGAACCTGACATCAACTCTTCCATTTTCTTATAATAAAGCCGACAGCTGACTTTGGAATATTTAGGAGCGAGGAAATGTCACGACTGGATTTGTTGCACAGGTGGCATCCTATGACAGTCCCACGCTGGAAATCACTGAGAGCGGCCCATTCTTTTCACAAATGTTTGTAGAACCAGTCTCCATGCCTAAGTGCTTCATTGTATACACCTGTGGCGTGATTAAGACACCTAATTGTCATCATTTGGATGGGTGGCCAAATACTTTTGGCAATATAGTGTCTCAAACACCAGAAGTGATTATTACATTTTAACAGAAGTGCAGATAGAAACATGTTACAATAGAAAGTAAACAAAAAGATTAATAATAGTTTCGAAAAAATAATATGTTACTGCATATTTCAGCAAATAAATTATTAGCCTTAACCCGATTTGGACTTGTTTCATTATCAATTCTATGTTAAATGATATATTGCAATATGGATTGTAAGCCATATCGCCAATCCCATGTAAAAAGTCCTACTTGAGTCTTCTTTTCTGTGAATAATGTTGGAAAGAGCGGCGTGTTTGTCCCCCACATAGATTTCAGGCCAGTTCACACAACTATTTGGTTTTCTTTAGTGCATGTAAACATACTGAATGCCTCATTTTCCTGAGCAAAGCATGTGTTTGTTTTCTCGTGTCCTGCAGACAAATGTGAAGAACATCTTCTCCCTGAGCAGCAAGAGTGGAGCCTCAGGATGGAGCAGGAGGAGCCACAGCCCTCTCGCATTAAAGAGGAAGATGAGGCGCCACAGTCCTTACACATTAAAAAGGAAGAAGAGAGCCCACTGACCCCCCACGTTAGTGAAGAAGATGAGGCCCCGCAGCCCCCTCGCATTAAAGATGAAGAGGAGGAACACAGCATCAGTCAGGAGTTCCCAGTGATTGTTGTCATTGTGAAGAGTGAAGATGAGGTCAAAAGTGAAAGTGAGGAGAGGAGAGAGGCGGAGCCTCCAAGCAGCAGCTCAACTCAACACATGACAACAGAAGCTGATGGAGACCACTGTGGAGGATCACAAGCAGACAAGCTCTTAGCTCCACTATCAGATAGTGAGGACACAACGTCACACTCTCCTGACACTGATGATGAACACTCTAAAGATGATAAGACATGTCACACTGACAACACACACTTCACATGTTCTCACTGCGACAAAACCTTTAAATACCGTTGTCGTCTGGTAAGACACATGAGAACGCACACCGGAGAAAAGCCTTTCACCTGCTCAGAATGCGGTCAAAGGTTTGCACGGAAAAATGAGTTAAAAGTACACACCAGAACACACACTGGGGAAAAACCTTTTTCATGTTCAATTTGCGGTAAAGACTTTACTCGAAAGCACCATTTGAAAACACACATGAGGATACACACTGGAGAAAAACCTTTTTCCTGCTCAGAATGTGGTAAACGTTTTGTAACAAATAAATATTTAAGATTACACATGAGAAGACACACTGGAGAAAAACCATTCATGTGTTCAATTTGCAGTAGAAGATTCACCCAGAAGGCATATTTATTAAGACACACTAGAATACACACTGGCGAAAAACCGTTTATATGTTCAGTTTGTGGTAAAGGTTTTATACAAAGTCCGCATTTGAATGTACACATGAGAATACACACTGGTGAGAAAGTGTTGAGTTGCAGTGTGTGTGGTGAACGATTCTCTTCTAAGTACCAGTGTAAGAAACACAAGTGTGCTGGTGAGAACAGCAGCAGCAAATGAAGATGCCATCCATCCATCCATCCATTTTCTACCGTTTGTCCCGTTCGGGGTAGCGGGGGGTGAAGATGCAGGATTTGAAACAGACTTTCAAAACTTTAACGTTGACTTTCTAACAACATCAGCACATATAACGTGTGTGACATCATTGTTGTGTGTGTAACACAATCTTGTTAATATGATTCTAACATTTATAGAGTAGACACTTCAGGTTAGTGCTTTTATTTCAGTCAAGTACATGAGTTAATATACACATTTGTGTACTTTAAAATGAACAGAACAATTTGACTGAAAGAGTGAGAATAAACAGTACATAAAATATACTACATACAGTAAACATCATAATAGTGTTTTTTATGGACGTTTCTTTAAATAATGAAGTGTTACATATTTTAATTTGTATTTGTGCATGATTCCATAGATGAACTCCTTTTATATGATATACATATTTATATATCCTTTGCTTTTGAGTACACATAAATCCCTTTTAGTTCATATTTACTGGTTCACATCTGAAACATATTATTTACTTTATACATCATTTGAACAGTTGTGTTTTATACAAGATCATTTACTTTTAAAATGTGTGACTTTATGAGTCATTTGTTGGGTCTCTATAATCCATTCTATTAATTATCTTTTTTACTCTCTTGTGTAATATGAATATTGTTGTGTGATTGTTGTATATGTATGTCCCCAGACCTTTATGCAATAAACAATGTATGCTTCAACTAAAGTTGGGTACAATAATTGTAGTTAATATTTGTATGTATTTTAATTCTATTTAGTATTGCAGTCAATTTTTTAAATGTTTTCTTTATATGATGTATATGTAGTTTCCATCTTAGTTTTTCATTTATAACTCCAAAAATGTGATTACCATTATTTTTTTTATTTCAATATTATCCATCATAATTTGTTTTACATTTTTACAATATCCAAATATGATATATTTAGTTTTATTGAAGTTTAGTGACAGTTTATTGATGTGCAGCCATCTTTATCCTCAAGTGCTCTCTTGATAAATTAAGATGAGAGTTAAATCAAGCAGTGAAGAATGGAAGGTTATTATATACATAATTATATATAATTACACTCAGTAGTGACAATTAAAGACCACTTTCATCCTGTTCATTTGAGCAAAGAAAAAGAGTAAAGTGAAATCTGCTAAACAATAGAAGAATATTAACATCAGCGGTCAATATTCCAACATTGTGAATCTGAGCTATCTTGATGGAGTAAAGATGAAAGCACATGTACCAGGAGCAGCAGCATTAAGAGGAAACATTTCAAATGTACTTCTAGAAACGTCAATGAAGTGGAAAAAAAGAGTAAAGTGTGAAAATAAAAGACTTCAGACTAATAGAGGAGTGAAAACATTTATTAAATTATTTTATGTGTTTGATAAAACAATGGCTGCTGAGCCGTGAATGTGATGTATGAATTACAAAGTGAGGGAATATATCCCACAACCACTACAGTGTTTTCTCTCTCCTGACTTTCTTGATAAATCTGCCGACTTTTTAACTCCTTTCTTCCCAAAAGTGACTAGCGACAAACGCGCCCACTTTTTGGGGATGTTTTGGAGACATGAAAGAAGGCATCAGGCTGCAGTTTATGTGGTCAACGAGCAGTGGGTGCTGCCTTCAGCCCCTCCTCACAGGCGGTCAGGTTGCCTCGCGCAGCAGTCCCAGCTGCAGTCAGAGCAGAGAGGAGAGCCTCATTAGTTGAACATGGTTCATGTTAATGAGCCAGTCAATAGATTCTGTTCGCTCGTCAATGTCACAACCCTCCAGTCTTTTGAACAAACATGATATTCTTACATTTAACAATGCACAACAAAATGTTTACATTTTAAAGGCCTACTGAAAGCCACTACTAGCGACCACGCAGTATAATAGTTTATATATCAATGATGAAATCTTAACATTGCAACACATGCCAATACGGCCGGGTTAACTTATAAAGTGACATTTTAAATTTGCCGCTGAAGCGCCTCTGAGGATGACGTATGCGCGTGACGTAGCCAGTAGAACACGGGAATGGCTTCCACATTGAAGCCAATACGAAATAGCTGTTTTCATCTCATTCTGGATGTATTCTGGACATCTGTGTTGGTGAATCTGTTGCAATTTGTTCATTGCATTATGGAGAAAGAAGCTGAGCAAGCAAAGAAGAAAGTTCTCGGTGCAAAGCGGACGTATTTTGCGAAGAAACTCAGCAGCAACACAACACAGCCGGTGTTTCATTGTTTACATTCCCGAAAGATGCAGTCAAGATGGAAGAACTCGGATAACAGAGACTCTAACCAGGAGGACTTTTGACTTCGATACACAGACGCCTGTAGAGAACTGGGACAACACAGACTCTTACCAGGATTACTTTGATTTGGATGACAAAGACGCAGACGTGCTACCGTGAGTATGCAGCTTTGGCTTCCAAACATTTGATCGCTTGACCGTACGTGCGCGTCACGTACGTAACTTTGTTTAAATATATAAGCTTTATGAACCTTGGGTTAGGTGAACGGTCTTTTGGGCTGAGTGATTGTGTGTGTTGATCAGGTGTTTGAATTGTATTGGCGTGTTCTATGGAGCTAGGAGCTAGCATAGGAGCTAGGAGCTAGCATAACACGTACCGTACCGTACGTGCGCGTCACGTACGTAACTTTTTAAAAATATATAAGCTTTATGAACCTTGGGTTAGGTGAACGGTCTTTTGGGCTGAGTGATTGTGTGTGTTGATCAGGTGTTTGAATTGTATTGGCGTGTTCTATGGAGCTAGGAGCTAGCAGAGGAGCTAGGAGCTAGCATAACAAACACGCAGGTGTTTTTATGCAGGATTAATTTGTGGCATATTAAATATAAGCCTGGTTGTGTTGTGGCTAATAGAGTATATATATGTCTTGTGTTTATTTACTGTTGTAGTCATTCCCAGCTGAATATCAGGTCACCCCCGGCTCTCACAGCATCTTCCCTATCTGAATAGCTTCAACTCCCCACTAGTCCTTCACTTGCACTTTACTCATCCACAAATCTTTCATCCTCGCTCAAATTAATGGGGAAATTGTCGCTTTCTCGGTCCGAATCTCTCTCACTTCATGCGGCCATCATTGTAAACAATAGGGAACTTTGCGTATATGTTCAACTGACTACGTCACGCTACTTCCGGTAGGTGCAAGCCTTTTTTTTATCAGATACCAAAAGTTGCGATCTTTATCGTCGTTGTTCTATACTAAATCCTTTCAGCAAAAATATGGCAATATCGCGAAATGATCAAGTATGACACATAGAATAGATCTGCTATCCCCGTTGAAATAAAAACATTTCATTTCAGTAGGCCTTTAAGGACAGTTGTCAGTTTATTTACAAATCCTGTTCTCACCAGCACACTTGTGTTTCTTACACTGGTACTTAGAAGAGAATCTTTCACCACACACACTGCAACTCAACACTTTCTCACCAGTGTGTATTCTCGTGTGTGCTTTCGAAGAGTCCCTTTGTGTAAAACCTTTACCACAGACCGAACAGATAAAAGG